>NC_089842.1:42072766-43274016 GCF_035609145.1 Eleutherodactylus coqui | reverse complement strand
TAATATTACTTGTGCCAATAAAAGGGACCCTATTACTACTTGAGCCAATATAGGGGACACTAATACTACTGTGGCCAATATAGGGGACACATATTACAGAAGGCAATATAGGGGACAATAATACTACTGGGGCCAATATAGGGGACACTAATATTATTGGGGCCAATATAAGGGACACTATTACTACTGGGGCCAATATAGGGGACACTAATATTATTGGGGCCAATATAAGGGACACTATTACTACTGGGGCCAATATAGGGGAAACTAATACTACTGAGGCCAATATAGGGGACCCTATTACTACCACTATTACTACTGTAACAAATATAGGGGACACTATTACTACTGTGGCCAATATAGAGGAATATTACTGGGGCCAATATAGCGAACAACAATACTACTGAGCCCAATATAGGGGACACTATTACTACTGGAGCCAATATAGGGTACACTAATAGTACTGGGGCCAATATAGGGAACACTAATACTACTGGAGCCAATATAGGGGACACTTTTGCTACTGGAGCCAATATAGGGTACACTAATACTACTGGGGCCAATATAGGGCACACTGATATTACTGGAGGCTATATAAAGGATCACTAATACTACTGGGGCCAATATAATGGACACTTACTACTAGAGGCAATATAGGGGAGACTATTACCACTAGGGCCAATATAGGGGACACTAATACTACTGGGGCCTATATAGGAGACACTAAGACTACTAAGGCCAATATAAGAGACCCTATTGCTACTTAGGCCAATATAGGGGACACTATTACTGCTGGAGCCAACATATGGGACACTATTACTACTGCGACCAATATAGGGGACACTAATACTACTGCGGCCAATATAGGGGACACTAATATGACTGCGACCAATACAGGGCACACTATTACTACTGGGGCCAATATACGGCACACTATTACTACTGGGGCCAATATTGGGGACAGTATTACAACTGGGGCTAATATAGGGGACACTAATATTACTGGGGCCAATATAGGGGACACTAATATTATGGGGCCAATATAGGGGACACTGTTACTACTGGGGCCAATAAAAGGTACACTATTATTACTGGAGCCAATATAGGGGACACTAATACAACTGGGGTCACTATATGGGACACTAATACCACTAAGGCTAATATAGTGAACCCTATTACTACTTGGGCCAATATAGGGGACACTCTTACTCCTGGAGCAATATAGGAGACACTTTTACTACTGGTGCCAATATAGGGGACACTCTTACTACTGGCTCCAATATATGGGACAGTATTACTACTGGGGCTAATACAGGGCACACTATTACTACTGGGGTCAATATACCAGACACTATTACTACTGGGGTCAATATAGAGGACAGTATTACAACCGGAGCTAATATAGGGGGCACTAATATTACTGGGGCCAATGTAGGGGACACTATTACTACTGGAGCCAATATAGAGGACACTCATATTACTGGGGACAATAAAGGGGACACTAGTAATACTGGAACCAATATAGGGGACACTAATACTACTAGAGCCAATATAGGGGACACTAATACTACTAGAGGAAATATAGGGGACAATAATACTAATGGGGTCCATATAGGGGACACTAATACTACGGGGCCCAATATAGGGGACACTATTACTACTAGAGGCAACATAGGGGAGACTATTACTACCGGGCCCAATATAGGGGACACTAAGACTACTAAGGCCAACACAGGGTACACTAATACTACTGGGGACAATATAGAGGAGACTATTACTACTGGGGCCAATATAGGGGACACTTATACTACTGGGCCCAATATAGGGGACACTATTACTACTGGAGCCAACACAGGGTACACTAATACTACTGGGGCCAATATAGGGGATACTAAGACTACTAAGGCCAATATAAGAGACCCTAATGCTACTTGAGCCAATATAGGGGACACTATTACTACTGGAGCCAACATAGAGGACACTATTACTACTGCAACCAATATAGGGGCCACTAATACTACTGTGTCCAATATAGGGGACACTAATATTACTGTGCCCAATATAGAGGATACTAATACTACTGCGACCAATACAGGGCACACTATTACTACTGGAGCCAATATACAGGACACTATTACTACTGGGGCCAATATTGGGGCCAGTATTACAACTGGGGCTTATATAGGGGACACTAATATTACTGGTGCCATTATAGGGGACACTAATATTACTGGTGCCAATATAGGGGACACTAATATTACTGGTGCCAATATAGGGGACACTAATATTACTGATGCCAATATAGGGGACACTAATACTACTGGGGCAAAAATAGGGGAAACTATAACTACTGGGGTCAATATAGGGGACACTAATACTACTGGGGCAAAAATAGGGGAAACTATAACTACTGGGGTCAATATAGGGGACACTAATACTACTGGGGCAAAAATAGGGGACACTATTACTACTGGGGTCAATATAGAGGACACTAATATTTCTGGGACCAATATAGGGGACACTGATACTACTTGGGCCAATATAGAAGAAACTAATACTATTTGAGCAAACACAGAGGGGCACTAATACTACTGGGGCCAATATAGGGGGCACTAATACTGCTGGGGTCAATATAGGTAACACTATTACTACTGGGACCAATATAGGGGGCATTATTACGACTGGGGCCAATATAGGGGACACTAATACTGCTGGGGCCAATATAGGGGACAGTAATCTTGCGGGGGCCAATATAGGGGACAAGCTTACTATTGAGGCCAATACAGGGCACAGTATTACTACTGGGGACAATATACGGTACACTAATATTACTGGTGCCAATATAGGGGACACTAATACTACTGGAACCACTATGGGAGTCACTCTTATCAATGGGGTCAATTTCTACTGGGGCCCCTATCACTATCCAGTCTTACAATGGAGCCAATTCTGGGGGCTGGATTTATACAGACATATTTACGTGTGCAATATGCAGACAATCTAACCCTTTGATTTCACATTTCCGTATTTTTCACAGGCATATACAGTCCGTATATTTCGGTCGCGCAAAGAAAAAAAAATACAGCATGCTTTTATTTTCTGCGTATTTGTGCACGGACGGCCCCAATAGACTCCAATGGGGGGGCTGAACTACACGGCGATACGGAGGGGGTGCGTGAAACGCCATGTAATTCTGTTGGCCCGCGCACACATCTGGAACTCATTAAGACTAATCAGCCCTTTCAATCGGTGCATCTTGTAGCGCAAATGAAGATGACTTGTGGGCAGAAGAAGTACAGAAAAATACGCCGAAGCGCGTGAGAAAACGCAAAAACACGACAGTCCTGTGCGGAAATACACTGATGTGACGGAGTGCTGAGAATGGCAGCCCTGACCCTGAAGTATCAGCCAGACAGTGATGTCTGCGGGCACTAATGGCAGATATTACATAGATAGAAGCCTCCATCCCCGCCGCTCCCCTCCTACTACACAACAGGCATGGCGCCGCCACAACACAGGAGGGGGCGCTCTCCGCACCATCCCCACCGTAGGCAGTAACCAGTCACAGAGCCGGCAGCCCGGTCCCTCTGCGGGGCGGGAGGAGCGGCACACCAGCCATTCACCGAGCCCGAAATCTCCATAATCCCGCCCGGCCTTAGTTCGTATTCTCCCTTGTGCTCCGGCGCTGCCATTCGTGTCCCCGCAGCGCGGTGTGTGCCATCCTCCTCCTCTCCTCCTCCGGTCCAGCCGTCTGCCTCCTTCTCTCCCCGAACCCCCCGAACCATGGCCGATACAGGTGTGGATACGACCAGCAGCACCGAGGTGCCGGCGACCAAGGTACAGTGCTGCCCTCCTCCTGCTCCTCCTGTCACCTCGTCCCTCCATTGTTCCTGCCGGCTTCTTTGTTGTCTTCTCTCTGCACGCGCTTCCCAGACTGCAGCCGATACGGAGCTGACCGACTTGTATCGGACGATGAGCGGCTGGGGGGTCGCTGACGGATATCTGCCGGACCCCTGCAACCTATATGACCGCCGGCTTCTCTTCACAGCTTTTTTTTGCCACTTCCCCTCATTTATCGCCTTCTATTGTGTTCGCCGAGCGATTTGTCGCTGTGAGGTCGGAGGGGACGGCGGTGGTGGCGCCGGGGACGCTCAGCGCTCCGCTCCGCTCCGCTTTTACCTCACGTTTTCTCATTTATTGGCTGTTCTCTATAGATCTTCACTCAGGAGGCTGGCAGCGCCGCCGGCTGCCAGAGGGGAAGCAGACCTCCCCGTTCTCACAGACACTTTTTTCCGTGTTTTTGCCATTATTTTCCTTGTAAATGTTGATCCGACGTTAGAAGGAGCCGTAATAACGCCCGGCGGGCGAGCGCGACAAAATGTTACCTCACGTTTCTGTCACAGATCGGCTTTTTTTGGTGTTTTCCCCATTTTTCTTCTTGTAAATGTTGATATTTCGTTACAATGTGTTATAACGCAGCATGGCGGACGAGCGCCGACAATATGTTACCTCACGGTTTCTTATTTATTGGCTGTTTTCTATGGATTTTCCGACAATGCTTATCACTCTGGTTGGAAGAAGGAGGCTTGAAGCATCCATCGGCTCCCTGAGGGGAAGCGCGCCGCACGATCCTCAGATTGCCTTTTTTCCGTGTTTTTCCCATTTATTTCCTTGTAAATGTTGATATTTCGTTAGAATCTGTTATAATAAAGCCTGACGGACGAACGCGGACAATATTTTACCTCACGTTTTTCACATTTATGCCGTTTTTCTTGCCTTTCCCCTCATTCGGCGCTCATGCAGCCATATTGTCTTTGCGTATCATGCAGCGCCCATTGATTTCTCTTGGGCCGTCTGCTTTCACGTGCGCAAAAAAAACCCGCAGCGTGTCCTATTTTGGTGCGTATTACGCACCGATCTACGGGGATCTAACATACGCAGTGACAACCTGTCCGTGCGAGCCTTGCTTGCCCGTCCTAAGCTCGCGCGGTTTATGTCACCCGCGTTCCGCTGTATTGTCCCCGTTTACTATGGCTTCCGTCTCCGTGGCGATAACGCTGTTGTGAAGCGTGACTGACTCGCGACGTCCATCGTTACCTGAAGAGCTTTTATTTCGCCTCCATCTGCGCTCCGGACGTTTGTGACTGGAATCCCGCAGTGGGTAAAGTTGCCCTAATTCCCCAGATTCCCTCTTATTTACGGCGTGTTATTTCTCCGTCTCGCTCCCCTCGGAGACGCCGTGCCACCTGCGCTGGCTCCCTGCCAACCCCCTCTTTTTTTTTTCCCTCCGTGTGAGGGAGATGTTGAGTTCAAACGAAGGGGAGGAGGGGAACGGCAGGAAGGAGACAATCTGAGGAGCCTTAGGAAAATGTAGGAGAAGGCGGACTAATGGGAAGGGGGACGGGTTCCGTGTGAGGCGCGCTACTTTTTTTTTTTTGTGCTGTTTATAGACTTTTTGGTGTCGGAACGGCTTCAGATTCCGGAGTGTGTGTATTATTCTGCAAGACGTAATAGAAGGATACAATGTATATGCATGGTGTATTTCATATTCAGAAAGGAATAGGCATAACGAGTAACAAGCACTTCATCACTCGTAATGCTTTATCCCGGGGCGTACTAATTGGGACAAGAGCGATATGCAAATTAGTTCACTATTATTATATTTACGCTCATTTTATTGTTCTGCAGGATCTTAAAGAGAAGAAAGAAGTGGTAGAGGAACCTGAGAAGGCAAAAAATGGCGGCGGCGATGCTCCAGCCAACGGAACTGTAAGTATTAGTGGTCAGCGGAGCGGCTAGTGTAATATCACGGAACTGATGTGGTGGGATTGGTCATCTGTCCCGTTCCTCTGTCACAAAGCTAAAGGGGCGCGCTGGGATTTGAAGTTCAGGACAAACTGATAGGATTGATTCAGTCTTCTAATCTATACACATTTAGGGTGTGATCACAAATAGCGGATTTGGCGCAGATTTCTTGCACCAAAATGTATAGCAAAATCAGCACCCTCAGGCTGGGCGCACACGGGGCGGAATTGTAGCAGAATTTCTGTGCAGACTCTCTCCACGGAAATTCCGCCGGCAATCCTGGCGTAAAGCAGCAAAGTGCACGAGATTTGCAAAAATCTCATCCACATGCTGCGGAGAAGCCGTTGCGGCCAACCCGCGATGAAACGGACATGCCGCACAGAATTCAAAGCCACGGCATGTCACTTTTATCACCGTATCCGCTGCGGCCTCTCTATGGGGAAAGACGGCCGCAGCGGAATGCAGGCGGTGAAGCCGCTTTAAACCTAGTGCCGAACGGCATGTGTTTTGAAGCTGCATTTCAGCCGCGGGATTTACCCCCCCCCGTGTGAACCCAGCCTAAGTGTGGATTTTGATGTGGAGCGACAGAAGACTTCACCCTTTCAATTTAAAGGGTGAAATCTGCTGCGTATCAGCGTCAAAATCCGCAACAAATAGTGCAGATCCGCACCAAAATATGCAGCGATTTTAGTGCGGATGCCCCCTTAACCCTTTGCAATCCAATTTTGGATTCAGGGTTTCCTAGGGGACTTTCCCTTTTGTAATGGCACCATCTGCTGGCTAGAGCCAGTACTGCGGTATGTGACCTGCCAGAGAGGCCCCTGACAACAGAGCGGCCAGTACTATACAGTAAGAATACCCTGCTGGATGTCTTCCGACATCGGAAGCTGTACAGCCTTCAATCAAAATGTCTTTAGACGTCAGACAGTGGATTGGAAAGGGTTAAATCTGCTACATGAGACCGCACGCTTAAAGTAACGGCAGGGCTGATGTCCGACTACGGTTGCGGCTGCACTTGCCAAATCTTTAGTATTTAACCTAAACTTATTTCTTGCAGGAAGAGAACGGTGCAGACCACAGCAAGGAAAAAACAGAGGATCCCGAAGAGGAAGACGATGACGATGAAGGTACTTTTTAGTTGATCTATAAAGACACAGTTTCCTAGTTGTACGACTCCATTGCCGTAGTGCTGTTTTCTCATGCCTTATTTTAACTTCCAGCAGAGGGCGAAGGTGAGGGAGAAGGAGATGAAGAAGAGGAGGAAGGCGAAGGAGAAGAGACCGAGAAGGATGGACATCCTGTAAAACGTGCGGCGGAGGATGAGGTGAGAATCGCGTGCTGCACGTTCCTCATGTAGTGACTCCTTGCTCGCAGCGCTCACATTCTATAGTGATACAATTCCAGCGAGTCCCGTCAGGTTAGATTAGAGGTCAGCTGTCCTCTATATTTACCATAATCGCTCTGTTGTGGTCGGCCTGTTATGTCTGACGGGCCCCGACGCTCCAGACGGCGAGTTCTTTACAACTAACGGCCTCCTTTGCTTTTCAGAAGGAAAAGGAAACAAAGAAACAGAAGACAGAAAACGGAGATTCCACAGAAGTGAAAGAGTCTGCCTAACCCTCCTCCCAGCTCCTTCTTCCCAGACATTTTATAGCTTCAATGACATGGTTGAATTTAAACAGTAGAGAATGTGCTTTATATCTGTACATTTTACAGAACGACTTTTTTATATACTGTAAACCCACATGCACTAGAAACCTATAACATCACACAGCCAAGATAGCAAAGGTTTTTTTGTAAAATGTTATTTATTGGTGCTTGTTTGTACTGGTTGAGTGCTACAATAAAAAAAAAGATCTTTTGTTTTAAGTGGTGGTTTAGCTTTGCTTTGTCTGTACATCTCTGAAACACATGTCTCTCCAATAGTACGGCCATGTGTATTCCTGAGTGAAGCTGCCTTCCTGTAATATAATGGTGTTAGCATAGAAGGTTGGTATGCAATGGAGACCAAAGATGTGGGTCTTGTATAACCAGAGGGAAACCCTGGGGCATTCTGTATAGATCTTTGGACTTGATTTGTTGCTGTTCCGTATATAGTTGTGCAAGCAAAAGTTTGGAAAATGGCAAAGTTCAATATGTACATTTTTTTTTCTCTGTTTCCCAATATGCTATCAAAGTGTGTGTGTATAGCGGAGATTTCTGAGGAGCAGCCAGTAGTCTTACATAGCATTTATGACTAGGTTATAAAACTGTATACCTCATTAGTTGATGCTTGACCACGACTTTGTATATTCAGGTTAAGTACTATAAATAAATCTTTCTTTTATAAAAAAAAGTTTTTAAAAAGTCTGACTTTTTTTTTATACATCACATGGTCCATATTTTTACAACATTACTTTAAGGCTTTGCTCACATCTATATTAGGGATTCGGTTTCCCTGCTCCATTATGAGAGCAGAAAAATGGAATGCCTTGGCCGAATGGTTACGTTTAATGAGAGAGTCGAACGGCGTTGAAAAGACCCCATTGACTATAATGGAATCCCTTCAGCTCCTGTTATTCTGTCTGGCATCTTACTGGATAGAAATGGCCTGCTGCAGGAGTTTTTTGTCCAGCGTTTCCTGCCAGATCTGGGCTGGAGGCTTCTGATGCAGATGTGAACGGAGCCTTACGGGATACATTACCGGGATGTACAGTACAGCAGGAGTTTTGCACAGACGTCTACCAAGGAGCTGGAGGATCTCGGTGGCTCTTAACAATGTGACACCGCAGCTTAAAGGGGTTTTCCAGGGAAATACTATTGATGACCTATCATCAGGATAGGTCATCAATAGTTGATGGGCTGGGGTCCATCGCTTAGGACCCCGACCGATCAGCTGAGTGGGCGCATGTTGTCAGCACCGCAAAAACACAGAGGTCGGAGCAGAAGCCTCCGCGCCGACTTCCGTGTAGTGGCCAGCACTTGTAAATGCAGGCACGGCTCTCATTGAAATCAACGGAAGCCTGCAGTTACAAGAGCTGGCCACTATACGGAGAGGCTTCCGCTCCGACCTCTGTGTTTTTGGAGCAGAAGTCTCCTTGCTGTAGTGGCCGGCGCTCGTAACTGCAAGCACAGCGTCCATTGATTTTATTGAGAGCTGTGCCTGCAGTTTCAAGCACCGGCCACTACACTGAGGTCGGCGCAGAGGCTTCCGCTCAGACCTCTGTGTTATTGCATCGTTAACAGCATGCGCCTGCTCAGCTGATCGGTCTGGATCCCGAGTGACGGACCTCGGCGAATCAACTATTGATGACCTATCCTGATGATAGGTCATCAATAGTATTTCCCTGGAAAACCCCTTTAAGGGTAAAATAATAACCATAAGGAAGAAAGGTTTGATTGATGCCATATGGCGGCACCTAAGCACCCATATTGTAGCCTCAGTATCTGAACTTTCTATTGTTCTACTGAACCAAATGAATTGTGAGTATTGTAGCAGTAATACGGACACTCAACTGTAGACCGATTCCTCTCATCTTACACGAGTCTTAAAGGGGTGTTTCCATCTCTGCTTTTCATAGACGAGATAAGAAACCACTGCTACAGTTATGGCTACCTGGTAATTATGAAAACAGCGCTTCAGCCCAGCGCTGCTGCTGTAACTCACTGAAGTGAAAGGGAGCTACGGAAACAGTCCAGCACAGTGCTAGCTCTCATCTCAGTAAGAGATGTGTAAACAGCGCTGGGATGAAGCACTCTGCTGTTTGCAACAGATGGTTGGAAAGAGAGGGCAGGCTTTTCCCATCTTGACCATGATGGGAATACCCCTTTAAGCCTCGTATATGAAATCTGACTTCTGTGTTGCCTTGCACTACCTAATGTATGTCACTAATGTTTCTGCTTATATGAATGGGATCTAAAAAACGTCATTGGTAATAATCTCACAGCTTTTTGTTGCTATAACGTAGTGAAAAGGCCAAAATGTGCTACAAATCGTGTGTGCGACCGTACGGTAGAGAATATAATTTGTCTGAAAGCGCAGTCACTGGTTTTAGGCCGGTTTACACGAGTGCGAGTTTCGTGCATTGCGAGAATCACAAAACTCGCACGAATACGAACTCCATTGTTTTGAATGGAGTCATGCACATAAGCCATGCCTTCCCTCACGGCGATGCTGCGAGGAAAAAAATCGTGGTATGTTCTATTTTTTCCATGTTCCCTGAAACGCATCTCCCATTGATTTCAATGGGATCTTAAATACATGGCTCGTGCATGCAACTGCGATGCGAGGCTTCCCATAGAAATCAATGGGAATCACTTACGATCTGCTGTGCACATGAAACTCTTATCTTACACCAGTCTTAAATGGGTATTCCTATTTAGGATGCTATAGTTACGTGTGCAGTTAGCAAGTAAACGAAAAACTGCATACGCTCACTTGTCTCACTCCCGCCAGTTACTTTGGGTACTCACGGTCTCTGCTCACTCCTAAAGCCTCATTCACACGGGCAATCGCGATATCGCAGCAAAATCATGGCAAAATCGCGTCAGCGATACTTTTTCTTGTGAAAAACCGTGCATCGCTGCTGCCCGCAAATTTTTCGCAAATCATGCGAAAGTTAATAGGAGTTTCTAATGTTAAAGATGCATTGCATCACACGAAAATCGCAAGTTTGCGCGTTGCGATGCCATAAAAAGGAGGCTCCATTGGGAAAACAAGGGAGATTAAAAAAAAAAAAAATCGCAGAAAGATAGCGCATATTGCGATTTTTCTCTCTCGCAACATCGCATCAGTGAGAACATCGCATCAGTGAAGGAACCCATTGAAAAGCATAGGTTTTATAATTTAGCGTTTTCACGCATCGCGATTTTCTCGCCCGTGTGAAAGCGGCTTAAAGATACACTTAGCAACTACTCCAGATAGTCGCATAAAAAAGTTGCTGAAGCGAACGGACGAGTTTTTAAACGTTTTTATGCAGAGTGCTTCTTATTTATTAGTTGTTCGCTGACATAGCGTTCGCAGGGGAAAACCGCATTAAAATCTGTTCGCAACGCATTCAAATACGAACAACTGTGACTTTATACCAGGCGGCTTTTGATCAACCAGGGACTATATTTAGGTGAACAAAAACAGCACAGCTGGCGACGAGTGAGTGAATTATCGGTCATCGCCCTGTGTGCGCCCGTGTTTACACGCAATGACTATGGTTCCAAGTGATTATTCGGACGGCAGATGTCCGGTGTGAAGTGCGTGACCGCTGCAGCCCATCAATGGCCTCAGTCCCTGAGAGGCAAGCAGTGTGGACGAAACTGGCCCTAGAATGTTGCAACTTTGAAAATGTTTCCCCTTCCATTCTGTTTACATTTGCTCACGCCTCCGCTCACCCTGCAATTATAGAAAGACCGCAGATTCTGTATTCATAGGACAATAAAGATTTCTTGTTAGACGGGTTGCTGTTCAGGAACGTAGTGTGGAGGCTAAAAAAGACATTCAGTTCATCCTATTATCCTGCAATGTTAATCCAAAGGAAGGCAAAACCCCTCCCTGCGGTAGAAGCCAGTTATTCTCATACTAGGGAAGAAAAATTCCTTCTCGACTCCAAATCTGGCAATCAGAATAATCCCCGGTTCACCGACCCTCCTGGAGTCATCAGTGATGTAACATGTAATATTGTTACACTGGTTTAGGGTCCTTTTACATAGAACGATAGCCAATGATCGAACGATAAATCGCTCACTTTTTGTTCCCCGTTCATTATATGTCAGCATAAGAATCATTGTTGGCTCATTCTCAAAACGTTTGGTTTAAATACCAGTCATTCAGTCATTCTCATTCAGTTATACAGTGAATATGAACGACTGAATGACTTCTTTTTTGAATGAATTAAAGAATGATGTATCTGCCTCTTTAAACTGGCAGCCAAAGCGATCTCTGGCATCGTTAATTCTTCAAACAACAAAGCGGCAGGTCTAAACAGATCCTTAGTGAGTTCGCCATCACCACGTCCTCAGACAGAGAGTTCCATAGTCTCACTGCTCTTACAGTAAAGAACCCCCTTCTATGTCGGTATAGAAACCTTCTTTCCTCTAGATGTAGAGGGCACCTCATTGTTACAGTCACAGACCTGGGTATAAATAGATGATGGGAAAGATCTCTGTATTTTCCCTTGATATACAAATAAAGATTATTATTATTATAGCGGCAACTTATTCTGCAGCGCTTTCAAGGTACATGGGGAACACAAACAATACGAAAATTACAGAAATTTCAAAAGTTAGATATGGTATTCAATTATTTGGAAACAAAAGGGGTGGGGATGATACAGAAGGTACAGGGGCAGGAGGTGGAGCAAGGGAGAACACAGCAATGCAATGATAGCATGCGATATACAGTTTTTAGGACACAAACGGGGTGGGGGTAGTGCAGGAGTTACGGGGCAGGAAGTGTACATGATAGGCAAAAGTGGAAAGCTATAGGAAGGGGCAGGGGGTATATAGTGGGGTGGGGGACTAGATCATGTTGTTTGGTATGCTTCTATGAAGAAGTGCGTTTTTAAGGTGCATCTGAAGTTCCATGCGTTGGGGATTGCTGGGATGTTTTAGGGTAGAGCGTTCCAGAGGATCGGTGCTGCTCTGGAGAGGTCCTGGAGGCAAGCGTGTGAGGTTCGTATTAAAGAGGTGTTTAAGCAGAGTGGAGCGCGCGTTCCGGGTGATGTATGGACAGGAGGGAAGAGATGTACGGTGGCGCGGTGCCATGGAGAGCATTATGGTTGAGGGTGATGAGTTTGAATTGAGTTCCGAAGTGTATGGGCAGCCAATGCAGCGACTGGCATAGTACAGAGACGTCTGAGAAGTGGCTGGATAGTAGATCAGTCTAACTGCCGCATTTAGTATGGATTGGAGAGGGGAGAGTCTGGTGCGAGGAAGGCCAATGAGCAGAGAGTAGCAGTAGTTGAGTTGGGAATGGATGAGGGTGACAACGAGTGGCTTTAGCATGTCCGTGGTGAGGAACAACCGGATTTTAGCAATATTCCTAAGGTGCAGGAGGCATGTTCGGGCCAGGGATTTGATGTGGGGGATGAAGGAGAGGTCAGAGTCCAGTGTGACCCCAAGGCAGCTGGCGTGCTGTCTAGAGGATATGGTGGTGCCAGATACTGATATGGGGGGAGGTTGGCTGGTTAAGGGCGGAAAGAGGTCAATTTGAGAAAAAGGGAGGACATGGTATTAGAGACAGCAGACAGACAGTCGGAGATGTTTTGGAGGAATGGTTCAGAGATGTCGCTGGAAGAGGTGTATAGCTGGGTGTCATCAGCGTAGAGATGGTATTGGAAGCTAGATCTACAGATGGTTTGTCCGATTGGCGCCATGTAGATAGAGAAGAGGAGAGGGCCAATGACCGAGCTCTAGGGGACCCCAACAGTGAGGGGGAACGGAGAGGAGATAGAGCCAGCAAGGGAGACTCTGAAAGAGCAGTTAGATAGGTAGGAGGAGAACCAGGAGAGAGCAGTGTCCTTTGGGCCAATAGAGAAAGAAGGAGTTCATCGTCAACAGTGTCAAATGTAGCAGAGAGATCAAGGAGGATTAGAGGGAGTAGTCACCCCTCGACTTCGCCGCCATCAGGTCGTTTGACACTTTTCTGAGGACGGTTTCGGTCGAATGTAGGGGGCAGAAACTGGACTGAAGTTTAAGAAGAGAGAGTTATCAGAGAGATAGCGTGTGAGGCGGGAAAACACTAGGCGTTCTAGTAGTTTGGAGATGAAGGTGAGGTTCGAGATGGGGCGGTAGTTGGCAGCATCGATCAGGTCAACGGTTGGTTTCCTTAGCAGAAGTCCACCCATTATGTTTTATTACTTTAGTTGCCTGCTTTTCAACCTACTTAAGCTCTAACATGTTCTTCTTGCGCTAGTACCCAACACTGTCTTCAGCTGGCAGAAAGACCCCAAAACAGCTGATGGAGCAGAAGCGCTCTAAGGGCTCGGTCAGACGAGCGGAGATCCGCGCGTTTCTCCGCATGGATTAAAAAACGTACAGCGTGCCGGAAAAAATCTGCATGACCACCTCCATTTCCACCCATATGTTCTATCTTTGGTAGGTGCGGATTTTTGCCCGCACATCCGGGGCGTTTTTTTTCCGCGCGGATCTACGCTCGTCTAACTGAACCCTGAAGTGAGAGTGCAGGTACCTCTAAATGCACCAGATTTATCCCAGGGACTCTGCCTGATGATTCATCTGGCATAGAAGAATGTGGTGAAATGTGGTGAATACGGAGGACAAGGCAAGGATCGCATCCCGTTTTTCGTCGAAAGTTGCTGAACACTCAGCTGCGTTGCCATGATGGAAGAACCAGTCACCTGTTTGCCACAAATCGGGATATTTTCTCCGTATATGGCGATATTTCACCTAATTTGAAACAGGAGAAGCATTGGTAAACTTGTGTTTTCCCAGCTGCACGTTCTCTGCATGAATCGACCATCACAAAATAGGAGAAAAACTGAACAACATGTTGAAAGCAAAATCACTGGAGCCGAACGCAAACCTTCGCCAACAACATGGGCAAGAAACACCTCAGAAGGGTCCCGCAGACATTCAGCAGCAACAGAAGCCTGTAGTAGTAACACCCCGACCGCAAGAAGAAGAGTGCTGATTGTTTTTGGAACCCCTTCGTATCTTTGGACTCTCTAGTCTAGCTTTACAATAACGATTGCCCCAAAATTTGATACATTTTTTTGTGCACAAAGTGCATTTAAGCTACACACTAGAGATGAGCGAACCTACTCATTTCGAGTAATTACTCGATCGAGCACCGCGATTTTTGAGTACTTCCGTACTCGGGTGAAAAGATTCGGGGGGCGGGGGGAGGTGTGGCGGAGTGGGGGGTAGCAGCGGGGAACAGGGGGGAGCCCTCTCTCTCTCCCTCTCCCCCCCACTCCCTGCTGCAACCCCCCACTCACCCACGGTGCCCCCCGAATCTTTTCGCCTGAGTACGGAAGTACTCGAAAATCGCGGTGCTCAGGCGAAAAAGGGGCGTGGCCAAGTACGCTCGCTCATCTCTACTACACACCCTTTTCTCTAAGCCACGCCCCCTTGATACGGATATTGGTACAGATCTGCAAAACTGCAAATTTGTAGCAAAATGTAAGTCTGTTGGAGCAAAATGCCCCTTCAAGAGATCACATTAAGGCCACCTTCACATGAGCGTATGCTATTTGTGCACACATGAGCACCGCATATTTACAAAATGAATGATGCTTTTGGATGCATCGAGGTATATTTTACCTTTTTTTGTCTGCATGCAAGGCATGTGCAATTGCGCAGGCTTCGACGCAATGTATTTCTACAGTGAACAACTCTGATTTGCGTAGGTACCGATGCATAGTGCTGCACTTTTTATGCTCGCAGGTCCTGTTCACCCCCGCCCTGCATCAAAAGGCTATTTAGCCTAATAAGGTCCAGATGTGAAATCAATTTGTTTTATTCTCTGCCCGCGCAAATATGGTCCTCTGAAGGAGCCCTGAGCCTAATGAGTTCCAGATGTGTTCTTTTTTCCGCGCAAGCACGTAGGGTTTCACGCATCTTCTAGTGTATTGCGCATGCATTTGCGCACCCCCATTGACTTCTATAGGGCCATTTGGTTTGAAAATTGCGCAAATTAGTGGAAAGAAAAAGTGAAGCAGTCGCTGATAGCAATCGGTCAGCTTCTAATTTTCAGAAGCCTTTATGAGTAGGAGAGAAGCATTCTTAGTAGAGATGAGTGAGTATACTCGCTAAGGCACATTACTCGAGCGAGCAGTGCCTTAGCCGAGTATCTCCCCTGTTCATCTCTAAAGATTCGGGGGCCGGCGCGGGTGACAGGTGAGTTGCGGCGGGGAGCGGGGGGGAGAGAGGGAAAGAGAGATCTCCCCTCCATCCCTCCCCGCTCTCTCCCGCTGCTCCCCGCCCCTTGCTGGCCCCCGAATCTTTAGAGACGAGCGGGGAGATACTCGGCTAAGGCACTGCTCGCTCGAGTAATGTGCCTTAGCGAGTATACTCGCTCATCTCTAATTCTTAGGTTAGCTTCACACTGCTGAGCGTGATATGGGCCAGTGAAACTCTCCCTCATATTGCACTCGGCACCATGCGAATTTCCCATGCCTTGCATCACTTCGGTGATGCAGGGATCCTCCGGCCCGGTTTTCACAGCCGCGGCAGAGGATCGCGGAGTTCTCCCATTGCTTTCAACAGGGCCGCCGCTGCTGCCGCTAGCCCCATTGAAGGCAGTAGGCGCTGCAATTTTGATAAATGAAGCATAATGTCACTAGAGTGTAAGAATCAGATAACATCCCCTTTAGGCCGGTTTCACGCGGGCGAGAAAAATCGCACAATGAAAAACAAAATCGCAGACAGAGATGTTTCTGAGAAAACCCCTTTTCCCCACCCACCAGACTTCAAATCCGCGGAGGACAGGAAAATGTAAGGAAACGGAAAAAGTGACGGACCTGACAGGAGAGGACCTATCGGCTTACAGAATAATGGAGGCGACAACTGGTTCACAGGAAAGGCGGAGGAGTCGACCCTAGCCACAGATTGCAAAGCCCTCCGGAAGATCTGGAATCTGATTGGCCGCTATGAACAACTCCGGTTTATGAGGGGGTACCCAAAGGAAACTGGAATCTTCCTCTGGTGGTCGGGGGGTTTACAAGGCTTCTGTTGCTGGCGAATGTCTGCGGGACCCTTCTGAGGCGGTGCGTCCGCCAATGGTGTTGGGGAAGGCTGCGTTCGGCTCCAGTGATTTTTTTTCAACAAGTTGTTCGGTTTTTCACACATTTTGTGATGGCCGATTCATACAATACAGTACGGCTGGGAAATTTTGCTTCCTCTTCCACTGCTTCATAGAACCCGGAAAAAAAAGCTGCACGGAGCCGGATTGGGTGAATACAGAGGGCGAGGCAAGGGTGTCATACCGTTTTTCGTAAAAAAAAAAATTGCGCTGTGTAGGCAAACAGGTGTCTGGGTCTTCCATCATGGCAGCGCACCTGCCCACGCAGCGCCGAGTGTTGAGCGATTTTTGATGAAATATGGCAGACACCCTTGCCTCACCCTCTGTATTCACCCGATCTCGCTCCGTGCGATTTTTTTTTTAACGAGTGCTTTTAAGCAGTGGATATGGAAACAGAATTTCTCTCTGTGGCTTCTCACCTTGCAATCAGCAGCCCTCACCCGGCCATCACTACTAAGCGCTGTGGCCGTCGGTGATGCGTTCACTTTTGGGAATGGCGGTCACAGCGTTTAATAGAGGAAGGGAGAGAAGGAGCGGGCCGAAATTAGCCGTCGGATCCGCAGCAGATCTTAATTTTGATGCTGAAATGCGGCGCGTTTTGCAGCATTTCCGCTACGTGTGAACATATCCTTAGATGGTTTTCAAGATCATCTTAGGGTATAGTCATACAAAAGGCAGTTTTTGACATCATTTGCTCAAATCGCAAAAAAATTGCATGTTAGCCATGATGTGTGAGAACTCACCTACGCTGGAACGCAATGGGCTTCAATTAGCTGTCTAACAGAAAAACCGTCTTAGTTGCTGATAGCAACCAATCAAGACGCAGCTTTCATTTCTTAATCTACTGTTAGACAGTTTGATAGATCTGCCCTACTTTGCATTACTTTACTGTACTTCTAATTTCCTGCTGCTTGCTACGTGGTGAACCGGTCCAGCTGGCACACCGCCTTATAATATAATAGCTTATAAATGTGATTGTGCTTTATGTCTCCCCCCGCTGGTCACAAGTAGAATCACTGTCAGTTCTACTGTATAAGGCCGCCTGCACACGGGCGGAAATCCCGCCGCGGGATTTCCCGCGGGATTTCCGCCGCTGAAAGTTTGCATAGGAGTGCATTAAAATACGCACTCCTATGCAGACGGCCGCGGTTTGGCCACGCGAAATCTCGCGCGGCAAACAAACCGCGGCATGTCCTAATTTTCTGCAGGGCACGCACTCACCCAGCCGCCGGCTCCGGTCTGCGCATGCGCCGGCTGCGTGGCAGCCGGCACATGAAAGAGCCGGGGCCGCCAGGCGCGGGTGAGTACGCGCTCGTCCCTGCAGGCGCTCGGGTTGGATCGCGCGGCGAGAATTCTCGCTGCCGGATCCGACCCGCTCGTCTGCAGGCGGCCTTAAAGTAAAAAAAAAGTGGTTCTTTGTAGTAATTTACTGCATCATCCATAGCAACAACCATGGGCATAACTATAGGGGATGCAAGGGATGCGGTTGCACCCAGGCCCAGGAGCCTTGGGGGGCCCATAAGGCCTCTCTTCTCCATATAGGAAGCCCAGTACTATGGATAAAGCAGTATAGTTGGGGACCGTGTTACAGGTTTTGCATTGGGGCCCAGGAGCCTGAGGTTACGCCTCTGCCAACAACATTAGGTTTTAGAACAAAGGGGCCCAGCCTGTGGCTCTCCAACTGTTATGAAACTACAACTACCAGCATGCCCAGATAGACAGAGGCAATAGCTGGAGAGCCGCAAGTTGAAGTTCACTATTCAACAGCAGGCGGAGAAAGTTTGATACAAAGTAACAGAGTTTCTAGGCATAGCCAGCCTAACTACTTGCGACCAATGCAGTTGCGCAGGGCTCTAGCTACCAGCTTGTGAGGGTTGTGCGAAGAGAGAGGGGTAATAGACGGATGTAGGCTGGGGGTGATTGCCCCTTCCTTAGGTCTTCCTCTATGTGCTAGCATCTCATGGAGATAAATGAATCATCCTCCTTCTGGCGGTCTCCTCCCCTCGTTGTCAGCCCATCGACAACCTCGTAACATAATCACTTAGTTCTGCTACTTCATTTATGTACTGAGCATCGTTCTGGTGCTGCAGTTATATTATTAGCTGTGTTCTGGTACTGTATTTATGTATTGAGCATAGTTCTGGTGCTGTATTTATGTTACTAGATTTGTTCTGGTGCTGTAGTTATGTACTGAGCATGGTTCTGGTGCTGTAGTTATGTTATTACCTTTCTTCTGGTACTGTATTTATGTACTAAGCTTGGTTTTGGAGCTGTAGTTATGTCATCAGCTTGGTTCTGGTGCTGTATTTATGTACTGAGCTTGGTTTTGGTGCAGTATTTATGCACTGAGGTTGATTTTGCTGGTGTATATATATATAATGAGTTGTCCTGGTGTGAGTAAGATGCTAACTTGCTGCTTTCTACTCAAGCAGAATACATGCAGATTGCCAATCAGTGCAAAATATATAATGTTTTTGCCTTGGATTGGAGTTCCATCTAGCCTTAGGCCGGCACTGTGCCTAGGAACCCTGTTTCTTGACTGAGGAAAATACCAGACACATGCTCTCACTAGAAGAAAGAATGAAGAAAAAGATCTGAAAACTAACATATTAGGCATTCACAGATAATTTTACCTGCTGCCCCCTCCTGGATATATCTGGAAGAACAGGATAGCTATTTATTTGTAAAGTCCAGCCTAACGGTGGCCATATACGTTAGGTAGAATGTGGTTGATGGTTGAACAATAGTTATGCAGACGTGTAGTTGCCCGAAACACCTATTTCTGGCCCCTCTATAATTGTCATACATGTCATGTCTTTAATGTGGATGCTCTGTGCAAAGTGTCGTGTCTCTTGTTATGTGTATTGCACAGCTGCAGCATATGACAGGTTAATGTCTAAATGTGGCTGGGATATGTCTGGAAATGTAACAAGTTTGTCTAGTCATGTGGTGTCATGTGGATATAAATATGAGTGATTGGGAGCTAGTTGTGGTCTTTCATCATCTTCAACGGTAAAGAGTGGAGTAGGAGTGCCGGCCACATGAGGGTAGCTTCCACCTCTGACGAGTGAAGAAGATGAAAGGAAAGAATACCCAGTGAGTCCCGGAGTGTGCGTGAGTCCAGGAGTAGAGCATTACAGATAACTTAAGGTCCATTTAGACACAACGATTATCGCTCAAAATTCGCTCAAAGGCAATCTTTTGAGCCATAATGGTTGTGTGCATTTACACGATCCGAAAACTGCTGTGTACTTGGAGCGCTTAGCTAGTGTCCCGCTGAGCGCTCCGAGTGGGGTATACAAAAGACAGCTGGACCGCTGTCTTCTGCATACTACTGCTGTGTTCACAGAGCGCTCAGCTGGTATACAGCTGAGCGCTCTGAGTGGGGTATGCAGAACACAGCAAGAGCGCTGTCTTCTGCATACTCCTGCTCAGTTCTCCGAGCGGGATACCAGCTGAAACAATAGTATCAGCGGTATCTCGCTGAGAACTCACCGCGCGGCACTGATAAGGCTCATCGTTAACTTTCAGCTGGCTGAAAGTTAAGGATGAGCGATGAGCGAATAGTGCATGAAGAGAGTATGATGGCCGCGTGTTTAGACACAACGATTATCGCTCAATTGTTGTGTCTAAATGAGGTATTAGACTGTAGGTGTTCCTCCCTGACCATCTGCTAAAGTTGTCTTCACCTGCACGAGCAAGTAAGCTGCATTTCTGCCAAGCATATAGTAAAGTTCACCAGTCACTGCCCGTTCCCAGTGATTGAGTTTTCCAAATTTATCTCTGTGGAATCTCTTTATCTCTACCGCCGAAGAATCATTGGTCTGAAGGAACACTGGCATCACGAGTGACAAATCCACTACACTTATTCAGGTAACCGCCACCTGGCGTTGCCTGGAAGTGGCCTAGCGGTGCCTTGGACGAGGTTCCATGTGTCTCTCCGGGGAGGAGTCTGGAAGAGCCTAATTACGGCCGGCTGTCTTCCTGTCCCAGCGTTGTACGCAGGGTAACTCCCTCCCCCTCCCTTTTTTCCAGCTGCCATAGAAGTCTATGGGAGCTCGCTGCATATCCCAGCAAAAGATAGGGCAAGACCTATCTTTTCATGCCGCGTATAAAAGAGAAGATTGAAAAAGATCGATCAGGTCCTATTTTTTTCCTTGCGCGAATATTCCTTATGAAAAAAACACATTCGCCCGAAAGAAGCCATCGAAATCCAATGCGTTTTATATGCGACTACACGGAAATACCTGAATAAATACAGCCGTTTGAATAAGCCCTGGGGCTAGCTCTACACCTGACATCTGAGCTGCGGAGATTCTGTAGGTGGACAGAGTTAACGAGTTGTGTGGAATTTGCTGCGGTGTTTGTTATGGATTTTGTATTTGTAGTTGTGTTTTTATGTGCAGATTTTCCGTCACGGAATGTTTTTGCGTTCTGGTTGTGGTGGTTCCTTCACTGGCAAAATGTATTTTTGAACATCAGTAAACACAGATTTCCAAGCAGAGTCAGTGCGTTTCCACCGTAGAAACACTTAGGCTGGGTTCACACTGGGCGGATTTGCCGTGGAAATTCCGTCCAGAATTTTGCCGCGGCTAATCCGCCTGCGTCCGCTAATCCCGGGATTAGCCAGCCATGTGGACGAGATTTCTGAGAAATCTCATCCACGCGGGATGGCGAATCCGCCGCGGCAGCACTCTCCTCAATAGCAGCGCCGGCCGCAGCAGAAGAGCAAGCGGCCGGGCTGCTTCAAAACCCACGGCTGACTGCCACGGGTTTTGAAGCAGCGCTTCTCCCGGCGGAAATCTAGCGGTTTTTCGCTGCGGCCAAGCCGCGAGATTTCCACCGGGAATCCGGCATGTGAGAACCCAGGCCTAACAATCTGCAACCAAAGTGTATATGTGGGTTTTTAAGTTCTCTATTGACCTCTATGATAAAAATCTGCTGCGTTTCAGCGCAGTTTTCGTAATATAAGCAGACATGCTTCGGATTTGTAATCTGCATCGTTTTTCAATTTTCTTGTGCATCTGCAGCAGAAAAAATCCACCAAGTATGAAGGAAAATTTGGAAAATCTCACTCGCACTGTAAACGGAAATTCCGCAGCGGATCCTGCGTGTGTGAAGGTAGCCTTACACGGGAAAGGCTCAAAAGAGCAAATGATAGTCATTCAGTGTAAACGCGGCCATCAACAGTGTGACCGGTAATGATTCGCTCACTAAGGTTAACTTCACACAGGCGAGTGCGATATCGGGCCGTGAACCATTGGGCCGTCAGCTGTTTTCAATGGGAAAACCTCGCATCGCACCGCATACACATGGCACGCCGTGCGATGCTGCCGCGGGCCCCATTGCAAACAATGGGAGATGCGATGCGAGAGAATGCAGCAGGTTAGGACAAGCTGTGATTTGTTTCCCGCATTGCATTGAGGTTTCATGTGATGCGGGAAAACATCGCTCATGTGTATGACCCCATTTAACCCCTTGCAATCCAATTTTGGATTCAGGGTTTCCTAGGGGGTCTTCTCTTTCTGCCATTATACAATGGCGCCGTCTGCTGCCTAGAGCCAGTACTGCGTTATGGGACATGCTGGAGAGGCACAAATCTTGCGCGGTTTTCTCGCCCGTGTGAAGCCCACCTAAGGGCTCCTTCACAAATGCGCTTGCCTTCCGCAGAGAATAGAACCCATTGTTTTGAATGGGTTCATTCACAGTTTCGCATTTTGCCCATGCAGAAAAAAAACGCTCCATACTCTATTGTTGTACGCATTGGAGCACCTAAGGCACCATAGGCATCTATGGGGGTGCGCAAATGCACACCTAAGCCCCGCAATGCGAATAGTCCTCGCCAGCGAAGTAAGTCCTGTTAAAAGTATCAATACCGTGCAATAGCGTGACCTTCACAGCGTATGAAGTCTCGGTATCACAGGCATATCTGCACCTACGCTTGTCTGCAGGAGCCCTAAGGGTGGCTTCACACCCGTGCCGTGGTTTAAAAGGCTGTGCAGCCTTGATTAGTCCCTGGTGTGGTTCTTTCATGTGCAATTGCGCTGATCATTGCGTGGGAATCAAGTGTTCAGTTGCGCACCCCACACACTCCTATGTTGCGCAATGTGAACAGTCCCCAGCAGCGCAGAAAGTACAATGCGCAAAATGTCACGCAATCGCGTATGTTTCAGAAAGTCATCTGGTGTGAAGTCACAGTTGTTCGTACTTGTGAAGAAATTTGCATGGCAAGATGTCGGCAAACAACTAATGAACGATCAATGAACAAACGAAGTTTCAGTGACTTTTCCGAGCGACTCAGATAAAGGTACGGATGTGCTTAGCGCTGCATTGTCTACACTGATGCCTTCCATCCAGACTTATCCTATCAAGCGAGGCACGCTACATTGTGCTCTCTACTTGAATCGTCTTGTGGCGGATTAAGGTTGCTGCCGTGCATCAGTCGGCGCTTGGAAGCACGCAGCGCCCTGCCCCCATATCGCCCGCAGGCAAACATTTAAGGGGGCTGCTTTATCATATTTCACTGCACTCTGGAAAGCTTTTGTCTTCTTTGCTTGGGGCAGCCTGCAGCACATCTGCACATCTCCGAACTGACACTCCCTTCTTAGAAAACCAGCGCGCCGCCTCGAGAAGCAGATGTTATTCACTTATTCCGTGACCAACATGAACAAAGGCAGACAATTCAAGTTCTTTCAAATAGAGCGCCGACTAGTGGAAACTGCAAGAGTAGCAAATGCTCAGTATAACGTTCTCAGAAATCTGCACTTCTGCTGCTCAAGTCTTCCAGTAATGACCTTCAGGAATATATCAGGATTCCCCACAGTTGCATGTAACACTCGGGTTCCTGGCGGGGGAGCCCTGCGCCCTTCCCATTGTGGAATGTGTGCCTTGTTTATTGTTATTTTTTACAGTTTCAAAAGAATGGTAGCAAAGGCGTACTACTAGGGGTTGCAATTGCGACCCAACCACTACGCTGAGGGGGCTCAGAGACCCCGCCATACACAAAATGCACGCTGAGTGCATTGCCATCCGGTCACACTGCCAGCCATTTGATTAGTGCGGCCGGCGGCGTGTGGATGTTGGAGGTGAGGAGGATACAAGATGTGATACAGTTGAGCATGGAGGCTCTGGGGCTGTATTGTACCACCTCTAGCTTGGATAAAAGATGTAATACAGGTGGGCATGGAGGCTCTAGTATCCTGTTGTACCGCCTCTAGCTTGGATACAAGATGTGATACGGTGGGCATGGAGGCTCTAGTACACTGTTGTACCACCTCTAGCTTGGATACAAGATGTGATACGGGCAGGCATGGAGGCTCTAGTACACTGTTGTACCGCCTCTAGCTTGGATACAAGATGTGATACTAGCGGGCATGGAGGCTCTAGCACCCTGTTGTACCGCCTCTAACTTGGATACAAGATGTGATACAGGCATGCATGGAGGCTCTAGCACCCTGTTGTTCCGCCTCTAGCTTGTATGTAAGATGTGGTACGGGTGGGTATGGAGGCTCTAGTACCCTGTTGTACCACCTCTGGCTTGAATACAAGATCTGATATGGACGGGCATTGAGGCTCTAGTACCCTGTTGTATTGCCTCTAGCTTGGATACAAGATGTGATACAGGTGGGCATAGAGGCTCTAACATCCTGTTGTACTGCCTCTAGCTTGGATACAAGATGTGATACAGGCGTGCATGGAGGCTCTAGCACCGTGTTGTACTGCCTCTAGATTGGATACAAGATGTGATACAGGTGGGCATGGAGGCTCTAGCACCCTATTGTACTGCCTCTAGCTTCGATACAAGATGTGATACAGGCGTGCATGGAGGCTCTAGTACCCTGTTGTACCGCCTCTAGCTTGGATACAAGATGTGATACGGTGGGCATGGAGGCTCTAGCACCCTGTTGTACTGCCTCTAGCTTGGATACAAGATGTGATACAGGCGTGCATGGAGGCTCTAACATCCTGTTGTACTGCCTCTAGCTTGGATACAAGATGTGATACAGGTGGGCACGGAGGCTCTAGCACCCTATTGTACTGCCTCTAGCTTGGATACAAGATGTGATACAGGCGTGCATGGAGGCTCTAGTACCCTGTTGCACCGCCTCTAGCTTGGATACAAGATGTGATACGGTGGGCATGGAGGCTCTAGCACCCTGTTGTTCCGCCTCTAGCTTGTATATAAGATGTGGTACGGGTGGGTATGGAGGCTCTAGTACCCTGTTGTACCGCCTCTAGCTTGGATACAAGATGTGATACAGGCATGCATGGAGGCTCCAGTACCCTGTTGTACCGCTTCTAGCTTGAATGCAAGATCTGATACGGATGGGCATGGAGGCTCTAGTGCCCTTTTGTACCGCCTCTAGCTTGGATACAAGATGTGATACAGGCGGGCATGGAGGCTCTAGTACCCTGTTGTACCGCCTCTAGCTTGGATACAAAATGTGATACAGGCATGCATGGAGGCTCTAGCACCCTGTTGTTCCGCCTCTAGCTTGTATGTAAGATGTGGTACGGGTGGGTATGGAGGCTGTAGTACCCTGTTGTACCACCTCTGGCTTGAATACAAGATCTGATACGGACGGGCATTGAGGCTCTAGTACCCTGTTGTATTGCCTCTAGCTTGGATACAAGATGTGATACAGGCGTGCATGGAGGCTCTAGCACCGTGTTGTACTGCCTCTAGCTTGGATACAAGATGTGATACAGGCGTGCATGGAGGCTCTAGCACCCTGTTGTACTGCCTCTAGCTTGGATACAAGATGTGATACAGGTGGGCATGGAGGCTCTAGCACCCTATTGTACTGCCTCTAGCTTCGATACAAGATGTGATACAGGCGTGCATGGAGGCTCTAGTACCCTGTTGTACCGCCTCTAGATTGGATACAAGATGTGATACGGTGGGCATGGAGGCTCTAGCACCCTGTTGTTCCGCCTCTAGCTTGTATGTAAGATGTGGTATGGGTGGGTATAGAGGCTCTAGTACCCTGTTGTACCACCTCTAGCTTGAATACAAGATATGATACAGGCGGGCATGGAGGCTCTAGTACCCTGTTGTACCGCCTCTAGCTTGGATACAAGATCTGATACGGACGGGCATTGAGGCTCCAGTACCCTGTTGTATCGCCTCTAGCTTGGATACAAAATGTGATACGGTGGGCATGGAGGCTCTAGCACCCTGTTGTACTGCCTCTAGCTTGGATACAAGATGTGATACAGGCGTGCACGGAGGCTCTAGCACCCTATTGTACTGCCTCTAGCTTGGATACAAGATGTGATACAGGCGTGCATGGAGGCTCTAGTACCCTGTTGCACCGCCTCTAGCTTGGATACAAGATGTGATACGGTGGGCATGGAGGCTCTAGCACCCTGTTGTTCCGCCTCTAGCTTGTATATAAGATGTGGTACGGATGGGCATGGAGGCTCTAGTGCCCTTTTGTACCGCCTCTAGCTTGGATACAAGATGTGATACAGGCGGGCATGGAGGCTCTAGTATCCTGTTGTACTGCCTCTAGCTTGGATAGAAGATGTGATACGGGCGGGCATGGTGGCATACCATTTGCTGTAACTGAGGCTCTATATCATCCAAACTTGTTGGCTGTTGAAGTTGGCATCCCAGATAGCCCCTTATATTAATCTGGTGACAAGGCAGACACAAAAGTTTGGCGATGTTATGGAGGCTTCCTGTGACCCCCTCGTGTGTGCAGCCGAGCATTATCCTACTGGAAAATATACAGGGCATGTATAACTTATACAAACTATACATATCTGCTTATATACAGGAGATATAAGGTCTCTGCAGCCCTATATTTGGGTGTGCCCTCGCATCTCCTATTGATTTCAATGGGGCCGGCGGCAGCAGCATACCACGTGCAAGGTGCATGTGGTGCGAATCGAGGTTTTCCCATTGAAAACAATGGGAGAAACTCTGAGATCCTCCGTCATGGCTGTCAGGCGCGGTGGAGGATTGTTACTTCCCTGGAGTGATGCGAGATGTTTTTGATACAAAAATGCCTTGCATCCACCGCAAATTCGCATATTGGTGAGCGCAATATTGAGCCATGATTCACGGCCCATTATCACACTCGCCCATGTGAAATAAGGCCTAAAGGGCTACAAATGAATTTTTATGTGGTCCAGGAAATGAGACAAGCTTATACTAAGGGGCTAGATCATGTATGTAAATTTGTTTTTCAGCTGTAGGCAGCATGGTTTAGGTATGGGTACAGGAACAGATGTGTGTGTGAGTGGGGGGGGGGGGGGTGGACCCGAGCAGAACTTTTGCACCCGGGCCCCTGAGCCTTTAGTTATGCTCCTAAATGGTAGTGTTCCTTTAAGGAAAAAGTGTGTGGTCAGAGTTGGGAGCGTTCTTGCAAGACATGGAGAAGTATATATGTACCGGGGGGTGCGGCTCTGTTAAACCAACACCTCCATGCTGTCTCACTATTGTTGAAAGTGTGTTGAATTTGCTGTCCCTACTACTGTATTACCATTGTATTGATCTGTGTATATGCGGTTCATAAGGGACTTCCAGTGGGAGCAATGTTACATTGCTGAATTACCTCTCCTTGGCTGGTGCGGTCATGTGGTCTGGGTAAAGGTCCTGAGAAACGAAGGCAGAAGATGTGTGTGTCTGTGCATGGTGACTGCGACACAGCAGAAGGGAGGCAACGCAGCAGGCCTGAACAGAGGGACAGACACAGGTAAGCACCGGCATCCTGTGGCTGAGAGAGTTGACTAATGCTGCCTGTATGACTACAGTGTCAAGGCTATCGCTGGAAGACGTAGACTAAAGGAAGCAATACTACAGAATCACAAGGACTGCAGCCCAAGGGACCACAGCTGAGGATGTTATAGAGAAAGAGATACAGTTCTGCAACTCTTCATATTAATCATCTCCTTCGAGAGACTTCTCTTTCCCTCTGTGGTACTGAGCCTGGAGAACTGTAAGTTGAGGGCGGTCCTCGATAAAAAAAGGGCTTATGTGCACACCACCAGACTCCAGGGACTTCAAGTCACAATACATGCACTCAAACACTAAAAAAAGAAGTGTGACTGGTGATGAGCCAGGAACTTATACACTGTTATTGCAAGACTGTGCATCTGCCAGTTGCAGACAAACCATTGGTTAATAGTTACATGACATTCGGACTGTATGCACCATTTACTGCTGGTTGCTACATTCGGTGGTAATATCACCTGTTCTATGGTTACCTTGTATTACGGAACTTTGTGATTAATGAAAGATTGTCATATCATTCCGTTAATGTTAGAACTATTCCAACTTTTAGAAAGAAACAAGTTAGGTTTTCTGATGTTTCCATAGTAACTGCCTAACGTTTTGCAAGTGACAAAAACAGGGTTATGGGTAGGAGGAGGGGGGTACATTATAATAAAAATAACAAATGTACTTGAAACCGAGTGACAAAGCGATGCAACATTCTTTCTGCACGGGTATGCAAACTCTGCTATGGAAAGTAATGGTTTCATGGAGTCTTTAGTGTTCAGTGATAAATAGAGATGAGCGAGCACCAAAATGCTCAGGTGCTCGTTACTCGGGACGAAATTGTCGTGATGCTCGAGGGTTCGTTTCGAGTAACGAACCCCATTGAAGTCAATGGGCGACCCGAGCATTTTTGTATATTGCCGATGCTCGCTAAGGTTTCCATTTGTGAAAATCTGGGCAATTCAAGAAAGTGATGGGAACGACACAGCAACGGATAGGGCAAGCGAGGGGCTACATGTTGGGCTGCATCTCAAGTTCCCAGGTCCCACTAGTAAGCCACAATAGTGGCAAGAGTGCCCCCCCCCCAACAATTTTTACTTCTGAAAAGCCCTCATTAGCAATGCATACCTTAGCTAAGCACCACACTACCTCCAACAAAGCACAATCACTGCCTGCATGACACTCCGCTGCCACTTCTCCTGGGTAACATGCTGCCCAAACCCCCCCTGCACGACCCAGTGTCCACAGCGCACACCAAATTGTCCCTGCGCAGCCTTCAGCTGCCCTCATGCCACACCACCCTCGTGTCTATTTATAAGTGCGTCTGCCATGAGGAGGAACCGCAGGCACACACTGCAGAGGGTTGGCACGGCTAGGCAGCGACCCTCTTTAAAAGGGGCGGGGCGATAGCCCACAATGCTGTACAGAAGCAATGAGAAATCCAATCCTGTGCCACCTCCATCTGGAGCTGCACACGTGGGCATAGCAATGGGGAACCTATGTGCCACACACTATTAATTCTGTCAAGGTGTCTGCATGCCCCAGTCAGACCGCGGTTTTTTATAAATAGTTACAGGCAGGTACAACTCCGCAATGGGAATTCCGTGTGCACCCACAGCATGGGTGGCTCCATGGAACCCACCGGTGGTACATAAATATATCCCATTGCATTGCCCATCACAGCTGAGGTAATGTCATGTTAAATGCAGGTGGGCTTCGGCCCACACTGCATGCCCCAGTCAAACTGGGGTTCTTTAGAAGTGAGCACATGCAGTTATAACTCCGTGTGGACCGACAGCATGGGTGGGTGCCAGGAAGCCACCGGCGGTACATAAATATATCCCACTGCATTGCCCATCACAGCTGAGGTAATGTCATGTTAAATGCAGGTAGGCTTCGGCCCACACTGCATGCCCCAGTCAGACTGGGGTTCTTTAAAAGTGGACACATGCAGTTACAACACCGTGTGGACCGACAGCATAGGTGGGTCCCAGGAAGCCACCGGCGGTACATAAATATATCCCATTGCAGTGCCCATCACAGCTGAGGTAACGTCCGATTAAATGCAGGTGGTCTTCGGCCCACACTGCATGCCCCAGTCTGACCGGGGTTTTTAATACATAGACACTGGCAGGTACAAATCCCTAATGTGAAGTCCCTGTGGACCCACAGCATGAGTGGCTCCCTGGAACCCACCGGCGGTACATAAATATATCCCATTGCAGTGCCCAGCATAGCTGAGGTAACGTCAGCTTTAATGCAGGTGGGCTAAAAATTACTAGGATTACAATGTAGGCGAGGGCCCCAAAAAATTGGTGTACCAACAGTACTAATGTACTTCAGAAAAATTGTCCATGCCCAACTAAGAGGGCAGGTGAAACCCAATAATCGCTTTGGTTAATGTGGCTTAATTTGTAACTAGGCCTGGAGGCAGCCCAGTTAAAATAAAAATTGGTTCAGGTGCAAGTTTCAATGCTTTATTCAATTGAGAATTGAAACGTATAAACATTGTTTACAAAAGTTCTATGACTGAGCCTTGTGGGCCTAAAAAAAATTGCCCGTTCGGCGTGATTACGTGAGGTTTGAGGAGGAGGATGAATATAATACACATATTGATGAAGCTAAAAGGTCCCCGTTTTTGATGGTGATAGAGAACGATGCTTCCATCCGCGGGTGCAGCCTACGGATTGTTTAGGTAACGCTGCTGTCCGCTGGTGGAGAAGAGAAGTCTGGGGAAATCCAGGCTTTGTTCATCTTTATGAGTGTAAGCCTGTCGGCACTGTCGGTTGACAGGCGGGTACGCTTATCCGTGATGATTCCCCCAGCCGCACTAAACACCCTCTCTGACAAGACGCTAGCCGCAGGACAAGCAAGCACCTCCAGGGCATAGAGCGCGAGTTCAGGCCACGTGTCCAGCTTCGACACCCAGTAGTTGTAGGGGGCAGAGGCGTCACGGAGGACGGTCGTGCGATTGGCTACGTACTCCCTCACCATCCTTTTACAGTGCTCCCGCCGACTCAGCTTTGACTGGGGAGCGGTGACACAGTCTTGCTGGGGAGCCATAAAGCTGTCAAGGGCCTTAGAGAGTGTTCCCCTGCCTGTGCTGTACATGCTGCCTGATCTCCGCGCCTCCCCTGCTACCTGGCCCTCGGAACTGCGCCTTCTGCCACTAGCGCTGTCGGATGGGAATTTTACCATCAGCTTGTCCGCCAGGGTCCTGTGGTATAGCATCACTCTCGAACCCCTTTCCTCTTCGGGTATGAGAGTGGAAAGGTTCTCCTTATACCGTGGGTCGAGCAGTGTGTACACCCAGTAATCCGTAGTGGCCAGAATGCGTGTAACGCGAGGGTCACGAGAAAGGCATCCTAACATGAAGTCAGCCATGTGTGCCAGGGTACCTGTACGCAACACATGGCTGTCCTCACTAGGAAGATCACTTTCAGGATCCTCCTCCTCCTCCTCCTCAGGCCATACACGCTGAAAGGATGACAGACAAGCAGCATGGGTACCCTCAGCAGTGGGCCAAGCTGTCTCTTCCCCCTCCTCCTCATGCTCCTCCACCTCCTCCTCCTCAACACGCTGAGATATAGACAGGAGGGTGCTCTGACTATCCAGCGACATACTGTCTTCCCCCGCCTCCGTTTCCGAGCGCAAAGCGTCTGCCTTTATGCTTTGCAGGGAACTTCTCAAGAGGCATAGCAGAGGAATGGTGACGCTAATGATTGTAGCATCGCCGCTCACCATCTGGGTAGACTCCTCAAAGCTTCCAAGGACCTGGCAGATGTCTGCCAACCAGGCCCACTCTTCTGTAAAGAATTGAGGAGGCTGACTCCCACTACGCCGCCCATGTTGGAGTTGGTATTCCACTATAGCTCTACGCTGCTCATAGAGCCTGGCCAACATGTGGAGCGTAGAGTTCCACCATGTGGGCACGTCGCACAGCAGTCGGTGCACTGGCAGATTAAACCGATGTTGCAGGGTGCGCAGGGTGGCAGCGTCCGTGTGGGACTTGCAGAAATGTGCGCAGAGCCGGCGCTCCTTTCCGAGCAGGTCTGACAAGCGTGGGTAGCTTTTCAGAAAGCGCTGAACCACCAAATTAAAGACGTGGGCCAGGTATGGCACGTGCGTGAGGCTGCCGAGCTGTAGAGCCGCCACCAGGTTACGGCCGTTGTCACACAAGATCATGCCCGAATGGAGGCTCAGCAGCGCAAGCCAGCGGTCGGTCTGCTCTGTCAGACCCTGCAGCAGTTCGTGGGCCGTGTGCCTCTTCTCTCCTAAGCTGAGTAGTTTCAGCACGGCCTGCTGACGCTTGCCCACTGCTGTGCTGCCACGCCGTGCGACACCGACTGCTGACGACGTGCTGCTGCTGACACATCTTGATTGCGAGACAGAGGAGGAGGAGGAGGAGGAGGAGGGTGGTTTAGTGGAGGAAGCATATACCGCCGCAGATACCACCAACGAGCTGGGGCCCGCAATTCTGGGGGTGGGTAGGACGTGAGCGGTCCCAGGCTCTGACTCTGTCCCAGCCTCCACTAAATTCACCCAATGTGCCGTCAGGGAGATATAGTGGCCCTGCCTGCCTGTGCTTGTCCACGTGTCCGTTGTTAAGTGGACCTTGGCAGTAACCGCGTTGGTGAGGGCGCGTACAATGTTGCGGGAGACGTGGTCGTGCAGGGCTGGGACGGCACATCGCGAAAAGTAGTGGCGACTGGGAACTGAGTAGCGCGGGGCCGCCGCCGCCATCATGCTTTTGAAAGCCTCCGTTTCCACATGCCTATACGGCAGCATCTCCAGGCTGATCAATTTGGCTATGTGCATATTTAACGCTTGAGCGTGCGGGTGCGTGGCGGCATACTTGCGCTTGCGCTCAAACACTTGCGCTAGCGACGGCTGGACGGTGCGCTGAGAGACATTGGTGGATGGGGCCGAGGACAGCGGAGGTGAGGGTGTGGGTGCAGGCCAGGAGACGGTAGTGCCTGTGTCCTGAGAGGGGGGTTGGATCTCAGTGGCAGGTTGGGGCACAGGGGGAGAGGCAGATGGTGCAAACCGGAGGCGGTGAACGGCCTTCGTCCCACCTTGTGGGGTGCTTGGCCATCATATGTCTGCGCATGCTGGTGGTGGTGGCTCCCCAGCTGATCTTGGCGCGACAAAGGTTGCACACCACTGTTCGTTGGTCGTCTGCACTCTCAGTGAAAAACTGCCAGACCTTTGAGCACCTCGGCCTCTGCAGGGTGGCATGGCGCGAGGGGGCGCTTTGGGAAACAGTTGGTGGATTATTCGGTCTGGCCCTGCCTCTACCCCTGGCCACCGCACTGGCTCTTCCAACCTGCCCTGCTGCTGCACTTGCCTCCCCCTCTGAAGACCTGTCCTCAGTAGGTGTAGCAAACCAGGTGGGGTCAGTCACCTCCCTCGGACTTACTCCAATTACTACTACCTGAGTGATAGACAACTGCGTCTCATCGTCATCGTCCTCCTCACCCACTGAAAGCTCTTGAGACAGTTGCTGGAAGTCCCCAGCCTCATCCCCCGGACCCCGGGAATTTCCAAAGGTTGGGCATCGGTCACGACAAACTCCTCCGGTGGGAGAGGAACCATTGCTGCCCATTCTGGGCAGGGGCCCGGGAACAGTTCCTGGGAGTCTGCCTGCTCCTCAGAATGTGTCATTGTAATGGAGTGAGGAGGCTGGGAGGAAGGAGGAGCAGCAGCCAGAGGATTCAGAGTTGCAGCAGTGGACGGCGCAGATCTCTGGGTGGTCGATAGATTGCTGGATGCACTTTCTGCCATCCACGACAGGACCTGCTCACGCTGCTCATTTTCTAATAAAGGTCTACCGAGTGGACCCATTAATTGTGAGATGAATGTGGGGACGCCAGAAACGTGCCTTTCACCTTATCCCGCAGCAGTCGGCTGCGATACACCTGGATCAGGAGCTCGGCCTGTGCCCACACCCTGACTTGGGCCTCCGCGTCCTCGCCCGCGTCCACGTCCTCTAGGCCTACCCCTACCCCTCAGCATGGTGTATTACCAGTAGTGCAGAAACAGAACGCTGTAATTAAATGTGCCGCTTATTGGCCTGTGGTTGGAGGCTGACTTCGCTTACGGAACGCACAGCAGAGCCAGGAAAGAATTTTATGCAAGCCCGCTGTAACACTTAGCTGGCTGCGTATTAATTAGGACTACTACCCCCAGCAGAGACGCAGTACAGTCAGGACGGTCACAGGCAGCCCAAATATATTTTTTTGTCCCAAATTTTTTTGGAAAAGCCCACTGCCTATATAGACAGTATATGTCTTTCACGTTTTTCACTGTCACTGCCTCAGCACTACTGGCCCTATACTATGTAAAATTACTGCAGTGCAGACTGTTTCCCTCTGGACAGGATGACAGCAATGATGTAACGGGCAACGCAGAGCCAGGAAAGAATTTTGCGCAAGCCTGCTGTAACACTTAGCTGGCTGCATATTAATTAGGACTACTACCCCCAGCAGAGACGCAGTACAGTCAGGACGGTCACAGGCAGCCCAAATATTTTTTTTGTCCCAAATTTTTTTGGAAAAGCCCACTGCCTATATAGACAGTATATGTCTTTCACATTTTTCACTGTCCCTGCCTCAGCACTACTGGCCCTATACTATGTAAAATTACTGCAGTGCAGACTGTTTCCCTTTGGACAGGATGACAGCAATGATGTAACGGGCAACGCAGAGCCAGGAAAGAATTTTGCGCAAGCCTGCTGTAACACTTAGCTGGCTGCGTATGAATTAGGACAACTACCCCCAGCAGAGACGCAGTACAGTCAGGACAGTCACAGGCAGCCCAAATATATTTTTTTGGAAAAGCCCACTGCCTATATAGACAGTATATGTCACTGTCCCTGCCTCAGCACTACTGGCCCTATACTATGTAAAATTACTGCAGACTGAGGACGCAATGCTCTGCACGGCCGATATAAAAAAAAAAAAAAAGGTGCAACACTGCAAAAAGCAGCCTCAACAGTACTCCACACGGTCAGATGTGGCCCTAAGAAGGACCGTTGGGGTTCTTGAAGCCTAAAATCACTCCTAACACTCTCCCTATAGCAGCTCCAGCATCAGCAGCACTTTCCCTGAGCTATGTCAGAATGCATCTGTGGCGAGCCGCGGGAGGGGCCGATTTATATACTCGGGTGACACCTGGTCTCACCAGCCACTCACTGCAGGGGGGTGGTATAGGGCTTGAACGTCGCAGGGGGAAGTTGTAATGCCTTTCCTGTCTTTCTATTGGCCAGAAAAGCGCGCTAACGTCTCAGAGATGAAAGTAAAAGTAACTCGAACATCGCGTGGTACTCGTCTCTAGTAACGAGCATCTCGAACACACTAATACTCGAACGAGTATCAAGCTCGGACGAGTACGTTCGCTCATCTCTAGTGATAAAGTCAGTTATCAAACGTCATGTCAGAATTTGGGGGAGTGAGAACCCGCCTGTCTACATGGAGCGTATGTGGGACTCCCACAAGGTGAAGGTGTTTAGCACTACAGCCTGTAGGAAAAAGTGTACGACCCCTTCTTTATCCAAGGGATTTTGTACCTGGACACAACAGATATGGCTTCTGCCGCAGTCGGAACAGAAAATCCCAGGTTCCATCTTCCAACAGGACAGGCGCCCCCCTCCTCCCACCCACACCCCTGTTTTCTCAATGAAGTCATAAGTGACCTCAATAGGCAACTACCAAACAGATGGATTATTGGTGGTAACGATAGTGAACCTCTTCCTTGGCCTCCACATTCCCCGGACCTTACACCTTGTGATTTCTCTCTGGGGGGTGTTAGAGACTACATGTCCACTTTACCACCCACGATTTAGGATCTGTGGCATCCCCGAAGTCATTGCATCCATTAGTCGTGATCCGCCACAACGTGTATGGCAGGAACTTTGCTACAGTGTGTCCAGTGACAAAGGGGGCCACATTGATGTGGAGAACATTTTGGATGTTGTGCAACAAAACGTTTTGAGTTTCTGTTTCAATTAATATCAGATTTCTGTATCTGAGTGTCATTAATGAGTTATGGGGGTTTCATATCGAAAAGATCATTTGTAATAACCCGGTATATAAGGTAACTGTTGGACGAGACTCATTTAGGCAGTTTTAGTGTTTGTGTTGTCTGAAGGAAACAGTAATCAGCGACATTTACCCTGTACTTGTTATCCGTGCTGCCAGAGCCACAATCCCATTTGTTTGCACTGTTACTAAAATGATGCCAGTAATAACAGTCTGTGAAAGTCAGTTCTATGTATAACCGTAAGCTTCTCATTGGAAAAAAAGGGACATGAAACTCCGAACAGGAAACGCTCACATGGAAATCCCCCCGAAATGATTTATTTACTCTGCAATAGGAAAAATGAAACACAGCATTTATGATGCAGCTTTTGGTTTGCAGATCTCTGAAGTTAAAGAGCTGAAAACTGTTTACAGAGGACTCTTAAAAATGCCAGAAACTGGCCAGACAAATAAGATCACTCATGACTGAAGGCTTCTTCCCAGACTTCCTCATAAACATGGTCAGTCAGCTACAAGTGGTATCCCTATCACAGACATTTATGGCATATCCATAGGATATGGCTGATATATACTGATCCCACGCCTGGAACTCCTCGTACTTATCACCAAAACTGCTGCCCCACCATCCTGACTCACCTCCTTCTGCTTTCTACTGCCTAAAGGCCCATTTAGACACAACGATTATTGCACAAGAATCGCTCAAAGCCGTCTTTTGAGCGATAATTGTTGTGGCTAACTGTACTTTTCGTTAAACAATCGCTCAAAACGATGAGTCTTATCAGGGATTCACAGCGGGATACAGCTGATACTATTGTTTCAGCTGTATCCCACTCCCTGATGACAGGCAGGGTATGAAGAACGCAGCTGTCCCCTGCAGGGAGCGCTCGGCTGTATAACAGCTGGGCAATCCGTGCAGAAAACATCTGGATGCAGTAGACAAGCGGGGACACCCCGCTTGTCTTCTGCATCCTCTGCTCAAAGTGCTCAGCTGTATAACAGCCGGGCGCTCCGAACAGGGAACAGCTGGATGCAGAAGACAAGCGGGGCCACCCCGCTTGTCTTCTGCATCCTCCGCTGGGAGTGCTTGGCTGTATGACAGCCGGTCACTCCCAGTGGCGAGCAGCTGGATGCAGAGAACAAGCAGCCCCCCGCTTGTTCTCTGCATCCTCTGGAGCGCAAGGTGATCGCTCAACATTTGAGTGATCATCTTGCGCTGTAAATGACACAACGATTATCACTCAAAAGACATCTTTTGAGCGATAATCGTTGTGTCTAAATGGGCCTTAAGGTACAGATGTAGGAATTGTTAACATGACTGGCGCATCATGATAATACAATTTACAACGATATGCAACATTGTGGTTCAGTTTTCATCACTTATTAAAACAACTCCTGTTTTTGGACAAAATTTTGTCCTGGGACTGGAAGGGGTAAACTTTTACATTACCTGCAGTTGTTCTCCTCCACTGATCCGCTGGTTCCAGGTCCTGTTTAAGGCCATTCAAGCTACCTAATGCAATCTTCAAATTACCTCATCCTGACAACGCATTGGTGATAATAGCCTACCAATGCATTATACTATGTTTCCCCGAAAATAAGACACTGTCTTATAAAAATTATAGAGGAAAAAGAGGCACTAGGTCTTATTTTCAGGAAATATTATTTTACTTACCTAGCAGCCGCGGTCTGGGTCCCTCCCGCAGGTCTCGGTGAAGTTCTGTAGCTTCGTGCATCTGCACTCCTCGGTCGCCGACAAAACATCACTTCCTGGTCGCAGAGTTCCTGGTTGCAGCACTACTCTCAGTCAATCACAGTCATCACGTTGGTTGAGCGAGCGCTGCATTGATTGGCTGAGAGCAGCGCTCGCTGAACCAATCAGAGCCATCGCTTCCTGGAAGCGGGATTTATGAACCCCGTGACCAGGAAGTGATGTTCTGTCGGCAGCCGAGGAGTGCAGGACGCGCGGCGGAGCTACGGAACTTCGGAAACCAGCGGGAGGGACCCGGACTGCGCCTGCTAGGTAATGCATCCTTTTTTTAATGTAGTCTAACTAGGCTTATTTTTGGGGTAGGGCTTATATTTCAAGCCTCCCCGAAAATAGCCAAAAATCAGGGTAGGACTTATTTTCAGGGCAGGTCCTGTTTTCAGGGAAACACGGTACTAGCTCTTTGATTGGCTGGAGGTGCTCATATGATCAGTGCTGACCAATCTAAGAGAAGTGCATAGTATGTATTAGGTAGTTAGAAAACTGCAGCAGCCATCATGGACAGGCAAAAACAGGACTTGGAACTGACAGGCAAAAGGGACGACAGAGAAGAACTTTAGGTAATATACCCTCAACTCCTCTGGTCCTGAGAGAGAATTTTACCCCCAAAACAGAAGGTTGCTTTAAATGTATAGTTAACATTTGCAACATCGGTAGCTGGGGTTTAGAAAAAGGCCAAACTGGCCATTCTATGCCCTTTCCATAAATCCCATAGAAGTGAATGGGAGTTGCTTAAATGTCATAGCACAGCAAGAGAAACCATTTCCCATCCCAGAAATTACGGAAACAGCAAACTTGCTGTGCTACATTATCTGCAGAACTCCTACTCAGAGTACTGCTGTGGTTGTAAAGGAAGCAATGTAGAATAGCCAGGCTGGCTGTTTCCATGATCCCTGCCATCAGTGGCCATGAAGAGCAGACGGATATTCTTATCTCAGCCATGATAGGTTGAGACTGAAATACCCCTTTAATGAAACATGGCTAGAAGGTTGCTATTGTAGTGGCCCAGTACATGCTTTCCTGGCCCCCTCCATAATGTCATACATGTAATGTCTTGTCTTGATGCACTGTGCAAAATGTCTTGTCATTTTGTTAGGTGTATTGCACAGCTACAGCGTGTGATCGGTTAGGTGTCTACAATGTATGGATACTGTCTGTAAATATATCAATACTACCCTGTCACGTGGTGTGAGAGGCTATAAATGTTTCCCATGTGTGAGAATCTACATGAATTGCAAGTGAGTCCCAGAGAGAGTTGAGAGCAAGAGCAGTTGTGAGCAAATGTACTTCAAGGCCCAGTGCAGAGGTACTCAATTGTTTGTTTTACACACCCGTGTGTCCTGAAGTCTGGGATCGCCTGGAGATACTCTACAGTAATTGTTCACACTCAATTGTCTGGAAGTCTGAATCTCACTGAGTGGAGGTACGCATCTTTTTTTGTCACGCATGGGTTGATCTGAAGTCTGGGTCACCGAGTGGAGGTACTACTTTCAAGTCTATTGAATTTGCCTGCACTCTCTGTTCTTCAAAGTGTGCCTTGTCGTGTTGAAGTTTTCCAGTAAAGTGATTTCCAGGCCCTGACCGTTCCCGGGGACCTGAGGTACTTAAACTGTCCGTGACTCGTTTATTTTTTCTTCGGTGATGGTCATGCCGGGGGGTACTGCAACGGTGGCATCACCCATGATAAATCCCTTTACACCTATTCTCCTGTTTATTGGGCATCCCCATGCCGAGGGTGTCTGGAAGATGTCCAGCGCTGCCCTGGCCACGTGCGTCCCTCTGGGAGAGAGCCTGGTAATTGCCGCAGTGACAAGCCAGCATCTTGCCCTCCCAGCTCCTCAGTGTATACCATGTATCTGGGGTCACCCTACGGGACGCTGCACTATCTTGCCGCACAAACTGATCTTTACTGGTCCTTGGTAGCCAACGTTATAAAACAGGATAGAAACATAGCACAGTCTTTTTGCTCCAAGAGGTTTCTGGTGAGGTGCTTGCTGAGCTCAGTACTGGTACCACGTGCACTAATGTCCTCTTTCTTCTGCGATAAGCTGACTATCAGCTGGACAGGTTTTGCAGTGCTATGCTCGACAATCCCGTAGGCAAAAGGCAATCAACAGCCAGGGACAAAATGGTTAGCTTAGTACCAAAAGTTCACCTGACACTGCATTTCTTTTATCCTCTCACACTCAGTGCCTCACCACGACTTTCTGAAGCCTTAGGCTCCGCCCATGGCGCATACTCAAAAGTATGCACTCACCAGTGCCAACCCTCTTAAAAGTATAACACTTAAACCAAACATTTCTTAACATGAACCCAAAGAATGTGGGGAATCAAATTACTGGGAGTCGCTACCATACTCCCCTTAGGCCTCATGCCCACAACCGGGTCAGATTCCGACTGCGAAATATCGCAGTGGAATCAGACCCGGCGCTCCCTAGAGACCCTATACTCACCTGGCCAATCTGCTGCAAGCTGCTCGCCTGGCCTGGTCTGGTCAGAATTTAATGAACTGTACTTATATTTATTATTGTATTAGTTATGGCTAGAGATGAGCGAGCATGCTCGGTTAGAGCAATTACTCGAACAAGTAACCACAGTACTTAGCTTGATATGAACAGAAAAAAAACAGAACACCAAGATCCAGGTCTGATTCCAACAACCATCAGATGAAGAAATATCAAAACACTTACCTAGAATACCAACATGCATAAGCAGATGGAATAGCTGAAGTACTTACAAGGAATTGGTTCATATTTCAGCCAACATACTTGGCAAGGATCCTCATTGCCTCGTGAGTACCTACTCTAACAAGACAACTTAGAACTAATTCTTACCAACAGGGAGGGAATGGTTGAGGAAGTAAGGGTAGCTGGGATCTTAGGAAGGCAGTGATCATACTATCCTCGAATTTTGGATAAAAAGAGGAGGAAGACCTGAAAAGACTCAGACGTCAAGGTTGGATTTCAGAAAGGTAGATTTTAATGAACTCAGAAACAGGATAGGAAGAATTCCAATGGCTGGAAGGTTGGGAAATATTGTGAAATGAGATTCTCAAAGCACAATCGTTAACAATCCCTAAATGAAGGAAGCTTTTAAAGAGACCAGGATGGATGAACACAGAACTTGCACACATGTTAAAAAGGAAGAAAAATATGTTTATCAAATAGAAAGAGGGGGAATATCTAAAGAAGAACATAATGGGGTCTGCAGAAACTGTAGGGCAAGTGTCAGAAAAGCTAAAGCTAATAATGAATTGATGCTTACAACAGAGGATAAAGCAATAAAAAAGGATTTGGGGGGTATGTCAAAAGCAAAAGAAAAGTCAAAGATGCTATTGGATGTTTACAAGATGAAAATAGTGAATTTGTTAAGAATAATGTTGAGAAGGCCAAACTTTTAAATTCCTATTTTGTATCTGTTTTCTCTCAGAAAGTAGATGGAACATCAACTGATCTTCCCTGTGCTATTGGGGGAATACAAGAATACAGGCTATCTATAAAAGGAGAGATGGTGAGGAAACACTTACCTAATTTAAATGAATTCAAGTCTCAAGGTCCAGATGAATTACATCCTAGGATACTAAAGGAAGCAGCAGAAGTAATTGCTGAACCACTCGCCATAATCTTTGAAAATTCCTGGAGAACAGGGGAAGTCCCAGAAGATTGGAAAAGGACAAATGTTGTCCCTATCTTTAAAAAATGGAAGAAGGTGGAACCAGGAAACTACTGCCCTGTGAGCCTTACTTCTATACCGGGAAAGATCTTTGAACCAACTATTAAATAGCATGTATGTAAGTACTTGATTAAGTAATCAACCAGAGCCAGCATGGGTTTGTAACAAACAAGTCATGCCTGACAAATCTAATTTCCTTCTATGATAGTATCACTGACTGGGTTAATCAGGGAAATGTGGTGGATATAGTATATCTTGACTTTAGTAAAGCATTTGACAAAGTATCTCATACCATACTTATTGAAAAAATGACCAAATATGGGATTGACAAGGCAACTGTTAGGTAGATTCACACCTCGCTGAGTGATCGTACTCAAAGAGTGGTCATAAATGGCTGCACATCCAAGTGGAAGAATGTATCAAGTGGGGTACCACAAGGCTCTGTTCTAGGCCTAGTATTGTTCAATATTTTTATAAATGATCTGGAGGAGGGAATTGATGGGAAACTGATCAAATTTGCCAACGACACAAAGCTAGGAGGGATACCTAACACTAGGGAAGAGAGAGATAGTATTCAAAAAGATCTAGAAAAGCTTGCACAGTGGGCAGTGACTAACAGAATGGTATTTAACAAGGAGAAATGCAAAGTTCTACATCTGGGCAAGAAAAATGAAGAAAGCACATACAGAATGGGAGAAATTGGGCTAAGCAGCACATGTGAAAAAGACTTGGGTATACTTATAGATCATAGACTGAACATGAATCATAGACTGAACATGAATCAACAATGTGATGCAGCAGCCAAAAGGGCAAACACAATTCTGGGATGTAATAAGAGAAGCATAGAGTCTAGATCACGTGAGGTAATTATCCCCCTCTACTTTTCCTTAGTCAGACCTCATCTGGAATACTGTGTCCGGTTCTGGGCACCCCACTTAAAAAAAGACATTGACAAACTGGAGCAAGTTCAGAGAAGAGTTACCGAGATGAGATGAGACTTAATAGCTGTCTACAAATATCTGAAGGGCTGATACAGTGCATTTGTACAAGTAAAGACTAGAAACAATGAAACTGAAAGGGAGAAGACACAAATTAGATATTAGAAAAAGCTTTCTGACAGTGAGGGTGATCAATCAGTGGAACAGGTTACCACGGGAGGTGCTGACTTCTCCTTCAGTGGAAGTGTTCAAACAAAGGCTGGAGAAATATGTGTCTGGGACGATTTAGTGAATCCTGCATTGAGCAGGGATTTGGACCAGATGACCCTGAAGTCCCTTCCAACTGTATAATTCTATGATTCTAACTTAAACCCCAGGGAGTTCTGTCTGCAAGTGGGGTGATTGTCTCAATAGGGACAGCCCCATGCTGTAACCTAGGGCCCTGGCTCGCCATAGATAATAAACGGCATACAAGCTGAACAGGACACTGTACACACCAACAAACAAGGGAATTACAGACAAAGGAATCCCACCCAGAATCTTATGCATGTGACACCACATAAAGCACAACATGCATGACTCCAAACACCAGGGTTCTGAGAGGGAATGGGGAGTAAGATAAATGACTAGCACCCTCTAGCAAGAGGGGGCCAGCATTTATGTGCAGCAGCCCGGTGGTGGTTGGCTGACTGGAGCAATACACACCCAGCCAGCTCAATCATCCCACACCTGTGGAAGTGTACTCCCGGAAACCCATAGAACAACAGGTCCCAGGAGCACAATGTGACAAGTTCTATTCATAAGAACCACTTGTTAACTAACAAGGGATGTGGGATTGGCCCAAGGGTCCTGGAAGAGGCATAAAGGCAGGAGCAAAGACCTGGTAAAGTCTCAGGTTGCAAAATCTGATAGGACCTCCTCTTCTATGCTCATCTCTGTACTATTTTCTTCTTCTTGTCCCCTACCTTCATTTATCACTGGATTGCCTGCGTTCATGCTGCACACCTCTACAGCAGTCCACACACTGCCACCATCCCCATTATTTCTCTGTAGTAGGCCGGCTGCACACGGCCGTGGCGGGCTCCGCCGTGGAATTCCGTGGCGGAGCCCGTCACGGCACCCCCCAGAGACCCAATACTTACCTGGCGTCCTGGGTCCCGCATGACGCTTCGGCGTGACGCGCCGCAGCGTCATGTGACACGCCCATGGCGTCACATGACGCAGCTGGCCGTGTCATATGACGCGGCGGCAGTAGGCGGAGAGGCGATTTCACACTATCTTCCGCTGTGCTACAGCGGAAGATAGCGTGAATGGACGGCTTCCATTGACTGCAATGAAAGCCATCCGCGTGTACACCCGCGGCAAAAAGAGCATGCCGCGGGTGAGGACGGGTGATTTTACGGTGCGGAATTCCGTGGTGGAATTCCGCACCGTAAGCATTGAGCTATTAGGTTCAATAGAACCTAATAGCTGCAGGCAACGCAGCGGATTTCCGGCGCGTATTACGCGGCGGAAATCCTTTCGTGGGAAGGAGGCCGTAATCCAATAAAACTACCATCATGATAACTGAAAGTATAGAATGTCCAGGCTTGTAATCATAGTTAATAGTCAGTTCCCATCACCTGCCTATTACTGTGTTTTATATGTTACAGTCTCTTCTCATGCTTATCATACTTTGCTATTGTTTAACTCTAATAAACGGAAGATATTCGAGTCCCAGTGGTCTGGAAAAAAGATGGAGGAGGAGATATTTACACCCTTTATGGTGACTTTTCCATGTTGTATTCATTATGTTAATGAGACTTGCATGCCAACTGTAGTTCATTTTCTGCCCAGCTGGAACAATGACCACTGTGTAATGTGGTGGGTGCAGAAATTGTTGCATCCCCTCTATTGCTGAGTAGGTTGGCGGACAGTATATTAACACTTTCCATGATGAGTAACCTTTCCATGAATGGAAAAGTAATGTATTAACTCCAGTCACTTGTGACTGCAGCGGTGCACCCGGATTAAAGGAAAACACACTATTTTTACATGGAGTTTATATTGTAATGCTTTTCCCCCAAAATTGTACATTTGATGTGCTGTGACATCACTATATTTATCCTCAAAAATATCACTATTTATTATTATTGTACCATGACATTACTGTGAGCATCATCCCTGTACTGAGCCATCAGTGTTTATTCTATCTGCTATGTAACATCACAGTGTGCATTACTACTCTATTGTGACATCACTGTGCGCATTACCTCTCCACTGTGACATCACTGTGTGCATTACCTCTTCACTGTGACATCACTGTGTGCACTACCTCTTTACTGTGACATCACTGTGTGCATTACCTCTCCACTGTGACATCACTGTGTGCATTACCTCTTCACTGTGACATCACTGTGTGCACTACCTCTTTACTGTGACATCACTGTGTGCATTACCTCTCCACTGTGACATCACTGTGTGCATTACCTCTTTACTGTGACATCACTGTGTGCATTACCTCTCCACTGTGACATCACTGTGTGCATTACCTCTTCACTGTGACATCACTGTGTGCACTACCTCTTTACTGTGACATCACTGTGTGCATTACCTCTCCACTGTGACATCACTGTGTGCATTACCTCTTTACTGTGACATCACTGTGTGCACTACCTCTTTACTGTGACATCACTGTGTGCACTACCTCTTTACTGTGACATTCACTGAAAAAGCCAAAAAATGCAATACCTGATAGGCACAATCGCCATAGGGCAGGCCATAGCTCCTCCTTATCATAATCTTGCAGACAGCATTCTATGAGGGTTTACAGTGATGGCTCCTGCCCTATGACGATTGTACCTACTTTATGGCGATTGTGCCTATCAGATAATGCAATTTTTGGCTTTTTCAGTGAATGTCTTTGTTGTTTTTCTCTCACTTCTGTGATTTTAATGTAGTTGTGATTTAGCGTAGGTACTGACGGACGCGTGGTGGCCTCAACGTGGCCTGTCAGCCTATGCGTTTTGGTTAAAATGCAAAACTGACACCCACATTTATTAGTATGCATCAGTATGTATGTAGCTTGCTAGAGATTTTGGGGGAGCCCAAGATGTCAGGCAGTGTGGCCCACTTTGGAGATACAGGGCAACCCACTGCTTGTCAGTGAGAGTTGCTATCCTGTATGGTGAGTCACATCCATCTTTGGTATCGTTCACATGTGTGGGCTATGTTTGTTTGCAGTCGCTCCTCCACAATCTGGGCTGGTTTAAGTAGGTGACTGCATAATAATCTGCACTGAACAAGTACCTCCACCTTATCATAATCTGGCAGACTGCATTCTATGAGGATTTACGGCTATGGCGCCTGCCCTATGGCGATTGTGCCTAATTTTTGGCGATTGTGCCTATCAGGTATTGCATTTTTTCGCTTTTTCAGTGAATATCTTTGTTGTTGTTTTTCTCTCACCTCTCTACTGCGACATCACTGTGTGCATTACCTCTTTACTATAATATCACTGTGAGCATTATCAGTCTACTGTGATATCACTGTGTGCATTATCTCTCTACTGTGACATCGCTGTGTGCATTACTTCTCTACTGTGACATCATCGTGTGCATTACTTCTCTACTGTGAAATCACGGTGTGCATTACCTCTCTACTGTAACATCATCGTGTGCATTACTTCTCTACTGTGACATCATCGTGTGCATTACTTCTCTACTGTGACATCACTGTGTGCATTACCTCTCTACTGGACATAACTGTGTGCATTACTTCTCTACTGTGACATCACTGTGTGCATTACTTCTCTACTGTGACATCACTGTGTGCATTACTTCTCTACTGTGACATCACTGTGTGCATTACCCTTCCATTTTGATATCACTGTGTGCATTTTTCCTCTACTGTGACATAACTGTGTGCATTACTTCTTTACTGTAACACCTCTATGTGCATTACTTCTCTACTCTGACATCACGGTGTGTTTTACCTCTCTACTGTGACATCATTGTGTGCATTACTTCTCTACTCTGATGTCACTGTGTGCATTACCTCTCTACTGGACATCACTGTGTGCGTTACCTATCCACTTTGATATCACTTTGTACATTACCTCTCTACTGTGATATCAATGTGTTCATTACCTCTCCAATGTGACATCCCTGTATGCATTTTCTCTATACTGTGACATCATTGTGTGCATAACTTCTCTGCTGTGAGATCACTGTGTGTATTACATCTGTACTGTGACATCACTGTGTGTTTTTCATCTGTACTGTGACATCACTGTGTGCCTTATCTGTATACCGTGACATCACTGTGTGCCTTATCTCTATACTGTGACATCACTGTGTGCATTACCTCTCTACAGTGATATCACTGTGTGCAGTGCCTCTATACTGTGATATCAGTGAGTGCATTACCTCTTCACTGTGATATCACTGTGTACATTGTTTCTCTACTGTGACATTACTGTGTGCATTACCACTCTACTGTGAAATCTCTCTGTGGATTACCTCTCTGCTGTGACATCACTGTGTGCATCACCTCTCTGCTGTGACATCACTGTGTGCATCGCCTCTCTGCTGTGACATTACTGTGTGCATGCTATGGAAAAGCGTTTTTTCCTGTTTGAAATCAATTGCAATTTTTTTGCTTGCAGAGGAAAAATCGCTGGATGCTCCACTTCAGTGCAGATTGCCAGCCGGGCACTGGGTGGGATTCCGCTGCGGGCTCCCACATGTGGAATCCGACATGGCCGTGTGCAACAAACCTAAGCCAGTACTCTGACATTGCTGTGTTATTATACGTCTGCCTGCACTGTAGCTTCAATGTGTTTATTCTCCCTGCACTGCTCTCTGTAATGTTATTCAATAAAGGGATTATCCAAGATTAGAAAAACATGGCCACTTTCTTCCAAGTAGCACCCTTGTCCGCAGGTTGTTTGCAGCATTGCCGTCCAGTCCTATTGATGTCAATAGAGCTGAGCAGTTAATGAGGTTCTCTTATCACAAACAGGTCCTTTAATATAGGAGCCATTTCTGAGACACTTGAAATGGGAACATAAAACAATACCTCTACAGCGCCCCCAATTGGAAGGCAGCATTCCTTCAAATCAATGTCAGACTTTTATAACAAGCCTTATAACAATGACTGGGAACTGTGAGACCAAACTAGAATCTTCTACATAAGGAAAAGATAACCATGCACAGACAGTTGTTTCGGGGGTCTCGGCTAGTAAGAGGCCTATAGATGTGGGTCAGGAGGGGTTTTGTTTCTCCTGACCTGCGACCCCTGGTACACAGCTGATTTTGCAAGGAAAGATGGTCCTCTCTGTTCTTGGTCATAAAGGTCTTGAGTAGGAGGCCTGTGTAGGGCGTATAGACAGCGGCCATCCTGATGGGTTCAGTAAGGGCACAGATGATATTTTATGTTGTTGTTAGCAAAGTTGTGCGCAGGAAGATCCGCTGCTTCCAGATTACAGTAATTTATCTTCTCTTCCTAAATGTTCTCTGAAATCTTTATTATTTTCCTTCCATCTGCATATATTATCAGTTAAATTGTGCCACCTAGTGTTACAATAGGAACATTGCACTAAGTGTTCTCATGTATATTTCTATGTGAATATCTACCCTCACTCACACGGGAGTATGGCACATGCGTAATACGGTGCTAAAAGCCCATTGATTTCTATTGGGCCATTCACACCTGCGTTTTTCTTCCATACACTTATTACGCGTGTGACAAAAAAAATAGTATGTCCTATTTTGGTGTGTATTACGTGCATAATCTGCGCTAATATGGGCTATGGAGATGTAATATACATGCGTATTTGCTGCGTGCTATGTATTTTACATGTATATGCGTGTAAGGGTTTCTTCAGACGACCGTATGCACTAATACACTCATCTCAGCAACGCAACGTATTTGAGCACGAATGAGTCATTTTTGCGTGCGTATCGACACATAGTACTATACTTTCTGCGCATGCATGGCATATTTACATGAGTGCACAAAACACCCCCGCTCTGATTTTAAAAGGCTATTTAGCCTAATGAGCTCCAGATGTGTTCTTTTCCCTGCAGTTTTGTGCAGCGTATTACGCATTTGCAAGGTGTTGACTGCATATTTTCTCAACTCCCATAGACTTCTTTGGGGTCCTTGGTGCGGAAATATGCAGGAAAATATAGCGCGTCCCACTTTTTTACGCACTTGCAGAAACTATTAATGAGAACAAACCCATTGAAATCAATGCGTTACATTCTCTGTGTTTGACATGCGATTTTTTTTACGTGAGAAAATACAAGCGTCTGAAGCAGCCTTAACCCTTTCCAATCCACTGTCTGACATCTGAAGACATTCTGATTGAAGGCTGTACAGCTCTGATGTCAAAAAACGTCCGGCAGGGTATTCTTACTGTATATTACTGGCCGCTCTGTTGTCGGGGGGCCTTTCCAGCATGTCCCATACTGCAGTACTGGCTTTAGCCAGCAGATGGCACCATTGTATAATGGTAGAAAGAGAAAGCCCCCTAGGAAACTCTGAATCCAAAATTGTATTGCAAAGGGTTAATACGCAAGACGCATACTGCTGTTTGAGTGAGCCCTTAGCGAGTAATACCAGTAATGTAAGGGGTTCCCCAAAAGAAACAGGAATCTTCTTCCGGTGGTCGGGGTGTAACTACTACTGGCTTCTATTGCTGGGTGAATGTCTGCGCCTTCTGAGGCGTTATATCAGCCGACATTGTTGGGGAGGGTTGCGGTCGGCTCCTGTGATTTTTTCAGTTTTTTGATGATTTTGTGATGGCCGATTCATACAAATAGTGTGTGGCTGTAAAATTTAACTTCCTCTTCCACTGCTCAAATCACTCATACAAAAAAAAAACCCTGTACAGAGCGAGATCGGGTGAATATAGAAAGTCAGGCAGAGTTGTTGTTCCATTTTTAGTCAAAAATTGCTTGACATTCAGCGCTGTGTGTAAACAGGTGACTGGTGATTCCATCATGGTGTGGGTCAGAAACGCTATCTTTTCTCCTTAATAAGCACCTAGATAGAGAGTGAGGAGACTTAAAAGGTCATTCATGCTCCTCTGAGTAATATGCAAATAAGGGAGATGGAACAATACCTCCACAGTGCCACCTATTGGACAGCAGCATTCCTTCAAGTCAATGTTCGACTCATGACAAAACACCTGCCTACACAGAGCTGAGTGTTGAGCAATTTTTTACAAAAAATGGCATGGCACCCTTGCCTCACACTCTGTAGTCACCCAATCTTACTCAGTGCGACTTTTTTTTGTAGTGCTTTGAGCAGTAGAAAAGGAAACAACATTTCCCAGCTGCACGTTGGTTGTATGAATCAGTTATCACAAAACTGGCGAAAAACTAAACAACTTCAAAATCATTGGAGCCGAATGCAACCTTCCGCAACAATATGGCCGGTGTATCACCTCAGAAAGGCCCCCAAGACATTCTCCCAGCAACAGAAGCCAGTAGTAGTAATACCCCGCCAACCATGTTTGGCCATGGCCAAGGTGGACTCATACAATTCTGCCATGGAACCCATGATCATTTATTACACCCCTGCCCCATATCGTACGTGTGGTCCTGTAGGTGTGTACCACAGAGAAGCCAGCTACAGATACCTCTTGTGACATGGCTTATGTTTTATTTTGTACAATTTTGTTCAGCCGTTGGTATTCTGCAGAAGTTTTGAAGGCCAACTAGCAAAACTACCCTTAGATGGGCAGCTCAGTACCCATTAAGGGTTTCCTTTTAAAACAAAGTTGAAATTGTAGAATGTCCTTTGAATTGTGTTCAGATGTTAATCAGCAGCGGTTGTTCTTCATCATCCAGGTCTCCACTTGGTGGGATGTCATAGATGACAAACAATGAGGAGTAGAAACAGCCAACAAATGCCATGAGGCTGGAAAAGTACATTACGCCATTGGCACTGCCGACCATCGATGTCAAAGGTCCCATCACAATGGACACAAGTATCTGTGCAAGGAAGTACTGGCAGCTGAGCAGAGATATATCGACTCCCATGCCACGCTTGCTTCCATCTGAGCTTGAGCCTACAAACTACACAAAAGAAATCAGGTTTAAAAGTAGGTATGTTATACTTATATGTTGCTGCAAAACACATATGTAACGGTATTCCAACACAGGCTGGGCCATGTGATTTTATATTACTCCCTCATTTATTCCTGGCAGAACAGACACCTAAGCAATAGGCCAAGGGTCATGCCACTACTCTTAAAGGGTCTGTCCTATCTCAGCAAGATACTGTTGATGACTTACTGTTCAGTGGGGGTCCGACCACTTGGACCCTCACCAACCCTGAAATTTTGTCCCTGTTAGGTCCAGAAATTCTGGCAGTGGTGGTTGAGCCTCCACTACATTCACTTCAATGGGACTGCCAGGGATAGCCAAGTTCAAGCACTTGGCAACTTTCGGTAGTCCCATTGAAGTAAATAGAGCAGAGGCAAGTATGTGTGGCCTCTGCAGCCAGAATATTGGGTGCGCTGGGAGGCAAAATCTTGGGATTGGTGGGCGTCCTAGTGGTTGGACCCCAACAATCAGCAAGTTATTCTCTCTGCTATGGATCGGGGATAACTTGCTAAGATGGGAATGCTTGTTTTAGACTCTATTGGGGATCTCCTTGTTGTTAGATGGATTCCACCAAAAATGATTTGATCACAGGTTATACCGCTGCTAGAACCTCTAGTGATCTGTAGGAGAACCCGTCAGCAAGTGTTCAATTTCCCTGCAGCGCCAACATAGGGGGATTTAAGCATCACACAGTTCCAGTTAAAATCAATGGGCTGTCCTTGTGATACATGGATCTGCTAGGTCCTCCGGAATGAGCAATGTTCTTTGTAGTCACGGAAGGTCCTGATTGGACAACCTCCCTCTTTTAACTTAGGGCATCTAAAATGTTTTTTCTAAACCAAATAATCAATTTAAATAGCAATTCCATCGAAATGTTAAGTCCTGGTCAGAGGCGTAACTATAGGGGGTGCAGGGGATGCGGTTGCACCCGGGCCCAGGAGCCTTAGGGGGCCCATAAGGCCTCTCTTCTCCATATAGGGAGCCCAGTACTATGAATAAAGCATTATAGTTGGGAGCCCTGTTACAGGTTTTGCATTGGGGCCCAGGAGCTTCAAGTTATGTCTCTGTGCAGCATGGTTTAGGTATGGGTACGGGTACAGATACAGATAAGGGGGGGCCCAGCTCACGTTTTGCATCAGGGCCCCTGAGCCTTTAGTTATGCCCCTGGTCCTGGTACATACGCTAGATGGTATGAGGTAGTAGTATAGTAGGCAGAGCTTGTAAGGATACTCGACTCATTGGGGAAGATTTATCAAAACTGGTGCAAAGGAGAAGTTGAGCAACTTTTATGTAAAAATGGCCTCTAAAAAATATAAGCCACAAATCTCCTTGGGGCTTATAGATAAGTTTCTCGTATCTGCCCAGAGCTTTCCTGATGCATAGACGGGACATGCACTATAAGTGCAGTATGAACATAACCAAAGTTTGGAAAGCGTTGCTGCCATTTACCCTAATTTATGTATATATACAGCGGATCTAACCAAGTATACATCACTCACCTTCTTATTCTGGTAGTAGTCACATAGCAGGGAATAAGGTAGGATGCAGAGTGTGGAGAACAGGATGCCGTGTGTAATACACAGAGATAGGATTATGTACAGGTTGCTTGACAATGTCGCTAGACCGGTTCCTAGGCCAAACGCGAGATATGCTATAAAGTAGAGGGTGCGGATACTAAAATATTCCTCTAGCTTTTCCAGTAGAGCTGATTAGAAAAACAGAATAATAAAAGTTAAAATGCAATTCTACATCTGATCTGGAGCAGGAATAAGTGTCTTGGGATTTAAGAAATCACCCCAACCCACATCCCAAAAGTTAACATGCTAGCGGTTGGATGAACAATCATTCATTACCTCCTATTACCCCCCATGATAGCATGCTTGTTTACTATATAGGGTGACTATAAGGCCAGTTTCACACGGGCAACAGAGTCACATGATTGTCCAGTGATGCAACAGTGCTACAAATCACATGTATGTGAAGCCCCTGCTTTCCTATGGGTTCCTGAACATTAGCGATGTTTTGTAGGCTTGCTACATTGTGAAAAAAAAATTGCAGGTTGCCAAATATTGCCGCGATTTGTGAGGTTTTGTAGCCTATGTTTCCCTATGGAGCCTTCCTTTCTGTTGCATTACATCGCACGAAAAAGGTGTTTTTTGTGCCGGGCGATGCAATTTATATAGTAGAAAGTCCTACTATAAAAGCCCTAAAAAAACCTAGCTGCATTAAAAAAAAAAACAAAAAACAATACATCACCTAACAGCCACTGTCAGGGCCACCGCACTTCTTTTCGCAGGGCCCTTGTTTGAAGTCTTCTGTCAGCGCTTCCTGAATTGGAGGTTCACAATCCCCGCCTCCAGGGACTGCTGGCTGTGATTGGCTGATCTGCAGCGCTCGAGAACCAATCAGATTGAATTCATTGAATGGCTTTGATTGGTTCATCGAGCGCTGCCTCTGATTGGCTGAGCCGCGGTGCTCGAGAACCAATAAGAGGCAGCGCTTCCTGGAGGCGGAGTTTTTCAAACTCCTGAGCAGGAAGCTCTGCCAGAGGACTTCAAACAAGTGCTGGAGATTCAGAGGAGATCTGCGGCGGAGCCAGACAGCGCCTCTTTTTTTATGCATCTGGGGCTTATTTTCAGGGTAGGGCTTATATCTCAAACCCCTCAAAAGTCCCAGCAAAAGAGCGCTGCAAAGTCGCTACAAAGATTTTCTGGCGATGATATCACTGTCGACCGTGTGTAAGAGGCCTAAAAGAAACTGACGCTTTCAACGTTTCATAAAAGCCAGAGTATTATTGATATCGCCAAAATCCTTCCACAGTGTTCTGTGTATGTCTTTATCTTTGTATGACTGAGTTACAAACGTACATGTATGAGCCTTTTAACGCACACGATGCACTTGTTCCTCTACTACAGGTGTTTCCAAGAACTGTTCCCTTTACATAGGCAGCCAGTGTTCTGAAATTTCTTGCTGCAGGCGCTCATGTGATGCTGGCGTCACGAAAAGCTGCAGTTGCAAAAACTTTCATCCCAACTTTATGCTACTCTGCATATTACATGTCTACCGGTTTACGGATTTTGGTTCTGTATAACGCTGAAAATGTCTATTTTATGATAGCCCTGTTTATTCTCTAGATTTCCCTCCTTCCTATCCCCTCAACATAAATTATATACAGTTCTGACTGCAGCTTCTCTCCTGGCTTTATCCCTCATCTCCATCCGTCACTTTTAGAGATGAGCGAGCGTACTCGGCCACGCCCCTTTTTCGCCCGAGTACCGCGATTTTCGAGTATTTCCGTACTTGGGCAAAAGGATTCGGGGGGCGCCTTGGGTGAGTGGGGGGTTGCAGCGGGGAGTGGGGGGGAGAGGGAGAGAGAGAGGGCTCCCCCCTGTTCCCCGCTGCTACCCCCCACGCCGCCACGCCTCCCCCCGCCCCCCGAATCTTTTCACCCGAGTACTGAAGTACTCGAAAATCGCGGTGCTCGATCGAGTAATTACTCGAAACGAGTACGTTCGCTCATCTCTAGTCACTTTAGTTTTTTCTTTATTCACAATTATACCCCCATGAGATCTGGTAGAATCTTATCCACTTTGCTGCTACTGCAAACTTTATGGATTTCCATCAGCAGTTCCATGGCGTAAAATCTGCAGTGTATCCACCCTGTGCGGCCATACAATGAGGAGGGACTGTGTAAAAATACATACAGAATCTGCAGGCAAGTAAGGCCTCCTGCAGATGGCTGGGTCGGACCCCGCTGCGAGAATTCTCACAGCGGGATGCGGGTCGTGCCCCTGCAGTGACCACTGCGGCTCACCTGCTCTGCCGGCTCCTTTGCTCTCCTCCTCACCCACTGAAAGCTCTTGCCGGAAGTCCCCAGCCTCATCCCCCGGACCCCGGGAACTTTCCAAAGGTTGGGCATCGGTCACGACAAACTCCTCCGGTGGGGGAGGAACCATTGCTGCCCATTCTGGGCAGGGGCCCGAGAACCGTTCCTGGGAGTCTGCCTGCTCCTCAGAATGTGTCATTTTCATGGAGTGAGGAGGCTGGGAGGAAGGAGGAGCAGCAGCCAGAGGATTCAGAGTTGCAGCAGTGGACGGCGCAGAACTCTGGGTGTTCGATAGATTGCTAGAAGCACTTTCTGCCATCCACGACAGGACCTGCTCACACTGCTCATTTTCTAATAAAGGTCTACCGCGTGGACCCATTAATTGTGAGATGAATGTGGAGATGCCAGAAACGTGCCTCTCTCCTAATCCCGCAGCAGTCAGCTGCGATACACCTGTACCAGGAGCTCGGCCTGTGCCCACACCCTGACTTGGGCCTCCGCGTCCTCGCCCACGTCCACGTCCTCTAGGCCTACCCCTACCCCTCAGCATGGTGTATTACGAGTAGAGCAGAAACAGAACGCTGTAATTAAATGTGCCGCTTATTGGCCTGTGGTTGGAGGCTGACTTTCCTTACGGAACGCACAGCAGAGCCAGGAAAGAATTTTGCGCAAGCCTGTAGTGAGACATAGTTGCATATGACTGAGCTAGTGGAATTCACAGCGCTCAAGCAGTCAAGTGGCCAAACGCCACTAGTAGGCCTTAAGTGTTTTGCTTCTATTTTTTGAAAGGCTGAGCTGAGACAGCAGACAGATACTGTAGGCAGCGTATATATGTATACTGTTTCACTGTGGACGGGATGATGGCGGTGATGTCACGGGCAACGCAGAGCCAGGAAACAGTTTTGCGCAAGCCTGCTGTAACACTTAGCTGCGTATTAATTAGGACTACTACCCCCAGCAGACACGCAGTACACTGAGGACGGTCACAGGCAGCCCAAATATAATTTTTTTCCCAAATTTTTTTGGAAAAGCCCACTGCCTATATAGACAGTATATCTCTTTCACCTTTCCCACTGTCCCTGCCTCACCAGTACTGGCCCTATACTATGTAAAATTACTGCAGACTGTTTCCCTCTGGGCGGGATGACGGCGGTGATGTAACAGGCAACGCAGAGCCAGGAAACACTTTTGCGCAAGCCTGCTGTAACACTTAGCTGCGTATTAATTAGGACTACTACCCCCAGCAGACACGCAGTACACTGAGGACGGTCACAGGCAGCCCAAATATATTTTTTTTCCCAAATTTGTTTGAAAAAGCCCACTGCCTATATAGACAGTATATCTCTTTCACCTTTCCCACTGTCCCTGCCTCACCAGTACTGGCCCTATACTATGTACAATGACTGCAGACTCAGGACGCAATGCTCTGCACGCCCGATATACAAAAAAAAAAATAAAGTGCAACACTGCTAAAAGCAGCCTCAACAGTACTGCACACGGTCAGATGTGGCCCTCAGAAGGACCGTTGGGGTTCTTCAAGCCTAAGATAACTCCTAACGCTCTCCCTATAGCAGCAGCATCAGCAGCACTGTCCCTGATCTCTGTCAGAATGCATCTGTGGCGAGTTGCGGGCGGGGCAGATTTAAATACTCGGGTGTCATCTGATCTCGCCAGCCACTCACTGCAGGGGGGTGGTATAGGCCTTGAACGTCGCAGGGGGAAATTGTAATGCCTTCCCTGTCTTTCTATTGGCCAGAAAAGCACGCTAATGTCTCAGAGACGAAAGTGAAAGTAACTCGAACATCGCGTGGTACTCGCCTCTAGTAACGAGCATCTCGAACACGCTAATACTCGAACGAGCATCAAGCTCGGACGAGTATGTTCGCTCATCTCTATTTACCACGCATCAACTGAACTGGATATTTAAACTATGGATATAATGATTCTTCTTACTGTGGTTTGGCAGATCACGAAATTTCATAGAAAAAAATACATTTGCCACATACAAATTTAACAATAGAATCACAGCAAATATTTATGTATCATGTTTGAACAAGTAAAAGTGACCCTCCCGTTCCAGACAAAGCAAGTTGGCTGAAGATGGCTGCACCGTTTCCCAATCTACCTTGTAGACTACTGATACATTTCCAATACATAGTGTGCAAGACCAGGGGCGTAAGTAAAGGCTCAGGGGCCCTGATGCAAAACGTGAGCTGGGGCCCCCACTCTAACTGTATCTGTACCCGTATCCATACCTAAACCATGCTGCAAAGAGACATAATTTGAAGCTTCTAGGCCCCAATGCAAAATCTGTAACAGGGCCCCCAACTATAATGCTTTATTCATAGTACTGGGTTCCCTATATGGAGAAGAGAGGCCTTATGGGCCCTCTAAGGCTCCTGGACCCGGGTGCAACCGCATCCCCTGCACCCTCTATAGTTACGCCCCTGTGCAAGACACTATATGCTATTCTGATTGGCCACCACTGCTCACATTAACAGCACAGGCCAATCAAGCAGCATGTCGTGCCTTAGACTACCAATGCAGCAGCAGTGTTCAGTGTGGATCAGGGCATAAGGGAAGGGATGGGGCCATCTTGGTTTGCCTGGGACCAGCGGGTCGCTTCAACATTTGTTTTTGAAAAATAGCTTTTTTATTGAAGTTAGAAATTTTAAAGAAGTATAAAACAAGGTGAAAGGATTGACATCCGAATGATAAAACTGATAGGCATATGGCTGTTACATTAAACCGTTACAAAACATAGCAGAGGTAAATATAAACATTGATTAACCATTATAGAACTTTTATACAATAGTGGGGTAACCAAATAAGATAGGGCATAAGTAAGTAAATAGGCAGTGAGGTCTCATGTCCACGGGGACAGATCTGCAGCGGGTGTCCCGCATGCGTGATCCGCGCCCCATAGGGATGCATTGGACACCCGCAGATAGTTAAATACCGTCAGATGTCATTTTCCCTTGATGCGCAGATTGCGTGTGCGGAAAATCACCCGCAGCATGCTCCATTTTAGTGCGGTCTCCCGCGCGGACGGCTGCCGCAGGCTTCTATTGAAGCCTATGGAAGCCGTCCGGATCCGCGGTACACCAGCAGCTGAACTCCTGCTCTCCGGCGCGGGAGCGCCGGAGAGCAGGAGTTCAAAAAAAGAGTGCACGGCGCATGCGCGCGGCACACTACCGGCGTGCCGAGCACATCCGCCGGGCCGAAGAAAGAAGATCCGGCCGCGACGGAGGGAAGATCCACAGTGTCCAGACAGGTAAGTAAATCTTCTTTTTAGGCCTCATGTCCGCGGGAAAGGAGGGACCCGCTGCGGGATTCTGCATACAGAATCTGCGGCCGCATGATTTTCCCCGTGGACATGAGGCCTTAGAGTATTAAGTCGGGCAAGTAGCAGAAAGAGCTTTGAATGCAGGCCGTCCTATCTCTCCTAAACTTTTCTTTTTTACTTAAAGTATTTGTACGCATACTTTCGAGCCAACAATTGCTGTTGAGTGATTTGATTATATTCGAAATGAAAGGAATGGAATTGTTACTCCAGGATTGTGCAATGTTAAGGCCCATTTACACGGATCGATGACCACTCAAAAATCGCTCAAAAGCAATCTTTTGAGAGATAATCGTTGCGTTAAATGCGCGCCTATCGTGGACTTTTCATGCACTGCTAGCTGATCGTTTAATTCAGATCAACCCTAAAAATCGTTGTGCGGTCTTATCAGGAGTTCTCCACGGGTAGTGCTGATAGCATTGTTTCCCGTCAGAGAACAAAGGAACTGAATGCAGATAAGAGCCCCGGGGCTTTTAACTGCTTTCAGCTAAAGCTTTGATTTGCACGCTAATAAGCTATTAAGTAGCTGAGTAACTATTTAATAGTTTATGCAAAATGATCGCTAAAAGATGTCACTTTTGAGCGATTTTTGAGCAATCATCGCTCCATGTAAATGAGCCTTAAGTTCTACACTCAATCAAGATATGGAGAAGAGTGCGCAGAGTGGAGAGACATTGCTCTGCATCAATGTTTATCAATGCTAGAGCAGGGTTGGGTTGGATTAGAATATTGCTTAAGTTTGCATTTAGTTCGAAGGCCAGGAACCAAAGGTTAGAAGCATATGGACAATCCCACCATAAGGTATCATTTTATGAATCGCACCTCCAAAAACATTTGCAAAGTCAAGGAGCTATTTTGTTGAGAGCGTAAAGTATTAGATACCATCTATATAGTATTTCACAGGAATTTTTTTAAGTGATTGGCACATTTTGAAACAAGTTAATTGAAGAATACGCCTCACTAATCTGATCATCTGAGACCTGAGTTTTTGGATCACTTTCCCATTTTTTTGAGTAAATTTTCCAAGTGGGGGAATTAATATGAGATAGCAAGTGGATAGGCCCTTGTTGGAGCCTTGAAACAATGAGAACCAGGTGTCTAATTTGGAGAGTATATTAATTCTAGTGGGAGGAGGAAATGTTTTTGTAAAGGGGACTGATTTGGAGGTATTTGAGAAAGTCTGATTGGGAAATATTAAACTCAACTTGGAGAAGGCCAAAAAGCTTCATCCTCTCAGAATTGGCCTGCTTTACCATATCTTAATACAGAACCCGCTCCCTCACAAAACATGCACAATAGAAGTGTCTTTGGTTTAGAGGGTTTAGATACCTGAGTAAAGCGCAGCACTGAAGGCGTAGATGCACATGCCCCAGCATCCCATTGTAACACCTGCATTATATTTGTGATATTCTTCAGAATTGTGAGGAGCCTTTGGATCTCCTTGAAAAATCACCTCTCCCATGAAGTCGGTATAAAATAGCAGCATGCCTTCAAAGGACAACCACCCTGCAAAACGAAAGACAGATGTGAGGCTTCTTTTGATCATATCATTATACTGTAAATGGAGAATTACTTGCTCCTGCCGACTTCTAGCTGTAGATTGTGTGAGGTTTCTATGAGTTCTCTCATTTAGGTCACTTTCCCACAAGCGTAGCAAGGGTGTATTTTCCTGCCCGTATTACTGATAAGTGTTCAGGCCCGACCGCGGGTCTACTGACCTGAACTCAGAGCATCATAGGGATCTACAGTATGCCGCTGTGAGTTTGAGTCAGTAGATCTGTAATCAGGCTGGGACACTGATCCATAATACGGTGCAAAAATGCACCGATGTTACGCTTGTGTTAAAGCGGTCTAGGAGTAGATTCATACCGGGGTTGGTCGTAGGGAGGTTTTGGCCATGATTTTGTAATAATCCCTGCAAAATCTACAACATGATCACAATGTGTAACTGCACCCTTATATTGACAAGATTTGAGAGCATCTTGGGAACCCTGCCCTATCATGATTAGTGTCTAGGATTATACCGCTGCAGTCAAAACTATTCAACCTCCATTACAAACTAGGTTAATTGCCAAGTTTACAAACTTTTTAGCTGTTTGAAAAATACAAAAACAAACAAGAAGAATTTAAGTTGCTGAACATGACTAATATAAGAAGTGGTTTCTCCATATCCAACACAAAATGTCACCTTTAGGCAGCCTGTCCACGGGAGTAGCAATATCCCGTGGCAGATCTCTGCCCAGGAGCAGGTGAGAGCTGACAGCTCTCCGCATCAGAGCCTATCTGACAGATAGGCTCACTGCGGAGAATCGCGGCATGCTGCGATTTAGAGAGAATCGCTATGATTCTCTGCTCGTGGATGCCAGCCCTGTGCTTCAGACAGCGTGATTCGCCGGCAATTCATCGCCCGTGGACAGGAGCCCTTAATGACTACTGCAGTTTTAGAATTATTCAACCCCTTCATGACAAGAGTCTTTAGTAATTAGTAGAGAACTCCTCGCTGTTATGACCTGCAGCAAACTTGATGCATAGCCAGACAGCAGCTTCTGACAGCGTTCCTGAGGAATCTTAGATCTTTCCTCATGGGCAATGGCCACCAGGTCACTAATATTCTTGGATTTGGGTGCTGCAACCACTTTCAAATCACACCAAATATTTTCTATGGGGATCAAGTCAGACGACTGTAACACCACTTCGGAATCTTCCAAGACTTCTTCTGATGCCAAGCCTTAGTGCACTTTGAGGTATGATAGGGATAACTGTCCTGTTGGAAGCTCCAATGACACCCAAGCGTCAGCTTCGTTTACAGAAGGCATGACATTTTCTCCAAGCATTTCCTGACACATGATTGAATTCATCTTACCTGCCACAAAGCATGTTTCCAGTGCTAGCGGAAGCAAAGCAGCCCCAGAGCATCACCAAGCCACCGCCATGCTCACTGTAGGCTAAGTGTTCTTTTCAGCTTATGCTTATGGCTGAATTCACATGTAGAGGATTTGGTGCAGATTTTCCATTATCGTTGGTGCAGATTTTGACATGGATCCATGTAAAAATCTGCACCAAAAGGTCTGAATTTTGATGTGGATTTTGGTGCAGATCTGCACCAAAATCTGCAATACGGGAAAATACCTCCAATCTTCTTCCAGACTTATCACAGATTCATAGGCCTGAAAAGTTCTAGTTTAGTTTTTTTTATCACTCCATAGAACAGAACATTCCCAAACTTCTGTGGCTTATTTATGTTTTTGAGCATTTTGGAGCCAGTGTTCCGTAAAAGAGTAACTGCAGTTTCACTTTGGAGCGCTCTTGCTCCATCAGTCATATTTGGCTCCTCCTAGCAGATAAAGACAGCCCCATCTAGCCCCAAGACTATATATACACCTTATAAAGGGCTATATTGGGTTAACTTCAGTTGCTGTGAGGAGCCAAAAATGCCTAATTGAGCACAAGCACTGCAGACTAAAAGTGCAGGTACTCTTTAACTTTGAACTTGCGAACTGCTTTCAACTGTATCTCTAGGAACATTCAGTGCCTTTGCTACCTTTTTGTATATTTTTCAATGTTTGTACACGGCAATGATCTCTTCTCTTAACTTTTTGGATCACTGTCTTGACTTAGCCAATTTCTAACATACAGTTGTGAGGGATAAGGGGACATATGCATTAAGTCCCCTAGACTGGGCAAGATATAGCAGCCTGCTAGTATAAGCAGCAGCTAAATAGTTATAGTTTCATAGTATATGCTTGTATTTGCAAGGTTCCTATTTTTACCCCCATGCTTCGTTCTCAATGGAAAACTCCTAATTTGATTTCTCTGCCCTTCTCCTGAGAGCAGCCTCCCCCCTCCTGTTGATAAGAAGGCGAGCTCCAACCCCCCTTGCATTCTTTATGTATAAGTTTAGTTTTTTGCTAGTTTGTGTTTGTAGTTTCACCTCCATTTCTTAAAAATCAAGTTTCAAAATAGTTACATATCAGTAACCTACACTTTCAGGCGTAAACATATGTTAATCATTAGAGTTTTGACCTATCCTGAATACTCATGACCTTTAAGGGTATGAATCTCTACTTTATGTATATATGCAACCTGAGGCTATGAAAATATAGAGAATCACCTGATACCACAAGACGCTGGTGTCTGTCTTTGTTTCTCTCCGAGCTCATTAAAACCTATTATACTGCCAATTCGGAATCGGACATGAGAGGGTGAAGGATTTATTGGTCCAGCGACGACACAATCAAACGTCACAGTTAATAAAGCCCTTGCCAGTCCAGGGATTTTATGTATTTTATCTGAAGTACACCTGGTACAACTAATAAAGCTCTTGATTAGTTGCATCAGGTGTGCTTGAGACAACATCTGATTTGCATTTGTGCTGTTATGAGGGATTCTATTCAAGGGTTGAATAATTCTGAGACTGCAGTAGTCATTAAAAGTGGCATTTTGTGGTCAATTTGGAGAAATCACTTGTTATATTAGCTGTGTTGAGCTAATTAAATTGTTCTACAACAAAGTTGAATGTATTTATCCTCCATTATTAGGGCTAATATAGCTAATGCGTTTCACGCGGTGGAAATCCGCGGCATTTCACCGCAGCTATTTGGTTCTATTGAACCTAATAGCTCAATGTTAATGCTGCAGAAATCCATCGCAGAATTCCGCAGCGTGAAAAAACGCAGGAATACACACGGTCGGCTTCCATTGTAGTCAATAGAAGCCGGCCATCACGCTGTACTTCTGCTGTAGCACAGTGGAAGTATAGCGTGAATACACGCCCCGCCCACCGCCCCTCCTCGTCATATGACGCTTCCTGCGGGTCATGTGGCACTGGCGGTGCAACATGAGGGAGCTGCACAGCAGATCCGGAGGTGAGTATAAGGTCTTTACATACAGTTCCAATTCACAGAAAGCTATTTTGAAGCACAAAGTATATTGGAAATATATATTACTAAACGTTATTTATATAAAACTGGAAACCTCTTTAAACAAGTCCTGTGGGCTTCCAAGTTGTTAGAATTTACCTAGGAAGTGATTGATGCACAGGTTACGTAGAGCCTTTGGCATGTGGCAGATGGAGGTACACAGGAGTTTCATTGAAAGTGGTCGATGGGAAATCTCATTTGATCCATTAAGTTCGCTTTCATATTTTACTCCATTCAGCAATATATTAGCTACCTGCACCATAAGAACTCCACATCAGCATACAATACAGTGAGAAACACCTAGAAATCAAACCATGTAACATTAAGTCATGCACGAGCCTCAACATAACCTCAAAGTCAGCAAAAATTCAACAGAAGTGTGCCCTTTCAAGGTGTTAGACTATAATATCCCCCAGAACCGTTGGATAAATTGCAAAATGGTCTGATTTGGAAATGGGCATTGAAGAAAACCCAATAATTATGGAGGCCTGAGGTTTTAAAGAGAAGTATAGGCTGGCCATAACCATTACATTTTTGTTGGTGGATCCCACCCGACAATGTAATCTCTATCGTACCAGAATGATATCAGGATAATATTATCACCTGTCTGATTTTTTTGGCAAGAATATAAGTGGAGCCAAATATGTCTGATAGCTGCCAAAAGTCATAGGACAGGAGGTAATATTGAGTAAGCCCCCTCTAGCCTGGCGAAGTGTAGCAACTCGATGTGCCATTGACTCCAAAAGTGGATAGAAAACATCTAGAGAGATGTTGAGCCATGCTGTCTTGATAGTCACACACAGCTCAGTGGTATTTGTAGGTGCAGGATCTTGGGTGTGTAAGGACCTCTTCACCTCATCCATAAATGCTCAATTGGGCTCATGCCTGGCAAATGTGCAAGCCACACCATTCATAGCAACTTTCCAGAATGCTACTTCAACCATTATCCTGCTGAAATATCCTATCAGTTTGGGGGGCATGAAGTCCAGTGAAGAGAGACAAATGGTCACCAAGTAATAAAATGCAGCGGACATTGGTCAGTGATTTGTTTAGACAGAATAGTAGATCCAACCCATTGGCATGAGAGCACACCCCAGAGCAATATGGAACCACCACTAGCCTGCACAGTGCTTTATTGAAAACTAGGGTCCATGGCTTCATGGGGTCTGTGCAATTCACTAATCCTACCATCAGCCCAAAGCAATTGGTACGTGACTCGTGGGACCATGCCACATGTTGCCAGTCCTCTAGACTCCAGTTAGCAACCTTACTAGCCCAGGTGAGGCTCTTTGCCTGTTGTCATGGTGTTGACAGAGGCATGCTAATGGGTCTTATGCTCCTATATACCATGGAAGCATTGCACTGACCTGCGTGATATGGGTGTGAACTCTCCTGCATTGAATGTGGATGTGATATTTGCCAGAGTCTGTTTGAACAGACAAGTATAGTCAGATGCCGCCGGTCGCAATCATTAAGCACCTGTGGGGGGCCACTGTGCTGTCCACTGTGGGTGGTAAGGCCTTCAATGACATTTTTCCGGTACACACATGACACCGGGGAATGATAAATGACTGCCCAAATTCAGAAATGGAAAGTTCTGTCCGCCTGGCACCCACCATCACGCCTTATTCGAACTCTGTTAATTCACATTGTCTTGTCATGAGCATGCTGGCCAGTATTCAACCTCACATCTTATACAGGTGTGTGAGTCCCCAAGCCATCAACGAAGTAATGGCACTTCATAATCAATTTACATACTGCTATCCCATGACTTTTGGCATGTCGGTGTAGTATGCATCTCCAGTCATCAAATGTTTAGTTTGACCAGGTTGTCTGTGAAGGAACATACGGTCAAACCATGCAGATATTTATATAAGACATTTTTCAGACCCTGCATGTGATAGATTTATCAAAGATGACACATGCCATCTCAAATCAATCACAACTAATGTCAATAAATTAGCCGAACTTTAACTTCGACATTGGCTTAAATGATGTCGCGTTTGATAAATTTAGGCCTGTATGTTTTTACCCAAAGGTCCAAATAATTTGATCAATGGCAATAAAGCAAGATAAATACAAAAGCAACAACAAAAACAGGATTTGTACAGGATTGGAAAAACATGGCTCCTCTCTTCAAGAGACAACAACAAACCTGTCCATGAGTTGTGTGTGGTATTGCAGCTCATCTCAATTGAAGTGAATGGGGCTAGGTTGCAATACCACACACAACCTGTGGACAAGTGTGGCTCTGTTCTTGGAAGGAGCTGGATCTTCTACACCCCCTTTAAATAAATGATATAGTAATGATCTTGTCTATTTTACCTGTTGACTGAATGTTACATTTCGCCTCCGACTGCTCTCTGGGCACACCCCTGTCACTATGTCTGGAATAGCTAATGACTGCGGCCTTTTCAGGATTCCCGATGATCTAGGCTTTGATGCATCAAGGGACCCAACTCTCAGACTGTTCCTGTCTGTGCCAGGACTTGTCAAGTTCTCAGCAGATTCCAGGCTTCTGTTTCCACCACAGTAAAGACTTTCAGGTACTCGGGGAAGACTACTGGCTTGTCTTGGTAAACTTCCGGAGGTTGAGGAGAAGCCCTCATGTCCCCCAGTGAAGCAGTCAATGAGAACACTGTCAATGTTGGTGGTGCCGAAAGAGGAAGCAAACTCATTGATCCCGGTTAAGGAATTGTCTCGGCTGATCAGACTCCCATACTTTGGTGTGAGAGGACTGAGGGGTGAGATTGGACTGGTGAAACTGGCATACAAATGGTTGGAGTGGTTGGAATTTTGTGATGGCACGGTTTGATTTTCCTGTTCTTCAAAAAACACAGGGGGTGATGGCGGCAGAGGAAGACTGGGGCTTTTCATCACCTTCTTCTTTTTGTTGAATGACTGAAGAGGTCTTTCAGGAATACTTATTAAGGTCAGAATGGTGGTGATGGCCAGAGTTATGGACGTGAAGGTGTAGATAACTCGTAATTGTCCTCCCATTGCTTTGCCAAACTTTGTCTTGTTCCAGTTAATGCCGCCAACTACATAACCGAAACCACCACCGAGACCTAAAAAATAACGCACAAAAAGATTTACCAGTTAATATAAATCCTCGATTTGCCTTTTTTTTGTCAAGTTTTTAAAGGGATTGGCCATTTCGTAAGGCAATTTTTTTCTGTCCCAAAAGTTTATAAAGTGCAAAATGAAATAACTAATCTTGATTTAAAAAAAATCTCCTGTTTTGCACCTGCAGTTCCCATGCAGACTTGGGGCTAGATCAGATGAGTGGTTTTTTTGAACCCCTACGTGCGCAAAAAAAATGCGCTCCACTGATGTGCAAAATGCATGTGATCGAAGCTCCTGTGTATTTTTTTTACATGTGCCCAAAATAGTGTGTGCAGGCCATCAACAGGCAAAGTTTCAGATGCATGTTCAATGGAGCAGCTGTGCTTGTAGAAGTGCAGCCATTCCATAAAGGTCCCCTCATTACTTAAGGAACTCGCTACGGGCATGAAAGAATCCTCTGCCACAGCTGTGGCAGAGGACTGCGATGCTATCCCGGTGCTGCTGCCTCCCCATTGAAAGCAATTGGATGAAGGCAACCCCAGCAGCGATGATTTTTAGGGGGTGGCTTGAAATATATGTCCTACCCCGAAAATCATCCCTAGCTGTTAAAAAAAAACTTGGCTGAGCGCTGCCTCTGATTGCTCACAGAGCTCAGCCAATCAGGGGCAGCGCTTTCTGGAGGCGGGGATTTTTCAATCCACGTCACCAGAATACAGATGAAGACTGATGGGGAGAAGAGACGGACAGTACTTCTAGGTGAATTATTAATTTTTTTTAACAGCCACTAATGATTATTGGCGTAGGGCTTATATTTCAAGCCACCCCCTGAAAATCATCGCTGCAACTGTTACCTTCATCCCATTGCTTTCAATAGGGCGGCAGCAGCGCCGGCCCCACTGACAGCAATGGGATAGCATTGCGGTCCTCTGTGACAGGGGATTCTTTCATCCCTGCTGCAGATGCCTCATCACTGAACACTGGGAATTAACGGACCCCTCCGGGGGTTCCCTCATCCCCTGTCACTTCTGTTACAGCACACAATGTCCTGACATGCAGCATGGACCTTACCGCCGCGCATTATAGGCACGCATGTCCCATCTTTTGCAGGTGCAAGTATTTTGCGCCTCTAAAAAATGGACATGTGAACACTTCATAGGAAACCAATGGTTCTAATAAATACAATTTTTTGCGCACATAGGTGTGCAAAAAAAAAAAAGCTTGTCTGACCGCAGCCTTACAGTACATGTCTTCAAGAGTGACAGTCTACAAACAAACCCTATGTAGTCTGATCCTGCAATCATACTGTATTTCATCTGTCCACTATGTTTTATTATATTATATTTGTTAGGTTAACACAAGTAGGAGACTGCTGGATTGCAATGTAACTACAGGATAAGACTACACAGATTGTTTGTAGTCTGTTACTATGGAGACACATATATCGATTGACTTGTATTCTCTATAACATGGTTGCAGTTACATGACATCTGCAATTTTACCAAAATTTTTTACAATTTTCTCTTCTCTTGCATTTGCAGCCTAAGGACACTGTGCATAGAGCTTTAGTACAGAGCCATACAGCCTCTGTGCAATGTTGGACAGGTTCCTCTATGGACTCTATGTGCACCTAAATATTCCCCCCCCCCCCCCTACAGAGGAGAAAATGAGTAAAAATGCAGGATACAAGTCATATAATGGCTAGAAATAGTGTTATTTCTTCTGTATTGCATACACATGGCAGCTTATCCTGAAAAGTCACCTGAAAAGTTAGGTACTCTTTAGGCATATTGTTAGTAATTACCTCCTAGTAGAGCATGAATGTTCAGTCCCCGGTCTTGATCTTCTGGGCTGCACACATCCATCATATAGGCATGGCTTGGATTATCTGCCGAATCAGCACTAAAATCCATGAGGACCACACCACATATTGTCAGAATGAGGCCCCATTTATGATCATTGTTGGTATCGGCTACAGACAATCCTATGTCTCTTCCATTGAGTAAAAGTGTTAGGCCAAATAAGGCCCCTATGAAGAAAAAAACATCATGTAATCTGCCAAACCACAGTAGGAAAAATCATTATAATCGTAGTTTAAATATCCAGTTCAGTTAATTCTTCTAGTGAGTGATAACCAGTATGGCTAAACACTCCGAGTAACTGCAAGCACCATCAGCACAATATATCAACATGACTTGTAACAGTGTCTGTCAACAGATCGCAGCCCTTGTGAACTTTCTATTTGCAGGATTCAGGTTACCAGATATTATATGTGTATGCTGAACCCTGCAGTGGTGGAGAACACACCATTCTACCAAAAGTCATTGAGCATCTGAGCAAAAATCAAAAGTAGTATCTTTTTACTTATATTAATACTTAGTAGAGCCTCCTTTGGTCCTAATGACATTGGATACTCTCTGTGGCATACTTTCAACAAACGTCTGATACACTTCAGCTGGCATTTCCCTCCGTTCATCCTGCAAACTTCTAATGAGTTCTCTCAAAGAAGATGCATCAGTACATCTATAGTGGTGCAAGAAGCGTTGTTATTGGCAATGGAAAAAAGTTCTATGAGTGACAAACCACGTTAATCCATCTTCAGATGAGATGGAGGTACCTGGGTGTGGAGGGGGTCTGGGGAACGCCTTTTGCTGCTCCTCCAGATGGGTATGACATTCACCTGATTATGGGTGTGTTTTATAAGATGTACTGTGATTGGTGGGAACTTGTATATATTGTGTATGATCTGTGAGTTTTAATCAGCTTGACAAAGGCCACCAAGGTGGCCGAAATGCTGCTTGTCTATGTGGAGCTAATCAAAATTCTTATTGGTGATGTAAAGAATTTTCTGCGCTTATTTGCTGCTCAGCCCATGTTTCTGATTAGGGAATGCCTTTTGTCTTGTGCCAACAGGTAATTACAGCGGAGGTTCTGTTAGGTGATGTTTTACGTGGCATGGCCCTGGTCCAATGGTTTTATTGACAAGAACCATGAACATGGAGGTGTACCTTGTCATTCTAGACAATAATGTACTGCCGACAATATGGTTATACTCTGGTAATAGTCAGCAATACTACCAACAAGGCAACGTGCCTTGTCACAAATCCAATTTTACCTTGGTTTGAGGATATGGAAGTTCCACGATTGGACCGGCTGCACAGAGTCCCGACCTGAACCCTACTGAACATCTTTGGGACAAACTCGAACGTCAGGTCAGGGAATATAGAAAATGTCCATCTTCTTTGAGAGAAATCGTCAGACGTTTGCAGGGTGAATGGAGGGAAATACCAGCTGAAGTGTATCAAACATTAGTAGAAAATATGCTACAAAGGAGGCCCCACTAAATACTAAAGAGAACCTGTCACCTCCTTACAGCACCATAAACTAAGTAATGCGTTGTTATGGGAGGTGACTGCGAGTCGGGTGAGGTATTTTTTATATATACATTATATGATACATTAAATTGTACCATTGAAAAATACATCTCATCCCGCAAAAAAACAAGCCCTCAGGCATCTACATCGATGGATAAATAAGTGTAGTTGGCTTATTGAGTATATAAAGGTATTTTCATCCTTAGTCTTAATCAGTCTATTTATGTTGATAATCACCATCTTCCACAATACCATTTTGTCTTCTGCAGTCTTTTATGCTCCCTGTTGCAACAACTTGGTAAAAAAAAAGTAGTTTTATATTTATATGCTGCAAATATCATGTGGTTTTTGCAATATTAATTCAGGATGACATCACAGCACCACATGCTCAGTTTATTTCAGAGCTGGACGTTGATGAAGACACTTCTCTGTTGGTGTGTGGGGTGATTGATGTGTATCCTAGCTGCCCCATCAGATTTAGCTTGTACACATTTATTCTAGCTCCTCCTCACAGAGGACACCAGTTATGCTATCAGTCTGAAGGTGTTTCTGGTCAAGTCAGTGGCTTTTGATATAGTCCTGTGTCTGGCTTTAGATAAGTCTGTTTGTTTATCAACTTTATATGGAGTGTTATTACATCTTATCACTTGAACTTTGGGGGTTTGTGTATTCGTGTAACATTTAACTTTTTATAACATCTATTGTAGCCACATTCCCTGTTTCCAAGTAGGGAAAGTCAGGGTCACTCCAGGTTCCTGACATGGGGTTGCCTTTATCAGGGCGAGCGCTTCAGCTTTTAGGTAGGGTCTCCTCGGACTAGTATGGTAGGAACAGCTTCCCCACTTTTCAGTTTCCCTATATATATTTTTTGTTATCTGCATTTATACCTTGCATGTATATTCATCCTTTAAGGGTATAACATTATGTCCGATCCAGATGCGGTACTTTGCATCTGCCTGAATGTACCAGATTCAGAACAAACATTCACATAGATAGATAGATATGAGATAGATAGATAGATATGAGATAGATAGATATGAGATAGATAGATAGATATGAGATAGATAGATAGATAGATATGAGATTGATAGATAGATATGGGATAGATAGATAGATAGATATGGGATAGATAGATAGATAGATAGATATGTAGAGATGAGCGAACGTACTCGGATAAGCACTACTCGTCCGAGTAATGTGCTTTATCCGAGTACCTCTCTGCTCGTCCTGAAAGATTCGGGACGCGCTGCGGAGCGGGGAGCTGCAGGGGAGAGCGGGGAGGAACGGAGGGGAGATCTTTCTCTCCTTCTCTCCCGCCCGCTCTGCCCCGCTCCCCGCTGCGACTCACCTGTCAGCAGCGGAGCGCCCCGAATCTTTCAGGACGAGCGGAGAGATACTCGGATAAAGCACATTACTCGGACGAGTAGTGCTTATCCGAGTACGTTCGCTCATCTCTATAGATATGGGATAGATAGATATGAGATTGATAGATAGATAGATAGATATGGGATAGATAGATATGAGATTGATAGATAGATAGCATTTGTAGGTAGTAGGTAACCTGAACACCTACCTATTGCAAGGACAAGTATGAATGGCCGCCTCCTGCCAAATCTGGAAGTGCATGTGTCGCTCCACGCCCCCAGTAATGGCTGGAGCAGAAATCCTTAAGAAGAAGAAAAAACAGCATTAATATATGAATGCATGCTATGTATGATGGCCTGTGTAATATGCTTCACTTGAACTATTATTATTGTCAAGCACCAATGTATCTTTTCTTCCCTATTAGGCTGCTTCAACAAGAGGATCCACTACCTGTGGCGGCTCATGTAATATATGCTGCTGTGGGTTTACATATACTGTTTTAGAAAGCCATCCCAAAAGGAAACATACCCAATATTACCCATCAAAGCTAAATAAAAACCCATAATGCAACCATTATGCTCGTATATACTCTCCATGGAAGGCACTTTGTGTTTTCATTTGCTTGATGAAACGCCAAGATTATTGTATAAAATATGTTCAACTCTTATACTTTATACAGGCGGCAGCGAGTGGCCGAGCTGCTCAACTGCTACTCAGATTGCACAACATATGGATGCTTCGTCTGTGTGATGTGTGTGACACCACACATTTCATGTCCCATTCTTGAACGAAAATAGGAGGACATGCAGTGATTTTTCAATCTCGGAACTTTGGTGCAAATGAACCTATTTCGATGAATGGGTTCAATTTGCACATGACTTCTGTCCTTGTTGGACAGAATTTGCGTGAGAACATCGGCCGTGTGAATATGGCCTAAGACACATAAAGGGATAAACACTAGAGATGAGCGAGTATACTCGCTAAGGCACATTACCCGAGCGAGTAGTGCCTTAGCTGAGTATCTCCTCGCTTGTCTCTAAAAATTTGGGGCCTGGCGGTCGGCGGGGAGAGCGGGGAGGAACAGAGGGGAGATCTCTCTCTCCCTCTCTCCCCCCCGCTCCCCGCCGCAACTCACCTGTCACCCGCGCCGGCCCCCGAATCTTTAGAGACGAGCGGGGAGATACTCGGCTAAGGCACTACTCGCTCGAGTGATGTGCCTTGGCGAGTATACTCGCTCATCTCTAATAAACACACACAAGTTGGAAAAAGTCTACTGCCTGATTTTGCCTATTAGGGTTTGTTCAAGCAACATATGTTCTGCATTGGAAAATCTGATATGAATTTCAATTGAAAACGGAGGCAGAAATCCACACTTTTAACATGGAATTCTCTCACGGATTTGCATTTTTGTTGCAACTCAAACACGGATTTTAGCCTTGTCCCATGGGCCTAATGCACGTGTGGTAACCCCAGTATGGAATCCATCTCAAGAAGTGACATGGGATACTTTATACTGTGGATTTCACCACGGGATGCAGAGTCTGTGTAGAATCTGTGCAGATTCCGGGGCTAAATCCATCGTGCGAATAGAGTCTTAGACACACAAATAGTGCTGAGTGAACCGAACCAGTAGAACCCCGCTTCAGGTAGAACTTTGCTGAAAGTTCCACACGAACCAAAACTGAGCTTTCAGCAAAGTTCTACCCAAAACGGGGTTCTTCTGGTTTAGTTCACTCAGCACTAGTGTATAACACCGTCTAATGCCACATTCATATGAGCGTATTTGTGCGCAAAATTTGCGCTCGCAATGTGTTGAATGATTTCAATGTGTTTTTGTTCGCATTTCCCAATTTTGAAATTTATACAAAATACACTGAATAGTCACTTTATAATAGACCCCCATCTGATTTGGTCCTCCTTTGACTTTCAGAACTGCAGTAATTTATCATGGTGTAGATTCCACTAGGTGTTGCACTCATTCTGCAGCAATATTGAGCCTTGTGGACAGTAAGCTTCCTGTAATTGTTAAACCATCTCCCCACGCTCAATGGCATTGCGGCCTTGGTGTATATGCGCCGACCCGGGCCGTCTGAACTTTAGATTTGTGCGCCCGTTCACATGTTTTTACGGTGCCGGCAGGCGCACGTAAAAACGCCTACGGCCATGTGAAGGAGCCCTCAAACTATTGCATAAAGCATTTCCTGAATCCTAATAACTTAATTAGTAAAATCAAATTCTAATATTCTTGGTGCACCATTTAGATTTGGTGCGGTGATGAGAGGAAGCAGCTAGAGACAGAGAATGCAACCGGTTGGCAAGTGAGCGCCAAATTTAAAATGTAAGTACATTCAATTTTTTTCTCATGAAGAAATTGTTGGGGTTGCTTGGTTTTTAGCTCACCTTAAAAACAAGCAAATATTGGCCCCTATAAACAGGCAGTCATTCATTTATGAACAACTGCCTGTTTATGCTGAATGGAGGCGGCCTACCGGAAGAGATCTCCATTCAGTGAACGATCGTCGCTCCTATTTGAAAGCATGGGAGTTTTAATCATTGGCTAGGCTGTTGAGCACTGAAGTGCCTATCAGTCATCCTGTGTAAAAGTACCCCGACACAGATAGTGTTATATAAAATTTTCATGTACCTTTTGCATAATTTTGGGCAGAGGCTATAATGGCTTTAATAAAATCTACTGGGAAATATGGACTTCATGACTCATACTCCTCTCTGCATTTCATGTGAGTAAATATAGACCATAAGATGATGGGTGCTAAGCAGTTGCTCCAAATTCTACCAAAACATCATATAAAAACCATTACCCAAGATGGGGCTGATAAACCACACCATACTATAGAACTCATCTGGAAGACCCATCTGAAGCAGAACCGGTGTGACATATGCTGTTTCCATTGCATAACAGAACTCGATTCCGAACAATATGCACCCATTAAATAACAGTTCCATAAAGGATCTCCGAGGATGAAGGTCCACAAAATCAATCAAATCAAGTGGACATGGGGTGTTGGGGGGAGGAGGAGGTGAAGGCCGGACTAGTTTTCTTCTCTTTGGATGCCTTTTGAAATTGTTGGCTCGATGGCTGATATGACCCGTTACAGATGAAGTGTAGCCACACACCTGCGACCTCCAGAATTCTTGGGCAACCATGTTTGGAAGCATAGGGTCAGCTGGCAGCGACGTTATGGATGAAGACATGTTGAACTGATCTGTTATTTCTGCAAAAGAAACATTTGGTTATGGAATATACCATAATGTACAGTATTCGGAAGAGGTGCTTGGAAAAACGTGTTTCTGTTAAGGGTATGAGATTGGACATGTGGGTTTCACAGGTATTTTGCCCATTAGATAAAGACACACAAAGCCTGGTTACTGACAAACCTGTTCATCTCAAGAAAAATTTGTTAGTGTTAACCATGCCTTGATGCAAACAACTTCCAGAAGATGTGTTATAGACACTTGTGAAGCTGGAAAAGTCTACAAAAGCATTCCTAAATATCTGCGTGTATATCAATCTATGGTTTGACAAATTATCTACACATGAAGAAAACTCCTAACTGCATCCCATTAAGATCACTCCGAAAACACAAAAGACCTACAGAAGACTCTACAAACTCTCAAAACCTCGCTCTGTACATATGTCCACCATCATAAAACACAGAATAAGAATGGGGTTCACAGAAAGACACCATGGAGGAAGTCACTGCTCTCTGAAAAAGTACAAAAAAACATTGTGGCCCATCTCAAGTTTGTCTGAAACCACCTAGATGTTTCAAATACTTGTAGGAGAATGTTTTATGCACAGATGAGACAAAAGTGGAACTTTTTAGCACAGCACCGCCAAAACCTCATTCCAACTGTGAAGCATAGTGGAGAGAGCATCATGCTTTAGGGCTTGGATGCCTTGTGATCACTGAGGGAACAATGAATTCTAAGCTGAATCAAAACATTTTACAGGAGAATGTAAGGGCAACAGTCTGTAATCTCAAGCAGATTTATGTTTTGAAATAACCTATTCAGAGTCCCGACCTTAACCATATTGAGATGCTTGGCATAAGCTGAATAGGGTTGTACATGCAAGACATCGCAGAAATATTGATGAACTCATTGCAGAGACGAATAGTTTAAATTTTCCCCAACATTGGGCAAATCTTATTTGCACTTACAAGAAAAAATTGGTTGAGGTGATTGTTGCTAAAAGGGGACCCTCAGGTTACTAAATTCAAGGGTTCACTTACTTCTTATCCCTGCACTGCGGATTATATTCAATGTGCTCAAGGAAAGACAGGAGCCAATGACGTCCCAGCAAGTCCGAAGACGCTGCAGGCCATGGTAGACTGTTCAGTCCACGCAAACTACTCACAGTTGCACGAGCAACAAGTGGCCTGACGTTGAAAAACAACTCCTGGGAAATTTTGGAGAAGTGACCATACTACTGCTTTCACAACCAAATCAATACAACGTTGAGCTGTTAGTGTACCTGCAATGAAGACTAGAGAAGTCTGGCTAACGTACATTATGCCACCACTCACCATAATCTCAGGAGCAGGACCAGTGTGATGTTCACGCATTAAGACCTCTTCATGGTGTTGCCCACAAGGCCTCCAGACTAATCTCTGGCTATCCAAGACAAAAGCAGGACTCCTTGCTGAAGAGGATAGACCTCCATTCCAGCCTCAATTGCCGTTTTGCTCTGCACCATGATAGGTTTTAAGAGAGGTGGCATGAGGTCAATGGAAGTGGCCTTCCGGAGTGATAAACCAAGGTCTCTGAGTTCAAGGATTCTGTCCTTCTCAGTTTGCAACTGGCAATTACTGGCACCTCAACAAACAAGAAGCATTGTGCAGCATCCGAGGAGCTGGCCCACAACTGAGGAGATAGCAGGGTAGATTGGGGCCTTGTCATGGGACTCTACCATCTCCTCCCCTGGGGGTAACACGGGATCCATTCAAGTTATTGCTGGGGGAGTTTCATGTGAAAAAACCTAGTTTGACAACACCGTTCCATCCTCTGCGCGAACCCAGAAGTTAGGAAATAAATAGTCCACACGCAGGGATAACTCTCTTGAGTAAAACTGAGAATGGTCGGTAAAGCTCATTTACTCAAACTATCAGTCCAAAACTTTATATAAGCCAGCCGCACAACAGTGCAGACACAATAGTAGAGTGACAGGGAGGATTCATACGATAACAGACGAATACACAGTCCCAGTTATCTGTGGGGTTCTGCTCCTGGCCACTCTCTTTCTCTCTCCAGTTCTCTATCGGTCAACACTCACGTTTGGAAGTAGCACTCAGCGCTGCCTGGCAGTTCCTCTCACTCTCTCAGTCCTCCATATTAACAGCAGGGAGGCCTGGGTGGATTGGGCCCAGGGCACGCATCAGGCCATCATTCAGCCTCTTCCATTCTGGGGCTCCTCGTAGGATGAGGCACTGTCTTTCCTACTCACTAAAGAGCTTACTCTTCCACAGACTGCAACTCATACTCTTGCAGTCTTGTCTTGGCAAGAAGATGCTTGGCAAAATTCTCTCTTAGACTGACTCTGGCTAACTCTCCTAACTTAGCATCCTTACATACACATATATAAAACATGATCATGTGACATACAACATGATACATTTTCAGACATAACGCAGACGTGAACCCATTCAGTGCTGTAGAGGTGCAATACACATCTAATGCACACACATTGAAGACACTAACAATGCAATTGCACGGGACAAACACATTTATAATTATGGAGGGGCCCCGTTAACTCTGGGCCACTACAATTGCACAACCATACAACAGGACTTTCTCCGATTTTTGAGGTTTTGATCTGGGTTTTATACAACTGAAGCCTCTCACACATGCTCTCACAGATTAGAGCTGGGTACTTGAAAATGTGAACATTTGCATATGTGAGCGACACCTTCTACTTCTTCGTTTTGCATAACCTTATGACTTGTCCTTCTTGGTGTTGCAATTTCAATGTTGAGGAGTGTATTTACGCAAATTTTGCTGAAAGCTCAGTGACCAGTTCATTAATTGTGTACAACCGCTTTAAATGGGTTTTGGCCCTTGTAGCTGTTTTGCTGCTGGAAACAGACAGCTCCATACATTGTGCAATGCCCCAGCTGGAACTGCAGGTGGAGTCCTATTTAAATGAATGGGTCTCAGCCTGCAGTACCAACCAGGGCCACTGCACAGTGTACAGAGCTGTCCGCTTCCTGCAGCAATACAGCTAGAAGCAGGATAACCCCTTTGACCAGACCTGGGCAAAGCACGGCCCGCGGGCCACATCCGGCCCGCTGAATAGCTCGGACCGGCCCGCAAAGAGTCCGGTGTCAGCAACGGGAAGCAGCTAATTCTCGGTATGTAGCCCCGCCCCCGGCCCACCTCTCCCCATTGCAAATAGTGCAGGGGGGCGGAGAGGAGGCAGAGAGGGGGCGGGAGCTCAGTTCCTGCTCCTGGGCTCTTCCAGTCTCCCCCCCCTGCACATGAGGACAACGTATATCGGCTCGGCATGAAAACCGAGCCGATATACGTTCGTCTGAATGCAGCCTCAAAGGGGTCTTTCAGGGAAATACTATTAACCCCTTAACGACCAATGACGTACCTGGTACGTCATGGAGCGTCGGGGTATGTATGAAGAGAGGTTGCGATGCAACCTCTCTTCATACAGTGCGGGCATCAGCTGTTTATAACAGCTGACACCCGCGGGCAATAGCCGCTAGCGGCCGCGCGGCCGATCGCGGCTATTAACCATTTAAATGCCGCTGTCAATTCTGACAGCGGCATTTAAATCCCCCAAACGATGTTCGGGGGTCCCGCACGGCCCCCCCGCGGTGAGATCGGGAGAGCCGTGCATGTGTCATGGCAGCCGAGGGCCTAATGAAAGGCCCCAGGGCTGCCTTAGCAGACTGCCTATCAAGCCGTCCCCGTGGGGTGGCTTCATAGGCTGCCTGTCAAAAAGCAATATGACGTAATGCTATAGCATTACGTCATACTGCAGGAGCGATCAAAGCATCGCATCTTAAAGTCCCCCAGGGGGACTTCAAAGTAAAGTAAAAAAAAAAATCAATAAAGTTTTTTTTTAATTGAAAAAAAAAAAAAAGTTGTAAAAGTTTAAATCACCCCCCTTTTGCCATATCTATTATTAAAAAATCTAAATAATAAATTAAAAATATGTATTTGGTATCACCGCGTCCGTAAAAGTCCGAACTATCAAAGTACCACATAATTTTTCCCGCACGGTGAACGTCGTTCGAAAAAAGAAATGAAGAACGCCAGAAATGCATTTTTTTAGTTACCCTGTCTCCCAGAAAAAACGCAATAAAAAGCGATCAAAAAGTCGTATGTATTCCAAAACGGTACTATCAGAAACTACAGGACATCCCGCAAAAAATGAAACCTTGCTCAACTACGTCGACGGAAAAATAAAAAAGTTATTGCGCGCACAAAATGACCGCAGAAAATAATTGAAAAACATTTTATGTCTTTAAAAAAAAAAAAGAGGAGTATAGTAAAAAAAAACCTATACAAGTTTGGCATCGTAGTAATCGGACCGACCCATAGAATAAAGTTATCATGTCGTTTCTGTTGCCATTTGTGCGCCGTAGAAGCAAGACGCACTAAAAGATGGCAAAATGTCGTTTTTTTTTCATTTTACTCCACTTAGAATTTTTTAAAAGTTTTTCAGTACATTATATGGTACTTTAAATAGCACCATTGAAAAATACAACTCGTCCCGCAAAAAACAAGCCCTCATACAGCGACGTGGATGGATAAATAAAGGAGTTATGATTTTTTTAAAGGGCGGAGGAAAAAACGAAAATTGAAAAAGAAAAATGCCCGCGTCATTAAGGGGTTAATGACCTATCATCAGGATAGGTCATCAATAGTTGATCCCCCAGGGTCTGTCGTTCAGGAGCCCGACCAATCAGCTATTTGAACAAATATAGATGCGTGGATGATTGACATATACAGATGACACCACACGTATGCCTCTACTAGAGATCTCACAGAACCTGATTGTTGGCTGCAGGAGATCGGAGATCCTGATAGAGGGTTTTTTGATAGGCGTGCATAGCAATGTGCATGGAGCCTTCGTATGTTGGTCTGGCCCTCTAAAACCATTCCAATTTCTCATGTGGCCCCATGGGAAAATTAATTGCCCACCCCTGCCTTTGACCCCTTATTGCAGGATCCATAAAAGTGGGATCTATCAAAATAACACATTATTTATTATGAACAGTGAACGTCATTGGAAAAAGTAAATGCACAACGCCAAAACTGCGCTTTTTTTGGTCACCCTGTCCCCCCCAAAAAATGTAACAAAAAGCGATCAAAGTCGTATGTACTTCAAAATAATAGCAATAAAAACTACAGGATGTCTCGCAGAAAATTAGATTTCACATAGCACCATCAATGGATAGATAGAAATATTACGGTGGTCAGAAAACGGTGACAAAAAATATAAAAAAAAAAAAACTTTTTAAAAGTAGTATAGCAAAAAAAAAGAAAAAACAATTACATTTAGTATCGTTGTGGTCGTACTGACCCACAGAATATTATAATTGATTACATAAGTTCAACTTATTATATAACTTTTGCCTCAGTGGATATAAAGGGTTTTCTGAGTTATTGTGCTTATAACTTTGGGCTCCTTGTCTGTGATAATTTAGTGAATCCTGCACTGAGCAGGGGGTTGGACCCGATGACCCTGAAGGTCCCCTCCAACTCTACCATTCTATGATTCCCCCCAAAATATTGCAGCGCCAGACTGCCATTTTAACGGTCTGGGCCGCGGCATCTGACAGGTGATATCAGAAGGCCCAGTGACATCCCATAAACCTGTCACATGGGCTTCTAATGTTGATTCCCCAAGGCAGGATTGCGAGACGTCGCTGATGATGTCCCTGTTGGCCTCATATTTGCTGCAGTGGTCACTTGGGAAAGCAACCCACGTGACTGCGGCTGCCGATGTAAACAGAGCACCAGAGCAATGACTAGTAGCGGTGAGTAGTTTTTATTTTACCGCACACCTTCTCCCCCCACTGCCATCAATGATTGATAAGTCAGGAAACTCCTTTAAAGGGTCTAAGCTACACATTCAGCCATAGTGCTACCATGGAAAATATACTTTCCAGTGCAATATAGATAGCTAGTAAGATCCTCCAGGATGTATATAGAGTCCCCCTCGGTCACCAGGAAGCATGGGCTGATACTGCAGGCACGTTAACTTACACGTCTTGGTGCTCGTCAGTTTTTGGTTGCCCCATACCAGAGGCGTAACTTGAAGCTCCTGCGCCCCAATGCAATATCTGTAACAGGGTCCCCAAATGTAATGCTTTATTCATCGTACTGGGCTCCCTATATGGAGTGGAGAGGCCTTATGGGACCGCTGAGGCTCCTGCGCGCGTGTACAACCACTTCCCCTATAGTTACGCCAGTGCCCTTAAAGTACCAGTCAACCAATACCTTAAAATAACAACTGCCCTTATATTATCCATCCAAATCCACCATAAGCTCTATGGCCAATAGCAAACTCTGGTTCATGCCTCCTCTGTTGTGAAATGGTATAGATGTCTATTTCTCTGCTGGTGACACATTTGCAGGAAGTTCAGTGATGATACTGCAAATGGAAGCCGAATTCGATACATTGTATCTGATGTGGGATCACAAGCTGAGTCAGCGCAGAGCCAGGAGGGCTCCGCCAAGCTCTTAGCCGTAGTATGGGAACATAGGCCTTGCTGGTCTATGAGGCATAAGGAAAGCTGTCAGGCCTGTAATCATGCCTATTAGTTCATGTCAATGAAGCATTTGGTATATTTATCATTTTAGGCCATGCTTGAATTGGTGCAGGATGCAGGCACCATTGGAATCAAACGGGATGCCTTAGTATAAGTTATAGCTACCCTACCCAAAATACAACATTCTGCACGTTCTAAAAATGTCCGTACTTTTGATATGTCACAAGCATTATAAATGGAACAAGAAATCCTAATAAGATCATGTAATAATGTGTTATTATCAAACACTAACTTTAAAAAGCCAAATAAACAATAGAAATAGCAGCAAAGACTGCAAGTAGGCATCAGACACAATGACACAAGAGACCTCGGAGCTTGGGGACCCAGGCAAATATATTATTAACTTAAAAGCACTGCGGGCAAGAAGACAACAATGGCAACATAAGCGCGGGCAGTGAAATGTATGCAGGTAATGCGATATACCGTATATCATGAATTGGCAGATAGAGGGCACGTGATCAACAATATAAGGATTGGAGTAAAATCAGCGTCCGGCAGGACTGACAAGCAAGTCTATCCTACTCTACTGCCACAAATCACATGTGTCACTGTCTATCCATACAATGCTATTAGCTGAGATCTCCTGATAGCCGAGAAAAGGCACATATGGTGATGCAGCAAAAAGGAATTTACTATCAAAATAAGGACAAAAAGCCATATTGCAAAAACCACATGCAAAATAAATATACCAATGAATAATACAATATGCAATGGAAAGGTTCCCAGAAATGCAGGATATTCACGCCGATTGTTACCTGTGATATTAAGGACATTCTTCTCAGAGGCTGGATTGCAGCATGGATAATGGACAGGGCTACCCAGGCTGAGTCTGCAGCATCCTCCCTCCCTACACCCAAGGATTCTTCCTTCTGGCTGTGTGGAGGTGGGGGAGGTGTGTGCGTTCTGACATCACTACCCTGGTCCCCTCTCTCCTGTCTGATGCCTGTCTCTTGGTGTCTTCTATTGTTCCGCACTGATGCAGAAGACAGCGGACCACAGTACTAAATAGCACAGCACATTATAGCGGGGGCATCACAGGCTCTGCTAATGTGCTAGAATAGTGCAAGTGAAGGGAGAAGACAGAAACATATATTGATTCACTCTGCATTGTAAGCAGGCGGATAAAGAAAATGCTGCAGTCATTACAATGCTGACAACCCAATTGCTGCCAACCACTGAACATAAGATAGAGAGATAGATCAGAGCAGGGACCTAGGCAGATTGCAATAATTGCATCCTGCCTGCCGAGCCTTAGAATCAATTAAACAGCAGCTTACTCATTAATGAAAAAGATTTCAGCACATTTTAAAAGGAACAGATACGGGCAGAATAAATATTCAAATTGGTAACTCACTTTACTTTTTCTTTTCCATTCAGTCCAGACCATCCTGGCAGTTTCTCCCTAAGACAGCAGAGTTCGCTGCCAAGATATCCTTGGCTAGGAGTACAGCTATAGTGAGTGCGGAAGTAGTAGTTGCACCTGGGCTCTGGAGCCTAATGGGGCTCAAAGGCCTCTCTACCACAAAAGAAGACACCAGTATTATAAATGGCACAAGGTTTCTGAAGGCCCTGTTGCAGATTTTGCATTGATCCCAAGATCAGACTCCATAATTAATCTAATCCCCAGATTAGATCCCATAATTAATATAGACCCCAGTCCTCTGATTTCAGACCAGACCATAAAAAAGTACTCACCTTTCCTCACTCCTTCTGTATGGGGGCTGCTCCTACTGCTCTGTGTATGCTTTGTGTGCCACCACTGACACTGCTCCAGTCCTCTGGGTCCTCCTCTGCTGCAGGCGCTGTGCCACGTTCTGACGCACATTATGTGTTGACTTGGCGGCATCAGAACTCAGTGCAGACCTAGTGCCCAAAGCAGAAGAGAACCAATTAGAAGCAAACAGTGATGAGCAGTGCAAAAAATGCTCACCTCTCCCTGGGACTATGGCAATAGTGAGTGCTTCCATCACTGATAGAAGCACTTATTGTATAGAAAGTTAAGGGTTACAAAAAAAATTACCAACAGAATTGTGCCCTCTCTGACCTGTGGCCAGGTGGTGCACTCGGTTGTTACCCTCGTCCCGGCCCTGAGATGGATCAATCAATAAGGGGATAGATTGATAATGTTGTTCACATTTGCTATAGGGCCAATTAGGAATCCACTTTACAAATACATTATATTCCTTTTCTTGTAATTTTCTTGTCATATTCCAGCCTATATCGTACTTCAGAGCTGCATTCACAAATCTGCAAACTGTTATTGAAAACAGTTGAGCAGTTTATTGTAAGACACAACCCTTAACTGAGCTCCTGTAAAGCAGTGGATATGTTTTCTCACATGAGAATACTATATAGTGACGTGTAGAAATAACACTACTAGAGATGAGCAAGCACCAAAATGCTCGGGTGCTCGTTAGTCGAGTCGAACTTTCCGCGATGCTTGAGAGTTCGTTTCAAGTAACGAACCCCATTGAAGTCAATGGGAGACTCGAGCATTTTTGTATATGACCGATGCTCGCTTAGGTTTTCACTTGTGAAAATCTGGAATACCTACGAAAGTGATGGAAACGCCACAGAAACGGATAGGGCAGGCGAGGGGCAACATGCAGGGCTGCATCTCAGGCTCCCAGGTCCCTCTATTAAGCCACAATAGCTGCAAGAGTGCCCCCCCCCTAACAATTTTTACTTCGGACAAACCCTCATTAGCAAGGCACACCTTAGCTAAGCACCACACTACCTGCAACCAAGCACAATCACTGCCTGCGGGTCACACCGCTGCCTCTTCTCCAGGGTTCCATGCTGCCCAACCCACCGCACGACCCTGCGTCTACAGCGCACACAAAAGTGTCCCTACGCAGCCTTCAGCTGCCCTCATGCCAAACGCTGGCCTCATAGCCACACCACCCTCATGTCTATTTATAAGTGCGTCTGAGATGAGGAGGAACCGGGAGGGGGGGGGGGGGCAATAGCCCACAATGCTGTTGAGAATCGATGAGAAATTGACGTTCGATCTTCATTCCAATCCTGTGCCACCTCCATCAGGAGCTGCAAACGTGGTCATAAAGGAGAGTCCGCTGCCAGCCCAGCACTTCTACACATCTCCACAATGCAGCAATACTAGGCGTGGGAAGTATGTGAGCGGGCCCTGGGTCTGCCTCTGTCCCAGCAAACACCTTGTATGGCCCAAGGTGCTGCGAGTGACATAGCAATGGGGACTCCATGTGTCCACACACTACTCATTGTGTTTGGGTGTCGGATACCTCATCGACAACGCAAGGGGTAAACCATCTGCACTCTGCACCCTACCCAAGTCTGTCAGTGTTTTGGGGACAGACAGGTAAAACACCTCTATGGGAAGTCTGTGTGCACCCACAGCATGGGTGGGTCCAAGGAACTTAAAGACAGTACACATAAAGAAAATCAGAGTGCCCAAACTTGGCAAACTTTCACTGCACCCAGGACATAGGCCCCTGCACAAACCCTCAGCAATCGCAGGCATAGAGCGGACTCCGATGCTAGCGCAGCTGTGAACGTCTCATTAGCGCTGTATCGCTCCTCTTGTTTGTCCCAATGCAGTGCCCCGGATAGCTGTGGTAACGTGAGAGAAAATACATGTTGGCTTCGGCCCACACTCCATGCCCTAGTCAGTCTGGGTTTTTTTTAAAAGTGCCAGGCAGGTACAACTCCACTATGTAAAGTCTGTGTGCACCCACAGCATGGGTGGGTACCAGGAACGCAGAGAAGGTACGTAATGAAATCCCATCGCAGTGCCCCGAATAGCTGTGGTAACGTGAGAGAAAATACATGTTGGCTTCGACCCACACTCCATGCCCTAGTCAGTCTGGGTTTTTTTTAAAGTGCCCGGCAGGTACAACTCCGCTATGGGAAGTCTGTGTGCACCCACAGCATGGGTGGGTCCCAGGAACCCACAGACGGTACATTAAGAAATCCCATTGCAGTGCCCCGGATAGCTGTGGGAACGTGAGAGAAAATACATGTTGGCTCCGGCCCACAATCGATGCCCTAGTCAGTCAGTGTTTTTTTGGGGGCCAGATAGGTAGAACACCGCGATGGGACGATTTGGTGCACCCATAGTATACACAGACCCCTGTAATATTCCTGTAGCAAAGGTATAAGCTGACCCCAGTAACAGTTATGTTGCAGAAGTCTAGGGAGACCCCAGTAACATTTCTGTAGTAACAGTATAGACAGACCCCAGTAACATTTCATTAGCAGAAGTATAGGCAGACCCCTGTAACATTTACGTGCCAGAAGTAGAGGCAGACCACAGAAACATTTTAGTAGGAGAAGTATATGCAGACCCCCTAGTAACATTTATGTAGCAGCAGTATTGGCAGACCCCGGTAACATTTCTGTAACAGCAGTATAGGTAGACCCCTGTAACATTTGTGTAGCAGCAGTAAAGGCAGACCCCTGTAACATTTATGTAGCAGCAGTATAGGCAGACCCCTGTAATATTTCGGTAGCATAAGTATAGGCAGACCCCAGTAACATTTCTGTAGTAACAGTATAGGCAGACCCCAAGTAACATTTATGTAGCAGCAGTATAGACAGATCCCAGTAACATTTCTGTTGCAGAAGTATAGGCAGACCCCAGTAACATCCTTGTGGCAGCAGTATAGGCGGACCCCTGTAATATTTACGTGACAGCAGTATAGGCAGATCCCTGAAACATGTAAGTGGCAGCAGTATAGGCAGACCCCAGTAACATTCTTGTGGCAGCAGTTTAGGCAGACCCCTGTAAAAATGTACGTGGCAGCAGTATAGGTAGACCCCAGTAACATTTTTGTAGCAGAAGTATAGGCAGACCCCTGTAACATTTCTGTAGTAACAGTATAGACAGATCCCAGTAACATTTCTGTAGCAGAAGTGTAGGCAGACCCCTGTAACATTTACGTGGCAGCAGTATAGGCAGACCCCAGTAACATCCTTGTGGCAGCAGTATAGGCGGACCCCAGTAGCATCCTTGTGGCAGCAGTATAGGCAGACCCCTGTAACATTTAAGTGGCAGCAGTATAGGCAGATCCCAGTAACATCCTTGTGGCAGCAGTATAGGCAGACCCCTGTAAAATTTACGTGGCAGCAGTATAGACAGATCCCAGTAAAATTTCTGTAGCAGAAGTATAGGCAGACCCCTGTAACATTTACGTGGCAGCAGTATAGGCGGACCCCTGTAACATTAAAGTGGCAGCAGTATAAGCAGACCCCTGTAACATTTAAGTGGCAGCAGTATAGGCAGACCCCAGTAACATCCTTGTGACAGCAGTATAGGCTGACCCCTGTAAAATTTACATGGCAGCAGTATAGGGAGACCCCTGTAACATTTAAGTGGCAGCAGTATAGGCAGACCCCAGTAATATCCTTGTGGCAGCAGTATAGGCAGCCCCCAGTAACATTTAAGTGGCAGCAGTATAGGCAGACCCCAGTAACATCCTTGTGGCAGCAGTATAAGCAGACCCCTGTAACATTTACGTGGCAGCAGTATAGGCAGACCCCAGTAACATCCTTGTGGCAGTCGTATAGGCAGACCCCAGTAACATTCTAGTGCCAGCAGTATAGACAGACCCCAGTAACATCCTTGTGGCAGGAGTATAGGCAGACCCCTGTAACATTTAAGTGGCCGCAGTATCGGCAGACCCCTGTAACATTTAAGTGGCAGCAGTATAGGCAGACCCCTGTACCATTTAAGTGGCAGCAGTATAGGCAGACCCCAGTAACATCCTTGTGGCAGCAGTATAGGCAGACCCCAGTAACATCCTTGTGGCAGCAGTATAGGCAGACCCCAGTAACATCCTTGTGGCAGCAGTATAGGAAGACCCCAGTAACATTTAAGAGGCAGCAGTATAGGCAGACCCTAGTAACATCCTGGTGGCAGCAGTATAGGCAGGCCCCCTGTAACATTTAAGTGGCAGAAGTATAGGGAGACCCCTGTAACATTAAAGTGGCAGCAGTATAGGGAGACCCCTGTAACATTAAAGTGGCAGCAGTATAGGCAGACCCCTGTAACATTTAAGTGGCAGCAGTATAGGCAGACCCCTGTAACATTTAAGTGTCAGAAGTATAGGCAGACCCCTGTAACACTTAAGTGGCAGCAGTATAGGCAGACCCCTGTAACATTTAAGTGAAAGCAGTATAGGCAGACCCCTGTAACTTTCTTATAGCAGAAGTATAGGCAGGCAGACCCCAGTAAAATTTCTGTAGTAATAGTAAAGGCCAACCACTGAAACATTGGGGTACCATGAATGTAGGCGAAGGCCGCAAAAATTAGTTGGATAAGAGTGTAGGCGTGGGCCCGAAAAATAAGTGTACCAAGAGTACAAGTGTACCTCTGAAAAATTTATCAACCGAGAGGGCAGGTGAAACCAATAAATATTTTTTGAAAGATACAGCTCACTGTTGCTTAATTTGTAACAGAGCCTGTAGGAAGCCCTGTTGAAAAAATTGGTTCATGTTAAAGTATCAATACTTTGAAAAATTGTAAAAACATTGGTAGATGAGCCATTTGAGCCGCAGAAAAATTGGCCGTTCAGAGGAGTAGCAGGAGGAGGACTAATGTCAGAGACAGATTGACAAAGCTAAATGCCCCGTTTTCCTGGTGATAGAGAAGAGTGTTTATATCTGCGGTTGCAGCGAAAATAATCTTTAGGTTCCGCTGCTCTCCGCCGGTGGAGAAGAGAAGTCTGGGGAAATCCAGGCTTTGTTCATCTTTATGAGTGTAAGCATGTCGGCACTGGCAGTTGACAGGCGGGTACGCTTGTCTGTGATGATTCCCCCAGCTGCACTAAACACCCTCTCTGAAAAGACGCTAGCGGCAGGGCAAGCCAGCACCTCCAGGGCATACAGCGCAAGTTCGTGCCATGTGTCCAGCGTTGACACCCAATATTTGTATGGAGCAGAGGCATCACGGAGGACGGTGGTACGATCGGCTACGTACTCCCTCACCATCTTTTTACAGTGCTCCCTCCGACTCAGCCTTGACTGGGGAGTGGTGACGCAGTCTTGCTGGGGAGCCATAAAGCTGGCAAAGGCCTTAGAGAGTTTTCCCCTGCCTGTGCTGAACATGCTGCCTGATCTCCACTCCTCCCCTGCTACTTGGCCCTCGGAACTGTGCCTTCTGCTGCTAGCGCTGTCAGATGGGAAGTTTAGCATCACTTTGTCCACAAGGGCCCTGTGGTATTGCATCACTCTCGTACACTTAGTAATCCGAGTTGGCCAGAATGCGTCTAACGCGAGGGTCGCGAGAAAGACAGCCTAACATAAAGTCACCCATGTGTGCTAGGGTGCAAGTACGCAAGACATGGCTGTCCTCACTAGGAAGATGACTTTCAGGCTCCTCCTCCTCCTCCACAGGCCATACACGCTGAGCAGATGAGAGGCAAGCAGCATGGAACCCTCTGCAGTGTGCCCAGCTGTCTCTTCACCCTCCTCCTCCTCCTGCTCCTCCCCCTCCTCCTCCTTCTCCTCCTCCAAAACGCACTGAGATATAGACATAAGGGTGGTCTGGCTATCAAGCGACATACTGTTATCCCCTATCTCCTGTTCCATCCGCAAAGTGTCGGCCTTTATGCCTTGCAGCGAACTCCTCAGCAGGCATAGCAGCGGGATGGTTACGCTAATGATTGCAGCATCGCCGCTCACCATCTGGGTAGACTCCTCAAAGTTTCCGAGGACCTGGCAGATGTCTACCATCCAGGCCCACTCCTCGGTAAAGAATTGGGGAGGCTGACTACCACTACGCCGCCCACGTTGGAGTTGGTATTCCACTATTGCTCTACGCTGCTCATAGAGTCTGGCCAACATGTGCAGCGTAGAATTCCACCATGTGGGCACATCTGACAGCAGTCGGTGCTCTGGCAGATTAAACCGATGTTGCAGGGTCCGCAGGGTGGCAGCGTCCGTGGTGGACTTGCGGAAATGTGCGCAGACACGGCGCACCTTGCCGAGCAGGTCAGACAAGTGCGGGTAGTTTTTCAGAAACTGCTGAACCACCAGATTGAAGATGTGGGCCAGGCATGGCAAGTGTGTGAGGCTGCCGAGCTGCAGAGTCGCCATCAGGTTACGGCCGTTGTCACACACGACCATGCCAGATTGGAGGCTCAGCGGTGAAAGGGTCTCTGTCACACCCTGCAGCAGTTTGGGGGCCGTGTGCCTCTTGTCACTTAGGCTGAGTAGTTTCAGCACGGCCTGCTGATGCTTGCCCACCGCTGTGCTGCCGCGCTGCGCCACACCGACTGCTGGCAACGTGCTGCTCACATTTCTTAATTGAGAGGTAGAGGTTGCGTAGGAGGAGGAGGAGGGGGAGGGTTTAGAGGAGGTGGCATACACCGCCGCAGATACCAGAACCGAGGAAGGACCTGCTATTCTGGGTGTGGGTAGGACGTGTGCGGTCCCAGGCTTTGACTCGGTCCCAGCCTCCACCAAGGGGGGGTTGGATCTGAGTGGCAGGTTGGGGCACAGGGGGAGAGGCAGTGGTGCGACCCGGAGGTGGTGAACGTCTTTCGTCCCACCTTGTGGGGTGCTTGGCCATCATATGCCTGCGCATGCTGGTGAGGCTGGTAGTGGTGGCTCCCCGGCTGATCTTGGCACAACACAGGTTGCACACCACTGTTCATCGGTCGTCCGCACTCTCACTGAAAAACATCCACACCTTTGAACACCTAGGCCTCTGCACGGTGGCTTGGCGCGAGGGGGTGCTTTGGGAAATAGTTGGGGGATTCTTCGCTCTGGCCCTGCCTCTACCCCTGGCCACCCCACTGCCTCTTGCAACCGGTCCTGCTGCTGCACTTGCCTCCCCCTTTGAAGACCTGTCCTCAGTTGGCTTAGCAAACCAGGTGGGGTCAGTCACCTCATTGTCCAGAGGCTCTTCCTCCGAATCCTCTGTGCGCTCCTCCCTTGGACTTACTGCCCTTACTACTACCTCACTGATAGACAACTGTGTCTCATCATCATCGTCCTCCTCACCCACTGAAAGCTCTTGAGAAAGTTGCCGTAAGTCCCCAGCCTCAACACCCGGACCCCGGGAACTTTCCAAAGGTTGGGCATCGGTCACGACAAACTCCTCAGGTGAGAGAGGAACCATTTTTTCCCAATCAAGGCAGGGGCCGGAGAACAGTTCCTGGGAGTCTGTCTGCTCATCAGAATGTGTCATTTTCATGGAGTGAGGAGGCTGGGAGGAAGGAGGAGCAGCAGCGAGAGGATTTAGAGTTGCAGCAGTGGACGGCGTAGAAGACTGGGTGGTCGATACATTGCTGGATGCATTTTCTGCCATCCACGACAGGACCTGCTCACACTGCTCTGTTTGTAATAAAGGTCTACCACGTGGACCCAAAAATTGTGATATGAAGCTGGGGACCCCTGAAACTTGCCTCTCTCCTAAACCTGCAGCAGCCGGCTGCGATTCACCTGGACCAGGAACACGGCCTGTGCCCACACCCTCACTTAGACTTCCGCGTCCTTGCCCGCGTCCACGTCCTCTAGCCCTACCCCTACCCCTCAGCATGGTGGATTACGAATAGAGCAGACACAGAGCGGTGTAAATAATTATGGAATTATTTGCGTACAGTTGGAGGCTGACAGCGGTATTGTAACGCTAACTCCAGGCAGAAACAAAGAATACGGAAGGCTGCAAACAGGCCTAGCCATGCAATACTGATGCACTGCAACTCCCACCAGACACCCAGTAATTTTCAGATGGTCAGAGGTAGCCCAACGAAGGAGCTTTTATTTAAATTTTTTTGAAAAAGAATACAGGCTATATAGCGTGTATATGACTTTCCCTCTATCAGCGGCTGTCAGCGTATGCTGTGCGTGAAGTTGACGGCAGACGCAGAGCGGTGTAAAAAATCATGGAATTATTTGCGTACAGTTGGAGGCTGACAGCGGTATTGTAACGCTAACTCCAGGCAGAAACAAAGAATACGGAAGGCTGCAAGCAGGCCTAGCCGTGCAATAGTGATGCACTACAACTCCCACCAGACACCCAGTAAATTTCAGCCGGTCAGAGGTAGCCGTAAGAAGGAGCTTTTATTTAAATTTTTTCGAAAAAGAATATAGGCTATATAGCGTGTATTTGACTTTCCCTCTATCAGGGGCTGTCGCCGTATGCTGTACATGAAGTTGACGGCAGACACAGAGCGCTGTAAAAAATTATGGAATTATTGGCGTACAGTTGGAGGCTGACAGTGGTTATGTAACGCAAACTGCAGCCAGATAAAAATTATACGGAAGGCTGCAAAAAGGTTTGGCTCTGCAATAGTGATGCACTACAACTCACAGCAGCCACGCAGTGAAATGCAGACGGTCACAGGTAGCCGTAAGAAGGAGCTTTTTTAAAAATGTTTTTGAAAAAGAATATAGGCTATATAGCGTGTATTTGACTTTCCCTCTATCAGCGGCTGTCGTGAAGTTCACGGCAGACACAGACCGGTGTAAAAAATTATGGAATTATTGGCCTACAGTTGGAGGCTGACAGCGGTAATGTAACGCAAACTGCAGCCAGAAAAAAATTATACGGAAGGCTGCAAAAAGGTCTGGCTCTGCAATACTGATGCACTACAACTCCCAGCAGCCACGCAGTAAAATGCACACGGTCACAGGTAGCCGTAAGAAGGAGTTTTGTTTAAAATTTTTTGGAAAAAGAATACAGGCTATATAGCGTGTATATGACTTTCCCTCTATCAGCGGCTGTCGCCGTACGCTGTGCGTGAAGTTGACGGCAGACACAGACTGGTGTAAAAAATTATGGAATTATTGGCGTACAGTTGGAGGCTGACAGCGGTAATGTAACGCAAACTGCAGGCAGAACAAAATTATACTGTAGGCTGCAAACAGGCCTAGCTGCGTAATAGTTAAACAGTACAACTCCCAGCAGCCACGCAGTAAAATGCACACGGTCACAGGTAGCCCTAAGAAGGACCGTTGGGGTTCCTGTAGACAGGATTCTACACTACCACTGTCCCTCTCTCACCAGCACTGTCCCTATACTCTGTATAATTGACTGCAGACTGAGAACGCTATAGCTCTAATAGCCTGCACAACCCGAGATGAAAAAAAAAAATTTTGGTGCAAAAATGCTCCCAGCAGCCACAACAGTAATGTACACGGTCAAATGTGGCCCTAAGAAGGGCCGTTGGGGTTCTTGTAGACAGGATCCTACACTACCACTTTCCCTGAATGAGCAGCAGCGCTCTCCCTGATCTCTGCCAGCATGTGTCTGAAGCGAGCCGCGGGCGGGACCGCTTTAAATACTTGGCGGTCACTTGATCTCACCAGCCACTCACTGCAGGGGGGTGGGATAGGGCTGGAACGTCACAGGAGGAAGTTGTAATGCCTTCCCTGCATTTCTATTGGCCAGAAAATGGCGCAAAACATGCAGGGAAGGAAATGGAATTGACTCGAGTACTGCGTGGTGCTCGTCTCGAGTAACGAACATCTCGAGTACCCTAATACTCAAACGAGCATCAAGCTCGGACGAGTATGCTCGCTCATCTCTAAACACTATCAAGTACTGACACCCTAGACTCCTACTTTGTGCAGTGCAATTAGAAGGTGCTGTACATTCCCGCCTGATCTAATAGCATGGGTGCAACTAACTGTGAGCCTGTATGGTGCACTACACATTACTGTGTGACTGGCATCTAATAGAAGCCTTTTCTATGTACAACTACGGTATAATACTATGCAGCCTCCTGAATGGTAGGTGGTAGGCGAGTGACTGTTCATCAGCATTTTGCACAATTGCTACCTCCACCATATAGCATTTTGCCTTTCTGCATGTTGCTGTGACTTAGTGTTTGTACTTCTGTATTAGCAAGTATGAACTTTTTATGTAGTTCTACAGTATAATACAATCTGTATCTCGTGATTGGTAAAAGATAAGCTATATACTGTAGTTTATTTGCATGCACTGTATGGACTCATGTACTGGTTTGCACAAGTACTCACATACATGTCAGAGCTACAAAGTACCAGACCCAATAACACTGCTTCCAATAATGGAGGGAGGTGGGCCATCCTCCCCTTGACTTCCCCCCAACGAATTTAGAACCGACTCCAAGGATCCCCCCCCTGCCACAGTGAGTATGACTTGAAAATCGCAAGCCTTCGAAGCACCCCACAACAATAAAACTCTCTCAATCCCCTTCTGAATCGCACACTGCATTTAAATGGACACTGTCATTGAGCTAGTAGTTTCCGGGCCCTGACTCTAAGTCTGAATGCCTAATTACCACTTCCCCATTACGTGCCATAAAAGCGGAAATTGCCCAATTAATTTTCACCTGTGTGTCGGGACTCAAACCCAGAATCTCTTGCTCTTAGAGCGACGGCTCTCCCTGCTTAGCCATCCAGGCCTTTAGAGAAGTTCCCCTGCATACCTTGACCTTGTTTCCAGATCCTACTCTTGAACCCCTGTTTTAGCTCCGCCTGTTCCTGATTAGGACTTCCTATAAAAGCCTGGCCATTCCTTGCATTATTATTCTGCTCCACAGCATTGGTCAAGCTCCACTTCTGCCGGCTCTTCTGCTATTGCTACAAGACCTCCTGATACTGACCCTCGTCTTCCCTTCGGACCACACTACCCACCTCAAACATCTGTACTGGAAACAGAGACCTCCCGTTGTTGACTCCTGGCTCTTCTCAGACTACTCTCCAGACTTGCAGCTATTACATCTGAGGCTCCAACCCAATGCTTGAAACTGCTACAAAATGACACCAAAACATGGAGGCCATAGTAACCGCCCTGCAGAAGCAAGTTACAGAGCTCTGGGAATTTTGTGTCTCATATCAAGAGAAGTTCGCTGGATTACAGGCACTGGTGCTAGATCAACAAAAGGAAATAATCAGTTTACAGAGGCAACTTTAAATTTTCATCACTCAGACTCTGATGTCCACATGTCGCTGCCTGCAAAATTTGTTGAGGATTGTCGTCAGTATAGAGGCTACCTTAATCAATGCCAGATTTATTTTCAGATGCAGCCCACCTTGTTTACCAGTGATAGGAAGAAGGTGCTTTTCATCATTAACCTCCTCACTGATGAGGCTCTCGCATGGGCCTCGCAATACATAGAGACCAACAGTAATCTCCTTGACAGCTTCGATATCTTCACGGCCGCTATGGGTCAAATCTTTGATGATCCAAACCATTGTGCCATGGCTGAAGGGAGGTTACATAACTTACAACAAGGGCGACGTTCCGTTGCAGAGTATACAGCGGAAATTCGTTGCTGGGCGAATGATACCACGTGGAACCCAGCCATCATGAAATGAGGGGATTCCACCAAGCACACCTTTGCACCGCTTGTTCAAGATGGTGTGAAAACCCTTCCTCCGCTCCACCATTTTGTCCTCCTAATAGAGATCAAAGGAAATCAAAGGACGCAGTACTCAGCAATGTTGGATTAAGGAGCGGGGGAAAACCTCATGGACTTAAGATTTGCTCTTGACCAAAACATTGCAACCAGACCTAAGTCCATACCTGTTGATCTGGAAACCATGGATGGGTCACCCTTGTCCTTGGGACCAGTCACACAGGAGACAATCGAACTGGAGTTACGCATGAAACTTGACCAGCAAGAAATGATCAGCTTCCAGCTCATCTCTTCCCCTAAATTTCCTGTGATTCTTGGGACCCCCTGGTTTTCTACCCATAATCCCTCCATCAACTGGGAGTCAAGGACCATTGCCTTACCTTCAGAGTACTGTAAAAAGAACTGCAAGATAGCAGAATCCACCCCTAAACCAGTGCAAGCCCCTGAGGAGGCGTCAACGGGACTTTGAGAAGTTATCGGTTCAGTACTAGATGTTCAGGGATGTCTACTCTGTTTGGGTGGATCTACAACCTTTCAGAACTGGAGTTGAAAATACTTCGAGAATACGTGGACACAAATTTGAAAAAGGGGTTCGTTCAAACTTCTTCTTTCTCAGCAGGGGTACCCATATGTTTCCTGGAAAAGGTTGACTCAACCCTGTGACCATGTATCGATTACAGGGAGTTAAATAAGATTATGGTCAAGAATCACTAGCCCCTTCCCTTGATTTCAGAATTATTAGAGACTCCGCTCTGCCAAGATCTTCTCTAAACTGGAGGGGCCTATAACCATATACTAATTCGCTGAAGGGGCAAATGAAAGATTGCTTTTAGGCAAGATACAGTCATTTTGAATACCAATGATGCCATTCGGCCTTTGCAATGCTCCCACCACTTTCCATCACTTTGTCAATGACATATTTCGGAACCCATTGGACCAATTCGTAGTGGCTTATTTCAACGACATCCTTATCTTCTCTGATAACTTGGAGGAACATTGCAGGCATGTTCAGGTGGTATTTGAACGACTCCAAAAGAATAATCTCTACATCAAACTAGAGAAAAGTGAGTTTGAACAAACCCAAATGTAATTCCTAGGATTCATTATCTCCCCAGATGGCCTTAGTAAGGCTTTCAGCAAGATTAAAGCCATTATGGATTGGCCCATTCCAAAAAATTTGAAGGAAGTACAGCGCTTGATCGGTTTTGCAAACTTCTACAAAAGATTTATTAAGGACTTCTCAAAAGTCATCTCTCCCATCACCTCCCTCAGAAAGAAAGCACATACGTTTTACTGGTCCCCAGAGGCACAAATTGCACTTGAGAAACTAAAGACTCTGTTTACTTTGGCACCAGTACTGATCCACCCAAGACCGGAATTGCCTTTTGTTGTTAAGGTGGATGCCTCCATCTCTGCAGTGGAATCTATTCGGTCATGACAAGTCGGAAATAAAATGCAACTACATCCGTGTGCATTTCTGTCCTACTCCTTATCACACGCGGAGAAAAACTATGTCAGTGGGAAGAAGGAGCTTCTGGCCATTAAGGGGACTTTCACCAAATAGAAACACCTCTTGGAAAGAGCTCACCATCAAGTAATGGTTTTTACTGACCATAAGAACTTCAAATTTATCTGTACCGCCAAGAGGTTACCTGCGAAACAAGCACAATGGGCCCTGTTTTTTTTTCAGGTTCAATTTTATCGTGTCCTACCACCCCGGTTCCAGAAACGGCAAGGCGCATGCTTTGTCCAGGATATCTTCAGAGCCCGAAGAGGGGTCAAACATAGACTATACAATCTTGTCCCCAAAGAATTTTTTGGGTATCCTGCACTCTGAAGATCTTCTAAATAAGTTTAAGGGAGGATACGAAAATGACCCCAATTATATGTTCCCGAGGCTGGTCAACTCGAAGTCCTTAAACTAGTCCATGATTCCAAGCTTGCCAGTCACCTTGGGATCACAAAGATTTTGGAAGTTCTGCTTTGTTCCTTCTGGTGGACCGACTGCAAGAGGGATGTGAAGAGTTATGTCACATCTTGTGAAGTATGTGCTTGGAACAAGACACCACAAGCTCATCCACTGGGTTTTCGACAGCCCCTTCTAGTCCCATCCAGGCCATGGGAGTCTATATATATATATATATATATATATATATATATATATATATATATATATGGACTTCATTGTAGATCTGCATCCCTCGAAAGGGATGACCACCATTCTTTTGGTCGTGGATTGACTTATGAAGCTGGTTCACTTCATCCCTATCAAAAGAATTCCCACCACCGAGTACACTGCAGAGTTGATGATCCGAGAAGTTTTCTGCCAAGATAGTATTCCTGATGATGGGGTCTCTGACAGAGGGGTAAAGTGCACGTCAAAATTCTGGAAACACTTCTGCACGGCCCTGGGAAGTTTTGTGAATCCCTCCTCTACCTTTCATCCTCATTCTAATGGCCAGACCGAAAGAACAAACCAGACTCTGGTGCAATATCTCCGATCTGCAGGACGACTGGGTGGATTATTTATCGACCACAGAGTTTACTTACAATAACTCCCAACACAGTTTAACCGCCCAGAGCCTGTTCTATTCCAACTACGGTACACATCCCGTTTTTATTTCTGGTCTTCCCATCAACACTCCTATCTCGAATGTTAATCATAGGCTGATGATGTTAACAGACATGCAGAAGCAATTGAAGAAAATCTTAGGAAGCCCAGGATGCTTATAGGAAAGTGGCGGACAGACACTGCCAAGCTGCCCCTATCTTCTAGATTGGTCGCCTTCTGCCTAAAACTCCCTTGCAAACTTAGAATTCATTCGATTTCCATGTGTTGCTACTCAAACTGTTCAAGGAGAACATATTCCCTGCAAGAAGCCAGCCACCTCCTCCACCAGTGAAGGTCCAGAGTGAAGAGGAGTTTCAGAAAATAGAGGGAGGCTGCAGTACAATGGAAGGGCTATGGCCCAGAAGAGAACTCGTGAAAACTCTCAGGCTCATGAACCAGTTCCATCATAGGTACCCAGGAAAGCCGGTCTCTAGGATGTTCGGAGGCCACTCGATCCTGGGACCTTTTGCTCTCAGAGTAGTGGGTCTTCCTAATGAGCCATCCAGGCAAGTTCCCCTGCATACCTTGACCTTGTTTCTAGATCCTACTATCCCCACTCTGTTCCGCTTGTTCCTAATTAGGACTTCCTATAAAAGCCTGTCTCTGACACATCTTCCTTGCGTGATTTTTCTGCTCCACAGCATTGGTCAAGCTCTTCTTCTGCCTGCTCTTCTGCTATTGCTATAAAACCTCCTAATACTGACCTTTGGCTTCCCTTCTGACTACGCTATGCACCTCATCAATTTGTACTGCAAATCAAGACCTCCCATTGCTGACTCCTGGCTCTTCCCTGACTACTCTCCAGACCTGTGCTATTACACCTGGGGCTGCAACCCTGTGCCTGAAACCACTACACCATGCCTTATTAATGACTGACCTAGTATTGTGCCACATTTTACATGGGATAATTTCTGACCATACTATTACTAAACCAGGAAAAATAGACCAAAGGCACAAAACATGATAGCGGATATCTCGCATCAGCTCACCCAATGTGTGGCACTAAAATGTCTGGGGCCCCATCCAAACAGACAAAGCATTGTACTTTAGGTAAAACTTGGCAGCAGACCATGCCACACAATCCTAAACAGCGGACCATAGTGATTCGTGAGAAAAACCCAGCTGTCTACCGTTTGCAATGATTTTTGCCTATTCGGCGCCACATACATGTACGAATGGCCCAATATGCAAATTAGAGCTTGATCCCAACCTGCAAGATAAGAAAGAACAAAGCCAAAGCCGCTATGAAGTGATTAACCTTGGCTATAGACCAGCCCGCAATGTATGCATCACCCAGCCAATACAATAGTGCTCCCACTCTATTGTCCTCAGTCCGTATGTCACCCGAGACCACCCAATCCTCCATTACCTGCCAAGCTGCCTTGTAAGCTGTCAACGTAATCTGCATGCCGACGCATGAATGAGATGACTTGCTGCTCGTCGACCAATTTCCAAAGATATGATGGGCAAATTCTCCCTTTCTCCTCCGCTTCTGGAGCTAAGGATCGAAAACACTCTTACTGAAAGTGAGAGAGAGAGAGCCCGCAAGTGAATTCTCAAAACCCAGCACATGTACAACCACTATCCAAGGGACGGAGATTGTAACAAGCAAACTAACTACAGGAGGGGAGGACGCTGTTGAGCTGTCAGCAGGCTGCACCACTCCTAGATTATCACAGTGAAACCTAACCTTTTTTGTAAAACCATGTGGCCCATAGCATTACTACAACAATAATAGGGAAGAGCTCAAGCAGCACAAAATTCTGCACTATTCCTGACACAATCCAATTTTCTAGCCATTGAGTGGCGCAACATTGCCCTGAAAATACATGCCAAACCCAGAACTGCCCGTCGCATCTCTAAATAATTCACTGTCAAAATTTTCAATTGTCTCCAATGATTTCCCATTATATAGTTACAGAAAGGACATCAACACCTCCAAATCTGCCTTTTGTTTTCCAAACAAATCTAATGATGAGCCACTTTTACTCCTGATGTGACGGCTGCTGAACGTCGGCAAAAGACATGCAAAATTAGGTTTTCCCACGAGGGATTGTAAATCCCGTAGTGTAATCTTATTAACATGACAAGCCCTACCAATCTCTTACTGCAGGAAGTCCAATTTGTCTTCTGGTAATCTACATTCCATGTTCTCCGTGTCAATAATAATGCCTAAGAAACTTGTGCAAGTGGAAGGACCTTCTGTTTTTTTGGGAGCCAGCGGGACACCAAAACATTGTGCTACCCATTGTATTGTCAATAGAAGAGTAGGACATACTGGTTACTCGAACGAGCATCAAGCCGTGTTCGACCCTGCCCCAGTTTTTGGCTCCTCCCCGCTGTGATGTGCCTGTTTTGGCCCCTCCGCGCCGCAGCAGGCGTCATGGGAAAAATTTTTGTCAGGCAGGAAGGGGGGAGAGAGAGAGAAAAAAAACACGAACCAAGAGATAGAAAAAAAAAAAAGCTCAGGACCCAGCGTCCCACATACAAAAATGGTCGAGTCTCCCATTGTAGTCAATGAGGTTCGTTACTCGAGTAGAGCTCTCAAATTTTACAAAAAGCTCGAATCGAATAACGTGGACCCGAGCATTTGGGTGCTCTCTCAACTCTAGATGTGATAGATGATGTATTAGGCAAAACTTATTCAGCTCCTTTTTGGGGACCAATCAGGAAACAACAAAATCTGGAAAAGGAGGTTCTTTGAAAGGGCCAGTCATGCAACTCCAGAACATTTGTTTCTGCAGCTTGTCCCTAACTAATGCAGAAGGGCAGACCTGAGATTTCTATTGGAACAAGGAACTCGATGTAGCGGGTGAAATCCTAAAACTATCATGGAACCTATTTAGAAATGGAAGTTTCCCCGGCTTCGTCTCTTTGTCCAACATTAGATGTTCCCTTTCCTTTTTTTAAAACAGCGGAATGCCCTGTGGGATGCCCCGTTACAATGTGAACAGATGTGTTTAAATTTACAGTTTCCAGCGAACTTGCATTGGCCCCTCATTAAATTGCCAACACAAGCCTGTCTTTTGTCCTGCTGACTGCCCAGACTGTTTGGAACCCTAATGACTACCGGCTGAGCTAGAAGACCCAGCTCCCCCTTAAAAGGACTGTCCATATCTCACTGGGGCCATCATCTTTAACAAGAGGCCAATGTTCTTGTGATCCCACCTATTTAGACAAAAGTCTGTCTGCCATATACTCTGTATGATACCCCAATAGCATGCGTACAGCAAAAAAGTGGGAAACAGTTTTCTGGCGCCTTTTCCCCAATGACGCTAACTAAAATGGCGAATGCCTGCAGCCACTTTATGAACACCTGCTGGCCGTTGCTAGTGACCTGCTGCAGAGTCGACCGAACAGCTGCTTGATCCTACTATTCCTTTTTTTCTCTTTCCTCTGCAGGATGACTGGGAAGCTCCCCGACTAGAACCTTGCTAGGTGAGCTTCCTGCTGGGTTGTTTCTGGTAGCTGTCTTATGGGTGCCAGGCCCCGTGACCACCTCAGATCAGTGCCTACTACCCACCACTGAGCCCATACATCTCCTAAGATTCCTCCCAAGCCAACTCTCCCCACTGGTAGGGGTAGAAAGAAAGACCTGGCTTGGAGGGTCCTGGGGGCTCCTCAGATGCTGCGGGGCTTGAGGCGCCACATCAGTGCTGAGGCGTGTCGGTGGCCTTGTTCTCCTTGTCCACCACCTCTGACTGAACAGAGGAATGGCCACTGCGCTCGCACCTTGCAGGACCCCCTCGACCTGTTGTTGCAGCCACTCCAGGCCATGGATGACCGCAGCAGCACGGAGCTGCTCCAGGACCACTTCAATCTCCATGAGGTAAGTCTTTCTCTTCCCAGGCTTTCCCCTAACTGCTTTTCTCGCTCTTAGCTCCTTAATATTAACTCCTTTAGTGCCCCTTTCATCGCCTCTACCCTTATACCCTTAACCCTATGAATCCCGCTTCCTACAAACCCTGGTAATGTGGGTCTTCACCTGCAGCCCCTGGCCTGCATTCCGGCCCTTATTGCACAACCCTTTTCCCCTTTCAGTAACATAGAGGGGCTGCAGTCAATAACAGAGCTTAGCAACCAATTGCGCCTGTGTGAAAGAGCCCTTAGTAAGTAATTGCCAATAGATCTCATTCACATAAATGGGGCTGACCTGCAACACCAGACATGGCACATAGAGAAAAGTGTCACCTCTTTGTTGTCATGACCACTAGATACCCTTGTAGTCAGACCCCCAACCATGACCACACACTGATACAGTAGCACATCTACAGGTACATATTCAGCGTTGGTACACACTCCAAAATTCAATCTGGTTTGATGGCCGCAACAGGGGACCCCATTCTAAATAATGAACCCCTGTGATTACTCATTACTCCTTTCTTGGGAATATTTTTGAAGTGTCCAAAGACTGGTACCCCTTCTATTTTACCCATACTGCAAGGGTTCATCTAATATAAAAATGAAATTCTACAGTCAGACTAATTTCTTATGAGCTTTGCTGCATCTACATTCATTTGATCTCTTGCAGAGTTGTCTGGCTTGTCATAAACCCTCAGTAGTATGGTAATTACATGTGAAGTGAGACATTCCCAGTAGAGTCACACCTAATGAGAGACTTTTCCCAGTAGAACAGCATCTGACACGGAAGGAGAAAGGTACCGCACAGGGCTGTCATGAAACAAAACAGGGAAGGATAACAGCAATGCAACCTCATATGAAACAATTAAAGGAAAGGGTTTCATTGAGCCCGCTAGGTGACAGTGAATTAAGATGATATATCCGCGAGGTTTCCTTCTGTAATAACCGTCGATCGGCATTACCTCTTCGATTCGACATCCGTAATACCTCAATTCCCTGAAAAACCAGTTGTTCCGGGTTATCGGCATGTACCAGCTGCATGTGGTCCAATAATGGTGTAGGTTCATTGCACCTAATATTTCCAAGATGTCCCATGATACGCCTGCAGAACTGTTGGATAGTTTTACCCACATAGTTTCGTGGACAGGGACATGTAGCCATGTATACAATGTGGGAAGTCCGACAATTAATAACCTCACGGTTCTGGTATCTCTGATTAGTTGAGGCGCTCACAAAAGTATTGCTCTTCAGAATTAAATCACATGCAACACAGTTAGAGCAGGGGAAAGTTCCCGACGGTCTATGAGAACCAAGCCAAGTTGAGTTGATGGATAATGGATGCAGATGACTTTTCACAAGGTGATCTCTGTATGTTATAGATGGTGTATCAGGGAGGATTTGTCTCAGGTCCTCATCATTTCTGAGGATATCCCAGTATCGGTTGAGCATCTCTCGAACTTGACTTGCGCACGTGTCATAGGTCCCAACCACATGTGGTATGTTCTCATTTTCCCGAAGATGAGGGACCAACAATTCACGCCTATTCCTTTGACATGCAAATTCATAGGCCTGCTTGATCACATCCAGCGGGTAACCTCTTTCCAGAAACCTATTCATAAGCCAGTTACTTTCTTGCTCAAACTTCGTTTCATTGGAGCAATTACGTCTGAGATGAAGAAAGTGTCCCTTAGGGATACCCATCTTCAAGGGCCTAGGATGGAAACTTTTCCAATTGAGTAGACTGTTCATTGCCATAGGTTTCTGAAATAATGCAGAGGTCAGAGTACCATCAGGATTTTTTCTCAACCACTATGTCCAAGAATGGAGTCCTTACTTGTGGCTGAGGTGAAATGTAAATTCAATGAATTATCATTGAGTTTGGCCACAGAGGACAAAAATGAGGCTTCATCCCCTATTCCAGACGATGAACACATCGCCTATGAAACGGAGCCACAGCAGGATCTGGTCGGACCAATCATGCAGTTCCACCGGAAAGACCACCTTTTCCTCCCACCAGTCCAAGTACAGGTTGGCATACGATGGGGCACATGGCGTTCCCATCGGGGTGCCCCTGAGCTGGTGGAAGTACTTGGTGTCAAAGAGGAAATAGTTATGGCGCAAAATGAACTCCAGTAGTTCAACTACAAACTCGTTATGTGCTGAGCATTGGGGTCCCCTCTGTTGTAAAAAGAATTTTACAGCTTTGATCCAACCAGTGTGTGGGCTCAAGCTGTAGAGGGCCTCAATATCGATTGTAGCTAGCACAGTATTAGAACCAACCGTTATGCCCTCCAGGATCCTCAATAGATCCATTGCATCACGAATATGGGATCTGAAGGATGTAACAAATGGTCTCAGGAGTTTGTCTACATAAGTACTTAGGTTTTGGGAGAGATTGTCAACCCCCGAGACAATGGGCCTCCCCCTAAGGGGGCTAGTACCCTTGTGCAACTTAGGTAACGCGTAAAATGTGGCAACGGTTGGAGCTAAAGGATACATGAATCTAAATTCAGAGTCACTAATGAGTCCATGGGTTAAGGCTCTAATTAATAGTTCTTTAAGTGAATCTGAAAAAGCCACAGTGGTCTCACCGTTCAGAACCGAGTATGTAGCAGAATCACTTAGCAGGTCCATACACATATTAATATATTAGTCCCTCCCCATCACCACAATGTTCCCCCCCTTATCTGCTGGTTTGATTATCAATAAATCCTTAAATAATTGATAATCCTTATTATGAATTATCCTTAAAAAACATCTTCTTAAATATACCCAGCTCAGGACACCCTGGAGCAGGAGGATTCGATGTATTTGATGGTTTTAAATTTGTAAATGGTCCCTGGTCAGACGGACGGGCAGATTCAGTTTCCAGGTCCTGTAGGACCTGTAATGCCGATGCATCTGACATGTCAAGGCCGAGCTCCCGCAAATTCTCACGACTCTTGATGGCATAGAATTTTTTCCATCTTAGACGTCGTACAAAGAGGGAGATGTCCTTTGTCCACACGAACGGATCAAAGCAGGTTGTGGGGACGAAGGACAGCCCCCTCTCAAGCACACTAATCTCCCCTGCACTTAAGACACAATCTGACAAATTGATGACCTGAAGTTTGTCAGACTCATGTGCATGAACATCACGGGGGGTCGGTGGTGTCAGTAGAGAACCACCTATAGGGGCGGGTAAGGATCCCGTCTTGTGCGCAAAAAATAGTTCGAGATTGGTTGTCCCAAGATTCCCTCATTAGAGGAGCTACGTTCTTGGCCACGTCTATGTGAAGAAAAACAGCCACGACCGCGTCTAGAAGAAAAATGCCTTCTCGGTGGACCAGGGGCCTTTCTGTCCGAATGATCGAGATCCGAGGAACTAAAGTCAGAATCAGATTGTTTGTTATTACTAGAATAAGCTCGATGTTCCCTAAACTCAGTGAGATCCCGATTAAATTGAATGTGCTTGCGTTCTTTTATTTGACAGATGTATTTATCAACATTCAACTGTAATTTATTTTCTTTTTGTATAAAATCGGGGTCAATGGAGAAGATCTTAGCCTTCTGGATTAATTCTTCCAGTGACTGTTGGCTCTTCTGCAAGTTCATTTTCTCCTCATCGACACAGAGATCATATTGTTATTCCAGCAGCAACTTCAGATGACACATAAAGCACATAAAATCATTTTAGAGGTGTTGTATGAGTTAGTAAAAATGTCCCCAAATTCAGGGACCTGTACTTGGACTGGTGGGAGGAAAAGGTGGTCTTTCCGGTGGAACTGCATGATTGGTCCGACCAGATGCATGAACATCACGGGGGGTAGGTGGTGTCAGTAGAGAACCACCTATAGGGGCGGGTAAGGATCCCGTCTTGTGCGCAAAAAATAGTTCGAGATTGGTTGTCCCAAGATTCCCTCATTAGAGGAGCTACGTTCTTGGCCACGTCTATGTGAAGAAAAACAGCCACGACCGCGTCTAGAAGAAAAATACCTTCTCGGTGGACCAGGGGCCTTTCTGTCCGAATGATCGAGATCCGAGGAACTAAAGTCAGAATCAGATTGTTTGTTATTACTAGAATAAGCTCGATGTTCCCTAAACTCAGTGAGATCCCGATTAAATTGAATGTGCTTGCGTTCTTTTATTTGACAGATGTATTTATCAACATTCAACTGTAATTTATTTTCTTTTTGTATAAAATCGGGGTCAATGGAGAAGATCTTAGCCTTCTGGATTAATTCTTCCAGTGACTGTTGGCTCTTCTGCAAGTTCATTTTCTCCTCATCGACACAGAGATCATATTGTTATTCCAGCAGCAACTTCAGATGACACATAAAGCACATAAAATCATTTTAGAGGTGTTGTATGAGTTAGTAAAAATGTCCCCAAATTCAGGGACCTGTACTTGGACTGGTGGGAGGAAAAGGTGGTCTTTCCGGTGGAACTGCATGATTGGTCCGACCAGATGCATGAACATCACGGGGGGTCGGTGGTGTCAGTAGAGAACCACCTATAGGGGCGGGTAAGGATCCCGTCTTGTGCGCAAAAAATAGTTCGAGATTGGTTGTCCCAAGATTCCCTCATTAGAGGAGCTACGTTCTTGGCCACGTCTATGTGAAGAAAAACAGCCACGACCGCGTCTAGAAGAAAAATACCTTCTCGGTGGACCAGGGGCCTTTCTGTCCGAATGATCGAGATCCGAGGAACTAAAGTCAGAATCAGATTGTTTGTTATTACTAGAATAAGCTCGATGTTCCCTAAACTCAGTGAGATCCCGATTAAATTGAATGTGCTTGCGTTCTTTTATTTGACAGATGTATTTATCAACATTCAACTGTAATTTATTTTCTTTTTGTATAAAATCGGGGTCAATGGAGAAGATCTTAGCCTTCTGGATTAATTCTTCCAGTGACTGTTGGCTCTTCTGCAAGTTCATTTTCTCCTCATCGACACAGAGATCATATTGTTATTCCAGCAGCAACTTCAGATGACACATAAAGCACATAAAATCATTTTAGAGGTGTTGTATGAGTTAGTAAAAATGTCCCCAAATCCAGGAGTTGTGCTAAAACTTCAAAGATAGGGTATACTCAACTGTTTAATCCCCCCACCACCCCACTACTTCTGTCCTTCCACTGGGCTTTGTTAATTTTGGTTTCTGCAGATTGTTTTATTGTTTATTTGATGTTCTGCTGTGTTAGTGATTTGTAAACTACTGTGACTAGAAGAGGTGAGGAAAGGAGGAGCAGAGCTGAGCAGGAACAAGAAACAGGAAGTAGTAAGTCTATGCAGCTATGCTGCAATGTGGGCAGCTGGGGATACTCCATTGGATCTGTGCAGCCATGCTATAAAGTGAGCAGCAAGGGCTACTCCCTGGTGTTAGAAAATCTATAATCTAGATGAACCCTTCATGCGTGAGCTCCTCAATGGGACAGATGTTTCTTTTGGATAAAGACTTAGCTGAATACAAATATTGGAGAGACTTCTGCCTCCTTGTTCCGCTCCTCTCTTCTGCCCAAGAACGTTGATGTGGTACAGACCTGCTAGAAACTACATTACAGGTGACTCAGTAAGGACTTTTGAGAAATCTGTTATATGGGGAAAAGAGAACTTAGAAGACTGAAACCTCAGTTACCAGGTAAGGCTTTTGAGAAGCCTGATATATAGGTACTGGTCTTTTGACACAATGCCGCTAAACCAGATCCTCTGAAATAGCTGACCGGTACACGTCCCGGAGTCACCCCAGTATGGGACTTTAACAGTTTATCTGTTTTCTTTTTATGTTTTATTAAAGTTTGTTACTGAAAGCATACATTTCAGCTTTGCATTGCATGTGGGCTATCTCCGGAGTCTCCATGCTACTGACACTGTTGGGATTGGGGTTCGGGTAAGGGAAGTCCCTGAAAACTGCCTGCAACCCCTGTCCGTACCTATTTCCCCCTGGGCTAGGCCCTAGGGCGACAACTGGGCGACAGTCCCTAGGCTAAGTAGGGAAGCGGGGCAGGGAGTCAGACTACAGACAAACAGACACAGAAACAGGTCAGTCAATCTGGATCAGTAACGGGAGAGAACACAGTACAAGGGGTCAAGCAAAGGCGAATTCAGGGTCCAAGCAAGTAAGTCAAAACCAAGCATTAAATCAGGAAACCATGGGTGCAGTTGAAGTCCAAACATACACTGGCAAACTGGAAAGGAAGTGAAAGGTTTAAATGCTGTCAGAACTCCCACTCCAGCAGCTGATAGGGGCAGGGAGCCTGACAGCTGCAGGAGCCAATCATGGGACACTGAAAACACCGCCCCCAGCACTTGCTGGACAGGTGGAGACAGAGGACGTGACCCCGGCTGTCATAGCAACAGGAACGCGGCACGGGAGGGCGCCCCATGCGTCCCTGGCAACCCAGCGATATACATGACTAGGGCAGCCAGGGGAAGTCACCAACACAAGGGCTGCCCTGTGCACCCCTGCCGCCCAGGTGATACGACCGGCGGTGCGAGCATGGAGGCCCCGGGCGCCGCCGGTCCTGACAGATATATGGCACAAGAATGCTGAGGCTAGTGTTTGGGTGCAGCAGGCATATGGGGTATGCAAGCACATCACCACTCCAGCCAAGTAAGCAAAGCCCAAAGGAAAGGACCAAAGTGGCGGGTATTAAAGTGACCCTTCAGTTTTAGACAAAATTCTATCCCGTAAACAGAATGGTCAGGGAGTATGTATCTGCTGTCCTTCCTATTCACTGGTTCCCAGTCCTGCTATTGGTCATCCAAAATGGCCAACACAAACTTCAGACTACCAAATCTTCCACAGTGCATTAGTAGTGTTAGACAACCAATTCACTATACAGTACCTTCTCTCTGATTTGCTAGCATTGCTCACATGATCAGCCCTGACCAATCAGAGAACAGTGCACAGTGTACATTAGTTAGTTAAAAAATTGGCATGGCCATCTTTGACAGCTGAAAATGGAACCCGGAATCAGCAGATCAGAGAAATGGTAAAGAACAACAACTGCAGGTGATATACCCTCCTGCTTTCTCTCACCCTGTAACTGAATTTTGTCCTGAAACTGGAGGGTCACTTTAATATTAAAAAATGTCTTAAAACATATGTTAAATCAGGGGGTCTGAGAGGTGGGGTATCCAGGTTTGTCAGGAACCTCTTCCTGTGTGTGAGCCCCTGATAAAAACAAAGGGGGTCCTCAGAATCATGTCCTTTGGTGGGCCCAAGGATGTCCAGTTCAACACTCATCTATTCTGGTGCCATACTACATTGGTCACATCAGAGAAAATGTACATTAAAGGCAATTTTATTTTCACTTACATGCATGTATTTTGGGATGACAATCATTTTTGTTTTAGGGATTAATTAAATGCTTTGCACCCGCTGCCTTCTGCAGCTTGTACATATCACTGTATATAGATACTGTGATATATATGAACTAGCCCTTATTAAACTTAGCTGCCCATTTAAATCAATAGGAGCATTGTTATGTGTGCTGCTGGGATCTGTAGTTCAGACCTTGTCAGCAGCACAGCTCCACAGGAGGTTAAGGTTAATTGATTGAGCTGGCTGGGTGTGGTACTTCCTGCTAGCCAATCTCCTGGGTCTGTGCTCACATATAAACCCAGCTCCTGGTCAGTCTGTCTCTGGTGTTCATGGTGAGCAGTCATGAATCCTTGTCTGTTGCAAGTTTGCTGTGTGATCTGTGTCTTGCTGGCTCATGTCCCTTTGTTTGTTTATATTCTGTCAGTTTGTGTTAGCTTGCTGTGTGACCTGCAATCTGTGTCCTGTCCTGTTGCAGCGTGCTGTGTGAACTGTGTCCAGTTCTGCTGGACTCCTGGTTGTGTAGGGACTAGCAGTATAACCAGGAGCCGTGAAGTGGGCTGCTAGCTTCCACGTCTTGTACATAATGTCAACTAATACCTGGTATTTATATTCAGCTTATCATCTGTTGCTAGTGGTTACATTTTGGCTGCTGTATGGTGTGTATTCTGGTTCTGTGTGTCCTGTTGCTCAGTCCCTGTCATGTAGCATGTGTATGTCTTCTGTGGCGTGGCTCCTAGGATCAACTAGGGCCGAGATCCGAAGACCGCTGGGCTGCCCTTATTGGGGCAATGTCCCCGCTTAGGTAGGGCTATGCCATTCCCCCGTGCTTAGTTTGCCCACATGATCGTAACAAGCATGCTTGCGTTTTTTTAGCATGCAAAAACGCAGTGCATGCGTGAGTAAAAAGAAGGAAAAATGAACGCAAACACCCAATGGCAATAATGAAAAAATGCTGAACAAAATGTGCACGTAAATGCACTTATGATCAAGAGAATGAGCCTTTGTTGCATACATATACAGTGATATGTATAAGTGCAGAAGACAAACAGTGCAACATTTTTAATCAAACCCTACTGTAAGAATGATTATCGGCCCAAAATACATGCATTGAAGGGAAAAAAGTCCCCCCCCCCCCCCCAAAAAAAGGTGTCCCTAGCCTGTAAGTATGGCAGAGGTAAGGCTCTGTACACATCTGTTAGAGGCTCCGCATGGAGCCCCTGTTGCAAAATATGGCAGATTTCACAGGAAGAATATTACATGTATCGCTATTCATCTCATTCAATGCTGGCAACTATTTTAAGTCAATGAGCTCCATCATCACTTCCATTATAAATTCTGCTTCCCAGATCCAAATAAAAAAATGTCCAACTAGGGTTACCACCAGGCTGGTAAATCAAAGACCCGAACAGTATGTAAACGGTAGGCCAATGCCAGTAAAAGCTGTGCAGTGTGTATATAGAGCAGATACTGTACAGTTTATCTGTTGAGATGTAAATTGCATATATATTTAGGACATCTGTACAGGGGTACTGTGCGCTAATATACAGGATAGAACTGTCAAATTACACTCTGTGTTAAGCCACATCCCAAAACCATACCATTTTTTTTAACCCTGGCCGGTATTATTTGATGAGAAAGGTGGCAACACAAGGCTCAACATGAGCTTTTCCCAGACTTTGATCACCTCTGACCATTAACAGGGATTATACTAATCCAAAATTTACTGAAGATGTGACATTACGCTGATCCTTACAGTTAAATACATTTTATTCACCCGATTTCCCCCCAAAACAAGCAGTAACTGTGTGTACAGTACTTCTGATACATGCAATCTACATTCTGTTCACTAGATGGCAGCAAAGTCATTTGTACACAAGCTCTACATGACACAACCTCTGCACATAAGTAGCACAGAATGATGTAGAGCAGAGATGGAACAAGGACTTTCATGGACACAGAAGGCTCTTTTTCCGAACTAATATTATAGGGGAGCACCTGAATCCCCCTATGTAGCATGATGGAATCCACCCCACAGCCACTACATATATTAATAGGGATTGCAATGGTGAATGAACTCAGCAGTCATATCATAGTGACTGACACCTTTAATATTTTTCCTAAAATCACAGTTGTTAGATGACAAATATATTTCTAGATCAAGCATCACCATCTTATCTCATGATCGCTGCAAAGAAACATTACGTGCCAGCTTAAGTTATTGACACTAGTTGGGGGTGTGGTGAGTCTGGCAGTATAACTCTCAGTGTGCGCTCCTGATCCCGTATTCCTGAAGATGGAGAAGGCTCACTACCACGACAAACATGATCACACTGAAGCATTTTATAGGACGTTCCTCTCCAGGGATGCAGATCCACTTGCAGAGGAGGTCAATCTATACCCTGCGGAGAGATTACTTGGCATATTTGGTAAAGTAGAGTTTAGGCTTCTTCCTACAGTATTTTGCTGGCCTTTTTTGAGGCTTGTAAAAAACACTATGAATTTCAAGTATTTTTTACAAGCATTTTTAGCTGGTGCTTATTTATATGCATGTGCGTTCTTTTTTTTATAGAGAAGACTGTGGGAAAATATCTAAAATAAACTTGCATGCTGCAAGTGAAAAAAACCCACCATGGATCCAAAATGATGCACCAAAGTGAGGACAAAGGCCAGGGAAAACGATTGCTTACAGTGCATTTTATAAGTTGCTATTCATCTACAGTAACATCCTATCTATCTATCTATCTATCTATCTTCTATCTCATATCTATCCATCTCATATCTATCTATCCATCTATCTCATATCTATCTATCTAACAATCAATCTATGATCTATCTATCTATCTATCTATCTATCTATCTCATATCTATCTAGCTATCTATCTAACATCTGTCTATCTATCTATCTATCTATCTATCTCTCTCTCTCTCTCATATCTATCTATCTAACATCTATCTATCTATCTCATATCTATCTAGCTATCTATCTAACATCTATCTATCTATCTATCTATCTATCTATCTCTGGTATAAGTTATACATCTCCCTGTATTTACTGTATATAATTTCACCCTTCACACACAATTAAATACGCATCCAAACCACATGCAGTTTTTGATTGTGTCTGCAGCTCCTTAATGACATACGCGGTCTTTAAATACTGCATGCAGGTTTTTTATGTGTTTTTCTTAATTGTGGTCCTAAAGTACAGCAAAAACATGAACACACCCTAAGGCCGCTTTTACACGTGTTCAGAAAACGCAGCTTGTAATCATGGCATTTTTACTGGAATTTCGCTCAGCGTTTTTGAACACAGGTTACAGCGTTTGACAGTGCTTCTTAATGCACCCCATCATTGTGAGGAGGTGCGTTAAAAACCACAAAAAAGCAAAAATAAAACAGACAGCACTTGAAAATCGCGGGGTTAGAAACACCGCGTTTGAGTAACCTCATTAAAATCAATGGGAGTGTTGTACCGTGGTTAGTACGGCGCCCGGAACACCGCGCTAATAGCGGTAAAAAGTGGTGTGTGTGAGAGTGGCCTGCGGGGCTACAAACAAAACTTCATGTGCAGGAAATGCGTCATGTTTGGAAAGATTACGCCAAGGGGCTAGATCATATATGCAGCACGATATAGGTATGGGTACGGGGGAGTGTGGGGTTGAGGCCTGGGGTGGGGGGCCCGAGCTGAACTTTTGCACCCGGGCCCCTGAGCCTTTAGGTACGCCCCTGCCTGCAGCCCTTCTGATCTTTGTTGTGGAACAGATACCACCTGATCAGTGCAACCAATCAGAGGCTTGGGATGCCAGGAGAATGGTACTTGTCTCTGATTGGCTGCAGCAGTCAGGTGGTATCAGTTCCACACCCACGAGCTTAAGGGTCACAGAGCTGCAGCGCTGTATCACCAGGACAGAGGACAGGTAAGTACTGCTGCTTTTACTATTTTAACACATTTGAACATACTTAAAAAAATGTCATTCAACAGGACAACCCCTTTATCTGCATAGTCCATAGCAGTTTGGGTAGTCTGAAATCTATCTCCTGCTGCATCAGTAATTCATGCAGCAGCTTTATCCCCCTCCATGTTTTGCACTGCAGCTTTGTCCCCCCTACATGTTTTACACTGCAGCTTCCCCCATTCTATGATTTACACTGCAGCTTTGTCCCCCCCCTACATGGTTTACCCTGCAGCTTCTCCCCTCTATGATTTACACTGCAGCTTTGTCCCCCCTACATGTTTTACCCTGCAGCTTTGTCCCCCCCTCTATGATTTACACTGCAGCTTGGTCCCTCTCAGTTTTTTATATTGCAGCTTTGCTTGTTCACATTGCTAGTTATTAATAAGCAAAAACTTAGTGGAAAGTCAGCAAGCTTGCTGGGCAATGTAGTAGTCTGCTGCATTAGAAATATAGAGTACACATTAGTACATAGCTATAGCAGGTATATTGTAAACCATGTGGTGTATATATATATATACACTCACTAACTATATGACATCTTCTGTTCTAGAAATAATTTGTGGAGGCTCTGTGATTGAGTTAATTACGGGTCTAGGCATTGCCCACCTCCTAGTACTGCCAGACACCTGCCAGGACATCACTCTGTTGAATGCCAATGCACATAATGCTGCAGAACTGGAGAAGTGGAGACAGAACCAGCCGGATGCATTGGATTTCTCCCATACGATGCAGAAAGTTTGTGATCTCATCGGCAGCAGGTGAGGAATACGATGAATTGTTTTTGGATTGAAAAGGAGGATGTTAGTGATGTCACTGACTCTCACTGGCAGGCCCAAAATGGCAATCTGCCTGACCGGATAGTTCCCCGGTGGGCCTCGCTAGCCATTGTTTAACATAATGAGTGTCAATTTTGAAAAGGTCAAAACATATTAATGTAAGTAATATTTAAGGTTCTATTCCTTTAATAGCTTAACCCATCAGAGGTAAAATAGAATCAGCCCAAGTAGGGGGGGGGGGGGGATAGAAAAAAAATGAAGAAAGTATGTAAGGAGAAGATCAGGGGGTGAAGGCAGTTAGGCTGTACTTATTGCTTGTCCTATTGATGCATCTGTGTTGGGAAAGTAAAGTAAGCTCTTCTGTTGACTAGCTCTGAAGATATGTAAGTGTGTTTGGGGATAGAGGATATACTTGGTATGTAAGATAGATTCCCCTGGAAGGGACCATGATATGGCTGTTGGGTTTCAAAGATGCACACTCGCCATTGAACCAGTGAGTGGGCCCATGTTTAAGTACCTGTCATGCATTACTACCCTGTTCCCCTGAAAATAAGACATCCCCTGAAAATAAGACATATCATGATTTTCCAGAATTTTCGAGGATGCAAAATGATTTTTCAGGCTTTTTGAGGATGCTTGAAATATAAGCCCCACTCCAAAAGTAAGCCCTGCTAACAGTTAATTAAAAAAGTCAATTTAAATAGTGTCCAGGCAGCTATACATATAAAAATTAATATAAGACACTGTCTTATTTTCGGGGAAACACGGTAGTGCCTCCGACTTTGACTGCAGCCAATGCAAATACGTTTTTCCACCCCTTTTTAAGACTAACCTGACACTGGCTGAAGCACCAGAACGGTTCTCCACGCAGGCGTGTGGTCAGGACACTCTGTTCAGGTGGAGTTAATACTGCCTCTGCTTATTTTGGGCGGTCATGTTAGCTCCACCTCCAGACTAGTCCTGTGCCACTAGTACCTGGGCTGCCGGGTCAATTAGTAGGCAGCTGGAATAATTAGTGCACTGCTGCGTCGATTTGTGGTTGTCTGGACTAATTAGTAGGCTGCTGGACTAAAGGTTCCTTTACACGGGACATATGTCAGGCAAACGATACCCAACACTCGTCCCTGTATTTCCTCGCTCCCGTGCTCCTGCACAGAAGCTTGCAGAGCTGTCTGGACCCGGCAAATCCACCCTTAGTAGTAGATTGCTGGGGCTACCAGTTATCAGTGCCACCCACTCCATGAGCAGTTATGCTTCTGGTGAGATCTTGTGAGTGACACCACTTTCATTTTTAGTACACAGCGCTCATTAAGCGCTGTACACTCGGGGAAGAAGAAGGCAGAAAGGGTTAAAACTGCCTCCTGCCTCCAGGTTATCAGCTGTTACTAATAGCTGACAACCCATCCTGCTTCTGATTGATTGCAAAAGCAGAAGGCTTTAACCCCTGCCGTAATTTTACATACGGCAGGGCTTAAAGCCAGGGAACAGGAGCCATATATTTACAGTGCCTGGTCCTAAATGGGTTAAGTGCAGAAGGACTTATCCATACAGGCCTAGTGCAGACGCCAGGCAGTCAGCAGGAGAAGGGAATACTAATACAGATAGTAATATCAAAAAAGAGGTTTGGTACCATCTTAGCCAGTAGAGTAAAGTGTGATTGTTCTCAGTAAGAAAAACCAAGTACAGTAGAACCTCCAATAACGTCATTAATCCGCCCAAAAACAATGGACTTTAGTAGAAATCAATGTTAGTTGAGGACTAGAGATGAGCGAGCATGCTCGGATACAGCAGTTACCCGAGCGAGCACCGCTCTTCACGAGTAACTGCTTACTGGTCCGAGCGTGCTCAGGGGTGCGGTGGGGATGAGTGGTGGGGGAGAGAGAGGTCTCTCTCACTCTCCCCCCGCTACCCCCAGCCGCCCGCCACCCCCGAGCACACTCGGACCAGTAAGCAGTTACTCGAGAAGAGCGATGCTCGCTCGAGTAACTGCTGTATCTGAGCGTGCTTGCTCGTCTCTATTGAGGACATTATTTCCATAGGAATTAATGTAAATCCAATTCATTGGTTCTAGACGTTCCAAAAAACACACCAAACCCCATTTAATAGAGAACAACTCTGGTCTTTAATACTAAAAACAATAACAATACTGAATGAATATACAACATAGCTGTAAAGAATAAATTAACATTGCAGGGACATCATTATAGCAGTATGTATCACTGTTATATGTGGTTTGACATAGCACTGCAGGGACACACCCCTTCACTTCCAGTTGCAGGGTGTGGTTCACTTGTGAGCAGGTGCTAGCAGCTCCAAGCTTCTCTCCTTCTCCTCCAGGGCCTGGGACTTTTTGCTCTCTCCTACCCAGGAGGGAGTGAGGTCCTGGGCTATGGCTAGAGGGAGGACCACTACGCCCACTCTCCGGAGCCAGCCGGCGGAGGATGGGGATGCTTCACAACCGGCTACCCAGGAGGGGCTGAGGAGATCTAGCAGGAGACGCAGCGATGTGTCTCCTGCACCCCTCCTGGAGACCACCCGAGGTGGCCGTCGGGCTAGCCAGGGTGAGGGACGGCGGCCCTCCGGGACCTCGGCTGCTGGGACTTCCAGCAAAGGCCCTCCTGGAGCCAGGCCAGGTACTCCAGGGGGAAACCCCAGTCCTACCATCGAGCACTGGGGGACACTGCGGCCTAGGGAGGATGTAACCGTCTTTGCTGCCAGGCTCGCTTCAAGGACCCAGGAGTACCGTGAGGCCGGTGGCACCATCAGAAGGCTTCAGGAGGAGTTAAAGGCAGCCAGGTCCCTGGCCAACAATTCAGGTGGGTCAAGGAGGGCCCAATACAACCAGGCCGTCCAGGAATTGAAAAGCGAGATCCTCACCCTGGTTGAGAGGAGGGCGGACATCTTAAGGGGTGCAGGTCCTTTCGCAGAGAAGTTGGTGAATGGAGACCGGTTTGAAGGGTCTCAGCCGGCTCTGGCTGGGGTCTGTGAGGATATGAAGGGCCTAGTGTCCAAGATGGAGCAGGCCCCTGCTGGAGAACTGCAGACAGCGGATAGTCAGCAGTCCCTGTGCAGTGACCTTCCAGCTGGGCAAGCTACTATTATTTCAAGCTCAGACTCCTCTGGGGAAGAGGGCGAGGACAGCGGCCCGGGGGGCAACTAATGGCGTACATAAGTCATCTGGAATCCCCTGGAAGCCTGGAGGGTCTCTATTTTGGCAATGACCTTCCTGAGCGAGACCCCCCAGGCTAAAAAGAAGAAAAGTGGCAAAAAGATCACCCAGGTGGAGTACAGGTACGTCAGCCTCCCTGGGCAAGCCTCTGAACCAGGGGAGGGGGGTAGCTGCATGGGTAGCCCCCGGGTCCGACCCAGCCTGGACTCTGCTAATGTGGGTTCAGTGCAAAGGAAGGGGGAGAGTACTAGGCATCCTGATCCAAACACCCCCCCGGTTCGTAATAAAAGGAGGGGTGACGGGCAGAAGCTGGTGTCTGACAGTGAGATTCCTAAGAGTGGGGGTCATCCGGCGTCGGATGATCCAGGTAAAATGTCAAAAAAGGCTGCGAAGGTGGGGGGTCATCCGGCGTCGGATGATCCAGGTACAATGACAAAATAGGGTTGCGGAGGTGGGGGGTGCACCGGCATCAGGTGGCCCCCAGAAAGGCCCTGCGGTGGGCCTAAGTAAGGGGGGTCTCCCGGCGTCGGGTGATCCCAAGAGTTCAGGGAAGGTGGAGGAAAAGATGGGGGGTCATCTGGCGTCGGCTGGCCCCCAGAAAGGTCCTGCGGTGGGCCTAAGTAAGGGGGGTCACCCACCAGCAGGTGATCCCATAAGTTCACGGAAGGTGGGGGGTCATCCGGCGTCGGGTGGCCCCCAGAAAGGTCCTGCGATGGGCCTGGATAAAGGGGATTGCCCGGCGTCGGGTGATCCCAAACATCCTGGGAGTTTGGGGGGCCATCCGGCGTCGGGTGGCCCCAATAAGGGCCCTGCGGTGGACCCTAAAAAAAGTGGAGACCCAAAACGCCGGAATTCTTTTGCTGGGGTTACACGAAATATGATGGCAGGAGGCGGAGCCAAAGGTCCTGAATGCATGGCTGGAAGTCCCTTTCCCCCCAGTGCTAAGGGGGGTGGGTCTGGAGGCTCGGAGGGGACTATATTTAAGAAACCCACCCTGGGTTGCTCCCCTGCAGGCAAGGGGGGAGCGGCTGGGAAACCTCCGGGCCGCCAGGTGCCCCTTACTCTTCCGGCCAAGAGAGAAGCCATTACCGGTCTGGTCGCAAAGAATAGGGAGAATGATGAGCGTGAGAGTATGGAAGGCATGGAGGTGTGTGAAAGGGATGAAGGGAGCAACATCATGGTGAGAGGTGTGCGTGAGGGAGAGTCCAGGGGTGTGGGGAATCTAAATAATACAAGATTAAATGTTGGAGTGTCTGCTGGTGGAGGAGTATCTGAGGGAAGTACAGGTAAATTTACAAAAGTCACAAGTGAGGGTGGAGTGTCTAGTGGTTTGGGGAGGAGTGGGGGCCCTGGTCCAGCTGCCGCCCCGGCGGTGACTGCTCCTAGAAGCTACGCTAGTGTTGCCGCCGGGGTAAGTGGGGGACCTTCACCTCCCGGCTTCAGGGACCCCAGGTCACACGAGCTATTCCTATCCGCCTTAAAGAGGGGAGAGAGGTCCGTCACTATAGAGGGTGAAAAGCGCGACCTATCCTTTTGGATAGATAGGTTTGGCACAGGGGCCTTCCGAGAGCAAAGGCAGGGAGAAGAGGCATGGTCGCTTCCTACAGCCGGGCAGGGGGGGTCCAGAAGGAACGTGGTTCGTCTCCGATGGGAAGGCAGTGAAGCCTGCCCTAACCGTACTAGGGTGGTGGAGCTTCTCCTCGGGACGGAATTCAGGGTGAGTGACATCTTTGCCCTGATCCACCCCTTTGGGACCTCCCTGTTTGATGTTAGCTTCATGAGACCAGAGGGGCTTAAGCTCTTCTGGTCAAAATACGAGCTGGCTCAGACGGAGCCCGAGTGGCGGGATTTTGCAGTTCAAGCAATTACCCGCCAGAATGACACTAAGAGAGTGACCGTTCTGACTAGTAACGAGTCTCTCTCTTATGTTGACATCATGACCTGGATGGGCAGGTATGGGGAGATTCTCCATCCTCCCCAGAAAAACAGGGACGCACACGGTATCTGGTCAGGGGCCTGGACTTTCATGGTAAAGTTGAAACGTGCAGGTAATTCCGTTACCCACATCCCTTCTTCTGCGTTCCTGGGAAGGGACAGGATTCTGGTTTTCTACCAGGGGCAGCCGAAGGTCTGCCACAGGTGCGGGGACCCCACACATTTCAGCGCACAGTGTAAGGTGCTGGTGTGTGCGCTGTGTGGGGGCAGGGACCACCCGTCCTCCTCCTGTGGCAGCATTCGGTGTAACCTGTGTGGTGCTTTAGGGCACCCATTCAGTCGTTGTCCCTTATCCTTTGCCAACATCGGCCGAGCCCAGTCAGAGGGCCAGCGGGCCCGTCGCTCCAGGGGCGAAGCAGGGAGGAGGAAGGGCTACGGGGTCTCGGCGGGGTGCCTGGCCAGCCAGGGCAGGAGGGGAGTCGAGCTGCTGAGGCCCCAAGGGATAGCGATGTGGATGAGGAAACCAGAAGGATGGAGAGAGAGGAGGTGGCTGCCAGTTCTGCCGGATCCTCCCGTGAAGAAAGTGTGGACGAGGAAAGCGAGAAATGGCAAAAGCAGAAAAAAAAGGGTAAGGGAAGAACAAGAAAGAAAAATAGGGGTTCTTCCTCTCTAGAGTGGGATGACTCGGTCCCACTCACTCTGGTGCAGATACCAAAGGAAGGCCCCATCAGTTCCCTTACGGTCGACCTCTCTAACCGGTACCAAGCTCTCAATAACACCTCCTCTTCCCTGCCAGGGGGAGAGGCTGGGGGTGAGGTACCGGAGGCGGTGGCGGAGATAATTGAGGAAGGAACCCCGGGGGACGCTGGGTCTCATTCTGTGGGGGACCCGGTTTCTTCCGGGAAGGGGGCCACCCTGAAGCCGGAAGGTGAAGGCAAGGATGAGAGTGGTGATATGGATGTCTCAATTTCATTAAAAAGAAATAAAGGAGAGACCTCTTCTTCTGACAGGGAGGAGGGGGAGAGTAAGAGGAAAGCCATCCAGCTCGATCACCAATGATGGCGGCACTCGCCCTGTTGACGCTGGCATCCATTAATGTTGCCAGCATTAAGTCAGATGCGGCTAGGTTTGCGGCCTTTGATTTTCTCAGCCGAGTTGAAGCTGACATTTTATTTTTGCAAGAGACCAGGCTGATAGATTTGTCGGTCATGAACAAAGCCAAGCGTGAGTGGAGGTGCGGAGCCTCCTATTGGTCTCTTGCGGCCAAGCCGTATATTGGGGTGGCGGTCCTTTTTAAGACCGCACAGGTAGAATGCAGACGGGTTATCGAGCTGGAAATGGGGAGGTGCCTGATCTTGGATATTCTCATGGGAGGTCAAGAGTTGCGTCTTATTAACATCTATAGACCCCAGTCAAAGGAGGGGCGCAAAGACCTCTTTATGAGAATTAAGCCTTTCCTTTTTACAAGCCAGCAAGTGGTCTTTGGAGGAGACTTTAATAATGTCACGAGGCTCTGTGATAGAGGAGGTTCCAATAACCAGCTAGGCTATGATAGCGTCGCGTTAAATAGAGTAGTTAGTGAGGCACGCCTTGTGGATGTCCACGTTCGGCACACCCCAGGGCGCACGGGATTCACTTGGTTCAGAGGTAGTTATTGCAGGTCTAGGATAGATAGGTTTTATTTAAAGGAGGAAGCCGTCTCCTCACCGTTATCGGTGGTGGAGGTGGAGTTCTCCGACCACTGTATGATTCTTTTTTCTCTGAATGTCACAGAGACCCCTCGGATGGGCAAAGGTTTATGGAAGTTGAATTCGTCACTCCTGGAAGAAGCGGAAATAAGACGGTCCTTTGAGGATTTTCTTCAGAGCCAGGAACCGCTACTGGGCCTATGCAGCAGTAAGTCAGAGTGGTGGGAGATGTTCAAACATCGGGTAAGAAGGTTCTTCCGACAGATCTCCAACCTCAGAAGCCTGAACAGAAAGCGTATGTATCAGAGCCTGAGGAGGAAACTCGAGCGTTTGGTCTCGACTGGAGGTAGCCGCGAGGAGATCTCCAGAGTGAAATCCTTGCTCAAGAGATGTCAGTATGATAGGCACGCATTTTGGTTCTTGAGAGGGACTTTGGGAAGTACCGCTCGCCTGACCCCTACAAGAACTGTAAGATGTCAGTGAGTTGTAAATTGGTTACGGGTCTGCTAGACAGTACAGGCTCCCTGAAAAGGTCCAGATCAGGGATACTGGAGGTCGTCAGATCCTTCTACTCACATGGGTGGGAAAGAACTTAATCGGCACGGAATCTCGACTTTCCTGGCAGAAACCGTTCCCGAACCAGGAGTAGACCCCTCTCTTGGCGTTTTGACAGAAGCAATTACGGAAGATGAAGTCGGACTGGCGATTGATGGGCTCCGGTCCAAAAAGTCGCCAGGCCCAGACGGCTTAACATCTGAGTTTTATAAAGCCTTTAAGGAAATTTTAGTTCCCCTCTTGACCGAGGTTTTTAATGAATGTCTATCCTTGGGCGTTCTGCCGGAGTCAATGAGGAAGTCGGCCCTAATTATTCTGTCAAAGGGTAAAGATCCGCTCCGTATTGAGAATTGGCGTCCCATAGCGCTCCTCAATACAGACAGAAAGATTCTGGCAAAAGTGCTGTTCAGTAGGTTGGTGAAATTTGCACCCCAGCTCCTTTCTGGGGCTCAGCACTGCTCTGTTCCCAGTCGAAGCACGTTTAGCGCCGTGCTGAGTGTCCGGGAGGCTGTGGAGCAGGGCAGGCGGGTCTCTGGAAGGGGTTTTTACTTTCCCTGGATCAGGCTAAAGCTTTTGATCGAGTAAACCACGAGTACCTTTAGTCGCTCCTTTTGAGATACGGTCTGCCGGTGGGGTTCGTAAAATGGTTAAAAACATTGTATTCAGGGGCTGAGAGTTTCCCGCTCGTGAACGGTTGGGTTGGCCGTCCTTTTGTAGTCGGGTCTGGAGTTCGTCAGGGATGCCCTCTGAGCCCCTTGCTTTACGCATTCGCTGTCGATCCCTTCCTCAGAAGGGTAGATGGGGGACCGTTGGCGGGGGTGAGGATGGACCCGGGGGTCCCGGACCTGGCCTTGAGGACAGTGGCGTATGCTGATGACGTTACTATCTTTGTCTCCTCTCAGGAGGAGGCGGGGTGGGTGATGTCGGAAGTTGTCCGCTACTTGGAGGTCTCCGGGTCAAAGATCAATTGGGAAAAGTGTGAGAGTCTCTGGCTGGGAGGGGGAGATCCTGCTTTTGATTTTCCGGACGCTCTCCCAGAACCCCAAGATTCCGCTAAAATTTTAGGCATCGATTTCGACCAAGGGAAATATCCCGAGAAAAACTGGGAAGGCAGATTGAGGAATGCCGCTCAAAAGGTGGATCAATGGAAAGGGTGGTCTTTGACCCTGAGAGAAAGGGTTTGCTTGATCAAGACTTACCTGCTCCCTTTGTTAATGTACCTGGGAAGTGTCTGCATTTTGCCAGAACCTCTTTGGTCACGGGTCTACAGCCTGTTCTTCCAGCTGTTATGGGGGAATAGGTTGAACCCAGTCAAGAGGGAGGTTACTTACCGTACGAGGAGACTAGGCGGGTTGGGTATGGTCAACCCAGTGGTATTCCTCGTGAATACCTTTTTGAAAGCTAATATCGCAAACCTCTGGAAAGAGAGGGCTCCTCCGTGGGTATCCTCCTGTAAGGGATGGTTTCGGCCGTTCTTCCAGGAGTGGGAGACAGGAGGGCGTGTGAAGGACTTTCGTACACCGCACGGACATCTTCCGGCTTACGTTGCACCGGTTCTGAAGGTTTTACGCCAATGGGGGCTGACCGTGGGGGAAGTCAGGACGCTGGCCAGGCGTGTGCTGGACCAGAGGGTCTTGGCAACCCACTTTCAGAATCCATTGGCCCTCAGAGACTGCCCAGGTGGGGATTTGAGGGTGGGTTTGTCTCTTTTAAATTCGGTAAGAATCCCCTCAAAGTATTGGGACTTGACCTGGCGCTGCTTCCATGGTAAGCTATATGTGGGGGACAACTTGAAGCACAAGAACACCGAGGACAGAGGTTGTCCCCGGGAGGCATGTGGCAACACTCTGGAGAGCATGGACCACTTCCTGCTTCATTGTCCCTTTAATATAGAGGTATACAAGAGGGTAGGGGCTTCCATCGGTTGGCCTCGGCTGGCTGACCTTACCTACGCTGAGTGGTGTTATGGAGCATTCCGAGATCTGGGTGGCAGGGACCGCTGCACTTTATTTTTAGTAAGTCTAGTGGTTAGGTATCACACGTGGAGCGCACGGTGTGTAGTATCGACGCAGCATAAAATTCTCCTCGAGGACGAGGTAAGTAGGAATATTCTCGGTGACCTGGTGAAGGTGCGTTCTCTGGAGTTTGAAAGGTTGGGTAGGCCTCGAGCAGCCTTCCTTTGGAGGGGTTTTTGCTTTGGGGTTCCCTAGCCTGGAGAACTGTTTCCCGGTGGGGGGCTGGATTCTTTCACCCTAGCTTTTTGTTTTGTTTTAAGTTAAAAGTTGAATAAAAGGCTTACGGGACCCGAACCAGGGCTGGAGGTAATGGTTATATTTTTGTTATTTATATATTTTTCTGTATATTTAGGCTGTGGATTATTATGCATTATATGGGTTTGTGGGTGGTATTATGTTTGTTTGTTTTTTCGTGGGTGGTTTCATGTTTCATGGGTGGTATTATGTGTTTTCGTGGGTGGTATCTTTATGGGTGGTATTATGAGTTTTTGTGGGGGGTTAGTATTACGTTCTGTGTAGAGATGAGCGAACGTGTTCGGCCCCGCCCCTTTTTGCCCGAACACCGAACTTTGCGAGGAATTCCGTGCTCGGGCGAAAAAAGTTCGGGGGTCGCCGTGGCAGCGCGGGGGGGTGCGGCGGGGAGTGGGGGGGAGAGGGAGAGAGAGAGAGCTCCCCCCTGTTCCCCGCGGCTGCCGCCCGCGCCGCCGTGCCTCTCCCCGCCCCCCGGCGCCCCCCGGCGCCCCCCGAATCTTTACGCGCGAACACTGAAGTCCTCGGAAAAGCCGGTGTCCGGGTGCGTAAGTACTCGTTAAGAACACGTTCGCTCATCTCTAGTTCTGTGTATTTACAAAAAAAAAAAAATAAAAAAAAATTAATTAATTAAAAAAAATATGTATGTGTATATGTATATATAGGTATGTATGTGTGTGTATATGTGTGTGTGTGTGTATATATATATATATATATATATATGTGTTCATAAGCATGATTGGCAGGTATTGCAGCGGACCAGGGAATGGGTAGAGGGTAATGTGTGTGTAGTTTAGAGGGGAGGGGGGGCGGGGGAATAAATAATAATAAAAAATAAATAAATAAATAAATAAAAAAATTTAAAAAAAAATGTAAAAAAAATTAAAAGAAAAATTTAAAAAAAATAAAATAAAATTAAAAAAATTAAAAAAAACAAACAACATTTATATATATTCTTGTTTTACGAATGTGTGTTTTTTTTCTCTGTTTAGTAGGTTGGAATATGCAGCACCACGGGATTATGGAATAGGTTGTCTAGTTTTTGTTGTGATATGTTTTCTTATGTCAATTTTGTAGTGTAAATGGGACGTGTGAGATTGGGGATGCGGCCAGACCGGTAAATTTTCACTCCTGTACAGTTTTTTGTAAAATTTTGTAAATATGAATATGTTTGGCTATTATTTCTTGCAAATATTTCTGTTAATTTCTGTTATTTTTGCAAATATTTCTGTTTTGTAAATGTGTGTGTATATATGCTTCTTGCGATTGTATTTGACAAATTTTTCTGTTATTTTGCTATTTTTGTTATTACGCCCTGTAATGTTTTTTACTTTTATAATAAAAAGATTATCACTGTGTTATCTGTGCTTTGACATAGGACTGCAGTATTTATTTGCAAGCGTTTCTTTACTGTACTGTACTCATCTGTACAGTACTTACATTTTGCAGTACAGTGTGGATTCAGGAGGCAGGCAGCGTTCAGCCAGCACTTTGGGGATTCAGCTGCTGTACTGTGTCACTAGGCAGGCAGACACAGCAACGTTCAGCCGGCACTGTGTACTGTGGAGAGGGGAGGGGGAGGAGTAGGTGCGCGCTGATGCAGGAGAAGCAGCGGTGCCCGGGGTCATGGAGTGGTTGGCGCCCTTATCTGAAGAATGCAACTTTATTTGAGGGACCGCCGCTGCCCTGACACATCGACTTTAGTTGAAAACAGCTTTACTTCAGAGCAATGCTACTCAAGGGTTTACTGTAATCTTGTAGATATGATACCTTTTAATGGCTAACAAAAATACATGATGTTGCAGAAAGCTTTCGAGATATCCCCTTCCTCAGGCTAATGAATGAAACTAGTTTGGATGGCACATAATTATAGCATACAGATGCAGAGGGGAGCGGGATACCCCTCTTAATCTAAATAAATGTTCAGACACAGAAATTTGAGACTTGAATAAAACAAAAGACAGTCTGAACAGAGAAACAAGAACTAAATCAGTCCACTGAGCTGAGGAATGCGACAGTTTTTATGGTGTCTCTTATCTCTGATGCATATAGAAGAGGATCAAAGAAGATGGAAATACTACCTTAGCAGCACCACCCTTTTCCTCTCCAATTAAGTGGCAATGGGATCTCATCCTGGCTCTCAGTTTTTGTCCTGTTTCCCCCGACAAAAAGCCCCCCAACAGGACCTTTACTGCATCGGATCAGGTACACAACACTGGACATGGAACATGTGAATGTCCCCAGAATCTTATTTCCTCAAATTAGGAGGTTGCCTTTAACACAGGACAGGGGGTCCAGGAATATGGTTTTCAGACGGTCATCCATGGGTAGGGTATGATGAAGTTTATTTGCAATACAGTAAAATGAAAGCAGCAGCACTCCCTCAGAACATGACAATAGTGCGAGGGTTCCACCAAACATGCAAAGCTCCAAGTACAGGGCTTGACTCCAGAGACCTTAAAGGGGTTGTCCCGCGGCAGCAAGTGGGTCTATACACTTCTGTATGGCCATATTAATGCACTTAATTATGAGCCATACAGAAGTTATAAGAAGTTTTTCACTTACCTGCTCCGTTGCTAGCGTCCTCGTTTCCATGGAGCCGACTAATTTTCGGCGTCTAATGGCCAAATTAGCCGCGCTTGCGCAGTCCGGGTCTTCTTCTTATCTCAATGGGGCCGCTCGTGCAGGATGCCGGCTCCGTGTAGCTCCGCCCCGTCACATGCCGATTCCAGCCAATCAGGAGGCTGGAATCGGCAATGGACCGCACAGAAGCCCTGCGGTCCACCGTGGGAGAGGATCCCGGCGGCCATCTTCAACCGGTAAGTTAGAAGTGACCGGAGTGCGGGGATTCAGGTAAGCGCTGTGCGGTTTTTTTTTTTAAGTCCCTGCATCGGGGTTGTCTCGCGCCGAACGGGTGGGGGGGGGGGGGTTGAAAAAAAAAAAACCCGTTTCGGCGAGAGACAACCCCTTTAATCCATACAGGAAAGTGAAGAGATGAGCAGAATACTTGGTTATTCTTTTAAACATGCATCCAGAGAATGGTCCTTCATTGCTTGACAAAGCCCCTGTGGGGCTGAAACGTTGCATGTACTTTCATCTGTTGGGGTTTCTTTGCAGTCTTCCTTAGAACCTCTAGCTGTGAATTGTAGGTCACTACTCGAGGCACGTCTGTTTTTTTTTCCTTTCTCCTTGTATTGGAGTAGTTGATTTCTGGGTATCCTGGTGGCTCTGGTGATTTGGTCATCAATTGAGGTGGGATGGTAGCTCTGAGAGGGGAGTGGACCTATGGTTGACAGTTTTTTCAGTAGGTCCGTGTTGTCCTGCAAGTAGCTGGTTGTGTTCCTCACCAGTGGTTTGAGGATACCTTCCACCCATTCTGAGACTTTTTCAGTGAGAGTTCCCACACCTGAGATAATTGGCCTCCCTAGGTTGCCAGCTTTGTGTAGTTGGTGGAGCATATAGAATACTCCAACTCTGGGGTTCTCCGGTATCAAGTCCAAGAGTCTGTTGGAGCCCACAGATAGGCTTCTGATGACCCTTCTCAATTCCCTCACATATTTTTGAGTCAGGTCTTGATCCAGTTTGGTGTAGTATCTGAGCTCCACATAGGTGGGGGTGTGAGATGACAGATTGGTAACACAGCTGATTTTACCTTTGTCCATGTCCTGTTGGGGGTTCTGTTCCATCCTGCCAGCCTTGGGGTGTTCCTGATCGGTGTTTGAGTACAGACCTGCATTGTAGTGTTGTGTAATAGTGTTGCATTTCAAGTCCTCTGTAATTGTGTTCCTTAAAGCTTGTATCTCCCTATGGTCCTTTTCCTTGTTTTGTTTTTTTTTTCAAGTCTCAAATTTCTCAGGAGAAAGTCAGCACAACATAAAAACAACATTGTGCATAACATGACATATGAACACCACTCAGAAGTCCTGCATGCCATCAATGCAACCAAAGCAGTATGGAGCCACCACACAAGGGTGACGGGGCACCAGGAATCACCCACCTGTCATTGAAGGAACACTGTGGCCGGCATCACCAGCCTGCACCATGCCCAAGAACATCCGATGTTTGGAAGCCACATCTGCAAAGGGATAAGGAGAAACCTGCGGGTGTATGCACCTGTGTGGTCACCATACCACACACTACTCGATGCATGCACGCCAGAATGCAAGGAGGGGAGGGATAGCAGGAGTCCAAACCATCTTCAGGGAAGACGGGGGAATTCACACCCACAAACACATACAAAGACACCACATTCTTTGCATGCGCCACTGTGCCTCATGTGACTGTGAGTGTTAAGGAAGCAGAGATGCAGTTCTAAGCTCTCGCTCATGACATGAAGGTTGTGAGTTCAATCCCAGCATTGGTTCAGGTAGCCAGGTCAAGCTCAGCCTTTCATCCTTCCGAGTTCAGTCAAATGAGTACCCAGCTTGGTGGGGGGTAATAAATAAAATACCTAAAAGTGCTGCGGAATAAGTTGGCGCTGTACGAATAACAAGATTTATTTATTTTTTTAAATTTACATTCTGAGCAAACACCAGGAACAAATGCAACAGTCACACCTGACCGCCCGTAACATAGACATGTCACAAACATAACGCCCCTCCTTTAAAACTGGGGGGCATTATCTTTCATTCAAGTGGGTAAGGGAGCACCAGGCCCACTCGAACGTTACTATGGATAGGGAACACCAGGTAAAACTACCACTGATTAACACCTCTCTCTATCTTCTACATAGGAAGATGACCAAGGACCTACCTGAGTGGGGACATCGCCCCAATAAAGGGCGGCCCAGTGGTCTTTGGATCTGGGCCCTTGCTGCCCCTTGGAAGCCATGCACTCAGGCTAGGACGCATAAACATGCCACGACTGACAGGGACAACAGGAAAGGATAAGAAGGCACACAGAGCCATAATCACACCATACAGAAGCTAATACGCAAACACTAGTAACAGATGTTGTTAATGCTATAAATGCCAGGTATTTGGCCAAAATATTGAAGCTAGCGGGCCACGCCACAGCTCCCAGCAATACCGCTAGTTCATACACTACCCAGGAGTCCAGCGACATAACCAAACAAAACCACAAGACACAAACTTTTCTTGCAGCCTCCATATTATGATCGTGTGGGCAAACTAAGCACGGAGTCCACACAATCGTGAGTAGGAGAGATATGCACACTGGTTTCTGGCAAACGACCCTATGCTACCGGGAGGATGACATGGCCATACCTAAGCGGGGACATCGCCCCAATAAAGGGCGGCCCAGCGGTCTTCAGATCTGGGCCCTGGCTGCTCCTAGGAACTGCGCACCAGGACAGGACACATACACATGCCACATGACAGGGACAACTGGACAGAGTAAGATGACACACAGAGCTGGAATCACAGCATACAGCAGCCAAAATGCAACCACTAATAGCAGATAGTAAGCTATATATAAATACTAGGTATTAGTTGACATTTTGATCAAAATGTGGAAGCTAGCGGGCCACTTCACGGCTCCTGGCTATACAGCTAGTCCCTACACTAACCAGGAGTCCAGCAGAATCGGACACAGTTCACACCGCAACACACTAGGGTTAGCATGCCAGACACCCAAACACATTGAACAGGACAATTCACTCCTCATGTCTAGCCACCTGCTCAGACATACAGAACTTGACACTGTTCACACCAAATATCCCCTACAGGGCTATCCACACCTAATGTCTGGCCACTTGCCAAACACTGGACACCAGTCACACAGTGAGCTGCAACACAGAAGTAACATGACTGCTCACCCTGGACACCAGACACTGACCAGGAGCTGGGTATATATGTGAGCAAAGACCGGAGATTGGCTAGCAGGAGATCACCACACCCAGTTAGCACAATCATTCACCACCTGTGGGCTGTGCTGCTAGAAACCCTAGTACTACAGGTCCCAGCAGCACAACTTAACAGTACCTCCCCTTTAAAAAAGGTGCCTCTGGACCCTTTAAGCATAAAAGAAAAAAAATGATGCAACTACTAAGCAGGACCACTGCGCCTTATACAAAAGGCCACCGAACAGTAGCCTGCACAGAAAATGCACCAGTCCAGAGGGTAAAGATGGCAACCCCCCTACTGACATAGCGTGCACAGAACTTATCACTACAGAGCTGATGCGGACCAGTAGGCTGGTCAGTATGTTACGCACCTCGCCACAGCACAGACGCAGATTCGGTATCGCGTCCTTAGAGAACGCGCTTGATGGAACACCACTCAGACAACATGCATGCCACCAAAGCTGTATGGAGCCACCACAACACTGACCGTACAAGGGGAAGTAAAAATCGTGGCCGGCATCACCTAGCCTGCACCACGCACAGGAAATCAGATGTTTGGAGGCTGCACCTGTCAAGGGGAGGGAGAAACCTGTGAGTGGCTGCACCTGTGCGGTCACCGTACCACACACTACTGAGTGCACCACCCCAGAGCGCCAGGAGGGAAGGAATAACAGGTGCACAACCCATCTCCGGGAAAATATGGGGGAGACGCTCCAAACTGCATGCAACTCCACCACAATCTGAGCACCAACATAGCACATACAACATATGAACACCACATACTCAGAACAAAACTATCCACACCTGATTTCTGGCCACCAGCACAGACACTGGACCTGTCACTGATCACACACCACCATGTAATGCATACCAACATACCAACATCGTCTAGAGTAACCTAGTCCATAACCTATAACATAGCATAGCAACATACTAACATAATGCCCCCCCCACTTACAAAAGGGGGTGCATTATGTTCTATGTTGATATGTTCATGTTATGTTGTGCTACATGTATGTTGTATGCTCTATGTTGGTTTGCATTATATGTTGTTTGTGAACAGTGACAGGTCCAGTGTCTGTGCTTGTGGCCAGACATCAGGTGTGGATAGTCCAGTTCTGAATATGTTGGTGTTCATATGCATGTTAGACACTTTGTGTTATAGTGTCTGTTGCATGCGATTGTTGGAGCAAGTTTCCTCGTATTTCCCCGCTGATGGTTTGGACACCTGCTGTTCCTCCCCTCCTGGCGGTCTGGGGTGGTGCACTCAGTAGTGTGTGGTACGGTGACCGCACAGGTGCAGCCACTCGCAGGTTTCTCCTTTCCCTTGGCAGGTGCGGCCTCCATACATCTGATTTTGTGTGCGTGGTGCGAGCTGGTGATGCCGGCCACAATTTTCCTTATAGGCCAGATAGGTGTTCTAGCGGTCCTTTCCCTTGTACGGTGTGGTGGCTCCATACAGCTTTGGTGGCATGCATGTTGTGTCTGAGTTCCATCTCTGTCTGTTACCCGTCCTGCGTTATGCAGTCTGTATTCCTGTCTCGGTGTCTGTTTTGTGGCAAGGTGCGCCATGCGGACATAATTTGCTGTAGACCCGTGTGTGGTATGTACCTGTGTGTATTTCCTTCTCCTGCTGACTGGTTGGCATCCGCATCAGGCCCATAGTAATAAGTCCTGTGCATGCTATGTCAGTAGGGAGGGTTGCCATCTTTCCCCTCTGGACTTGGTGCATTTTCTGTGCAGGCTACTGTTCAGTAGCCTTTTGTATAAGGCGCAGTTGTCCTGCTTAGTAATTGCACATTATTTTTTCTTCCTCCTAGTCAGGATATAGTGGGTGTTTGCATCAGGCCCGTAGGATAAGTCCTGTGCTACGCCTATCCTGGTAGTGACATGTGCGGTGGTACTAGGCTATTGGGTAAGTCCTGTACTGCGTAGTGTCTTTTGGATGGAGTTGCTTTACTCTCTCCCTTTTTGCCATCTTTGCCTTGGTGTCTGGTCCTTTATAGATAAATCCTGTATATGTGCGCTTTTTGGAGGCGTTGCATAATTTTTGTTGTTATGCTTAAAGGGACCAGAGGCCCCTTTTTAAAGGGGAGGTACTGTTACGTTGTGCTGCTGAGACCTGTAGTGCTATGGTTTCTAGCAGCACGGCTACACAGGTGGTGAATGATTGAGCTGGCTGGGTGTGGTGACTTCCTGCTAGCCAGTCTCCTGGGTCTTTGCTCACATATAAACCCTGCTCCTGTCAGTGTCTGACTAGTAGCTGGTTGTGTTCCTCACCAGTGGTTTGAGGATACCTTCCACCCATTCTGAGACTTTTTCAGTGAGAGTTCCCACACCTGAGATAATTGGCCTCCCTAGGTTGCCAGCTTTGTGTAGTTGGTGGAGCATATAGAATACTCCAACTCTGGGGTTCTCCGGTATCAAGTCCAAGAGTCTGTTGGAGCCCACAGATAGGCTTCTGATGACCCTTCTCAATTCCCTCACATATTTTTGAGTCAGGTCTTGATCCAGTTTGGTGTAGTATCTGAGCTCCACATAGGTGGGGGTGTGAGATGACAGATTGGTAACACAGCTGATTTTACCTTTGTCCATGTCCTGTTGGGGGTTCTGTTCCATCCTGCCAGCCTTGGGGTGTTCCTGATCGGTGTTTGAGTACAGACCTGCATTGTAGTGTTGTGTAATAGTGTTGCATTTCAAGTCCTCTGTAATTGTGTTCCTTAAAGCTTGTATCTCCCTATGGTCCTTTTCCTTGTTTTGTTTTTTTTTCAAGTCTCAAATTTCTCAGGAGAAAGTCAGCACAACATAAAAACAACATTGTGCATAACATGACATATGAACACCACTCAGAAGTCCTGCATGCCATCAATGCAACCAAAGCAGTATGGAGCCACCACACAAGGGTGACGGGGCACCAGGAATCACCCACCTGTCATTGAAGGAACACTGTGGCCGGCATCACCAGCCTGCACCATGCCCAAGAACATCCGATGTTTGGAAGCCACATCTGCAAAGGGATAAGGAGAAACCTGCGGGTGTATGCACCTGTGTGGTCACCATACCACACACTACTCGATGCATGCACGCCAGAATGCAAGGAGGGGAGGGATAGCAGGAGTCCAAACCATCTTCAGGGAAGACGGGGGAATTCACACCCACAAACACATACAAAGACACCACATTCTTTGCATGCGCCACTGTGCCTCATGTGACTGTGAGTGTTAAGGAAGCAGAGATGCAGTTCTAAGCTCTCGCTCATGACATGAAGGTTGTGAGTTCAATCCCAGCATTGGTTCAGGTAGCCAGGTCAAGCTCAGCCTTTCATCCTTCCGAGTTCAGTCAAATGAGTACCCAGCTTGGTGGGGGGTAATAAATAAAATACCTAAAAGTGCTGCGGAATAAGTTGGCGCTGTACGAATAACAAGATTTATTTATTTTTTTAAATTTACATTCTGAGCAAACACCAGGAACAAATGCAACAGTCACACCTGACCGCCTGTAACATAGACATGTCACTAACATAACGCCCCTCCTTTAAAACTGGGGGGCATTATCTTTCATTCAAGTGGGTAAGGGAGCACCAGGCCCACTCGAACGTTACTATGGATAGGGAACACCAGGTAAAACTACCACTGATTAACACCTCTCTCTATCTTCTACATAGGAAGATGACCAAGGACCTACCTGAGTGGGGACATCGCCCCAATAAAGGGCGGCCCAGTGGTCTTTGGATCTGGGCCCTTGCTGCCCCTTGGAAGCCATGCACTCAGGCTAGGACGCATAAACATGCCACGACTGACAGGGACAACAGGAAAGGATAAGAAGGCACACAGAGCCATAATCACACCATACAGAAGCTAATACGCAAACACTAGTAACAGATGTTGTTAATGCTATAAATGCCAGGTATTTGGCCAAAATATTGAAGCTAGCGGGCCACGCCACAGCTCCCAGCAATACCGCTAGTTCATACACTACCCAGGAGTCCAGCGACATAACCAAACAAAACCACAAGACACAAACTTTTCTTGCAGCCTCCATATTATGATCGTGTGGGCAAACTAAGCACGGAGTCCACACAATCGTGAGTAGGAGAGATATGCACACTGGTTTCTGGCAAACGACCCTATGCTACCGGGAGGATGACATGGCCATACCTAAGCGGGGACATCGCCCCAATAAAGGGCGGCCCAGCGGTCTTCAGATCTGGGCCCTGGCTGCTCCTAGGAACTGCGCACCAGGACAGGACACATACACATGCCACATGACAGGGACAACTGGACAGAGTAAGATGACACACAGAGCTGGAATCACAGCATACAGCAGCCAAAATGCAACCACTAATAGCAGATAGTAAGCTATATATAAATACTAGGTATTAGTTGACATTTTGATCAAAATGTGGAAGCTAGCGGGCCACTTCACGGCTCCTGGCTATACAGCTAGTCCCTACACTAACCAGGAGTCCAGCAGAATCGGACACAGTTCACACCGCAACACACTAGGGTTAGCATGCCAGACACCCAAACACATTGAACAGGACAATTCACTCCTCATGTCTAGCCACCTGCTCAGACATACAGAACTTGACACTGTTCACACCAAATATCCCCTACAGGGCTATCCACACCTAATGTCTGGCCACTTGCCAAACACTGGACACCAGTCACACAGTGAGCTGCAACACAGAAGTAACATGACTGCTCACCCTGGACACCAGACACTGACCAGGAGCTGGGTATATATGTGAGCAAAGACCGGAGATTGGCTAGCAGGAGATCACCACACCCAGTTAGCACAATCATTCACCACCTGTGGGCTGTGCTGCTAGAAACCCTAGTACTACAGGTCCCAGCAGCACAACTTAACAGTACCTCCCCTTTAAAAAAGGTGCCTCTGGACCCTTTAAGCATAAAAGAAAAAAAATGATGCAACTACTAAGCAGGACCACTGCGCCTTATACAAAAGGCCACCGAACAGTAGCCTGCACAGAAAATGCACCAGTCCAGAGGGTAAAGATGGCAACCCCCCTACTGACATAGCGTGCACAGAACTTATCACTACAGAGCTGATGCGGACCAGTAGGCTGGTCAGTATGTTACGCACCTCGCCACAGCACAGACGCAGATTCGGTATCGCGTCCTTAGAGAACGCGCTTGATGGAACACCACTCAGACAACATGCATGCCACCAAAGCTGTATGGAGCCACCACAACACTGACCGTACAAGGGGAAGTAAAAATCGTGGCCGGCATCACCTAGCCTGCACCACGCACAGGAAATCAGATGTTTGGAGGCTGCACCTGTCAAGGGGAGGGAGAAACCTGTGAGTGGCTGCACCTGTGCGGTCACCGTACCACACACTACTGAGTGCACCACCCCAGAGCGCCAGGAGGGAAGGAATAACAGGTGCACAACCCATCTCCGGGAAAATATGGGGGAGACGCTCCAAACTGCATGCAACTCCACCACAATCTGAGCACCAACATAGCACATACAACATATGAACACCACATACTCAGAACAAAACTATCCACACCTGATTTCTGGCCACCAGCACAGACACTGGACCTGTCACTGATCACACACCACCATGTAATGCATACCAACATACCAACATCGTCTAGAGTAACCTAGTCCATAACCTATAACATAGCATAGCAACATACTAACATAATGCCCCCCCCACTTACAAAAGGGGGTGCATTATGTTCTATGTTGATATGTTCATGTTATGTTGTGCTACATGTATGTTGTATGCTCTATGTTGGTTTGCATTATATGTTGTTTGTGAACAGTGACAGGTCCAGTGTCTGTGCTTGTGGCCAGACATCAGGTGTGGATAGTCCAGTTCTGAATATGTTGGTGTTCATATGCATGTTAGACACTTTGTGTTATAGTGTCTGTTGCATGCGATTGTTGGAGCAAGTTTCCTCGTATTTCCCCGCTGATGGTTTGGACACCTGCTGTTCCTCCCCTCCTGGCGGTCTGGGGTGGTGCACTCAGTAGTGTGTGGTACGGTGACCGCACAGGTGCAGCCACTCGCAGGTTTCTCCTTTCCCTTGGCAGGTGCGGCCTCCATACATCTGATTTTGTGTGCGTGGTGCGAGCTGGTGATGCCGGCCACAATTTTCCTTATAGGCCAGATAGGTGTTCTAGCGGTCCTTTCCCTTGTACGGTGTGGTGGCTCCATACAGCTTTGGTGGCATGCATGTTGTGTCTGAGTTCCATCTCTGTCTGTTACCCGTCCTGCGTTATGCAGTCTGTATTCCTGTCTCGGTGTCTGTTTTGTGGCAAGGTGCGCCATGCGGACATAATTTGCTGTAGACCCGTGTGTGGTATGTACCTGTGTGTATTTCCTTCTCCTGCTGACTGGTTGGCATCCGCATCAGGCCCATAGTAATAAGTCCTGTGCATGCTATGTCAGTAGGGAGGGTTGCCATCTTTCCCCTCTGGACTTGGTGCATTTTCTGTGCAGGCTACTGTTCAGTAGCCTTTTGTATAAGGCGCAGTTGTCCTGCTTAGTAATTGCACATTATTTTTTCTTCCTCCTAGTCAGGATATAGTGGGTGTTTGCATCAGGCCCGTAGGATAAGTCCTGTGCTACGCCTATCCTGGTAGTGACATGTGCGGTGGTACTAGGCTATTGGGTAAGTCCTGTACTGCGTAGTGTCTTTTGGATGGAGTTGCTTTACTCTCTCCCTTTTTGCCATCTTTGCCTTGGTGTCTGGTCCTTTATAGATAAATCCTGTATATGTGCGCTTTTTGGAGGCGTTGCATAATTTTTGTTGTTATGCTTAAAGGGACCAGAGGCCCCTTTTTAAAGGGGAGGTACTGTTACGTTGTGCTGCTGAGACCTGTAGTGCTATGGTTTCTAGCAGCACGGCTACACAGGTGGTGAATGATTGAGCTGGCTGGGTGTGGTGACTTCCTGCTAGCCAGTCTCCTGGGTCTTTGCTCACATATAAACCCTGCTCCTGTCAGTGTCTGACTAGTAGCTGGTTGTGTTCCTCACCAGTGGTTTGAGGATACCTTCCACCCATTCTGAGACTTTTTCAGTGAGAGTTCCCACACCTGAGATAATTGGCCTCCCTAGGTTGCCAGCTTTGTGTAGTTGGTGGAGCATATAGAATACTCCAACTCTGGGGTTCTCCGGTATCAAGTCCAAGAGTCTGTTGGAGCCCACAGATAGGCTTCTGATGACCCTTCTCAATTCCCTCACATATTTTTGAGTCAGGTCTTGATCCAGTTTGGTGTAGTATCTGAGCTCCACATAGGTGGGGGTGTGAGATGACAGATTGGTAACACAGCTGATTTTACCTTTGTCCATGTCCTGTTGGGGGTTCTGTTCCATCCTGCCAGCCTTGGGGTGTTCCTGATCGGTGTTTGAGTACAGACCTGCATTGTAGTGTTGTGTAATAGTGTTGCATTTCAAGTCCTCTGTAATTGTGTTCCTTAAAGCTTGTATCTCCCTATGGTCCTTTTCCTTGTTTTGTTTTTTTTTCAAGTCTCAAATTTCTCAGGAGAAAGTCAGCACAACATAAAAACAACATTGTGCATAACATGACATATGAACACCACTCAGAAGTCCTGCATGCCATCAATGCAACCAAAGCAGTATGGAGCCACCACACAAGGGTGACGGGGCACCAGGAATCACCCACCTGTCATTGAAGGAACACTGTGGCCGGCATCACCAGCCTGCACCATGCCCAAGAACATCCGATGTTTGGAAGCCACATCTGCAAAGGGATAAGGAGAAACCTGCGGGTGTATGCACCTGTGTGGTCACCATACCACACACTACTCGATGCATGCACGCCAGAATGCAAGGAGGGGAGGGATAGCAGGAGTCCAAACCATCTTCAGGGAAGACGGGGGAATTCACACCCACAAACACATACAAAGACACCACATTCTTTGCATGCGCCACTGTGCCTCATGTGACTGTGAGTGTTAAGGAAGCAGAGATGCAGTTCTAAGCTCTCGCTCATGACATGAAGGTTGTGAGTTCAATCCCAGCATTGGTTCAGGTAGCCAGGTCAAGCTCAGCCTTTCATCCTTCCGAGTTCAGTCAAATGAGTACCCAGCTTGGTGGGGGGTAATAAATAAAATACCTAAAAGTGCTGCGGAATAAGTTGGCGCTGTACGAATAACAAGATTTATTTATTTTTTTAAATTTACATTCTGAGCAAACACCAGGAACAAATGCAACAGTCACACCTGACCGCCTGTAACATAGACATGTCACTAACATAACGCCCCTCCTTTAAAACTGGGGGGCATTATCTTTCATTCAAGTGGGTAAGGGAGCACCAGGCCCACTCGAACGTTACTATGGATAGGGAACACCAGGTAAAACTACCACTGATTAACACCTCTCTCTATCTTCTACATAGGAAGATGACCAAGGACCTACCTGAGTGGGGACATCGCCCCAATAAAGGGCGGCCCAGTGGTCTTTGGATCTGGGCCCTTGCTGCCCCTTGGAAGCCATGCACTCAGGCTAGGACGCATAAACATGCCACGACTGACAGGGACAACAGGAAAGGATAAGAAGGCACACAGAGCCATAATCACACCATACAGAAGCTAATACGCAAACACTAGTAACAGATGTTGTTAATGCTATAAATGCCAGGTATTTGGCCAAAATATTGAAGCTAGCGGGCCACGCCACAGCTCCCAGCAATACCGCTAGTTCATACACTACCCAGGAGTCCAGCGACATAACCAAACAAAACCACAAGACACAAACTTTTCTTGCAGCCTCCATATTATGATCGTGTGGGCAAACTAAGCACGGAGTCCACACAATCGTGAGTAGGAGAGATATGCACACTGGTTTCTGGCAAACGACCCTATGCTACCGGGAGGATGACATGGCCATACCTAAGCGGGGACATCGCCCCAATAAAGGGCGGCCCAGCGGTCTTCAGATCTGGGCCCTGGCTGCTCCTAGGAACTGCGCACCAGGACAGGACACATACACATGCCACATGACAGGGACAACTGGACAGAGTAAGATGACACACAGAGCTGGAATCACAGCATACAGCAGCCAAAATGCAACCACTAATAGCAGATAGTAAGCTATATATAAATACTAGGTATTAGTTGACATTTTGATCAAAATGTGGAAGCTAGCGGGCCACTTCACGGCTCCTGGCTATACAGCTAGTCCCTACACTAACCAGGAGTCCAGCAGAATCGGACACAGTTCACACCGCAACACACTAGGGTTAGCATGCCAGACACCCAAACACATTGAACAGGACAATTCACTCCTCATGTCTAGCCACCTGCTCAGACATACAGAACTTGACACTGTTCACACCAAATATCCCCTACAGGGCTATCCACACCTAATGTCTGGCCACTTGCCAAACACTGGACACCAGTCACACAGTGAGCTGCAACACAGAAGTAACATGACTGCTCACCCTGGACACCAGACACTGACCAGGAGCTGGGTATATATGTGAGCAAAGACCGGAGATTGGCTAGCAGGAGATCACCACACCCAGTTAGCACAATCATTCACCACCTGTGGGCTGTGCTGCTAGAAACCCTAGTACTACAGGTCCCAGCAGCACAACTTAACAGTACCTCCCCTTTAAAAAAGGTGCCTCTGGACCCTTTAAGCATAAAAGAAAAAAAATGATGCAACTACTAAGCAGGACCACTGCGCCTTATACAAAAGGCCACCGAACAGTAGCCTGCACAGAAAATGCACCAGTCCAGAGGGTAAAGATGGCAACCCCCCTACTGACATAGCGTGCACAGAACTTATCACTACAGAGCTGATGCGGACCAGTAGGCTGGTCAGTATGTTACGCACCTCGCCACAGCACAGACGCAGATTCGGTATCGCGTCCTTAGAGAACGCGCTTGATGGAACACCACTCAGACAACATGCATGCCACCAAAGCTGTATGGAGCCACCACAACACTGACCGTACAAGGGGAAGTAAAAATCGTGGCCGGCATCACCTAGCCTGCACCACGCACAGGAAATCAGATGTTTGGAGGCTGCACCTGTCAAGGGGAGGGAGAAACCTGTGAGTGGCTGCACCTGTGCGGTCACCGTACCACACACTACTGAGTGCACCACCCCAGAGCGCCAGGAGGGAAGGAATAACAGGTGCACAACCCATCTCCGGGAAAATATGGGGGAGACGCTCCAAACTGCATGCAACTCCACCACAATCTGAGCACCAACATAGCACATACAACATATGAACACCACATACTCAGAACAAAACTATCCACACCTGATTTCTGGCCACCAGCACAGACACTGGACCTGTCACTGATCACACACCACCATGTAATGCATACCAACATACCAACATCGTCTAGAGTAACCTAGTCCATAACCTATAACATAGCATAGCAACATACTAACATAATGCCCCCCCCACTTACAAAAGGGGGTGCATTATGTTCTATGTTGATATGTTCATGTTATGTTGTGCTACATGTATGTTGTATGCTCTATGTTGGTTTGCATTATATGTTGTTTGTGAACAGTGACAGGTCCAGTGTCTGTGCTTGTGGCCAGACATCAGGTGTGGATAGTCCAGTTCTGAATATGTTGGTGTTCATATGCATGTTAGACACTTTGTGTTATAGTGTCTGTTGCATGCGATTGTTGGAGCAAGTTTCCTCGTATTTCCCCGCTGATGGTTTGGACACCTGCTGTTCCTCCCCTCCTGGCGGTCTGGGGTGGTGCACTCAGTAGTGTGTGGTACGGTGACCGCACAGGTGCAGCCACTCGCAGGTTTCTCCTTTCCCTTGGCAGGTGCGGCCTCCATACATCTGATTTTGTGTGCGTGGTGCGAGCTGGTGATGCCGGCCACAATTTTCCTTATAGGCCAGATAGGTGTTCTAGCGGTCCTTTCCCTTGTACGGTGTGGTGGCTCCATACAGCTTTGGTGGCATGCATGTTGTGTCTGAGTTCCATCTCTGTCTGTTACCCGTCCTGCGTTATGCAGTCTGTATTCCTGTCTCGGTGTCTGTTTTGTGGCAAGGTGCGCCATGCGGACATAATTTGCTGTAGACCCGTGTGTGGTATGTACCTGTGTGTATTTCCTTCTCCTGCTGACTGGTTGGCATCCGCATCAGGCCCATAGTAATAAGTCCTGTGCATGCTATGTCAGTAGGGAGGGTTGCCATCTTTCCCCTCTGGACTTGGTGCATTTTCTGTGCAGGCTACTGTTCAGTAGCCTTTTGTATAAGGCGCAGTTGTCCTGCTTAGTAATTGCACATTATTTTTTCTTCCTCCTAGTCAGGATATAGTGGGTGTTTGCATCAGGCCCGTAGGATAAGTCCTGTGCTACGCCTATCCTGGTAGTGACATGTGCGGTGGTACTAGGCTATTGGGTAAGTCCTGTACTGCGTAGTGTCTTTTGGATGGAGTTGCTTTACTCTCTCCCTTTTTGCCATCTTTGCCTTGGTGTCTGGTCCTTTATAGATAAATCCTGTATATGTGCGCTTTTTGGAGGCGTTGCATAATTTTTGTTGTTATGCTTAAAGGGACCAGAGGCCCCTTTTTAAAGGGGAGGTACTGTTACGTTGTGCTGCTGAGACCTGTAGTGCTATGGTTTCTAGCAGCACGGCTACACAGGTGGTGAATGATTGAGCTGGCTGGGTGTGGTGACTTCCTGCTAGCCAGTCTCCTGGGTCTTTGCTCACATATAAACCCTGCTCCTGTCAGTGTCTGACTAGTAGCTGGTTGTGTTCCTCACCAGTGGTTTGAGGATACCTTCCACCCATTCTGAGACTTTTTCAGTGAGAGTTCCCACACCTGAGATAATTGGCCTCCCTAGGTTGCCAGCTTTGTGTAGTTGGTGGAGCATATAGAATACTCCAACTCTGGGGTTCTCCGGTATCAAGTCCAAGAGTCTGTTGGAGCCCACAGATAGGCTTCTGATGACCCTTCTCAATTCCCTCACATATTTTTGAGTCAGGTCTTGATCCAGTTTGGTGTAGTATCTGAGCTCCACATAGGTGGGGGTGTGAGATGACAGATTGGTAACACAGCTGATTTTACCTTTGTCCATGTCCTGTTGGGGGTTCTGTTCCATCCTGCCAGCCTTGGGGTGTTCCTGATCGGTGTTTGAGTACAGACCTGCATTGTAGTGTTGTGTAATAGTGTTGCATTTCAAGTCCTCTGTAATTGTGTTCCTTAAAGCTTGTATCTCCCTATGGTCCTTTTCCTTGTTTTGTTTTTTTTTCAAGTCTCAAATTTCTCAGGAGAAAGTCAGCACAACATAAAAACAACATTGTGCATAACATGACATATGAACACCACTCAGAAGTCCTGCATGCCATCAATGCAACCAAAGCAGTATGGAGCCACCACACAAGGGTGACGGGGCACCAGGAATCACCCACCTGTCATTGAAGGAACACTGTGGCCGGCATCACCAGCCTGCACCATGCCCAAGAACATCCGATGTTTGGAAGCCACATCTGCAAAGGGATAAGGAGAAACCTGCGGGTGTATGCACCTGTGTGGTCACCATACCACACACTACTCGATGCATGCACGCCAGAATGCAAGGAGGGGAGGGATAGCAGGAGTCCAAACCATCTTCAGGGAAGACGGGGGAATTCACACCCACAAACACATACAAAGACACCACATTCTTTGCATGCGCCACTGTGCCTCATGTGACTGTGAGTGTTAAGGAAGCAGAGATGCAGTTCTAAGCTCTCGCTCATGACATGAAGGTTGTGAGTTCAATCCCAGCATTGGTTCAGGTAGCCAGGTCAAGCTCAGCCTTTCATCCTTCCGAGTTCAGTCAAATGAGTACCCAGCTTGGTGGGGGGTAATAAATAAAATACCTAAAAGTGCTGCGGAATAAGTTGGCGCTGTACGAATAACAAGATTTATTTATTTTTTTAAATTTACATTCTGAGCAAACACCAGGAACAAATGCAACAGTCACACCTGACCGCCTGTAACATAGACATGTCACTAACATAACGCCCCTCCTTTAAAACTGGGGGGCATTATCTTTCATTCAAGTGGGTAAGGGAGCACCAGGCCCACTCGAACGTTACTATGGATAGGGAACACCAGGTAAAACTACCACTGATTAACACCTCTCTCTATCTTCTACATAGGAAGATGACCAAGGACCTACCTGAGTGGGGACATCGCCCCAATAAAGGGCGGCCCAGTGGTCTTTGGATCTGGGCCCTTGCTGCCCCTTGGAAGCCATGCACTCAGGCTAGGACGCATAAACATGCCACGACTGACAGGGACAACAGGAAAGGATAAGAAGGCACACAGAGCCATAATCACACCATACAGAAGCTAATACGCAAACACTAGTAACAGATGTTGTTAATGCTATAAATGCCAGGTATTTGGCCAAAATATTGAAGCTAGCGGGCCACGCCACAGCTCCCAGCAATACCGCTAGTTCATACACTACCCAGGAGTCCAGCGACATAACCAAACAAAACCACAAGACACAAACTTTTCTTGCAGCCTCCATATTATGATCGTGTGGGCAAACTAAGCACGGAGTCCACACAATCGTGAGTAGGAGAGATATGCACACTGGTTTCTGGCAAACGACCCTATGCTACCGGGAGGATGACATGGCCATACCTAAGCGGGGACATCGCCCCAATAAAGGGCGGCCCAGCGGTCTTCAGATCTGGGCCCTGGCTGCTCCTAGGAACTGCGCACCAGGACAGGACACATACACATGCCACATGACAGGGACAACTGGACAGAGTAAGATGACACACAGAGCTGGAATCACAGCATACAGCAGCCAAAATGCAACCACTAATAGCAGATAGTAAGCTATATATAAATACTAGGTATTAGTTGACATTTTGATCAAAATGTGGAAGCTAGCGGGCCACTTCACGGCTCCTGGCTATACAGCTAGTCCCTACACTAACCAGGAGTCCAGCAGAATCGGACACAGTTCACACCGCAACACACTAGGGTTAGCATGCCAGACACCCAAACACATTGAACAGGACAATTCACTCCTCATGTCTAGCCACCTGCTCAGACATACAGAACTTGACACTGTTCACACCAAATATCCCCTACAGGGCTATCCACACCTAATGTCTGGCCACTTGCCAAACACTGGACACCAGTCACACAGTGAGCTGCAACACAGAAGTAACATGACTGCTCACCCTGGACACCAGACACTGACCAGGAGCTGGGTATATATGTGAGCAAAGACCGGAGATTGGCTAGCAGGAGATCACCACACCCAGTTAGCACAATCATTCACCACCTGTGGGCTGTGCTGCTAGAAACCCTAGTACTACAGGTCCCAGCAGCACAACTTAACAGTACCTCCCCTTTAAAAAAGGTGCCTCTGGACCCTTTAAGCATAAAAGAAAAAAAATGATGCAACTACTAAGCAGGACCACTGCGCCTTATACAAAAGGCCACCGAACAGTAGCCTGCACAGAAAATGCACCAGTCCAGAGGGTAAAGATGGCAACCCCCCTACTGACATAGCGTGCACAGAACTTATCACTACAGAGCTGATGCGGACCAGTAGGCTGGTCAGTATGTTACGCACCTCGCCACAGCACAGACGCAGATTCGGTATCGCGTCCTTAGAGAACGCGCTTGATGGAACACCACTCAGACAACATGCATGCCACCAAAGCTGTATGGAGCCACCACAACACTGACCGTACAAGGGGAAGTAAAAATCGTGGCCGGCATCACCTAGCCTGCACCACGCACAGGAAATCAGATGTTTGGAGGCTGCACCTGTCAAGGGGAGGGAGAAACCTGTGAGTGGCTGCACCTGTGCGGTCACCGTACCACACACTACTGAGTGCACCACCCCAGAGCGCCAGGAGGGAAGGAATAACAGGTGCACAACCCATCTCCGGGAAAATATGGGGGAGACGCTCCAAACTGCATGCAACTCCACCACAATCTGAGCACCAACATAGCACATACAACATATGAACACCACATACTCAGAACAAAACTATCCACACCTGATTTCTGGCCACCAGCACAGACACTGGACCTGTCACTGATCACACACCACCATGTAATGCATACCAACATACCAACATCGTCTAGAGTAACCTAGTCCATAACCTATAACATAGCATAGCAACATACTAACATAATGCCCCCCCCACTTACAAAAGGGGGTGCATTATGTTCTATGTTGATATGTTCATGTTATGTTGTGCTACATGTATGTTGTATGCTCTATGTTGGTTTGCATTATATGTTGTTTGTGAACAGTGACAGGTCCAGTGTCTGTGCTTGTGGCCAGACATCAGGTGTGGATAGTCCAGTTCTGAATATGTTGGTGTTCATATGCATGTTAGACACTTTGTGTTATAGTGTCTGTTGCATGCGATTGTTGGAGCAAGTTTCCTCGTATTTCCCCGCTGATGGTTTGGACACCTGCTGTTCCTCCCCTCCTGGCGGTCTGGGGTGGTGCACTCAGTAGTGTGTGGTACGGTGACCGCACAGGTGCAGCCACTCGCAGGTTTCTCCTTTCCCTTGGCAGGTGCAGCCTCCATACATCTGATTTTGTGTGCGTGGTGCGAGCTGGTGATGCCGGCCACAATTTTCCTTATAGGCCAGATAGGTGTTCTAGCGGTCCTTTCCCTTGTACGGTGTGGTGGCTCCATACAGCTTTGGTGGCATGCATGTTGTGTCTGAGTTCCATCTCTGTCTGTTACCCGTCCTGCGTTATGCAGTCTGTATTCCTGTCTCGGTGTCTGTTTTGTGGCAAGGTGCGCCATGCGGACATAATTTGCTGTAGACCCGTGTGTGGTATGTACCTGTGTGTATTTCCTTCTCCTGCTGACTGGTTGGCATCCGCATCAGGCCCATAGTAATAAGTCCTGTGCATGCTATGTCAGTAGGGAGGGTTGCCATCTTTCCCCTCTGGACTTGGTGCATTTTCTGTGCAGGCTACTGTTCAGTAGCCTTTTGTATAAGGCGCAGTTGTCCTGCTTAGTAATTGCACATTATTTTTTCTTCCTCCTAGTCAGGATATAGTGGGTGTTTGCATCAGGCCCGTAGGATAAGTCCTGTGCTACGCCTATCCTGGTAGTGACATGTGCGGTGGTACTAGGCTATTGGGTAAGTCCTGTACTGCGTAGTGTCTTTTGGATGGAGTTGCTTTACTCTCTCCCTTTTTGCCATCTTTGCCTTGGTGTCTGGTCCTTTATAGATAAATCCTGTATATGTGCGCTTTTTGGAGGCGTTGCATAATTTTTGTTGTTATGCTTAAAGGGACCAGAGGCCCCTTTTTAAAGGGGAGGTACTGTTACGTTGTGCTGCTGAGACCTGTAGTGCTATGGTTTCTAGCAGCACGGCTACACAGGTGGTGAATGATTGAGCTGGCTGGGTGTGGTGACTTCCTGCTAGCCAGTCTCCTGGGTCTTTGCTCACATATAAACCCTGCTCCTGTCAGTGTCTGACTAGTGTCCTGAGTGAGCAGTGATAGATCCATGTCCATTACAGCTTGCTGTTAGTTTGGTGTCTTAATGGTTCATGTCCATTTGTATTTTTATTTTCTGTCAGTTTTGTGTCAGTTTGCTCTGCTGGACATCTGGTTAGTGTAGGGACTAGCGGTATAGCCAGGAGCCGTAAAGTGGCCCGCTAGCTTCCACATTTAGATCAAAATGTCAACTAATACCTAGTATCTATATTCAGCGTATCATCTGCTATTAGTGTTTGCATTTTGGCTGCTGTGTGTTGTGTTTTCTGGCTCTGTGTGTCCTGTTGTTCTGTCCCTGTCATGTGGCATGTGTATGTATCCTGTTCTGGTGCGTGGTTTCTAGGAGCATCTAGGGCCCAGATCTGAAGACCTCTGGTCCGCCCTTTATTAGGGCAATATCCCCGCTTAGGTAGGGCCATGTCATCCCTCCCCATAGCACAGGGACAGTTTCCTGAAACCCGCGTGCGTATCCTTTCCTTGGTCACGATCGTGTGGGCCCCATGCTTAGTTGCCCACACGATCGTAACACGCCACACATAGAGCCTGCTCGCACAACACAGAGAGAGAAATGAGAACAAAGAACACTGAACACACTCACACCTGGGAAGACAGCTCTTATGTGTACTGACCTGGAGTGATTGTCTAACTAGAGACACACACATGCTCAGCTAGCACAATCCCCCACACCTGAGCAGGAAAGCTCCAGAGAACCTGTAGTACCACGGATCTCAGGAGACAGACATGCACCTAAAGTTGTTACAAAACCTCCAAGAGCCATTAGGTTTGGGAATCAAGACCACTGGGTTTGACCACCCACTTTTTGATTCCTCAATCACCCCTAACTCAAGCATGTGCTTAACTTCAGTAGAGATTGCCTCTCTGCATGCTACAGGGATCTTATGTGGTTTTAGAGTCTCCAGGAACAGTTATTATGTCATGCTTGAGTATGTGAGTATGACCGGGAGGTCAGAGAATTTACTGTGGTTTTTCTGTTGTTGACGCATCAAGAGGCTTTCCCCTACTTTGACCCCAGGAAGGGACAGGCATGATCTTTCCTTACTCCCTCTCAAGACCCACAAAGACTCTCTCTCCTTCCAGAGCTTAATTAGATTGTTATGATGAACCTGATATGGCTTCCTTCTTCCTGGCTGATGTACCTTATAATTTACCTCACTGACTTTTTCTATGATTTCATAAGGTCCTTGCCACTGGGCAAGAAATTTACTTTTCAAGACCAAGACTTGATCCCCAGGGTTGAAATTTCTAATTTTAACAGAACAATTAAAGATCCTGCTCTGAGCCTCTTGTGTCCTCTGTAGGTGTTCCCTAACAATAGGCATTACCATAGCAATGTGATCTTGCATTTGGGCCACATGTTCAATTACATTGCTATATGGAGTGGATTCTGTTTGCCGCGTTTCTTTGGCTATATCCAGTTTTGCACGTGGCAACAACAGACTGCTGTGGTAACCCCCAGCTGGGCAAAGATCCCAGCTTTTAGCCTAGCATAGTCCTGTAGTTTCTGCTCACTGAGATCATGGTATGCTTTCTGGAGTTCACCGATGATATAGGGGGCAAAAACCTCCACACATTCCTCCTCGGGTAGCCTTTCCCTCTTAGCTGCCCTTTCAAATATGGTCAAATAGGCCTCTATATATCGTCCTCCAATGTCATCTTTTGCAGCGATCGCTGCACCGCCTTTCTTGCCCCTGGGACTTCCAGAATCCCTTCCTTTTTTAAAGCGGGGTGCTTTAGTAGGACGTCTGTCAGCCAAGACATCTGTGCAAACAGCTCCTCCATAGGACGTCCAACCAATATACTAAAAAGAGAGTTTTCTATTCCAGTTATCAATTGTTACTTGGGCCATTTTCCCTAGCAACCAGGAACTGCATGCATTAGCGCCACCAATTGTGACTCCGTTCTGGTAGGGGAGGGGGAAAAATTAGACAAAGGCTAGAAACGTCCTCCAAGAATAAGTCTGTTTATTCTGACAACAAGGGTAACAGCAGGTGAAGCAGAAACACAAAAGAACAGTCTTTATATCAGGATTCATGGATTATGGCTGAAATAAACATTCATAGAGATCTTGGGACGTATGAAAAATATGGTAAAACTACGCCTGGAATGCCACTTTAATGATCGTGTTACCCCTTACCCCCATTATGGTGACAGAATTATATATACTCTATGCAACTGAAGGGCTGATAGTCAAAGACAGTCCACTGCATTACTTTGTATCTGTGTTTCAGAGAAAGAGCTCAGGAGCTGGAGGAGAAACTGAGAAAAAAAGTGAAGTGCATCCTCCACTGCGACTTCACCAAAGAAAACATCACCGACCCACATGTGCTTCCGAAAGTCGATTGCGTCATCAGTGTTTGGGGTCTTGGCCCAGTCAGCAAAGACCAAGCTTCCTACACTGATAACACGAAGAAGTTGGCTTCACTGCTGAAGGTCGGGGGGAACCTGGTGTTGATTGGAGGGTTCAATGCCAATCATTTCACAATTGGGGGCAGGAAATATCACACAATAATGCGTGATGAAAAGATGGTGAGGATGGCGCTGTCAGCTGCAGGATGCTCCATAAAAAGCCTCCAGGTGGAAGACAGTAAAATTCCAGATCACCACGTAGATAATACTCACTTCAACTTTGCTTTGGCTGTAAAAGAGCATGAGGTCTAAAACTGCGATGATCTCTGAGTGTGATTTTAAGGGGATTGTCCGATTTCTAGATGTCTTGCTGTAGGAAGCAGACAGCTCCATACACTGTGCAGTGGCTCGGGCTGGTTCTGGTCTACAGCTAAAAAGGTTCAGAAACAAAAGTAGACGAATATTTCTAATTCGAGGCTGTTGAACAAGAATCTGACAATAAATATTGCAATTTGGCTCTAGTTTTCAAAATTTCAGAAATAAATGTTCTCTATCAACATATAATCCTGTTTTTATTTTACTTTATTTTTAAAATATTTATGATATATGTGACACTTACTTTGTTTTACTTTCTGATCCTATTCATAAGTCATAGTGTCAGTCAAGGAATTCTCCTATCAGCCTCTTCTACTTCTGGCAGCAGCCACCAGATGTTAGATGGCAATAGTAATCAGAGATTGCATCATTCTGTGGAAGTCGCGTCAGTTCCCTTTCTGAAATCTAACATTACAGACATGAAAGATTTACTTGTATTGTTTTTTCCAGTTTATCAGAAAGTGAGTGTATTTAAAACATAATGCCTCGAATGTGTGTGAATAATGTTGACAATTTTTGTGGAGAATTTATGTCTTCTTCGCAAAGGCGAAATATCACTCCACTTGTAAGAACTGCCTGAAAACTATACTTTGATTGTAAGCTGGGCAATCAGGATAAGGCATGGGCCCCATACATAGGTTGTAACCATTGTATAAGAACTCTTTGTGAGTGACTGAAAGGAAAGACTTGCTCCATGAAATTTGGTGTTCCTATGGTCTGGACAGAGCCTACGAACCATGTAAATAACTGGTATTTTTGCTTGGTACCTCCAATAAGTAAAGGTTACTCAAAGAAGAAAAAATGGATGATAAATTATGCCGATATTGAATCTGCACGTCGACCTGTTCCCCATAGTGAAGATATTCCAATTCATCAGCCACCAGAATCATATTCACTTGACACCACAGAAGAAAAAAATGCAATTCAATTTCATGATGGTGCAGAGCCATCAACATCAACATTACATGGTTCTGTAAACAATGAGCATGGCAAATGCTTCCATCAGGACATAAAGTCAAAGTCTTTTCAATCAGGGGTGGACACTGACTGCAGATGGTCCCTATGCAAGAAGTGGTATGGGATTTCCTTATGCACTACTTACATACTGGACACGTGGTGCATATGAAATGGTGGTCCCCTGGGTAGTATTAAGGCCCTCTTTCTTAACTTTGGGGACAAGAGCATGTCTTCTTCTTGGCTGACATTGAGTCTACTGGCTGATACCACCAGCTGTGAAGAGGGTCTCCTCTCCTGCTTGGAAGTCAGTTCTAGCACCAACACTCAAGCCATTACCAGTGTCCCATAGTTCTGAAGATGAGCCTGGTCACATATATGCAATGTTTAGGATAGGGACTCGTGGTGGGACACAACAAAGGGGCCAGTCCTGATGGTGTAGAATCTTTTTTTTAGAACTTTGCAAACAGGAGGCTTATGAAATATTGGAGGGTCCATTTTTAGAACATTACACTTAGCAAACTGTCCACTAATTCCAATAAGCATAAAGATATAACTCACCCTTGTTAATTAGGACAGTCTCTTTAAATGCAACTTTACTTCAACGAGGAATAGGCCAAAGGCAAGTCCAAACAGAGTACACATTGTGGTGGTTCCTCTTTGTTGAGAGCAGTAATGAGTACAATCAACAAAACTGTGAAGTCGAGGCCATGGAGCATATGTCCCTAAGGGTGACCGGGACGCACGTGAGCAGTCATGAACATCTGCAGCTGCAAAACCATCGGTCTTGATGGTGCAGGGGAAACTATGAAGCATGAGCACACACTTTAGCAACACGCATCTCTTTAGGCTGTAAGCCTAACTACAATGGGCCATGACAAAAGGCCTAATGCAGTGCAAACACTGGTGTGAACTATGCTTGTAATAGGGAAATTATTTGCTAATTGGTATGTTTTCAGTTATCCAAATTAACAGTCAATTCTCAAGCATCAAGGAAGCTTACAAATCACATACACCATTGAATTTGATTAGAGGTCATCTTATTAATTCCACAAACCACAGAGATATTTTATACAAAGACATTTGAAACGAGGCTAGAATGCACCTTCCTTGTAATAATTAGAATTTATTATAAATCACTTAATATCATTGGCTAATGAAAACTCAATAAGAACGGTGATGTCTTAGTTAGAGGCAGGCCTTCTCTCAAGCTGTTTTTCATAAGTCTTCTATAAATGACCTTGTCAAACGGCCTTGCATTCTTATGATAGCAACAGTAATATTAGCTAAAGAAAGACAGTCAAAAACTGTAATAAGAGCAGGCTACAAGATATGAGATAGAAGATACCAAATTGTATAGCTTCCCTCACAAATCCCCCCTTTTGCGACTGTTTCCTTTCCTTATGTTACACAGCACCCACAGTTAGCATAATTTCCATTCTCTTCCCAGAAACTTAAGCTAACCACCAAGGAACGTGTTGCCTTACCTAACTTCTAGGAAGATAGACGGTCCTAAAAGCTATCCATGGTCCTCCTGCTTACACCCACATAGGATGTCCCCAGCCCATCCACAAGGGCTCTATTTTAACCCTGGGTCTAAGGGTAGGAGTCTCATGTGTTCTGTATACTGGGATAGATATAGTACAAAGAAAAATGATGGAACTATTTAGTTATGCCTGGGTTGGATATCCTTTAATTACATGAGTTGCAAATTTGTGTATTCGTGGACCAATTATAAAAGACCCACTAGATTTGGTATGCACTGAATACGACAGCAAGGGAGTATACAACTTACCACTACACCACAAAGGATACCAAAAATAAGACAAAGCCAAGATGCACTGAACCATGAACCAGAAAGCCAATCAAACCATCCCTGGTTTTTATGTTGTCTGAGTGTCTGTACTAACTTTTTGAATATTTTTGTGAATAGATTCCGAATCATCAGTTAGGTTAAAACAACACACACCTTCAAATTTCTCACATGCAGGATTAAATCCCATCAATTGTATCTCTGTTCTGTAAAGCAGCTGTGACGTTCCTGGTGCTGGGTTTGGAGCCACGGGTGTAGTAGCTGCAGCTCTGGAGAATGGCCAAAGAAAGCCAGGAGTCAGTATCTGGAGGTGTTTTATTGTGGTACGAATGGAGGAGGCAGCTAGCATTGTCAGAAAGGAAAAAGCAGAGGAGTAGGCAGGAGTGAAGCATGATCAGGGCTATGGAGCACAATAAACACACGTTAAGGGAGTGGCAGGACCAAGCTTTTATAGTTGTTATCTTTCCGTGAAGGTATTTTCCAGGAATGGTTTTAGTAGGGACACATGGAAGATGGGGTGGATACCCAGGCTGCCCAGGAGTTTTAGGCAGAAAGCGACCTGGCAAACCCTCGCCGAAATTGGGGAGGGTGCAATAAACTTTTTCCCCAAGTTTGGGAGAGGGCACGTGGGCCTCCAGATTCTTGGTGGATAACCACACACTTCCTTCTGTATTTCAGCCAGCGCAGTCAGTCTGTGGGTGACAGTCAGAACTGGAGTGTTAATAGGGAGGTCAGGGATGAAGTCAGGATGTGAACTGTAGCTGATATAGAATGGTCTCTGGGTGGTTGAACTATGTTGGGCATTGTTGTAAGTGAACTCGGCTGTTGATAAAAAATCCACCCAGCTGCCCTGAAGATGAGAAATGAAGCAGCGGAGATACTGCTCCAGAGTTTGGTTTACTCTTTTGGTCTGGCTATGAGACTGCAGATGGAAGGCAGAGGAGAGATTCATGGTGCCTTTCTTTCTCAGTGGTGGAAGGGGGTTTACAGATGCCATCAAACTGCATCGGTTCTAGTGCGGCTTCAGTCCTTGGCTGGGGAATCAACATGGATTGACTGAAGGAGTAAGGGGTATTGGTGCCCAAACCCTGCAGTCTCTCCTTTCACCGCTCGGAAAGTCTATGGTCAATTCGGATACATAGTTGGATAAAATCTTCTAGGTTACCTGGGGTCTCCACTCTGGCAAGTTCATCCTTATTGCACTCTGATAAACTCAACAAAATTGGCTTAGTTGTGCAGCTTGGTTCTATGTATTATCAGTCACCCATAGTCGAAATTCTGCTGTATATTCTGCAATGTAGCGTCGCCCTTGTCGTAGGTTGTCTAGCCTACCTTTGGCTGTGGCACAGCAATTGGGATCCTCAAAGATTTGATCCATAGCAGTCGTGAAGGCAGCGAGGCTATCAAGGAGATTACTGTTGGTCTCCATGAATGTCAAGCCCCTTGCAAGTTCCTCATCAGTGAGGAAGTTCATGATGAAGAAGACCTTCCTGTCGCTGGTAAACAAGGTGGACTACATCTGAAAATAGATTCAGCATTAGTTGAAGAAACCTCAATAGTGATGATGATCCCCACTGAATTTTGCTGGCAGTGTCATGTGACATCTGCACCTCAATGATGCAAATCCAGAAGCTGTTTCTATAAGCTAATTATCTCCTTTTGTTGATCCAGCACCAGTGTCTGTAATCCAGAAAACCTTTCTTAGTAGGAAGCACAGCATTCTTGGAGTTCCGTGACTTGTTTCTGCAGGGTGGTCACTACGGACTCCACTTTTTGGTGTAATTATTGTGTGGCATTTCTGGCATTGGGTTTGCAGCCATGGGTGTAGTAGCTTTAGCTCTAGAGAATGGTCAAGGAAAGCCAGGAGTCGGTATCAGAAGGTCTCATGTTGCAGTATAAATGGAGGAGGCAGGTAGCCTTGTCAAGAAGAAAGCCAGAGGCTGGTATCAGTAGATCTTGTTGAAATAGCAGCTGAGTAGGCAAGAGTGAAGCTTGATCAAGGCTGTGGAGCACAATATTCATGCATTAAGGGATTGGAAGGACAGGCTTTTATAGTCAGCCTACTTAGAAACAGAGGCAGGATCAGGACAAGGGTTAGCATGTTAGCTGAGCTTGAAAAAGACCTGTTTATATAGGTCAAAACGTCACCAGCTTGATAGGTTGTGCTGCTGGAGTTTGTTGTTCTACAGGGCTCCAGGAGCACACCTGCACAGGTGAGGGTTAATTGAGCTGGCTGGGTGTGGTTGTTCAGGTCAGCCAATCCCCTGGGTCTGGGTGTAGATATATACCCCAGCCAGTCTACAATAAGGAAGCTGTATTTCCTCAGTCTTGTTTGCTGTGTGAGTAGTGTCTGGTCAGCTTGCAGCTTGCTGTGTGAGTAGTGTCTGGGTAGCTTGCAGTTTGCTGTGTGAGTAGTGTCTGGTCAGCTTGCAGCTTGCTGTGTTAGTAGTGTCTGGTAAGCTTGCAGTGTGAGTAGTGTCTGGTCAGCTTGCAGTGTGAGTAGTGTCTAGTCAGCTTGCTGTGTGGGTAGTGTCTGGTAAGCTTGCTGTGTGTGTAGTGTCCTGTGCTGCCTGTTTAGTGTCTTGCTAGAGTAGGGACTGCAAGTCACGAGGAGCCTTGTCGCGACCTTGCTGCTTAAGTTCATTGGCCAATGTACGAACTAACCCCTGCTATTCTATTCAGCCTTACCATCTGCTTTAGTGTGCGAGGTAGTGTGGTAGGTGAGTTTGTGCATTTAATGTGTCAGTTCCGCCTGGTTGCGAGTGTCACCCTTTCAGGGAGAGCAGGGCCGAGATTCCAGCGTAGGTCCGCCTTTATTGAGGCAATCGCTCTGCTTGTAGGTAGAGCCAAGTCATCTTCCCTGTAGCACAGGGTCAGTTACCCCTAAGCCATGTTTTCGGGTCACGTTCGTGTGGGCCTGGTGCTTAGTTACCCACACGAACGTAACACAGCTATTTTATTATGGAGGAATAAAGAGTAACTTTTTAATACATCTTATGCTGCCAGGAACATGTATTTTTGCTGGATCAGTGGGAAGTTTTTCCCACATGTATTTTTGCTATAGTTGCCGAGGTGGAAGCAGCTCCCCCCATGCTAGAAAAAAAAAAAAAAAAGAGAAAGTCAAAAACATTAGAATAGTATTTCTTGTACAGTTAGGCTTAATGTCCACTTGCACGCAGGGATTCCGCTGATGAATTCCCACAGCAGAATCCCTGTGTGCCCGTGGACATGGGGAGGAAAATGACAGTACACTCACCTGTCCCGACGCTGCAGTTCTCCCCTCCGTCGCGGACGGATCTTCTTTTTCTGCCCCGCGGATTTGCTCGGCATGCACTCACCTGTCCCGACGCTGCAGGTCTCCCCTCCGTCGCGGCCGGATCTTCTTTTTCTGCCCGGCAGATGTGCTCGGCATGCCAAAAGAGTGCTGCACACATGCGCTATGCACATTTAAAAAAAAAAACCTCCTGCTCTCCCACGTATCTGTAGCACAAAAACAGCTGCAGGTGTGCCTTGGGTACGAACGGCTTCCATGGACTTCAATAGTAGCCACGGGAGCCGTCCGTGTGGGAGATCCACAGGAAAATGGAGCACGCTACGATTTCACATCCGCATGCTTTTAGCTGCCCTACAGATGCTAATGCATCCCTAAGGGCAGCAAGACGCACGGATCTCCCATGTGTGGGGCACGCGCAGATTTTATAAAATCTGCACATGGACATTGAGCCTTAGATAATCATCTAGAATGCTCCATTGTATTATTGATTTATGTTGTGAAAATAGTAGCCAGGACTTATGTGCCTCTGCCCTGTGCCTGGGTGTTTTGTTAAGTATCTGCTAAGAGTGGAAAGTAACATTATTTTTGCTATACTCGCTGGGGCTGAAGCAGCTCCCCCATGTTAGGAAAAGAGAAAAAAAGTCAAATACATTATAATAGGATTTCTCATAGAATTAGACAATTATCTAGAATGTTATATTGTTTCACTGATTTTTGTTGTCAACAAAGTACCTGGAAACCTTAACTAAACAGACAAACCTGGAAACAGCCAATGCGGGCCTCCAAAACACCCTCCCCAATCCTCACCTGCCGACAACCCCCCCCCCCCCCCTCCCCAACTTCCAAACCAGAACAACTTTGAAACAGAACAGGGTCAGTACAGTAACAACCTATATAAAAAACAAAACCACAACATGCATATCATGTCGTGAAACTTTAAGTGCTCCTTGCTCTCCCCACAAGAGGAACATGGTGCTGTGCTATCTCGAAAAATTCCTACCTGACCTGGTTTTGCTACAAGAGACACTTGTTAGAGAAAAAATTCTATCGCCTGAAAAAATCATGAATGGGCACAGTAGTCGGATCATCGGCTATGAATGGGAAAGCAGGGGTCATTATTCTAATTAACAAATCCTTCCAGGGCACCATGATTATGGACATCAACGATAAGGAAGGCAGATGGTCCCATGTGCTCCTAGAGCATGAGGGAACCCAGTACAACTTATACAACATTTATGCCCCAAATGGAAAGAATATACTTTTCTTAAAACACATAGAATAACTACTTCACAATGATCCTGTGGACCAAAAAGTGGTGTGTGGAGACATGAACACAGTAATGAACACACTAGAAGACAGAAGGAGAACATCCCAACTAGTTTGCAACAGAGACAGAATTGTCAAAGCTCTCACACAAGTCTAATGAAAGCCACAGATGTGGTATGCTTGTTATATAGATGATATCATCATTGTATAGCATAACGACTCCCAAAATGAGGCGATTTCAGAATTTAATGACTATTTCAATAATAATTCATTAAATTTACAATTTACCTGTATGCATCATGTTAAGGAGGTATCTTTTTTAGATCTCTCTTTAGTGGGTGACTTGGAAACTCATACAATTAAAACCTCTTTGTTTAAAAAACCTACAGCGGGTAATATAATTTTGGAAGCCTCTAGTGGCCACCCCAAACACACAATAGAGGCCATTCCAGTGGGGGAATTTATTCGGGCTATAAGGGCATGTTCTGACAAAGAAATGTTTGAGATGTCAAAAAACCTTATTTGTCATAGGTTGCAAGATTGTGGATATAGAAATGCTACCCTTAACCCCTTAATGACGCAGCCCCTTTTTCTATTTCCATTTTCGTTTTTTCCTTCCCTCGTCAAAAACATCGTAACTCCTTTATTTATCCATCGACGTCGCTGTATGAGGGCTTTTTTTTTGCGGGACGAGTTATATTTTTCAATGGTGCTATTTAAAGTACCATATAATGTACTGAAAAACTTAAAAAAAAATTCTAAGTGGAGTAAAATGAAAAAAAAAAACGACATTTCGCCATCTTTTAGTGCGTCTTGTTTCTACGGTGCACAAAGGGCAACAAAAGCGACATGATAACTTTATTCTATGGGTCGGTACGATTACTACGATACCAAACTTGTATAAGTTTTGTTTTTTACTATACTACTCTTTTCTTTTTTCAAAGACATTTCATTTTTTTCAATTATTTTCTGCAGTCATTTTGTGCGCGCAATAACTTTTTAATTTTTCTGTCGACGTAGTTGAGCAAGGGCTCATATTTTGTGGGTTGTTCTGTAGTTTCTGATAGTACCAACTTGGAATACATACGACTTTTTGATCGCTTATTATTGCGTTTTTTCTGGGAGACAGGGTAACTAAAAAAGTGCATTTCTGGCGTTCTTTATTTTATTTTTCGAACGACGTTCAACGTGCGGGAAAAATAATGCATTACTTTGATAGTTCAGGCTTTTACGGATGCGGCAATACCAAATACATATTTTTATTGTATGATTTATATTTTTTAATAATAATTATGGCAAAAGGGGAGTGATTTAAACTTTTACAACTTTTTTTTTTTTTACAATTAAAAAAACTTTATTGATTTTTTTCTTACATTACTTTGAAGTCCCCCTGGGGGACGTTAACATGCGATGCTTTGATCGTTCCTGCAGTATGACGTAATGCTTTAGCATTACGTCATACTGCTTTTTGACAGGCAGTCTATCAAGCCACCCCACGGGGATGGCTTGATAGGCAGTCTGGTAAGGCAGCCCTGGGGCCTTTCACTAGGCCCTCGGCTGCCATGATACCTGCATGGCTTCCCCGATCTTACCGTGGGGTGGTCGTGCGGGACCCCTGAACATCATTCCGGGGATTTAAATGCCGCTGTAAGAATTGACAGCGGCATTTAAATGGTTAATAACCGCAATCGGCCGCGTGGCCATTCGCGGCTATTGCCCGCGGGTGTCAGCTGTTATAAACAGCTGACGCCCGCACTGTATGAAGAGAAGTTGCCACGCAACCTCTCTTCATACATACCCTGCCGCTCCATGACGTGCTGGTACGTCATGGAGCCAGAAGGGGTTAATAAAGCCATAGAAAAAGTTAATAAGAGCAAACAACAAGATCTACTAGAAGACAGAATTCCACAAATCAATAGTAACAAAAATAAGTTGTTTTTTTTTCTAAAGCGTTTAGCAACAATTTCTACACTGTTAGGAATCTATTCTGGAAATTTTTACCAATATTGAAACAAGACGATAACCTGAAAAATATTTTGGAGAAAGGGGTCCTGTGTGTAGCTAAAAAAAAAAAAGCCTTGGAGATATACTATCACCAAGTTTATTTACATTGAAAAAAACTAAACATTGCTTAAACTACAGAGGTTTTTACAAATGTGGTAAACAATGACATGCAGCATGTTGTGTTGCTATAAAAAAAATAGTTTCAAAAATAGTGATCTACAAAGAATTATACTCTAAAAATGTTATTAGTTGTGAATCATGTGATGTAATTTACATTATTACTTGTACCAAATGCAAGTTGAATCATGTAGGTTGCACCACATGAAAACTAAAAACACGCATAGCAGAACACCTAAAATACATTAAAAATTTGAGTATTGGCAGTTCTGGAGCAGTGAGATATTTTTTTCAAAAAACACCAAGGAAACATAAGTATTTTTTATTTTTATGGCATAGAAACGGTTACTAATAATAGAAAGGTTAAAATAAATCAAGAATTGGTCCTAAAACGTGAGGCAATTTGGATCCTCAACTTCGACACAACAACACCAAAAGGGTTAAATGTAAGATCAGATTTATTATACATTTATTGATACCACAGTTTGAGATATTAAAAACCCAATATATAATAACTACAGATGAGCGAGCAGGCTCGATTAGGACAATTACTCGAACATGCATCGCTTAATTCGAGCGGGGTGGAGCGGCGGGGTGGAGCGGGGGGAAGCAGGGGGTGGAGCGGGGTGGAGCGGGGGGAAGCAGGGGGGAGATCTCTCTCTCCCCCCCGACTCCCCCCGCAATCCCCCGCCGCCCCCCGAATCTTTTTGGACAAGTAGGCAGTTACTCAAAAAAAGCGATGCTCGTTCAAGTAATTGCTCTAACCGAGCCTGCTCGCTCATCTCTAATAATAACATATAACAAAACATAGGTTAATGCAGGTGGTTTTCCTTTTTTTTTGCATGCGCTAATTTATATGCATGTAGAACATTGTATAATGCAATATATGAAATAACATAAAGGGAATATAAGATAATTCGTTTTTTTCTTGTTTATCATATATATTGTGATATGCTGATTTATTTATGCGTATCTATTTCATCTGTGGCTTTCATTAAAGGGGTTGTAGAAAGGTGCAGAGCATACCTTCACTGACTATATCAGAGAGGGCATTGACGCCCCATCGCCTCCAGAAGGCAGACTCTGTAAAACGATAGAAGTGTGGCAATTTGGGGTTGTTCCAGAGGGGTGTGTGTGGGGATCGCGTCTTCCCGTCCTCAGTGGATAGTTTCGAGGCCCGATGCCAGATTTTAAGTGTCACTAGCATGGGAGTGGGCAGAGATGCAACAGAGGATGAGGGGCCACTCAGTAGCAGCCCCCGAAGATTCTGGGCAGGGTTCACCATTCTACACTCCAGGCCCACTACTGGGTTATAATCTGACAAGGATAGCAACCACCCCGCATACACCAGTTGGCTAGCCAGATAGTAGAAGTGTGGTAAGGCCAAACCCCCCCCCCCCCCACTCGACGGGAGACACAGGGTCTCTAATCTAATCCTGGGTGTGGTGCCCCTCCACAATATGCGTAGCACAATCCCGCGGAGCGTAGTGAAGAACTTTTTTGGAACTAACGTAGGGGAGTTATATAGTATATACAGGAATTTTGGTAGCAGCTTCATTTTTAGCAGGTTTATTCTGCCCACCAGAGTGAGTGGGAGAGAGGCCCAGCGTACCGCCATCTCCTCAGCCCAGCCCAGGAGAGGGACCAGGTTGAATTTGTAAAAAGTAGATAACTCTGCTGACACCTTTACACCCAAATAGGTTGTCTGAGTTGTCCAACTCAGCGGGGCAGGCAGGGGGAGCTCAGCGGCCGCAGGATCCACTGCCAGTAGGTGGGTCTTGTCCCAGTTAACCTTAATGCCAGAGTGCATGCCAAATGCGTCGAATATAGCTAGCGCTGCGTCAAGAGAAGACTCCGGATCTTGAAGAAAGAGGAGAGTGTCATCTGCATAGAGCGCAATGCGCTCTTTGTAATTGCTCAGTTTAAATCCCTTCACTGTCGGTGATGTTTGGACCTGAATCGCGAGAGGCTCTATGGCAAGGGCAATAAAGGCGGGGGACAGAGGGCAGCCACATAGATAAATGTTTAATCCAAATTTATTAGTCACATTACCTTCATAAAATATTGCTGTCATTATTGTATATCTCCAGCAATTTGCTCATAATTATTAATAACATATATGGTGTTTTAAGGAGAGCTTCTATATTGAAGATAAATGCGGGAGAATTCCTATGATAGGAGGGGGTTAAAACTCTGTTCCTATCCGCTATAGCCAGTCAGGCGTATATAGGGTTAGTGCATCAGATGTTTTCTATTGTTTTTAATTACACATATGTTTTTAAATAGATGCATTTATTACTTACTTGTCAGAGGTGATGAAGACTCTTTTGTGAGTTGAAACGCATTCTGTCTAGTGTGATGCACCGTGGCACAATTTAATAAAGGCAAAGTACTGTTTCATGTCAAGCCAGCTTCTTGCATGTAATGCCACCAGGACTGGGTGTGATGCAAAGGATCCGTAAAACTACTGCCAGGAACATTTAGATGCCAAAGGATGAAGGGTAGGTGAGCAGCACCTTTTTCACTTTTTATATGTAAAGAAAAATGGCATCTCGCTAAAGCTGATTTGGATCTCTGGCTAGATAGGAAAGAAAGATCACATCAAAAGTATCTGCAAGCCGAGTTATACAAACATGGCAACAAAGTAGGCCAGCTTCTGGAGAGACTATCGAAAAGACAGCATCCCAACACACACTTAACATCCATGAGAGAAGAAGATAGCCAAACACAAAAACACCCGAGGTAAATGAACACAATACTCCAGAAATACTTTGCATCAGACAAACAATACGGAATGAGGAAAAGAATTCCTAAAGAAGGTTTCACTACACACACTAAGTCAAACAGAACTTGCATCACTAAATGAAAAAATAACAGAGGATGAAGTCAAACAGGCAATAACACAAATATCCAACGGTAAAGCACCTGGCCCAGATGGATACCCTGGGGAAGTTTATAAGTTCCTCAAAACCATGATATCTTCCACACTAAAAGATCTCTTCAGCAAAATACTTCAAACCAGAAAGCAGTCTGACCAAGCCAACCTAGCACACATAAAACTAATCCCAAAACCAAATAAAGACCTGGAACTCCCAGAATCATACTGTCCAACATCACTCATCAACCAGGATATCAAATTATTGTCTAAAATCATGGCGACAGACTGAACATCACATGACCTCGCTGGTAGGCCCGACACAGGTGGGGTTTGTGAAAGGCCGTTTGGCAATCACAAATAAATAAATCTTGGTATTTGTATAGGGCCAACTTATTCCGCAATTCCAGGCAATTTCGAATATCCTGCTCCAAGAAACACCCGGGAAACTGCTCACTTTCCTAGGGATTGGAGGGATATTGCAGAGAAGGCATACCCCAAGCCTCCAGCCTTCTGCACCCCTTTATGATTACCTGTCCCTTCCAAAATAGCACTCTTACATATTACAATTTGAAGTTGTATAATTCTGAATCCAGCTTCATTACTTCAACTGAATTCAGAAAAGAGTGGTGAGAAAATGTGCAACATCAAATGCAAATGCATAACTGTTTAGAGGTAATGGAAAATGAGACCAAGTGTCATAGAATCATAGAATAGAAAGGGAGTTCAAAGGGACCTCCAGGGTCATCGGATCTAACCCCCTACTCAGCGCAGGATTCACTAAATCATCCCAGACAGATATTTGTCCAGCCTTTGTTTGAACACTTCCATTGAAGGAGAACTCACCACCTCCCGTGTCCACCTGTTCCACTCCTTGATCCCCCTCACTATCAAAAAGTATTTTCTAATATCTAATTTGTATCTCCTCCCTTTCAGTTTCATCCCATTGCTTCTGGTCTTTTCTTGTGCAAATGAGAATAGGGCTGATCCCTCTGCACTGTGACAGCCCGTCAGATATTTGTAGACAGCTATTAAGTCTCCTCTCAGCCTTGTTTTGCAAGCTAAACATTCCCAGATCCTTTAACCATTCCTAATAGGACATGAGTTGCAGACTGCTCACCATTTTGGCAACTCTTCTCTGAATTTGCTCTAGTTTGTCTGTCTTTTTTAAAGTGAGTTGCCCAGAACTGGACACAGTATTTCAGATGAGGTCTGACTAAGGAAGAATAGACCTCACGTGATCTAGACTCTATGCTTCTTTTAGTACAACCCAAAATTGTGTTTGCCTTTTTGGCTGCTGCATCACATTGTTGACTCATGTTCAGTCTATGATCTATTAGTATACCCAAGTCTTTTTCACATGTGCTGCTTAGCCCAATTCCTCCCATTTGGTATGTGCTTTTTTCATTTTTCTTGCCCTAATGTATGACTTTAAATTTCTCCTTGTTAAATACCATTCTTTTTTATGCCACCCACTGTTGAAGCTTGTCCAGATCTTTTTGAATACTCTCACTCTCTTCCCTAGTGTTAGCTATTCCTCCTAGCTTTGTGTCATCGGCAAATTTGGTCATTTTTTCAATAAGTATGGTATGAGATACTTTGTCAAATGCTTTACTGAAGTCAAGATATACTATATCCACCGCATTTCCCTGATCAACCGAGTCAGTGATTCTTTCATAGAAGGAAATTAAATTTGTCTGGCATGACTTGTTTGTTAGAATCGCATGCTGGCTCTGGGTAATTACTCCATTTTTATCCAAGTACTTGCATACATGCTGTTTAATAATTTGTTCAAAGATCTTTCCCGGTACAGAAGTCAGGCTCACAGGCCTGTAGTTTCCTAGATCCACCTTCTTCCCTTTTTGAAAGATAGGGACAACATTTGCCCTTTTCCAATCTTCTGGGACTTCTCCTGTTCTCCAGGAATTTTCAAAGATTATGGCGTGCGGTTCAGGAATTACCTCTGCTGCTTCCTTTAGTATCCTAGGATGTACAGAACAGTATATGTACAAATCAGCAACTGGTGGACTAAAAACACTCACCATAAATACCAGGGAACTAGTCAGTCTGCAGGAAAATACCTTCCAATGAAGTCCTGTATAGTGGTGTTATCATGATTTGCATCACCTGAAGAGAAGTCTGGTGTAAACTACTCCTCACAAACTTTGTTTGGGGTGGTTATCGCTGCACGGTGAATGTAAAACTGAAGAAAATGCACATTGGCACTAGGTCACAAAAGTACGTGCCACTTCGGTTGCAAGCGGCGGTGTGAGAGAAGACTGAGGGCTTAATTGTGACGTCACTCAGCTGGCTATAGTGGCCGCTGCTGCCCAAAAAATTCCTAAGCGTTACAAAGCCTACATCTGGCTTCTTCATAGGGAAAAAAATAGGAGCACAGGAGTCACATAATTTGCTTCCAGGAGACTGGTTGTTCTTAAAAGAAATGTGAAAAAATGTTTGGAACCGAGATTTGATGGTCCATACCAGATCCAGTTGACAACTGCCACTTTCGTCAAATTGGAAGGAAAGGACATCTGAATATATGCCAGCCACAGAAGAAAAAAGGTTTAGCTCTAGACCCTGGGGAATTCTTAGAAGGCTGTTTGTACTGTCATGGACAATCCTCAGTATAAAGGGACTCTATGATGTGCTAAATGAGGATTGGGACAATAAATTGCTTAGCATCATGAGATTATTCTTAAGGTTTTCGATAAATCAGAGAAACTTAAGAATTGTTGGAGATGTACTAATAGCCCTATAGCCTCAAAGACCATGCCAGACGTAGTCATACTACTGAATCAAGGGGAACTTTATCAATTAGTTAAGGATGAACCTGACTACAGTAAAGTTAAAGGGGTTGTCCCGCGCCGAAACGGGTTTTTTTTTTTTCAACATCCCCCCTGTTCGGCGCGAGACAACCCCGATGCAGGGACGTAAAGAAAGCTTACCGGAGCGCTTACCTTAATCCCCGCGCTCCGGTGACTTCTATACTTACCGGTGAAGATGGCCGCCGGGATCCTCTTCCTCCGTGGACCGCAGCTCTTCTGTGCGGTCCATTGCCGATTCCAGCCTCCTGATTGGCTGGAATCGGCACGTGACGGGGCGGAGCTACACGGAGCCGGCATCCTGCACGAGAGGCTCCATAGAAGAAAGCAGAAGACCCGGACTGCGCAAGCGCGGCTAATTTGGCCATCAGAGGCCGAAAATTAGTCGGCACCATGGAGACGAGGACGCCAGCAACGGAGCAGGTAAGTATAAAACTTTTGATAACTTCTGTATGGCTCATAATTAATGCACAATGTACATTACAAAGTGCATTAATATGGCCATACAGAAGTGTATAGACCCACTTGCTGCCGCGGGACAACCCCTTTAATAGTTAGAGATGAGATGAGGCATATATGGTGCAGGTTGGTGCTTGGTTACAGGACCCTCGTTAATACTCAAACGCTCGCTTTTAAACTAAAGGGCTGTGCATAGTAACACCTCTTTCATTTTAACTCCTATCCAGATGTCCTGCTACCCATCAAGAAATATCTGTTCATATGTAGATATTAGGAGAAAGAGCATCACCCTCACATATTTTTGAGTCAAGTCTTGATCCAATTTGGTGTAATATCTGTTTTCCGCTTTATAATCAGGAGTGCATTGCCCTTTGACACACAAAAAGGATCTTATCCCTGCAATGTAAGGAGCTGCAAGACCTGCTCACATATACTGACTGTGGACAGGATACGGATCCCCAACACACAGCAGGACTATAAAATCCCAGGGACATTCACATGTTCCTCATCAAGGACCCCCGAGGAGAAGGCAGAAAGGGTTTTTACCCTTTCTGCCTTCTCCTTTACACATTATATAGCGCTCAATTAGCGCTATGTAATGCAGAGAGATTCCGGCCGGCGATCATGTGACCGCCGGTGTTACCTGACCCCAGCGGTCACATGAACCCCGAGCCAGGAGCCTGCACCGTGGGGGGAATGCAGAGTACTTCCGCATTCTCCCTTCTGCCTCCTGGCCCGGCGATCATGTGACCGCTGGGTGCCACCTGACCCCAGCGTTCACATGATCGCCGAGCCGGGAGGCAGAAGGGAGAATGCGGAAGTATTACTTCCACATTCCCCCTACGGTGCAGTGAGCACCTGCACCCTCCTGATCTCTGTCAGTTCAGGAGAATGAAGGGAATATGTATTTTTTCCTTATCCATTCTCCCCAGCTCCAATTTATTTGGAGCCGGGGTAGAATGGATGAGAAAAAATGAATGGATTGGAAAGGGTTAAACTGAGAAAGACAGAATTCCCAGTGGAGAAACATTTTTTTAGTCATACACACAACATAGAACATATGAAAGTTACTATATTAAAAGGCTATTTCAAATCTCAGCGTCACAGAAGGATTTGGTAATACAATTTTATAACCATCCTTGATACTCTCAAGAACAGAATGAACCTCGGTGGGGGCTTTTTGCATCAGTAGAGAATATCAGAAATCTGGAGCAGAGATAACACGCTGGCCTGGTGACCCCCCTAACACCAATTTAGAGACCATAAAACTTTCACATCCCTTATTAGTGGACTAACTAGGTATTTACTCCTCTGCTCATCCTGTTCTGGTATTGTTTTAAGTACAAATTAATCACACCATGTCTGTGCCTTTTCATATGTATGTGTATATATGCCTCTTCGGATCAATTTCATTTGACTGAAGAAGAAACCTGCGTAGGTTCAAAAGCTCGCTATAACATCATGCACTTTTGTTAGGCATTAAAAGTGTCATATCTACAAGTTTACTTGGTTTCTCGTGCTGAGAACAATCACAGACAAGAAATAGAATGTGCAGATACATGTGAATGTGCTGTAGTCATTTATATCAGCCAGCGCTCTGACTGCCATCTGTGTGTTGTCTGATGTGAGCTGTGCTCGAGTCTCTTGGACATAACGCACACTTATGGCTAGTGCACACTTGACCTTAGACTGTAAAGCAACCATCGAATTTTGGGACAAGATTGTGTTCCTGGACTGGAGGGGACAATTATACAGGGTGGGGCACGGAAAACTAGGGGCCACACTTTTATGAAAGCTAAGACAATCTGTCTTTGTTGCCAATAGCAACCAATCACAGATTAGCTTTCATTTTACTTCAGCAGTAAGAGGCGACATACCGGGCTTTTGATTTCCATTATTATATGCCCACCCACCCTGGGTGAGGCATTCTACCCAGTTGTCAGCATCTCCAGGTTGTTCTTTGCCCTTCAGGCACCATTTTGGGTTTCCTCCAGCCACCTTTTTGTCTTCATGTGGCCAAAAGAAAATCTGTCTATGTTGCCCATAGCAACCAATCACAGAGCAGCTTTCATTTTACCTCAGTAGTATAAGAAATGAAAGCTCTGCTGTGATTGGTTTCTATGGGCAACTGATTTCATCCATGCACAGTCTTTATTGCTCACAGCAACCAATCACAGCACAGCTTTCATTTTACCTGAGCAGTATAAGAAACGAAAGCTGCGCTGTGATTGGTTGCTATGCGCAACACAGATTTTCTTTTAGACAGCTTTCATAAGAGGGTGGTGGCAGCCTAGTTTTTGTAGCCCACACCGTATTACCTGCCAGTGGTCTTCTGTGATGATTACCCTCTGGTCCGCCAGTTCCGCGTTGCATGTTCAGCTGTCCAAGATGACTGACAAAATTTTCAGACTATCTAATCCCCACAGTACTAGTGTTAGACTACCAATGCACTATACTTCCTCTCCAATTTACCAGCAATGCTCATGTGATCAGTGCTGACCAATCAGAGAACAGTGCACAGTCTACATAACGTAGCCAGAAAATTGCAGTGGCCATCTTGGATGGCTGAAAACGGGATCTTGAACCAATGGATTGGAGGGCTATCGTTAGAGAAGAACAGCAGCAGATATTATACCCTCCCCGTGGTCCTGGGACAAAATTTTGAATTCGTATTCACTGACAGCAAGCAGAGATCTTATTTATTATCAAGACGTAAAATAAAAATATTGAAAAGTTTCAGAATTCTTTATTATAACATGATTAAGCTTTATCTTCAGAAGTCTGGCCCTTTAAGGGACCTTTCACACGGGGCAGAATTACACTACAGGACGCAGCCGAATCCGCAGCCCCGGCATTCCACAACAAAATCTAGAGGTCTAACTGAGGATTTTAATACAGAATTGCAGGCAGGTTTTAAGCCATTTTCAATTGCACATCAAAATTTACAGGTATCGTGCGGATTTTGGTGCAGAATTCACCGTGGCTTGTGGTGCATCATGCGGCCTAATCCGTCCCGGGTCAAAAGTCATTTTATTGTCCTTGTGACAGGTGTAATATAGGGCAGTCATATGATATACAGCCCCAATATGAGCCGTGACTCCTCATCAGATGCTGCTGTGAAGCTCAGTGTGTGCTCATCATGGACCCTCAAGCATTAACAGCTGTAGGCAAAATTATCCAACCGCCACTGCAAATTAGGTTTATTTGTCAAATTCGCAAACTTTCTGATGTTTGCAAAAAACAGTCAAACAAGAACAATTTAAACACCTCAAGACAACTAATATAATGAGCAATCTATCCAAAGTCACTTCAAACTGCCACCTTTAATCATGGCTGCAGTCTCAGAATTAAAGGGTTATTCTAAGCAAATACTATTGATGACCTGTCCACTGGAGATTTTGGGTGAGTTGTGACGCTGATAGCAGGTGCCCGATCAGTTGACTAGCTGGCGTTCTGAGCAGTGGACCTGTAGGGGCCCAGAAGAATGGGGGCCCTCCATAAAAAAATGTATGCATTTGTCTATTATATTGTCGGCGTTTTCTGTGTTGCATGACTGGAGTGTATTGCTTAACTGCAGCACTGAAAGAGTTAACTGTATGAAAATGTATCTTTGCTGTGTCATGGGACCTTGTCATATTTATGTGGATGCGAGGTTCATGGGTGTGGTTATTCTGGAGTGCACACTTGGCGAGTGCTGAGTAGGGAAGTTCTGGACGGTTTCAGGGGCAACACACAGACACCTTCAGCTCTGTTTGGCCCAGAATGGAGGAGGCTGAGAGAGACCCACAGACTACTCTGGGTCTTGTGCATCCCGAAGATGCCCGCATACCCCTTCAGGACTGAGAGTGAGAGAGAGAACGAATGAGGAACCGCCAGGCAGCATATCTTTTCCTAAATGTGAGTGTTGACCGGCAGAGAGTTAGAGAGAAGAAGAGCGTCTTTGGGATCAGGACCTACAGATAACAAGACTGTGGTTTCTCCTGACCTCACGTGAATCCTCCCGTGTTACACCGTCTGAGGTTTTGTACTGTTATACTGCTGGCGTGTATTATTGGACTTTACTCAAGTTATTTCAAATAAATGAGCTTCACCGACCGTTCCTGGTTTGCTCAGAAAGTTAAATCCCTGTGTGTGGACTCTATTACAAACAAGTGGATTCACCGCAGAGGATGAAACGGTGGCGTCACGCGTGACAAAACAGGACTAAGATAATCCATTACTGGATTTTCCTACTACATGGGCTGCCCGCGGCCCCTGGGACGCGTCACCAGTTCCCCTTTGGGTGGGAGACGGTACAGCCACCGTGACTAGGCCCAAAACTCTACCCCGCTGTCTCGTAGGCTGGGCCCACTTCTCGGATGCTGTAGGCCTTGGCCAATCAACAACTGATGACCTATGCTGAGATTATTTGCCTGGGAAACCCCTTGAGCCCCTCAGGGAGATGGCTTTTTTTGGCCATAAGGAGAAAACGATTTTCATCTCCTCTCTTCAAAAGCCATAACTTTATTTCTCATGGACATGGCTATATCAGGGCTTGTTTTATACATGGCGAACTGTAGTTTGTATTTATAAAACTTTTATTACTTAGTTTTGGAGTGTCAGGGTAAAATTCTAAGTACAGCACCAATCAGGCCCACCCCACTTGCCCCGCTGCCGGCGGTAAGAAGAGACACCACACGGAGGTCTGGTATAGTTTCTCACACGGGACATGGCTCTGCTTTATTACAGATTACATGAGATCTTATACCCTTTGTCTCATCACCAGGAATGGGTGATGGGTTCATAACCATATATGGGAAGTCCGGATTTCCGGCCTGAGACAGTGAAAACAGTCGTTATCTCGATATGGCGCCTCTGGCTTATGTACAGAAAATCACATATTCAATTAACTCCAGTGCAAAGAATCACCCACTCAATTCTAAGAAAGCGGCCAAGCATGCATTCTCCATATATGGGAAGTCCGGATTTCCGGCCTGAGACAGTGAAAATTCAGATGCATAGTTGAACATCTTGATATGGGCTTCTGGGAAAACAGCCAAGTACACGCGGCCTTGTCCGATTCTTCTTGTGTTCAAGATACATTTTGTCTTCGCCTTGCAAGGCCTCTTGGCATATCTGATGTAAGGCGACATATAAGTTTTTCTCATTTGGAATTGAATAGAACTTGCATACAGGTATAAAGAACATATGGCAATATATACATATACCCTCACAAACCCCCCTAAAAACTTATATGGAGATCAAGCATCAGACCTTGCACTCTTCCTCGGTCGTCTCTCCCTTGCGTCAGGGTTTCTCCACTGCCCGTAAGTCCCTACTCCTAAAAGGGAGGGATCCCTACCTCACCTCAGAAGGAGGCCATGGATTCCCTGGGCTTATTTCCGGGCATCCATACCCTCTATCTGTACGAGTTAACACCCCACAGGGTGTGCCCTCGCCGAACCTAAGGTCTTCTGCACTTTCCCTAGGCAAATGGGAATTCCACTGACAGTCCATCTTATGAGACCGGGGCAGACACAGTACTAGTACATTTCTCCATTCTTCTGGTAACGTATCTGGTTGGCATTATCGGAACTGGCTCTTCATCTTTTTTCAAACAAGGGAAATGTTGCTGTCACATTGTCCAGTCCCTTACTCATACTCTTTTTGATCAAAAGGATAATACACATAATACACGTACAGGAAGTTACATACCCCACCTCTTTCTGCTAAAATCATATCCAGGGCCACTCTATTTTGGAACGCCATGGATGCATTGGGCCCTAACTGGTCAGCTAACCCTTGTAAAGCATCCCTGGTGTAGTTTACAAACCTCCGCTGATTGTAATAGATATAATTCATCCAATATACATTATTATTAACAGTGACAATAGCAAATAAGGACTCAAAACCTGCTTTAACCTGATCTCTAGAATTAAATTCATCTGGCACCCCCCTTGGCACTCCTATTACATCTATGTATACATGTGGATCAAAATTACCACCTGGAGTCTCAACTTCTCTCTTAGCACGATGCGGTGTTGGATTCTCACCTTCAGTGTTGGCTTCATATTGCACATTTGATTATATTAATTTGTTCTGAAACAGGGGGCTAGTGTACAGTAGTCAAAGGTGTGTGTTAGAGAAATTGTACCAAATTATAGCATGTAAAGGATATGCGGGATCATTAGTTTTTTCAGTGCGAAGTGTGGATCCAAGTGGGCTTTCCTTCGAGCTTGACTGCAGTTGTGGTGGTGAGCAACATCTGGTAAGGACCTTTAAACTGGGTTTCTCGCTCAAACTTTTTCACATAGACCCTGTCACCTGGTTTCAGATTGTGACACTCATCTGTAGGACCTGGGAGAAAAGCAGAGACTGCAGAATGCGTTATTGACAATTCCTTGGAGAGGCCTATGACAAAATTAACAAGAAAATCATTCCCCAAGCTCAGCTACTGTGGCATGTATCCTCCTAAGAAAAAGAAAAACTAATGGGAGACACTCAATTCAAAATTTGACCATTTCCTCCATTGTCTTTTGTATCTACTTTCCCACTACTCCGCGGATGGTAGGGTGTGTGAAAAGCCTGGAATATACCCAAAGCAGACATGATGTGTTGCATTATTTCACCTGTGAAGTGTGTACCTTTGTTTGACTCAATCACTTCCGGTACCCCATATCTGCAGATTACCTCATTCATGAGCTTCTGTGCGGTTACCTGCTTATTTACTTTGGTAACAGAGTAGGTCTCCGACCTGAAAAGAAATCAACAACAACAAGCACGTATTCATACTTCCCAACAAGTGGGAGCTGAGTGTAGCCAATTTGCAATCCCTGAAATGGGTAGAGTGGTCTAGGCAAGTGTTATGTGGCAAATTTACTTCTGCCCTGTTGCTTACGGCAAAGATCATGCAAAATTGGACAAATGATGCAGCAGCTACAGAAAACCCAGGAGCCACCCGTCCTTGTTCAAGCGCCTACATCATTGCTGCTTTGAGAGGTGCGTCTTTTCTTGCATCAGCTGGGCCATCATGGGGCACAGGGATCGTGGTAGGCAAGTGCTGTTGACTGTTCGCCATACACCGTCCCTTTTTAGTCCATTCGTCTTTTTCTTCCTTGCTGGCTTGTAACTGTAAAGTCTTTAGCATATCAAAGTTCAAATTTTTATCAAAGTCCAAGGTTTAGTCAAAGTCCAAGTTCATATCAAAGTCCAAGGTTTAGTCAAAGTCCAAAGTTATTGTTAAATTCTTCTTTTCTTCTTTTCTTCCACGGCTTGAGGGCCGCTGCCTTTGCTGTGTGGCCTGTGATGGCATTGCCTCTTGATTCTCCGGTGTAGGAATTGGTGTGAGCTTTCCACTTTGTCAGGTAGAAGTAGGGTCTCCGTGAGACCGCTGCATCGCTGCATCATTTTTAATTGGCTGTCCTGCTGAGGTAAAAAACTGTCTGGCCTTCCCTGTTGGGCCGTAATCATGAGCTATGCCAAATGCATACCGGGAGTCAGTGTAAATGTTTGCCGTCTTACCTTCCTCCACTCTACACGCCTCAGCGAGGGCTTTTAGTTCTGCTTCTTGTACTGCAACATGTGGAGGCATTCTGCTTTTAGGACATCTTGTTGTGTAACCACTGTATATCCAGTGTGGAGTCGTCAATCACCCTGGGACCATCTATAAAAAACAACTCAAAATATGCATTATTAACAAGGGCTTTCAGTAACTTTTTTAAAACTTAAATTTTCTTGTTGCATCACTGCTAGACAATCATGCTGGTATTCTATTTCAAATAGATCAGAATCTTGTTGCAAAAAATTTAAAAAATTTAAAAATGGCTTGCAAAAAATTTTAAAAATGGCTGACTTGCAATACTTAGATCACCTATGCCTTCTCCTCCCCCCCTTTAAACCCGGGTACGCAATTGGAAGAAATAGTAGCCGGGTTCAAGTTAGTACAACATTGTAAAAAGATTTGATGGATGCAGATAAGGCCTGTAAAATGTTAGCACCAATAGCAGAGACATGAGTTACATCGGGGCAGAATAATCTACAAACATCTATTAATATTTGAAATGTGATATTCCTTTAAGTGAATTCATTATTAGTCTGTTCCTGCCTGCAATGTCTTATCAAATTTGAGACAGGAGAAAAAAAAACAAAAAAAAACTTTTACTAGCTGCTTCAAGATCCTCACCCCCTCCCTTGGACAAGAGGGATGAAACATTACTACGTACTATTACATCATCTAGCTCCACCCCTTCGATATTGGCTCCTTGCGTCTTTCTTCACAGCTCATTTCAGCTTAACAGTCTACACGTCCACATCTCAACCAAGCAAAGTCCCATGCATGGGGAGGACTTTTATCCCCAGTCATTATCTGCATCACACTCTCACCACAGCCCGAACACGGGTCACTAACTCTCATCCATCCATGCTCTCAAGTTTGCTCCGTCACCCCCTATTGAAGGTGTACCAGTACATACAGATGCACAGACAAAAAAAGTTTGACAAACAAACATACATCAGTTGAAAAACATTGAGGTGAGTGCTATTATGTTATAAAGTACATGATTCTATTGAGATGAGATTGTGAATGAGCGCTATTTTTGACAAATTATGTGAAAAAAAATTTGCTGAGTGACTGAGACATTCTATATTTCTTATTTACTGAAGCTATTATATGCTCTATTAAACGCTGAAGTATTTTAGAATCTGTGGGTATTTTTCAGCCCCCCTTGTCTTTCTTTCTCTGTATTTGACCCTGAACAAAAAGTGAAGTCTGAAAGCCCCCCCCTTTTAAAAACATGTCTTATCTCTCTACGAATATGAAACACAGACTGAATTGTTTTAGCTTAAAGGAGATGTCTCGAGGAAGCAGTGATTATTTTTTTTTGCCCAGTCCCCCTAATTAAACATACATTACTAATTACCCCTGTAAATGACTTTCCTAGCTGGTTTGTACTTACCGTTCCAGCGTTTCAGCAACTTATAAAAGTTTCCCCAAGATGGCCGCCGGCTCTTTCCCCGTCGCTTGCTGCAGCCCGACGTGCGCGCTCCCGAGACGCTGCCAGCTGTGTCTCCATGGCAACCGGACGCCCCGCAGCCGCCGACCAGACGCCCCGCAGCCGCCGACCAGTCGCCCACCGCCAGGCAGCAGGTAACCGGCGCTAGCCCCCGGCTCCCCAGCGCTACGCTCCCCAGCGCTAGACCCTCAGCCCAGGTGAAGGCCCCGGAGCCCAGCGCTAGGTTCCGGAGGCCAGGTGAAGGCAGCCCCCCCGGCCTAGCGACAGCCCCCCCATCGCAACGGCAGCCCCCCCCCGGCCTAGCGACAGCCCCCCCATCGCAGCGGCAGCCACCCCCGGCCTAGCGACAGCCCCCCCATCGCAGCGGCAGCCCCCCCCCGGCCTAGCGACAGCCCCCCCATCGCAGCGGCAGCCCCCCCCGGCGCAGCGACAGCGACGACAGCCCCCCCGGCCCATCACTTACCTGGACGGCAGGACAGCTGGACGGCAGGACAGCTGGGCGGCTTCTCCGGACAGCTGGGCGGCTCTGCACCTTCCTCTAACAGAGGAAGGTACAGAATGGCCGCTCCAGCGCGCTCCCGAGCAGTGACAGCTCGTCTGCGCATGCGCAGAAGAGCTGTAGCGGGGAGCACACTGAAGCGGCTCGTGCTGAATGGAGAAGACCGGACTGCGCAAGCGCGTCTAAAAAAGCAAGCTGCCGGCGAATTTAGACGGAACCATGGAGACGAGGACGCTAGCAACGGAGCAGGTAAGTGGAATAACTTCTGTATGGCTCATATTTAATGCACGATGTATATTACAAAGTGCATTAATATGGCCATACGGAAGTGTATAACCCCACTTGGTTTCGCGAGACCACCCCTTTAACTATTCCGTGCATTTGAACTCATAATTAACACATATCCTGGGACCTTGCAACATTCATTTTCGACCCCTGTATAAGTAAGAATATACCTTAGAAATTGCTATATTTCCTGCCTACTAAGACAGTATAATTAATTAAATTCATTTCAAGCCTTCATTCCTTTACAGCAAGCAAAGATATTATCCAGGATTATTATTGCATTTTCTCTCGCTTCGTTATCTCTTGACCTTGAAAACTAAACACAAGCTCGCAGCTACATGTCAACAAAACCTCTTCTAAAAGCAAGCTCAGTTAACCGTTTGCACATACAGTATATACATATATACACACATATATATATCTATTATCTATCTTGTATTATACACATTTTCCTCTCTCTCTCTGCCAACAAATCACATGCATTGTACCTTTCTTCTCGACTTTGCTTGTTCCCCTTATTTCTCTCCCTACCTAGCTGCCAATATAACCTTCAATAGACACTCTCCTGACGCCCTCTTGATCACTTACTGTACTTTTCAACATTTCACTTACGGATACTTTCTTAAACAAATAATGTGTATATACTTAACTTTCTCTGACTGTCTCTCTCTCCTCCTCCTCCAGCACTTTCTAGCAAACCTTGGTCTTTCAAGGCACCTCTCGGTCCTAAAGACCTCCTCCCAGACACCATTTTTGTAATCTACCGTGCGGGTCGATGTCACACATTTTCATAAGTTTTCTTACAGTCTACAGATTGTGACCCTTGTCTCTCCGCCATCAATTGATCCGCACGGCGGCAGCCCATAAGGGGCTCTGTCTTCTTTAATAAGATCTTACGCATATTAGAACAACAACAATAATAATAATAACACGCTCCATAGAATGCATCCCTCTTAATTTTCAAATTGTCAGCCCCTTATATACCGGCAAAACAACCGAGGGTCCCTTCTCCTATGTAACCAGCCTCATAAAATGCATCTCTCTGAAATCAAATCGTTAGCCCCATATATAAGGCAAAACAACCGAGAGTCCCTTCCCCTATGAAGCCAGTCTCATAAAATGCATCCCTCTTAAATCAAATCGTCAGCCTGGGATATATATATATATATGGCAAAACAACCGAGGGTCCCTTCTCTTATGAAACCTGTCTCACAAAATGCATCCCTCTCAGCATGCATCCTTCTTAATTTTCAAATTGTTAGTCCCTTATATACTGGAAAAACAACCGAGGGTCCCTTCTCTTGTGAGACTAAATACAACAAACAACCTTCACTATCGTTAAAACACCATGGACTTCAAAGTACAAATAAACTACAGGCTAGTTTCTGGGTGACCGATTGGTGCGCATATCACGGTCAGTGGTCCATGACGGCAAACCCGAAGCCCACACGAGTTACCGTGTAGAACTCTTAACCCAACCCGTCCGGTCACAAACCACAGATAGTCAGTCCCGCTGCAAGACTCTCAGCGTAAAACACAACATAAATATATGCTGGTCTTACCTGGAGTTCTGTGAGTTGATCAGGCTCGGTTTGCAGCAGGACGGCTTCTCCGTGGCGTGGATCCGGGTGGAATGCGTTGTACGGCTCTGGCTTTGTCGCCCCAGTTGGTTGCGCCAAATTGTCAGGGTAAAATTCTAAGTACAGCACCAATCAGGCCCACCCCACTTGCCCCACTGCCAGCGGTAAGAAGAGACACCACACGGAGGTCTGGTATAGTTTCTCACACAGGACATGGCTCTGCTTTATTACAGATTACATGAGATCTTATACCCTTTGTCTCATCACCAGGAATGGGTGATGGGTTCATAACCATATATGGGAAGTCCGGATTTCCGGCCTGAGACAGTGAAAACAGTCGTTATCTCGATATGGCGCCTCTGGCTTATGTACAGAAAATCACATATTCAATTAACTCCAGTGCAAAGAATCACCCACTCAATTCTAAGAAAGCGGCCAAGCATGCATTCTCCATATATGGGAAGTCCGGATTTCCGGCCTGAGACAGTGAAAATTCAGATGCATAGTTGAACATCTTGATATGGGCTTCTGGGAAAACAGCCAAGTACACGCGGCCTTGTCCGATTCTTCTTGTGTTCAAGATACATTTTGTCTTCGCCTTGCAAGGCCTCTTGGCATATCTGATGTAAGGCGACATATAAGTTTTTCTCATTTGGAATTGAATAGAACTTGCATACAGGTATAAAGCATAAAGAACATATGGCAATATATACATATACCCTCACAGGAGGGCAGGGAGAAAAAAAACCCACAAATTCTGCCATTGTATTTTGGATCTTTATTTTACAGCGTTAGGGCTTAGTCAGACGGGCGTTTTTTGCCGCGATTTGCGCATGCGCATGCGTCCGGCGATTTTTTAAAACCATTGCTTCGCAATGGTATCGGACACATGAGCGCTTTTTATGCGCTCCTTCGAAAAATTATAGAACAAAAAATCGCAGATCGCACCTATCTGCGATCTGCGATTCCTGTTTGCTTCTGTATATGCGCTCAATGGGGCCGGCGGCAGCAGCGCCGACCCCAATGAGAACATATAGAAGACAAATCATTCTTCTCTGCCACAGCTGTAACATCTGTGGCAGAGAAGAACGATGTTTGCCCATTGAATTCAATGGAGCGGCAATACAGCCGCTCCATTGAAAGCAATGGGCTGCCGGCGTGCGCGGGGTTAATTGTCGGGAAGGGGTTAAATATATAAACCCTTCCCTGCAATTCATGCTAAAATGTGTTAAAATAAAAAAAAATTGTATACTCACTGTTAAGGACCGTTACACATGACCGGTCACATTAACCTTTCAAGCCTTGGGTTCCAAATTAGTTCATACCTGGATGCATCAGAGAGGCCAAAAACTATGATGTATAGTAATTAGCTCTCACAGATATGTCGAGATGAGCCGCGGCAAGTATATACAGCCCACTCTGCTTAAGGCGCGTACACACTGAAAAGTTTATTGACTGACTATAGTTCTAATACAGAAAATGAATACGTCATTAGTCACGGGGGTTAATCTCATTGGGTTAGAAAAAACATTGGAATCATGCACTGTTTAGTGAGAATATATTTATGTTCTCAAGCTTCAGCGTTATCTCGTCCTCCCTGGTCCTCCCTTTGTTATTCAGCTCGCTGTAGTACAGTCAGTTCCCTTGTCCAAGTTTTTCTGAAAGTGTGGGAGGACTTTTTCCTGATAAGAACTGTTGTCCAGACTTGGTTCTCATGAAAAAGAACAGAGAGAGACACATCATTACGCATTGCACCGAATCTCCTGCTGTAAAGTTATTTCTGCTTGAATAATTGTTTCACTACACACAAGCTTATTTACATCTTATAATGCTCCATTTTGTATCTAGCGACCATTTTGAGACAGATTCTTCCATTTTATGAGCCTGTACTTTCTCAATTCCCCCTAGAAACTGTCTCAAAATAAACGGTACTTTATAACTTCTACTGGGCGGGGTAAGGTTTGCTTTCCCTATCTCTAGCTTATGATCTATGCCCTACCTATCATTGTTGGTCAGCTGTCCAAGGGCTAATCCCTTCCCCGACAACTAATCCTAACTAACTAAACGCGAAGACCTGATGGACACAGAAGGGATCTACAACATACATACTACTCTATTCTAATGGCTGGGAGACTAGAGTGGTCACCCCTGTTTCTGCTGAGACAGATCCATAAGAGGACAAATCGCTCTGTTGTATTATAGGCATATAGCCATCGCCCGGGGTCCCTATATCTACGTATACGGGGGCGATAGGTACCATCTGATCTGTAAGCTTAGCACAAGAGCGTCTCATGCAGGGCACAATACAGACAGAAAGTAGCAGGAGTATGATAAGAGTAACCAGAATCCCTATTCTTATCTGCATTAAGAATTGTTTCCATTGTCCGGTCCGTACAAACCACTCATCCCAGGAGTTAGTTATCCCAGAATTACGCTTCAGCTCTTCTGACAATGTGGCCAATTTCTTTATTGCGATAGTCACTTTACCTGTAGGGCCCTGTGTTATCTGGAATATATGTACAGCAAGTTTTCACCAATCATTTTACAAACACCACCTTTCTCGGTTAGCATCATATCCAGAGCCACTCGGTTCCGGAAAGCCATGGTGGCCGTGGGGCCCAACTGATCAGCAGGCCCCTAAAGTGCATCTCTTGTATAGCTCACAAACCTTTGTTAGTTGTAATATATATACAAACATTCTTATTGATGGTTACTATTCCAAACAGGGACTCAAATCCGGCTTTAACTTGATCCCTGGCTTTAAACTCATCTGGCACCCCCCCTTGGCAATCTGTTTGCATCTATATATATATACACATGTGGATCAAACCTGCCACCTGGTTTCAGATTGTGACGCTCGTCTGTAGGACCTGAGAGAGAAACAGAGACCACAGAATGCGTTATTGACAATTCCTTGGAGAGACCTATGACAACATTAACAAGAGAATAATTTCCCAAACTTGGCTACTGTGGCATGTATCCTCCTGGAAAAAAGAAAAACTAATGAAAGACACTCAATTCAAAATTTACCCGTTTCCTTCATTGCCCATGGATCTACTTTCCCACTACTCCGTGGACGGTAGGGTGTGTGAAAAGCCTGGAATATACCCAAAGCAGACATGATTTGTTGCATTATTTCACCTGTGAAGTCTGTACCTTTGTTTGACTCAATCACTTCCGGTACCCTGTATCTGCGGATTACCTCATTCATGAGCTTCTGTGCAGTTACCTGCTTATTTACTTTGGTAACAGGGTAGGTCTCCAACCTGAAAAGAAATCAACAACAAGCACATATTCATGCTTCCCAACAAGTGGGGGCTGAATGTAGCCAATTTGCAATCTCTGAAATGGGTAGAGTGGTCTAGGCAAGTGTTATGTGGCAAATTTACTTCTGCCCTGTTGCTGACGGCAAAGATCATGCAAAATTGGACAAGTGATGATGCAGCAACTACAGGAAACCCAGGAGCCACCCGTCCTTGTTCAAGCGTCGACATCATTGCTGCTTTGAACAGGGTGCTGGATGAGGCAAGCATCGCCACCATGCTGAAGGAGGTGCTAGAAGGTCTGGAGTACCTGCATAAGAACGGCCAGATCTACAGGGATGTTAAGGCTGGAAACATCCCCCTGGGTGAAGACGGCTCCGTGCAGATCGCAGATTTCGGCGTCAGTGCGTTTCTAGCCACAGGAGGCAACATTATCAGGAATAAAGTCAGAAAGACCCTTGTGGGCACGTCATGCCGGACGGCACCGGAGGCGACGGAGCAGGCCAGAGGACACGACCTCAAGGCGGACTTCTGGACCCCCGGTAGGTGTGTCTTTCCGTGCATTCGCTGGGCCATCATGGGGCACAGGGACCGTGGTGGGCAAGTTCTGTTGACTGTTCGCCATTCACCGTCCCATTTCTGCTGCTCCCCTATTTAGTCCATTTGTCTTTTTCTTCATTGCTGGCTTGTAACTGTAAAGTCTTTAGCATAGCAAAGTAATTCAAAGTCCAAGTTCATATCAAAGTAATCAAAGTCCAAGGTTTATATCAAAGTCCAAAATTATTGTTAAATTCTTCTTTTCTTCTTTTCTTCTTTTCTTCCACGGCTTAAGGGCCGCTGCCTTTGCTGTGTGATCTGTGATGGCGTTGCCACTTGTTTCTCTGCTGTAGGAATTGGTGTGAGCTTTCCACTTTGTCACCGCTGCACCATTCTTAATTGGCTGTCCTGCTGAGGTAACAAGCTGTCTGGCCTTCCATGTTAGGCCGTAGTCATGAGCTATGCCAAATGCATACCGGGAGTCAGTGTAAATGTTTGCCGTCTTACCTTCTACCACTCCACACGCCTCAGCGAGGGCCTGTAACTCCGCTTCCTGTCCTGGGACATGCGGAGACATTCTGCTTTTAGGACATCTTGTTGCGTGATCACTGCATATCCAGCGTGGAGTCGTCAATCACCCTGGGTACCATCTATAAAAACAACTCAAAATATGCATTATTAACAAGGGCTTTCAGTTAACATAAAGAAGAGACAGTGTCTGCAATTGCATCTTCCTGGACATGTGCCAGGGGGTACTGACGGACCAAAGGGGCTAAGAGCTTGTTCCTCTGCGTGCGTAAGAGTGAGGACAGGGAGAGGTGTCGTTTGGTCTGCTGCCATCCGACATAAAGTCGGGTGACTTTCAGACCCGGGGTGTATACGAGCCTCACCGGACAGGTGAAGTTTGATACAACCTCCCAAGGGTCCCATCACGCAATTCTCAATACGCTTTCAGGACCTTCCAGCACAAGGAAGCGCGTGAGTATCGTGACCCCTTAAACATTACCTCAAGTGGTTCAGTTTCCGCCAGCTGAATTGGCACTTCTGAACCCCTTGCACCGATTACCGCTAGACAATCAGGCTGGTATTCTATTTCAAATAGATCATAACCTTGTTGTAAAAAGGAAAAAGAAAAAATTAAAAATTAAAAATTTAAAAATAGCTTTAAAAATAGCTGACCTGCAATACCTAGATCACCTATATCTTCTCTCCCCCCCTTTTGAACTAGGGTACTTAACTGGGAGAGTAACCGAGTTCAAGGTAGTAGCTGGATTTGACGGGCCAGAAATAAGTGCTTGGGTTGCACTTGCGTGTATACACTCCGGATATCATGGGGAGGGGGTTAGTTCAATACCAACTCCGAAGATTTGTTAACCATTGCCTGTACTGCTGCCACCGCACAAACACACGAGGGAGCTGCTTCAGAGGTGAGAGAGAAAAGAATAATTGAAAGACAGTCATAGAGTGGTTGCATAAGTAGGGAAACCGAGTGCATTCATGGTCGGCAGTATGAAACAAGGCCCAGAAAGGTGCGGGGTTTGGCAACGCATATAGGTACAGGTATGGCCGGGACAGCAGCCTTTTGTTCCTATGTCAGATGTCCAGTTCCTTGGCCTAAACAGTGACCCAGGAGAGTTTGTCTTTAGAGGCTTTACAGACATTTTCTGCAAGAAAAATTAACAGTGAAATTGTGGCCTGTTGGCAGGCTTCCAGATTATCAGCACACAGCACCTACATCACACAGCGCCGACAGCACACAGCACCTACATGCGGTAGGTGCCTGGCTGACCCTTCAGCATCTTTTCTGGACTGGAAAAAGAGGGGTGTTTGTTGGAGCAGTTAGTTTACAAAACTCTTCTGAACCGGCACCGTAAGATATCAGTGCCAATAATAAAGACATGAATATTCTACAAACATCTATCCACATTGAAAATTTTACAGTCTGCATATGCAGAAAGGGGGGAGAAAAACTTGTATCCCCAGTCAATATCTGCATCACACATCTTACATTTATCATAGTCTGAACACGGGTCATTAACTCTCATCCATCCATGCGGTCAAGTCTGTCTCTCTCATTCAAATGTTAGTAAGAGTTCACACAGGACGTAACGCGTATGATGCAACTGTCCTCATCTTGCAAACAAATGCATTCAATCACTACCACCTCTCCTGTCTGTAATACCAGAGAAGTATACCAGATTCCACAGCACTAATATTTCCCATAAAAGGAACACACATTTAGCAATTACGCACTCGTCCGACCAGTTACAGAACTGACATTTACACAAAGAACAGCAAAACTAATATTCACTGGATTCATTTTGAGTTCTATTCTAGTCAAGCAAACTTAATTAATTGTCCAGTGTTCTCCGCTCTAACTCTCAAGGCCTAAGACTAGATCGAAGAGAAAAACAAAGGGAAGGGGGGAGATTGGAGACCTGCTCCGGCCTAGCTGCGGCTTCTAATAGATCAAGCATTAACCCTCTATGTACTCCTATATATTTATATATCTATATATATTATCACATATTGACCCTCTCCTTCGTTCTGTAAGCTTTCCTACTGCCGTCTGCGATCCTAGCACCTATAGTGGCCTTTCTTCTCAGCAGTATCTGACTTATGAGGAATGGACAACACGTACAGCAATGACACAATGTTATGACATTAAAACATACAGGACAGACAGCACGGTGGTTAATTGCACATAATTGTCTGCAGACTCTGCATGAACTTGCTTCATGTCATAGGGGGACACAGACTAGAGGATTCCCTTTCTCCTCCATTTTTCCCCCTTGCAAAGTGGAAAAGATTTTTCCAGCAACAACTACATTCATGGGAAATTTTAAGCACAGACCTACTTGGGATGGGGGTGCTAAACACAGACTGCAGAACAGATAATCGGGAGAAGGCTGTTTGCAGGTGGGATGAGGGGACTTGAATGTTTCTATGCAAAATTCAGAAAAGGCACTCGTCATTGCAGTGCGCAGAATTGGTATGCCAGGTAAAAACATACATAGATGGGAGGTCAGAGGCCAGCTCATTTCTGCTGCGGAGCTAAGATGACGTCTGAGCGGCAGCTGAAGGTATTGTTACAACAGATGCTAAAATGGCCGCTGGGCTGTGGCTGGCACTGAAATGGCCACCGAAGGCGTGGCCTAACTGGGCGATGGTGACGGGAGGGTCCAGGAATACTACATACTAGACACGTATCAAGATATATCGACTGGTATTGGCCCCAATAACAACACGGCCATCTAGGGGCAGGACAAAAGGGAGAAAAACATCGTCCATGACACGGCCGGGGCGGTGCCCTCAGATGGTGAAGAAAGGCTGCCTTTCTTTGTCTTCAACTCAAAGCATATGAATAATCGCCATCTTGAATCTGCAACTTTCTTACTTCAACTGTACGTCACTTACTGAAACATCTTTCTCTGCAAACTTGAGCAAACGTCTATTAACTACAATTCCTTCATTATCAGCTGACACACTTTTCACATAACTTCTTAACTTTTTTTTTTTTTTTTTGCCTACTCTACATGACACCAAGTGGACAGAATCAAACAGACCACTGTCAGGTACCTTAATTTAAACATGTTCCGAAACTAAACTCTGAGCCGTCTCTCAACCGGGATCTGCAGTCCCTGAGAAGTTCGTCTCTCAACCGGGATCTGCAGTCCCTGAGAAGTTCGTCTCTCAACCGGGATCTGCAGTCCCTGAGAAGTATGCTCAATAAACTAAACCTCGAAGCCGTCTCTCAACCGGGATCTGCAGTCCCTGAGAAGTCCGTCTCTCAACCGGGATCTGCAGTCCCTGAGAAGTATGCTCGATAATACAATTTATAACGTCCTAAAAGATTCTGTCCCCTGGTGTCATAGACCACCCAAGACCTGAGGTAAACTTCTTTACCGATGACAACTATGATGTCAAACATCAAACATCCGACTGACCTAGGAGTCTGTCAATCAACTGAGCCAAAACAGACCAACGGCAGGCATCATATGATAAATATGACACTTACCGGGCTGTGTGTGAGGTTGATCAGTCCTCTGGTTTGGCACAGCGGATATATGTTCTCCCAGTCCGATGTCGTCGTCCGATGAGTGACACAAGAGTCAATCAATCAGTAAATCCTGCCGACTACGCCAACTGTTAAGGACCGTTACACATGACCGGTCACATTAACCTTTCAAGCCTTGGGTTCCAAATTAGTTCATACCTGGATGCATCAGAGAGGCCAAAAACTATGATGTATAGTAATTAGCTCTCACAGATATGTCGAGATGAGCCGCGGCAAGTATATACAGCCCACTCTGCTTAAGGCGCGTACACACTGAAAAGTTTATTGACTGACTATAGTTCTAATACAGAAAATGAATACGTCATTAGTCACGGGGGTTAATCTCATTGGGTTAGAAAAAACATTGGAATCATGCACTGTTTAGTGAGAATATATTTATGTTCTCAAGCTTCAGCGTTATCTCGTCCTCCCTGGTCCTCCCTTTGTTATTCAGCTCGCTGTAGTACAGTCAGTTCCCTTGTCCAAGTTTTTCTGAAAGTGTGGGAGGACTTTTTCCTGATAAGAACTGTTGTCCAGACTTGGTTCTCATGAAAAAGAACAGAGAGAGACACATCATTACGCATTGCACCGAATCTCCTGCTGTAAAGTTATTTCTGCTTGAATAATTGTTTCACTACACACAAGCTTATTTACATCTTATAATGCTCCATTTTGTATCTAGCGACCATTTTGAGACAGATTCTTCCATTTTATGAGCCTGTACTTTCTCACTCACCTTTCCGCTGCAGCCGGAGTCCAGCCGCGGCCGCTGTCAGTTCTCCTGAACTGCTTCTCGGCACTATTCAGCCGGCGGGGCTTTAAAATCCCCGCCTGCTGAATGATCTGCTCTGATTGGTCACAGCCTGACCAATCAGAGGCCGGTTTCACTCACACACCCATTCATGAATTCATGAATGGGTGAGTGACTGCTGCCTCTCAGCGCTGAGCCAATCAGGGGCAGGTCTGACTCACATCCATTCATGAATTCATGAATGGGTGTGAGTGAGGCATGCCTCTGATTGGCTCAGCGCTGAGCCAATCAGGGGGCAGGTCTGACTCACACCCCCTTCACACCCACTGCAGGACGGCTGCCCGGAGCTGCAGGCAGAAGGTGAGAATGCAATTTTTTTTTATTTTAACACATTTTAGGATGGATTGCAGGTAAGGGCTTATATATTTAAGCCCTTACCGACAATTCATCCCGGGCTCGCCCGCAGCGCATTGCTTTCAATGGAGCGGGCTGTATTGCAGTCTCCATTGAATGCAATGCGCTGGACAGCTCCGGCCCGTTTCTAATGAAACGCGGCTAGGAGCAGATTTTCGGGCGATTTGCGGGCGACTTGCGCGCACCGGTCACGCGATTTGCGGATGCGCATCCGTCATGCGATCCGCAAATCGCGGCAAAAAACGCCCGTCTGACTAAGGCCTTAATCAAACTGAAAAAAAGGGCAGAATAAAGCTTTTCTACAGGTTGGTAGGATTACGGCAATACCGAGATTATATTTTTTTAGGGGTTTCCACTTTTGCACAATAGAAACCCTTATTCTTGGAAATTATTATTTTTTTGCATTGCTGCATTTAAAGTCCATAGCTTTTTAATTTTTTTATTGATGGAGGACAAATAGTGTGTTCAATCTATTGTACAGGTCGTTACAGATAATATATATATATATATATATATATATATATATATATACACATATATATATATATACTGTATATATATATAAAGATGAAAGCCCTCACTGACTGACTCACTGATGACCTGACTCACTGACTGATTGACTCGCCACTAATTCACTAACTTCCCGATGTCGCACAAACATGAAATTTGGCATGAGCATTCTTTCGGTCTTAAATAGGAAAAGTAAAGGGGTCACAACTCAAATTCGATGCCAAGTGCAAAAGTATTGGCACCCCTATGTAATGGGTGTCGTGCAAACATGAAATTTGGCATGACCATTCTTTAGGTCCTAAATAGGGAAAGTAAAGGGGTCACAACTTGATTATTATTCAATGCTAAATGCAAAAGTATTGGCATCTTTATGTACTGGGTGTCATACAAACATGAAATTTGGCATGACCATTTTTTAGGTCCTAAATAGGAAAAGTAAAGGGGTCACAATTTGAAAATGCAATGCTAATTGCAAAAGTATTGGCACTTATATGTAATGTACCTAATCTGATTCTCTAACTTCCTGGTGTCATACAAACATGAAATTTGGCAGGAGCATTCTTTAGGTCCTAAATATGAAAATAAAAGGGGTCACCACTCGATTATTCAATGCTAAGTGCAAAAGTATTGGCACCTCTGTGTAATGTACCAAATCTAATTCTCTAACTTCCCGGTGTCGTACCAACATGAAATTTGGCATGACCATTCTTTAGGTCCTAAATAGGAAAAGTAAAGGGGTCACAACTCGATTATTATTCAGTGCTAAGTGCAAAAGTATTGGCATCCTTATGTACTGGGTGTCATACAAACATGAAATTTGGCACGACCATTTTTTAGGTCCTAAATAGGAAAAGTAAAGGGGTCACAACTCGAAAATTCAATGCTAATTGCAAAAGTATTGGCACTCCTATATAATGTACCTTATCTGATTCTCTAACTTCCCAGTGTCATACAAACATGAAATTTGGCAGGAGCATTCTTTAGGTCCTAAATAGGAAAAGAAAAAGGGTCACCACTTGATTATTCAATGCTAAGTGCAAAAGTATTGGCACCCCTGTGTAATGTACCTATTCTATTTCTCTAACTTCCCGATGTCGTACAAACATGAAATTTAACATGACTATTCTTTAGATCCTAAATGGTAGAAGTAAAGGGGTCACAACTCAATTATTCAATGCTAATTGCAAAAGTATGTGCACCCCTATATAATGTAACCTCCCAGTGTCGTACAAGCGTGAAATTTGGTGCGAGCATTTTTTAGTTCCTAAATGAGGACAGGGGGAGGCGTGAAACATTCTGCCGAGGTGCATCAGTACATGCAGTCTGAGGAGAATCTAATGCTCCTCTACGTGTATACATATTTTATCTCTTGGTTACTCTAAAGTAACCTTGACTTCGTAAAAATTTATGCGCAAACAACACGTAAACACCTGTATCAAATTAACTCGGGCAAAGCCGGGTATATCAGCTAGTGTTATATAAAGAGGGGAAAGAGCGCAAAACAAGTTGTTTTTGTTACATTACTTTTTTGGGGTACATTTTTTATGCTCCAGTATGGGACTTGAACTAGAAAAGCTATGATCCATATGATAATGAATTATCACTTAAAATAGGGATCATAGACCTGGAAACCACTGTCTGCTGTCCGGTTGATATATCGCCAATTACATACTTTTAACGTTAGACTTTTCCCTAAAATCACAGGTGTCAGATGACACAAATTACATATTTATAACAAACATCAACATTGTATCTCATGATCGCTGCAAAAAACATGTGTAAACTTTAGTTATTGACACTAGTTGAGGGTGTTGGGAGTCTGGGAGTATAAAACTCAGTGTACACTCCTAATAGCGTATTTCTGAAGATGGAGAAGGCTTACTACCCCACACTCAATAACAGCAAAGAATTTTATAAGACGTTCTACTCCAAAGATGCAGATCCACTTACAGAGGAGGTCACTCTATGCCCTGCGCGGAAATTACTCGGCATATTAGGTAGAGTTTAGACTTCTTCCTAAAGTTTGTTGCTGACCTATCTGCTATAGAACTGGTTTCAAAAACAGCATTTTGTGAAAAAAATATATTCTTATTTTTGCTTTATTTTGCTTTTTTTCCAGTATGTTTTAAGTAATAACCAAACAGGCATGTTTTGCATTGTTTTCTAGTTGCATGCAGGTGATATTTCTGTCCGATTTTCAGACCGAAAAATCAGTCCAAACATTGGACAGAAATAGCACCCCTTCATTAGACTGGGTGAATGCATGCAGGCTTAAAAAAATAAATAAATAAATAACTATTCTTTTTGCATTCTCGGATGAAAATAACCCATGTACATGTGTGAGATCCTGTACATTGGTCAGCACACAGACCGGATGAGAATATGTGGTGTTCTTTGAGGCATTTAAAAATGCTTAAAAATAAGTGTGTGAAGGTGGCCTAGAAGTAATAGAAGGGGTCGGGGTCCTCATGTTGATACCCCCATCAGCTCCCCAGGGCTCTCCTCTCTGGACACCCAGCAACCTCAGTGACTGCAGAAAGCAAAGTGCTATTGGAAGTCTGACATAGTCTACAACACATCTCCTGTCTCATCAGAGGGTCAACCTGCAGCTTTGTCATTTCTCTGTGCTTTACACTGCAGCTTTGAACCAACAGGACAGAGGTACCTGCTTAAAGGGGTTGTCCAGTACCCAATAATTTTTGAAGTTAAGTAACAAAAGCAGGGGTACTTACCTGTCCTCTGGCCTGGTGATCCAACACTGCAGTTCCTGCGGTCCTCCCAATCTTTCTTTGTGGAAAGACAGCGGGCTTGCTGAGCAATTTAATAGTCTACAGCATTATGAATATAGAGAACACATTAGTAGATAGCTGTAGCAGGTTTATTGTAGATCATGTGACATATATATATGGAAATGCTCTTTAACTGTGACATTTTCTATTCCAGACAGCATTTGTGGAGGCTCTGTGATTGAGCTAATTACGGGTCTAGGCATTTCCCCCCTCCTAGTACTGCTAGACACCTGCCATGACATCACTGTGTTAAATGCAAATGCAGATAACGTTGCAGAACTGGAGAAGTGGAGACAGAACCAGCCGGATGCATTGGATTTCTCCCATGGGATGCAGAAAGTTTGTGATCTCCTCGGCAGCAGGTGAGGAATGATAGATTGTTATTGGACTGAAAAGGAAGGTCTTAGTGATATCACTGACTCTCATCAGCAGGCCCAAACTGGCAATCTGCCTGATTGGGCAGGTTCCCGGTGGGCAGTGCTAGTGATTGACTCAGGGGAAGGGCCAGGTTTGTGCAGCTGTAGCTCTAGGTGAGGAATGATATAAATTGTTTTTAGAGTGAAAAGAAAGATCTCAGTGTAGTGACTCAGAAGACTACTACAAATCTCTAACGAGAAACTGAGGTAGTTTTGGCGCTTACCCCAGCAATGCCCCTGATGAGTAAGGAAGTATACCTAGCAGCAGGGTATGATAAACCCTTTCTATTGATTGCAGGCAGTGATTCTTCTTATTGGTCTGTTAGTCAAATGAGAGAAATAACCTGATTGGCCAGAAGCCAGTGGTGTAAAAGCAATACAGAGGTTGAGATTGGAGGATCATTTGCCTAAGCAAAGGAAGGTCCTGCTGAGATAGACCTGCAGGGGTAGGGCATGTGCGAGGAGCCGAGCAGAGCGATTTAAAAGTGAATCTAGAGAGCAGGGTAAGCTACAAGTTGGCGACAGAAGATCCCGTCAGCGATCTTTTTGGAGAGTGAGAAAGTGCAGGAAACGCCTTAAGACCAGAACAGAGTGGGAAAAGTGGAGGAGAAGCGTGTAAAGTGAATTGGAAGGTACCGGGAGTACTCAGCCAAGCCTCAGGACCTGAAGCAACCAAATCTGAATCCAGAACCCTGAGTGGAATTGGTCCTTAGCACTTATTTGAAAAATCCAATTGCGCTCACATTCAGTTCAACCAATGGTTTAATGCTAAATCTCTCCACAGTCTGCAGTTTTCCGCTATCTCTTCTTATATACAGATATACTGCTGTTTACTAGTATCTATGCAAATGTGCTTTTATGAAAGTTGTAAATCCGTAGATATCTACAAGTGTTAGTAAAAGTGAACCTTATTGATTCAACCTAACTCTCTGCTTCTGCATTATTGCTATTAATCCCATCATTGTGCTAGACAGCACTGGTGTTACCATTATCATTCACAGTAAAAAAGCATAAACACCCCTTTAAACCCCTGCAGTTGCTATTGACTGAGGAAAGTGTTGGTGATAACCAGCAATCAGCCTCACCGGGCATTTTCCCGATGGGCAGTGGCAGCCATTGAATCAGTGGGTAGGCCCAAATTTGTGCATCTGTGGTTCAAAACAAAAAAATAATGAGCAGCCATGCAACACTTATGCCTCTGACTCAGACTGTAGCCAGTGCATGTAACTTTTCCAATCCCTAATTAAGACTGACCTGCCAGCTGACACTGGCCGAAGCATCAGGAGGGCACTCTGTGCAGGCGTGCAGCCAACATCAGGACACTGTTAACACTGCCTCTGCTCATTATAGGTGGCCATGTAAGCTCCACCTCCCAACAAGTCCTTTGCCACTACTACTTAGGCTGCTGGGTCAATAAGTGGGCAGCTGGTCTGATATTAGTTGATTGGAATAATTAGTGGGCTGCTGGACCGAGTAGTGGGCTGCTAGAATAACTAGTAGATTGCTAGCACTATGGGACACCAGTGCCACACGCCCCATGAGCATTTATGCTTCTGGCAAGATCTACTCTGGCTCTCAGCCAGCTTCCGCCTCAGTGTGGCAGGAACTGCCATTTTCATGTTGCTTCCTGTCACACCCACAGGTGTTATCTCTTGTTTCTGCAGCCTGAATGCCTGTCTTCCACCCTCTGCAGACCATTATTTGTTCTGTACTCCTAATATATATATATACTTGGCAGGTACCACAAGCCACAGATCCCCGTCGATCAAATAGTGATGACTGTCACTTGTAAAAGTCCAGAATATCCCTTAAATGGTCGTTTTACCCCTTTCCCCCATTATGGTGTCTGTGAATGACGTGAATGACAGAATCGGATATATTCTATGGAACTGATAGTCAAAGATTGTCCACTGCATTATTTGTATCTGTGTTTCAGAGAAAGAGCTCAGGAGCTGGAGGGAAAACTGAGAAAAAAAGTGAAGTGCATCCTCCACTGTGACTTCACCAAAGAAAACTTCACCGACCCTCATGTACTTCCGAAAGTCGATTGCGTCCTCAGTGTTTGGGGTCTTGGCCCAGTCAGCAAAGACCAAGCTTCCTACACTGAAAACATGAAGAAGATGGCTTCACTGCTGAAGGTCGGGGGAAAGATGGTGATGATTGGAGGGCTCAATGCTAGTCATTTCACAATTGGGGAAATGAAATATTACACGCTGCTCTACGATGAGAAGACGGTGAGGATGGCGCTGACAGCTGCAGGATGCTCAATAAAAAGCTTCCAGGTTGATGACAGTAAAATTCCGCAATACTATATAGATAATACTCACGTCAACGTTGCTGTGGCTGTAAAAGAGCATGACGTCTAAAACTGTGACGACTTCTGAGTGTGATTTTAAAAGGGTTGTCCCACTTCCAGTTGTCTAGCTGTAGGAAGCAAACAGCTCCATACAATGTGCACTGGCCAGGGCTGGTATAGCAGGCTGATTATCATTCACTTAAGTAGAACTCAGCCTGCAATACCAACCCGGGCCACTGTGCAATCTACAGAGCTGTCTGCTTCCTGCAGCAAAACAGCTAGAAGTGGAACAGCCCCTTTAAATATTTTCTGGAATGGTGAGGAGCTGTGTAGGAGTACATAATGTCTCTATGCTTATGTAATAAATGAGCCTGTCATTCGGTCTATAATAAAATCGCTCTAGCTGTCTCTTATCTTCTCCTCTTTATAAGTCAGAATGGTTTAGGCTACACATGAGCTGGGTACCCCATTACTGTTTGTGAAACAAAAGCCCTGCATGCATCCCTTCATGAATTTCTCACTGAGCTAAATTACCCAGCAGGCCTTACTGACAAGTATCTCAGTAGGCAGCTATTAATGACTGTCTATATTAGTTATAAATAGAAAAACTTCAGGAAAGCGCCTCAGAGTTTCTTAAAAAACTGATTCTGGACTCACCTGGTGTGGATACCTGTATCCTAGACAAACTGGGTGTCCAGGAGCCTCTCCTGTGGTCCCAATGACAATTCTCAAGGAGTCTCTTCCTATGCTTGTGCATCCACTTATAAAGGGAAGAGCAGCATGGATTTCAGGGATCTTTTAACCAGATCCTCAGGGTATGAAAGCAAAAGAATAAAGAAGGTCAAAAAAATCCTGCGCTCATAGTAGGAGCATATGTTAGAAATATAACCAATGTGGCAACATTGGTCATAAACCAAAAACTTACATGGAAGGAGGGGGAAAAGGTAAACACAGAAGACCCCTCCTAGAAATGGTAAACCTTGTTACATCCAAGTTGTCAGGTGGAGACGCAGGGAACGCCAGCCAGGATAGTATTTTTTCAGTTATTATTTATTTGTTTGAAATAGAAGGTAACAAACAAAAAACCTGGCAACGCGTTTCTGTGCACATAGGCCCCTTCATCAAGCCATATTAGTCATAAAGTCTTTTCAATCAGGGGTGGATACTGACTGCAGATGGTCACTATGCAAGAAGTAAGTCTGCAGCTACAAAACCATCAGTCTTGATGGTGACGGGATTACCTGATGCTTGAGCACATACTGTAGCAACATGCGTTTCCTCAGGTTATAGGGCCTAAGGGTGGTTCTACACGGGCGAGAAAATCGTGTGATTTTCGCCTGATGCGAGAGTCAGTAAAAAAGCAGATTATGAAACCAATGATTTACAATGCTTTCCTTCCTATTAGCGATATTTTCACTCATGCGATGTTGAGTGAAAAAAAAATCATAGCATCTCCTTTCTTTCCGCGTTTTTTTTATCTCCCAGTTTTTCTTACGGAGTCTCCTTTTTATTGCAACACAACAAACATTAGATCCGATTTTAACATTAGAAAGTACTATTGACAGTTGCGATTAAAAATTACGCGTTTTATTGCGCAATTTTAGCGCGGGCGGAAGCAATGTGATGCGAGATTATTCTTAAAAAAGCATTGCTGTTGCCCAAACATCACGGTGACAAAGACATGATTTTTCTTGGTGCAAAAAACGCAATCGCCCTGGGGATGATGGGCATGTTGTGTGTGCACGGGTACAGTGTTCTAGTTTGTTGCAAAGATGCTCGATGGGATTAAGAGACGGACTTTGGGCTGGCCAATGAAGGCTATAGACACTCTGCTCCTCAAACCAAGCTTTAATACAACGTGCTGTATGACATGGTTGGTCATGTTGGTAGACACACGAAGCTGTAGCAAAGTATAGCCACAAGGTAGGTAACGCCACATTGTCCAGAATGTCTCTGTATCCATTGGCATTGAGGGTGGACTTTATTATAACCAATAGGTCTTGTCCTTCGCAACAGAAACATCCCCACACCATAACAGAACCTCCTCTAACTAGGACGGTACAGTCACGTAGAAACTGTTCTCCAGGTATTCGCCGCAACCAAGTACAGCCATTCAATTGGAAGATAGTGTACTGGGATTCACTTGCTTCCACTCATTTGCAGTCCAACAATAATGCTCCAAGTTCATTCTGTGTTGGAGCAGGGTTCCATCTCACCTGTTGCTCGGAGCTAACACAGAACCGCATGGGAGCACCATCAGCTTCCATGTTGGCGGAGATAGAAGATAGAGGTACCCGTTCACATTGCGACAGTTAATTTTTCCTGTGTGGCCGTCTGCAATGGAGAAACCACACAGACGTATGCACCCACGCGGAGAATATACGCCGGTTGCATTTAAACTAAGTCTTCTTCTGAGTAATTTGGTCTTGCCAGAGACTATGTGGAGAGCTTCTTGTCTTTATATCTCCTTCGGAGTAAATTTCATGTCCTGGACCAGGGACATATAGATAACGTGGACTATAGGGCCGTATTGAGCTTCTGCCATGAATGTACCTGTAATTACCTGTTTGCAACTTTAAAATTCAAGTGAAGTTTTACCGGGCCTCGACTGTTCCTGAGGACCCAAGATACGATACAGTTGTCCAGTTTTTGTTAATCCGCCGTGTATGAATGCCGATGTGTGGAATAGTGGCGTCACGAACTAACAACTACTTCCCCCCTCATCCTGAGGACTACTGGCCCTATCCTTTGCTGCAGTGACTCCCTCCAAGACCAAGAGTTGGTAAGTGACAGGTCCATGCACTACAACCTCCCAGCTCCAGCCGTATGCTTGGGTAGCGAGTCATTATCTGCAGTATCCCACACCTGGGTGTTGCATAAGATAGCATCTCTAACAGGACGTTTATACCTACCAACCATTATACATTCACTACTGTGATGTTGGGTTCGTGTGCAGCTGTTGCAGGGGCCCGGAGGGTCCTACAGGATAGTCACACAAGCATAGGTTCTGAACTATCTGGCTATGTGCTACTATGGAGACATAGAAGGTGTCGTACGGCGGAGAGACCTTGTCTCCTCCCCTTCTTTTTGTGCTTAAACTAGTCCGCCCCGTAACAGCTTGCTTCGGATTGGCTGCTGCCATAGAAAATCACTGATTGGTAGAGGGAGGAAGATAAGATACAGGCAAGGGAAAATGAGTAGGGTGAGACAGGATGCGAGGTGTGATTAATAAGAAAGGACGTGAGAAGCAGGTGGAAGTGAAGGAGGAGTTTAGAGAAAAATTGAAGGTTGTCGTCGGGAGGTGGATGAGAGAAGAAGTGTGCAGCCATGCTGCTGAAGTGATCGTTGCTGGAGTGGAGAGTAGGAGCACCAAAAACTACAGTAGCAGGTGTAGTGTGGAGGAAAACAGAACTGCAAGCGGCCCTATCACAGTTACTCCATTTTCTGCTAGGCTAATCCTTTGGAAACAAGCCATCAGATAACTAAGACTGGTGGGATTCTTCCTTGAGTAACCTTAGATCAGAGAGAGAGCATTTAGTGGAACTGTATGCGTTATTCAAGTATTCAAAGCAATGTTAACTTAAATGCAAGATAAGTCTGCAACACTGGGAATTGTAACTGAAAATACATGCCTTCACGAAAAGCTTAGTAAACTGTGTACCTTCGGTTTGCAACAAAGCTATGTGAACTTGTTTCAATTATTTTCAAAACCATCAACTGGAGTTCAGTCCCCCAAAGGTACTGGCGTCACATGTCACCACTGTTAAAACAAACTGCTCGGATGCCGCACTGTTCATCCATGGTAAAATTTTACATGCTGTTCCCTACGGATGGTTTTAGTGCTAATGGATGTTTCAATAGCCTATGAGACCCCCTGAGCAATTGCTCTGGCCAATGATGCTTGTGATGTCTTCACAGCTTGTCTAAGGCTTAGTATTGACATTCTGTTTACAAAGTCTCCCTGAATGTGGCTGCACAGCACACATACCAGATGTTTTCTATTCTCAATAACATTGCCAACCGTTGAGTCTGAAAGGTCCAAAAGTGCTGAGATCTCCCATACCGATTGGTTGCTCAGGTGACATCTCACCACCAGACCGGAAGTCTGTCAACTCTTCACCTGGTGGCATTCTGATGGTTTCTGTGCTGGGATTTGCCTGTGTCATACTCTTCTTTAAACTTAATGCTCCCACATCCGATTTGTATATCACCTTCACCTGACAGCTTAGGTTTGGTGGGGGTCCAATACTTTTGTTAAAATAGTGTACACTGGAAATATGACAACAAAAATATTTTCTTTTAGACAGCTTTCATAAGTGGGTGGTACCGGCTTACTTTCCCATAGCCCACCCTGTATTACCTGCCATTGGTCTTCTGTGATAATTACTCTCTGGTCCACCAGTTGTGGGTTGCGTTTTCAGCTGTCCAAGATGACAAAATCTTCAGACTTTCTTAACCCCACAGTATGAGCGTTAGATTGCCAATGCACTATACTTCCTCTCCGACATCCCAGCACTGCTCATGTGATCAACAACAGCAACTATTATACCCTCCCCGTGGTCCTGGGACAGCATTTTGTCCTATTCATATTCACTGACAGCAAGCAGGGATCTTAGTAATAATCAGGCTGTAAAATAAAAGTATTGAAAAGTTTCAGAATTGTCTTATTGTTTGGCTTTCTGCATCTCAACTTTATGTAATTTGTGCCTTCCACCCACTGGTTATTCTAAGTAAAGTTTTGCCAGACCCTGACCGTTCCCGGAGACCTGATGTACTTTAATACTGTTTGCAGCTCCTTCATTTATTTACCGCCGAGGGTCTTTCCAGTGGGTAACAATCCCTATGCGGTGACAATCCCTTTGCCAATTGGGCATCCCGAAAGAGGCCCAGCACTGCCCTGGCAAAGGCTATGTGTGCCCCTTTGGGGGGAAGCCTGGCAAGTCCTGCCATGACCAGTGTCCAACTTGCCCTCCCAGCTCCTCAATGTACACCCTGTTTCCGGGGTAACCCTACGGGACCCTACAAATCCCACATCAAAATCTGCAGTTTAACAAAAGTCCAAGGCATCACAAATCACATGTCGGGGGTAGAGAGTATCTAATTCATACAACCCATATAAATAGTAAAATGTCCCTCCTATAATATATAGCAAGCAGAGGAAGAGAAAACTGGAGTGCAGAACTCGACACCGCAAGGGGAAAGCCATCTGCACTCTGCCCCATACCCAAGTCAGTCAGTGTCTTTGTGCCAGACAGGTCAAACACTGCAATGGGAAGTCAGTGAGCACCAACAGCATAGGTGGGTCCTAGGCAACCCAAGACATGAACAATAAAGAAATCAGAGTGGCCAAACATGGCAGACTTACACTGCGCCGACGACATAGTCCTCTGCCGACAGCTTCAGCAATCGTAGGCATAAAGCGGACTTCAATGCTAGTACACCTGTGAAGGTCTCATTAAATCACTTTCACCGCTCCAAAGACTGAATTAGCCAGGAAACAGTTCCACAGGCCCAACCTGGCGCAGTTGCAGTTCCCCCGGGACATAAGCCTTGGCCAACAGCTTCAGCAATTGTAGGCAGAAAGCGAACCTCAATGCTAGTACACCTGTGTAGGTCTCATTAAATCCGTTACGTTTTCCTTCACCGCTCCAAAGACTGGATTAGCCAGGAAAAAATACCCCCCAAAATACATGAGAGGAGGGGGGGGATACCCGGTTTTCTTGCCCCATGTGTCCAGCCCAACCAGCCTCCGTAATTACCCCTGTCTTCGGACATAAAACGCAGTTTATATTATTACCTTTATCTAATATTTAGGGAATGCCAAAAAATGGGGATGGCGGGGGGATTATTTTTAGGAAGTCAAATTTTTTTCCGTATAAGTGGGCAATGGGGCCTGGAATTTATTCAGTTCTGCCCTGAAATCCAGCGGGCATTCCATCCATTATGGGCCTAGCCATGTGTCCTGTAAGTAGATTAGGGCCACAATGGATATGTTTCTGAACAGGGGACAAACAGGGGTATCCATTTTGGGGTGAACATCTTCATTCCTGTGTACACTGTTCAAAAAAAACAGTTTTTAAATTGACAAAATTGCTAAACAAATGAAAATCGTAATTTTTTCCTTTTGCTTTGCTTAGATTCATTCAAATACTTTGGGGTCAAAATATGCAGTACACCCCTGGATGAATTTGTTAAGGGGTCTAGTTTTTAAAATGGGGTCATTTGTGGGGGTTCTCGATCGTTTTGGATGCTCAATGGCTCTACATGTGGGCAATGGGGACTGGAATTTATTCCGTTGTACCCTGAAATCCAACGGGTGCTCCTTCCATTATAGGCCTAGCTATGTTTCCTTTAAGTAGATTAGGGCCACAATGGGTATGTTTCTGAACACGGGACAAATGGGGGTATCCATTTTGGGGCGAAAGTCTTCATTCCTATGTACACTTTCCAAAAAAAAGTTTTTAAATTGACACAATTGCCAAAAAAATGAAAATCGTAATTTTTTCCTTCTGCTTGGCTTAGATTCATTCAAAAACTGTGAAGTCAAAAAAGTCATCATACCCCTAGATAAATTCGTTAGGGGGTCTACTTTTCAAAATGGGGTCACTTGTGGGGGTTTTCCATCGTTTTGGTCACTCAATGGCTCTACAAGTGGGCAATGGGGACTAAATCTCCTTCAAGCAAAATTTCTGTTCCGAAAGCCACCGGTTGCTCCTTTCATTTTGGGCCCCATTGTGCATATAGACGTAATACTAGGGCCACAATGGGTATGTTTCTGAGCACAGGACAAACAGGGGTATCCATTTTGGGGTGCAAATCTTCATTCATATATGTGCGGTACAAAAAAAACTGCTTTTGAAATGACAGAATTACCAAAAAAATTAAAATCGTATTTTTTTTCCTTCGGCTTGGCTTAGATTCATTCAAAAACTGTGAAGTCAAAAAGTCATCGTACGCCTAGATAAATTCGTTAAGGGGTCTACTTTTCAAAATGGGGTAACTTGTGCGGGATCTCCATTGTTTTGGTCACTCAAGGGCTCTACAAGTGGGCAATGGGGACTAAATCTCCTTCAAGCAAAATTTCTGTTCCGAAAGCCACCGGTTGCTCCTTTCATTTTGGGCCCCATTGTGCATCCAGACATATGATTAGGGCCACAATGGGTATGTTTCTGAGCACCGGAGAAACAGGGGTATCCATTTTGGGGTGCAAGTCTTCATTCATATATGTGCTGTACAAAAAAACTGCTTTTAAAATGACAGAATTACCAAAAAAATGAAAATCGTAATTTTTTTCCTTCGGCTTGGCTTAGATTCATTCAAAAACTGTGAAGTCAAAAAAGTCATCGTACCCCTAGATAAATTCATTAAGGGGTCTACTTTTCAAAATGGGGTCACTTGTGGGCGTTCTCCCTCGTTTTGGTCACTCAAGGGCTCTACAAGTGGGCAATGGGGACTAAATCTCCTTCAAGCAAAATTTCTGTTCCGAAAGCCACCGGTTGCTCCTTTCATTTTGGGCCCCAGTGTGCATATAGACGTAATACTAGGGCCACAATGGGTATGTTTCTGAGCACAGGACAAACAGGGGTATCCATTTTGCGGTGCAAGTCTTCATTCATATATGTGCGGTACAAAAAAAACTGCTTTTGAAATGACAGAATTACCAAAAAAATGAAAATCGTATTTTTTTTTCCTTCGGCTTGGCTTAGATTCATTCAAAAACTGTGAAGTCAAAAAAGTCATCGTACCCCTAGATAAATTCGTTAAGGGGTCTACTTTTCAAAATGGGGTAACTTGTGGGGGATCTCCATTGTTTTGGTCACTCAAGGGCTCTACAAGTGGGCAATGGGGACTAAATCTCCTTCAAGCAAAATTTCTGTTCCGAAAGCCACCGCTTGCTCCTTTCATTTTGGGCCCCATTGTGCATCCAGACATATGATTAGGGCCACAATGGGTATGTTTCTGAGCACGGGAGAAACAGGGGTATCCATTTTGGGGTGCAAGTCTTCATTCATATATGTGCTGTACAAAAAAACTGCTTTTAAAATGACAGAATTACCAAAAAAATGAAAATTGTAATTTTTTCCCTTCGGCTTGGCTTAGATTCATTCAAAAACTGTGAAGTCAAAAAAGTCATCGTACCCCTAGATAAATTCGTTAAGGGGTCTACTTTTTAAAATGGGGTCACTTGTGGGGGTTCTCCATAGTTTTGGTCACTCAATGGCTCTACAAGTGGGCAATGGGGCCTAAATCTCCTTCAAGCAAAATTTCTGTTCCGAAAGCCACCGATTGCTCCTTTCATTTTGGGCCCCATTGTGCATCCAAACGTAAGATTAGGGCCACAATGGGTATGTTTCTGAGCACGGGACAAACAGGGGTATCCATTATGGGGTGCAAATCCTAATTTTCATGTGTACTATAGAAAAAAGTCCTGTCTTTAAAATGACATATTTGCAAAAATATGAAATTTTTGTTTTTCTCTTCTAAATTGCATTGACTCCTGAAAAAAAACTGTGGGGTTAAAATACTCATGACACCCTCAGTGAATACGTTAAAGGGTGTAGTTTTTAAAATGGGGTAACTTGTGGGGGTATCTATCATTTTGACCCCTATGAGCCTTTCCAATCTTGGATTGGTGTAGGAAAACAAAGTGTTCCTCAAAATGCTGAAAAGTAATGTTACATTTGTACGTCTCCTAAATGGTTAAAAAAAAAACGAAAATTTTTCCAATGTGCGCCCAAAATAAAGTAAACGGATGGAAATATAAATCTTAGCAAAAATTTCTATATTATGTTTGCACATATTTGAGATATTGCAGTTGGAAATGTGAAAAAATGACGATTTTTTCAAAATTTTCCCAATTTTGGCGCTTTTAATAAATAAACACAAATTCTATCGGTCTTTTTTTCCACCTAAATGAAGTACAACATGTGGCGATAAAACAATGTCAGAATCGCTTGGATATGCAAAACCTTTCTGGTCTTTTTCCATGCTAAAGTGACACGTGTCAGATTTGCAAAATTTGGCCTGGTCATTAAGGCGTAAACAGGCTTGGTCACTAAGGGGTTAAAGTATCAATGCTTTTGAAACTTTGAAAAATTGTAAAAACATTGGTAGATGAGCCTTTTGGGCCGCCAAAAAATTGGCCATTCAGAGGAGTAGCAGGAGGAGGACTAATGTCAGAGACAGATTGACAAAGCTAAATGCCCCGTTTTCCAGGTGATAGAGAAGAGTGTTTTTATCTGCGGTTGCAGCGAAAAGAATCTTTAGGTTCCGCTGCTCTCCGCCGGTGGAGAAGAGAAGTCTGGGGAAATCTAGGCTTTCTTCATCTTTATGAGTGTAAGCATGTCGGCACTGGCAGTTGACAGGCGGGTACGCTTGTCCGTGATGATTCCCCCAGCTGCACTAAACTCCCTCTCTGAAAAGACGCTAGCGGCAGGGCAAGCCAGCACCTCCAGGGCATACAGCGCAAGTTCGTGCCACGTGTCCAGCTTTGACACCCAATAGTTGTATGGAGCAGAGGCATCACGGAGGACGGTGGTATGATCGGCTAAAACTCCCTCACCATCTTTTTACAGTGCTCCCCCCGACTCAGCCTTCACTGGGGAGTGGTGACACAGTCTTGCTGGGGAACCATAAAGCTGGCAGATGCCCTGGAGAGTGTTCCCCTGCCTGCGCTGAACATGCTGCCTGATCTCCGCGCCTCCCCTGCTACTTGGCCCTCAGAACTGTGCCTTCTGCCACTAGCGCTGTCAGATGGGAAGTTTACCATCAGTTTGTCCACCAGGGCCCTGTGGTAGTGCATCACTCTCGAACCCCTTTCCTCTTCGGGAATGAGAGTGGAAAGGTTCTCCTTATACTGGGGGTCGAGCAGGGTGTACACCCAGTAATCCGTAGTGGCCAGAATACGTCTAACGCGAGGGTCACGAGAAAGGCAGCCTAACATGAAGTCAGCCATGTGTGCCAGAGTACCAGTACGCAACACATCGCTGTCCTCACTAGGAAGATCCCTTTCAGGATCCTCCTCCCCCTCCTCCTGCACAGCCCATACACGCTGAACAGATGAGAGGCAAGCAGCATGGGTACCCTCTGCAGTGGGCCCAGCTGTCTCTTCCCCCTCCTCCTCTTCCGGCTCCTCCCCCTTCTCCTCCAAAATGCACTGAGTATAGACATGAGGGTGCTCTGACTATCAAGCGACATACTCTCTTCCTCGTCTCCTGTTCCGACCGCAAAGCGTCAGCCTTTATGCTTTGCAGGGAACTTTTCAACAGGCATAGCAGAGGAATGGTGATGCTAATGATTGCAGCATCGCCGCTCACCATCTGGGTAGACTCCTCAAAGTTTCCAAGGACCTGGCAGATATCTGCCATCCAGGCCCACTGCTCTGTAAAGAATTGAGGAGGCTGACTCCCACTACGCCGTCCACGTTGGAGTTGGTATTCCACTATTGCTCTGTGCTGCTCATACAGCCTGGCCAACATGTGCAGCGTAGAGTTCCACCGTGTGGGCATGTCACACAGCAGTCGGTGCACTGGCAAATTAAACTGATGTTGCAGGGTCCGCAGGGTGGCAGCTTCCGTGGTGGACTTGCGGAAATGTGCGCTGACCCGGCGCACCTTGCTGAGGAGGTGTGACAAGTGTGGGTAGTTTTTCAGAAACCGCTGAACCACCAAATTAAAGACGTGGGCCAGGCATGGCACGTGCGTGAGGCAGCCGAGCTGTAGAGCCGCCACCAGCTTACGGCCGTTGTCACACACAACCATGCTCGGTTGGAGGCTCAGCGGCGAAAGCCAGTGGTCGGTCTGCTCTGTCAGACCATGCAACAGTTCGTGCGCCGTGTGCCTCTTCTCTACTAAGCTGATTAGTTTCAGCACGGCCTGTTGACACTTGCCCACCGCTGTGCTGCCGCGCGAATCCGACTGCTGGCCATGTGCTGCTGACACATCTTAATTGTGAGGTAGCGGTTGCATAGGAGGAGGAGGAGGAGGAGGAGGAGGGGGAGGGGGAGGGTTTAGTGCAGGTGGCATAAACCGCCGCAGATATCAGCACCGAGCTGAGACCCGCTATTCTGGGGGTGGGTAGGACGTGAGCGGTCCCAGGCTCTGACTCAGTACCAGCCTCCACTAAATTCCCCCAATGTGCCGTCAGGGAGATATAGTGGCCCTGCCCGCTTGTACTTGTCCACGTGTCCGTTGTTAAGTGGACCTTCCCAATAACCGCGTTGGTGAGGGCGCGTATAATGTTGCGGGAGACGTGGTCGTGCAGGGCTGGGACGGCACACCGGGAAAAATAGTGGCGACTGGGGACTGAGTAGCGCAGGACCGCCGCCGCCATCATGTTTTTGAAAGCCTCCGTTTCCACAAGCCTGTACGGCAGCATCACCAGGCTGATCAATTTGGCAATGTGCACATTTAAAGCTTGAGCGTGCGGGTGCATGGCAGCCTATTTGCGCTTTCGCTCCAACGCTTGTGCTAGCGACAGCTGGACGCTGTGCTAAGAGACATTGCTGGATGGGGTCAAGGACAGCGGAGGTGAGGGTGTGGGTGCAGGCCGGAAGGCGCTCGTGCCTGTGTCCTGAGAGGGGGGTTGGATCTGAGTGGCAGGTTGGGGCACAGGGGGAGAGGCAGTGATGCGACCCGGAGGTGGTGAGCAGCCTTCGTCCCACCTTGTGGGGTGCTTGGCCATCATATACCTGCGCATGCTGGTGGTGGTGAGGCTGGTAGTGGTGGCTCCCCGGCTGATCTTGGTGCGACACAGGTTGCACACCACTGTTCGGCGGTCATCCGTGCTCTCACTGAAAAACATCCACACCTTTGAGCACCTTGGCCTCTGCATGGTGGCTTGGTGCGAGGGGGTGCTTTGGAAAACAGTTGGGCGATTATTCTCTCTGGCCCTGCCTCTACCCCTGGCCACCCCACTGCCTCTTCCAACCTGTCCTGCGGCTGCACTTGCCTCCCCTCAGAAGACCTGTCCTCAGTTGGCTTAGCAAACCAGGTGGGGTCAGTGACCTCATCGTCCAGCGGCTCTTCCTCCGAATCCTCTGTGCGCTCCTGCCTCTGACTTACTGCCCTTACTACTACCTCACTGATAGACAACTGTGTCTCATCATCATCGTCCTCCTCACCCACTGAAAGCTCTTGAGACAGTTGCCGGAAGTCCCCAGCCTCATCACCCGGACACCGGGAACTTTCCAAAGTTTGGGCATTGGTCATGACAGACTCCTCAGGTGAGAGAGGAACCATTTTTTCCCAATCAAGGCAGGGGCCCGAGAACAGTTCCTGGGAGTCTGTCTGATCATCAGAATGTGTCATTTTCAGGGAGTGAGGAGGCTGGGAGGAAGGAGGAGCAGCAGCAAGAGGATTCAGAGTTGCAGCAGTGGACGGCGTAGAAGACAAGATGGTTGATACATTGCTGTATACATTTTCTGCCATCCACGACAGGACCTGCTCACACTGCTCTGTTTGTAACAAAGGTCTACGACGTGGACCCAAAAATTGTGATATGAAGCTGGGAACCCCAGAAACTTGCCTCTCTCCTAATCCTGCAGCAGCCGGCTGCGATTCACCTCGGCCAGGAACTTGGCCTGTGCCCACACCCTCACTTAGACCTCCGCGTCCTCGGCCACGTCCACGTCCATGTCCTCTAGCCCTACCCCTACTTCTCAGCATGGTGGATTACGAATAGAGCTGACACAGAGCAGTGTAAATAATTATGGAATTATTGGCGTACAGTTGGAGGCTGACAGCGGTATTGTAACGCTAACTCCCGGCTGAAACAAAGAATACAGAAGGCTGCAAAGAGGCCTAGCCGTGCAATATTAATGCACTGCAACTCCCACCAGACAACCTGTAAAATGCACATTGTCAAGGGGTACCCAAACGTAGGAGCTTTTCTTGTATTTTTTTTTAAAAAAAAGAATGCAGGCTATATAGCGTGTATATGACTTTCCCTCAATCAGGGGCTGTTGCCGTACGCTGTGCGTGAAGTTGACGGCAGACACAGAGCGGTGTAAATAATTATGGAATTATTGGCGTACAGTTGGAGGCTGACAGCGGTATTGCAATGCTAACTCCAGGCAGAAGCAAAGAGTACGGAAGGCTGCAAACAGGCCTAGCTGTGCAATACTGATGCACTTAAACTCCCACCAGACAACCTGTAAAATGCACACGGTCAGGGGTAGCCCAACGTAGGAGCTTTTCTTGTAATTTTTTGGAAAAAGAATACAGGCTATATAGCGTGTATATGACTTTCCCTCTATCAGGGGCTGACGCCGTACGCTGTGCGTGAAGTTGATGGCAGACACAGAGCGGTGTAAATAATTATGGAATTATTGGCGTACAGTTGGAGGCTGACAGTGGTTATGTAACGCTAACTGCAGCCAGAAAAAAATTATACGGAAGGCTGCAAACAGGCCTAGCTGTGCAATAGTGATGCACTACAACACCCAGCAGCCACGCTGTAAAATGCACACAGTCACAGGTAGCCCTAAGAAGGACCGTTGGAGTTCTTGTAGACAGGATTCTACACTACCACTGTTCCGGTCTCACCAGCACTCTCCCTATACTCTGTATAATAGACTGCAGACTGAGAACCCTAGAGCTGTAATGGCCTGCAGAGCCCGATATAAAAAAAATTGCGCAAAACTGCTACCAGCAGCCACAACAGTAATGCACACGGTCAGATGTGGCCCTAAGAAGGACCGTTGGGGTTCTTGTACACAGGATCCTACACTGACACTATCCCTAAATAAGCAGCATCACTCTCCCTGATTTCTCCCAGTGTGTGTCTGAGGCGAGCCGCGGGTGGTCCCACTTTAAATACTCGGGGGTCACTTGATCTCGCCAGCCACTCACAGTATTCCATGTGGGGCCTGAGAAGTGCCTTATATAGTGGGAGAATAATGTTCTCGTCCTTCGCCCCTATACCTCTTTTAATGCACCCCAAGACTTTATTAGCTTTATGCAGCAGCTGACTGGCATTGGTTACTCCAGTTAAATCTACAATCCACTAGTACCCCCAGGTCTTTTTCCATATCACTTTTCCCTAGCAGTGCCCCATTTAGTGTATATTGATGACATCTGTTACTCCTGCCCATGTGCATAACCTTACATTTATCCACATTGAACTTCTGTGTGCCTCCTCTTAGTATTAAAGCTCTGCAGGCTCTGGAAGTGACAGCTCCATGCTGTCAGTTCCCAGAGGTAGCCAACAACATGGAGCTGTCATCCCAGGCTGCGGGGAGCCACATTCTGCAATGCGTTCAGTGCTATCCAATGGATAGCATTAACCCCTTAGTGACGAAGCCTGTTTGCGCCTTAGTGACGGAGCCAAATTTTGAAAATCTGACATGTGTCACTTAACATAGCATAATTCCGTAAAGGCTTTACATATTCAAGTGATTCTGACATAGTTTTTTCGCCACATGTTGTACTTCATATAGGTGGGAAAAAAGTGATAGAATTTATGAATATTTATTAAAAGTGCCAATATTGGGAAAATTTTAAAAAAATTGTCATTTTTTCACATTTTCAACTGTAATTACGCAAATATGTGCAAACATACTGTACAAATTTTTGCTAAGGTATATATTTCCATCTGTTTACTTTATTCTGGACGCACATTTGAAAAAGTTTCTTGTTTTTTTAACCATTTAGGAGACGTACAAATTTAACATTACTTTTCAGCATTTTGAGGAACACTTTGTTTTCCTGCACCAAGCCAAGATTGGAAAGGCTCATAGGTGTCAGAATGATAGATACCCCCACAAATGACCCCAACTTAAAAACTACATCCCTTAATGTATTCACTGAGGGGCGTTATGAGTATTTAGACCCCGCAGAGTTAATGCAATGTAGAAGAGAAAAAATAAAAATTAACATTTTTGAAAATATGTCATTTTAAAGACATATTTTTTTTTTTATAGTGCACATGAGAATAAGGAGTGACACCCCAAAATGGATCCCCCTGATTGTCCTGTTTTCAGAAATATACCCATTGTGGCCCTAATATTATGCTTGTATGCACAACGGGACCAAAATGAAAGGAGTAGTCGGTGGCTTTCAGAGCAGAAATTTTCCTTGAATGCCTTTTAGGCCCAATCGCACACTTGTAGAGTTCTTGAGTGACCAAAACCATAAAAAAAAAACACAAATGACCCCATTTTGAAGACTTGACCCCTTAACGAATTTATCTAGGTGTGTACTGCCCGTTTTGACCCCACAGTTTTTGAATGAATTCAAGCAAAGCAGAAGGAAAAAGTTGTGATTTTCTGTTTTTTGGCAATTCTGTCATTTTAAAAATCAGCTTTTTTTCTTCAGCACACACATGAATGAAGACTTGCACCCCAAAATGGATACCCCTGTTTCTCCCGTGTTCAGAGACATACCCACTGTGGCCCTAATCATATGTCTGGATGCACAATGGGGCCCAAAAAGAAAGGAGTAATCGGTGGCTTTCAGAACAGACATTTTGCATGAAGGTGATTTAGGCCCCATTGCCCACTTGTAAAGCCCTTGAGCGGCCAAAACCATAGGGAACCCCCACGAATGACCCCATTTTGAAAACTAGACCCCTTAACGAATTAATCTAGGGGTCTTCTACGAATTTTCACCATGCAATTTCTGAATAAATCTAAGCAAAGCAGTAGTAAAAAAAATACGATTTTCATTTTATTGGCAATTGTGTCAATTTAAAGACTTTTTTTTGTACACCACACATGAATGAAGACTTTTACCCCAAAATGCATACCCCTGTTTGTGCCGTATTCAGAAACATACCCATAGTGGCCCTAATCTACTTACAGGACACATGGCAAGGCCTAAAATGGTAGGAACACCCATTGGATTTCAGGGTACAACTGAATTAATTCCAGGCCCGATTGCCCACTTATAGAGCCATTGAGCAGCCAAGACGATAAAGAACCCCCACAAATGACCCCACTTTGAAAAGTAGACCCCTTAATGAATTCATCTAGGGGTGTACTGCATATTTTTACAGCACAGTATTTGAATTAATCTAAGCAAAGCAGAAGGAAAAAATTGTGATTTTCGTTTTTTTGGCAATTCTGTCAAATTAAAACCAGTCTTTTTTGTACAGTGTACATAGAAATGAAGAGGTTCACCCCAAAATGGATACCCCTGTTTGTCCCGTGTTCAGAAACATACCCATTGTGGCCGTAATCTACTTACAGGACACATGGCTTGGGATGAGCAATCAGCAAATCCTTAAGGCATTCAGAAAGGCTGGTCAGGAACAGGTCTTTGAGGGCTGAGTTGTTCCACCCCGACTCAGTGCAGTGCTGTCTGAATTGGAAGCAGTAGTCTTCCGCCATTTCCAGACCCTGCCACAACAGCTGGGAGAAAGCGGAGGGAGACTGGTCGGGCTCATCATAGATTTGACCCAGAGCAGAAAAGAAAGCATCCAAAGACTGACATGTGGGGGGTCAGGGGGTAAAGAAAATGCCCAATTTTGAGTGTTTCCTCTCAGTTGGGAAATCACAATCTCCACCCTTTGATACTCTGTGCCGGAAGAGTAGGGTCTCAGATCAAAATACAGCTTAAAGCCTTCCTGGGTGGGCAAAAAAAGTTTCCGCTCGCCAGCAAAGAAATCTGGCAAAGTAGCGCGAGCCTTAGGAGTTGTCACTGGTACCGGGGTTGACCCAGAGTCATAGCCAACACCTGATTTCGTTGTTGTAAATGGGTAGCCAGGTCCTGAACCAGGGTAGTCAGGCCCTGGACCAGGTTCGCCAAAGCAGACGGCCTCCATAGGAGGAGCTAATGTAGCCGGTCGGATAAACGTGTCTGACCTGTTGTGGCCAGTGTATCTGTCAGGGAACTAGGGTCCGGAAAAATGGAAGTCCCTAAAACTACCTGCAATCCCTGTCTCTACCTACTTGCCCCCTTGGCTAAGTCCTAGGGCAACAACTGGGCAACAGTCCCTAGACTCACTAGGGATGCGGGCAGGAGTCAGACACACAGACAAATACAAGGGAACATACAAACACAAAGGCAGGTGAGGCAATCCGGGTCGGCAACGGGAGAAGGCGAAGTACAAGGGGTCAGGCGAAGGCAAAGTCAGGTCCAAGGCAAGAAGGTCAAAACAGGGCATCAACCCAAGGTAACGCGGGTGTAGCTGGAGACCAAACATACACTGGCAAAGGTCTGCAGGAACTGAGCAGTTTAAATGCTGTCAGAACTCCTGCCCCTGCAGCTGATTGGGGTGGTGAGCCTGACAGCAGCAGGACCCAGACATCCAGCAGCGAGTGCAGAGCAAAACCCAGACCTTAAAGGGGTTGTCCCGCGGCAGCAAGTGGGTCTATACACTTCTGTATGGCCATATTAATGCACTTTGTAATGTACATTGTGCATTAATTATGAGCCATACAGAAGTTATAAAAAGTTTTTCACTTACCTGCTCCGTTGCTGGCGTCCTCGTCTCCATGGTTGCCGTCTAATTTTCGCCGTCTAATGGCCAAATTAGACGCGCTTGCGCAGTCCGGGTCTTCTTATCTTCTCAATGGGGCTCCGTGTAGCTCCACCCCGTCACGTGCCGATTCCAGCCAATCAGGAGGCTGGAATCGGCAATGGACCGCACAGAAGCCCTGCGGTCCACGGAGGGAGAAGATGCCGGCGGCCATCTTCACCGGGTAAGTAAGAAGTCACCGGAGCGCGGGGATTCAGGTAAGCGCTGTCCGGTGATCTTTTTTAACCCCTGCATCGGGGTTGTCTCGCGCCGAACGGGGGGGGGGGGGGGGGGGGGGTTGAAAAAAAACAAAAAAACGTTTCGGCGCGGGACAACCCCTTTAAGCAGCGAGTGCAGAGCACGCGTGTCCGGGAGCCATGGCAACGGCTAACTAGGCACATGCACCCTGCGCACAGGAGTGCACGCCTAGAGCCTGCGTAGCGGATTACGGTGGCCACGGGAGGTCACCAAGACCTGTTTCCTGTAAGCTGTGCCTCCGCAGCACAGGAAACAGGACCGATCGTGCGGGCATGGTGACCCCCAAAGCCACCGGGCCTGACAGTTGCAATATTTTTTTGCACGACTAAATTAGCTGTGTAAAAATGCTTGCGTGAACAAGGCCTAAGGCTGGGTTCACACAGTGCAGATTTGCCGCTGTTTTTCCATTGCGGTTTTGCCGCAAAAGAACTGCTTCTGCGGCAAAACCGCTTCAAAGGGTAATTTGGTCTTGCGGATTTTACTGTGGAAAAATCCGCAAACGGTTTTTACGCAGCGCTTTTTTACTTTTTGTTGCATATTTATCATGTATTTGGTCCTATTTTGGCTGCGTCCATAGAGGTCTATGGACAAAAAAGCGCTGCGGAAAAGACCACATAATGAACATGCTGCATCTTTGAAAACCGCGCTGCACTGTGAGAACAGCTTTTTGGCAAATCTCATTTGTGCTGCATTGCACTGCAAACGCAGCGGTTTTGCCGCAGTGCGCATATGCAATGGCAATCCGTGGCAAAACCACGGCAAATCTGCAATGTGTGAACCCAGAAGGCATCTTAATTGTCCTTGTTACAAGTGTAATATAGGGCAGTCATATGATATACAGCCCCAAGGTGAGCTGTGACTCATCCTCAGGTCCTGCTGTGGAGCTCAGTGTGTGCTCATCCTGGACCTGGAAGCATTTACAGTTGCAGGCAAAATTATCCAACCGCCACTGCAAATTAGGTTTATTTGTCAAATTCACAAACTTTCTGATGTTTGAAAATAAACAGTCAAACAAGAACAATTTAAACACCTCAAGACAACTAATATAATGAGTCATCTATCCAAAGTCACTTCAAAATGCCACCTTAAATCATGGCTGCAGTCTCAGAATTAAAGAGTTATTCCAAGCAAATGCTGTTGATGACCTGTCCACTGGAGATATTGGGCTATTCGCTTACACTCCGTACCCCTGTGAGTTGTGACACTGATAGCAGGAGCCCTATCAGTTGATTGGCTGGCGTTTCGGGCAGTGGACCCCTGCCAAACAACAATTAATAACCTATCCTGAGAGTATTTGCCTGGAAAACCCCTTCAACCTCTCAGGGACACGGCCTATTTTGGCAATAAGGACATGACTCCATTCTTCAAAAGTGATAACTTTATTTCTCATGGACATGGCCGTATCAGGGCTTGTTTTTTACATGGCGAACTGTAGTTTGTATTAAAGGGGTTGTCCCGAGGCAGCAAGTGGGTCTATACACTTCTGCATGGCCATAATAATGCACTTTGTAATGTACATTGTGCATTAATTATGAGCCATACAGAAGTTATAAAAAGTTTTATACTTACCTGCTCCGTTGCTGGCGTCCTCGTCTCCATGGTGCCGACTAATTTTCGCCCTCCGATGGCCAAATTAGCCGCGCTTGCGCAGTCCGGGTCTTCTTCTTTTCTGAATGGGGCTCCGTGTAGCTCCGTGTAGCTCCGCCCCGTCACGTGCCGATTCCAGCCAATCAGGAGGCTGGAATCGGCAATGGACCGCACAGAAGCCCTGCGGTCCATGAAGACAGAGGATCCCGGCGGCCATCTTCAGCAGGTGAGTATGAAGACGCCGGACCGCCGGGATTCAGGTAAGCGCTGTGCGGGTGGTTTTTTTAACCCCTGCATCGGGGTTGTCTCGCGCCGAACGGGGGGGGGGGTTTAAAAAAAAAAAAACCCGTTTCGGCGCGGGACATCTCCTTTAATACCAATTTTTAAGTACATATAATATATTGTAAAACTTTTATCAATTAGTTTTGGAGGGCAGGGAGAAAAAAAAACACTTACCTGCCATTGTATTTTGTTTTGTAGCGCTAAAAAAAACTGCAAAAAGGACAGAATAAATCTTTTCTGCAGGTTGGTAGGATTACGATGATAACAAGATTATATTGCACAATATAGACCCTATTGTGCTATATAAAAGATATTATTTTTTGGCATTGCTGCATTTAAAGACCATAACCTTTTAATTTTTTTCTTGACGGAGCTTTGTGAGGTTTTGTGTTCTGTGTAATGAGCTGTGGTTTTGATTGGTACTATATTTGGGCATATATGGCTTTTTAAATCACTTTTATTGCGCTTTTTTGGGAGTCAAAATTAACAAAACAAGTAGTTTGGCTAAGTTTTAAAATTTTTTTAAATTTTACAATTTTTGCCGTGCAGGATAGAAGGTTCATTCACACGAGCGTGTGCTAATCCGCACATACGTGTTCAATCTATTGTACAGGTCGTTACAGATAAAATGTTATATAAAGAGGGAAAAGAGCGCAAAAAAGGGAGTTTTTTTGTAACGCTTCTTTTTTCTTTAACATTTTTCATGTTCCTTTAACCCCTTAGTGACCAAGCCTGTTGGCGCCCTAATGACCAGGCCAAATTTTGGAAATCTGAGATGTGTACTTTAACATAGAATAGCTCCGCAAAGGTTTTGCATATCCACGTGATTCTGACATTGTTTTTTCGCCACATGTTGTACTTCATTTAGGTGGTGAAAATAGTCCGATACAATTTGTGCATATTTATTAAAAGTGCCAATATTGGGAAAATTTTGAAAAAATTATCGTTTTTTCACATTTTCAATTGTAATATATCAAATATGTGCAAACATACTGTACAAACTTTTGCTAAGATATATATTTCCATCTATTTACTTTATTCTGAATGCACATTTGAAAAACTTATGTTTTTTTAACCATTTAGGAGACATACAAATTTAACATTACTTTTCAGCATTTTGAGGGACACTTTATTTTCCTGCACCAAGCCAAGATAGCAAAGGCTCATAGGTGTCAGAATAATAGATACCCCCCCAAATGACCATATTTAAAAAACTACACCCCTTAATGTATTCACTGAGGGGTGTCATGAGTATTTTGACCCCACGGTTTTTTTCAGGAATTAATTCAATTTAGAGGAGAAAAATTAAAATTTCATATTTTTGCAAATATGTCATTTTAAAGACATATTTTTTTTTCTATAGTTTACATGAAAATGAGGATTTACACCCCAAAATGGATCCCCCTGTTTGTCCTGTGTTCAAAAATATACCCAATATGGCCCTAATCTTATATCCGAGTGCACAACAGGGCCCAAAATGAAAGGAGTAGTCAGTGTCTTTCAGAACAGAAATTTTGCTTGAAGGCGTTTTGGGCCCCATAGCACATATGTAGAGTTCTTGAGTGCCCAAAACCATAGAAAACTACCACAAATGTCCCCATTTTGAAAACTAGACCCCTTAACAAATTTAACTAGGGGTGTACTGCCCATTTTGACCACACGGTTTTTGAATGAATTCAAGCAAAGCAAAAGGAAAAAAATTGTGATTTTCGTTTTTTTGGCAATTCTGTCATTTTAAAAACAGCTTTTTTTTGTACAGCACACATATAAATGAAGACTTGCACCCCAAAATGGATACCCCTGTTTGTGCTGTTTTCAGAAATATACCCGTTGTGGCCTTAGTCTTATGTCCGCATGCACAACGGGGCCCAAAATGAAAGGAGTAATCGGTGGCTTTCAGAAAATAGATTTTGCTTGAAGACCTTTTAGGCCCCATAGCACATTTGTAGAGTTCTTGAGCGCCCAAAACAATAGAGCACCCCCACAAATGACCCCATTTTGAAAACTAGACCCCTTTACGAATGTATCTAGGGGTGTAGTACCTATTTTGATGCCACAGTTTTTGAATGAATTCAAGCAAAGCAAAAGAAAAAAATTGTGATTTTCATTTTCTTGGCAATTCTGTCACTTTAAAAACAGCTTTTTTTTGTACAGCGCACAAGTGAATGAAGACTTGCACCCCAAAATGGATACCCCTGTTTGTGCTGTTTTCAGAAATGTACCCATTGGGGTCCTAATCTTATGTCTGGATACACAACGGGGCCCAAAATGAAAGGAGCAGTCGGTGGCTTTTAGAACATAAATTTTGCTTGAAGGCCTTTTATGCCCCATAGCAGACTTGTAGAGTTCTTGAGCGCCCAAATCAATAGAGAACCCCCACAAATGACCTCATTTTGAAAACTAGACCCCTTAACACGTTCATCTAGGGGTGTACTGTGTATTTTAACCATACAATTTTTGAATAGATCTAAGCAAAGCAGTAGGAAAAAATTACGATTTTCATTTTTTGGGCAATTGCGTCAATTTAAAACAGTTTTTTTGTACAGCGTACATAGGAATGAAGACTTTCACCCCAAAATGGATACCCCTGTTTGTCCCGTCTTCAGAAACATACCCATTGTGGCCCTAGTCTACTTACAGGACACATGGCTAGGCCTATAATGAAAGGAACACCCGTTGGATTGCAGGGCACAACTGAATAAATTCAAGGCCCCATTGCTCATTTGTACGGAATAAAAATTGACTCCCTAAAAATATCCACCCCCCCTCTGCGCCCTTTTCGGCTTTCCCCAAATCTTAGATAAAAGTAATAATGTACACTGTTTTGTATTTCCAAAGACAGGGGTAATTACGGAGGCTGGTTGGAATGGGCACATGGGGGTATAAAACCGGTATCCCCCCTCCTCTCATGCTTTTTGGGGGTCATTTCTTGACCTCAGTGGCGGGTATGGGGTGTAAAAAGTAGCGTTTCGTGAGTCTTTGTAAGCTTGCGGAGGTGCGGCGGTCTCGCACAGAAGACGCTCAACAAGCTGCTCCTGGAACTGCAGGAAGGCGAGCATTCCCGGGGCTTCTCGTAAATTGCGTATTACAGGTAGCGGTCTGAATAATGCCAGGCTCACGCAGCCGTATGCGGAATCCGCTTGCGGAGGCCCGCAGTGGATCCCATCTGTAAGCCCGGCTGTGACCCTGCGTACGGCCGCGTAATGTACTGTGCATAACTACGTACTCACACAGGCAGTCATTCGCAGTACAAATATTGTTTGTATTTCCCGCACCGTCGCTTAGCGATGACGCGGGTACCCGCAGCCCGTACACAACGTAGTTGCGATGTCAATCATGCTGCTGAGGACCGGGGGTGAGTATTTTCACCTCCCCTCATGGATCCGATCCATGAGGGGAGGTGAAATTAACGTTATTTGACTTTTTTAAACTTTTTCGCGATCGCCGCTATCCACTGGATAGCGGCGATCACCAGCCTGGGGACCGCTCGCCGCGGTCCCCGGGGACATCTCCTGGTTCTTGGCTGCCTTCAGGAGCGGGGAACCAGAAGATTTGACACTCACCGGGGTTCCCAGTCTTCTGCGCATGCGCGTGACGTCATTCATCATCAGGGCAGCTGAATCTCTAACTTTTTAAACTTTTTTTAAAACTTTAGTGCGATCGGCGCTATCCATTGGATAGCGCCGATCGCAATGCCGGGGGGGGGGGGGGGGACTGCCCGCAGCCCGGGATGACAGCTCCATGCTGTCGGCTACCTGCGGGCACCGACAGCATGGAGCTGTCACGTCCATAGCCCACGGGGCTTTATTCTCTGTAGGACGCATGTTTTTACGTCCTCAGAGAATAAAGCCCACTTGGGCAGGACGTAAAAGGGCAATGGGCTGGTCGTTAAGGGGTTAAGGGACTTGAACCAGAAAAGATCCATATGATAATGAATTATCACTTAAAATACTCATCATGGGCCATGGTAGACCTGAAAACCACTGTATGATGGCCGGTTGACGTGGCTAATTACATACTTTTAACGTTAGACTTTTCCCTAAAATTACAGATGTCAGATGACACAAATTATATCTTTATAGCAAACATCAACATCGTATTTCATGATGGCTGCAAAAAAACATTGCATACAAACGTCAGTTATTGACACTAGTTAGGGGTGTTGGGAGTCTGGAAGTATAAAGCTCAGTGTGCGCTCCTAATACCGTATCCCTGAAGATGGAGAAGGCTTACTACCCCGACAGACACAATCACACTGAAGAGGCTTATAGGATGTACTACTCCAGAGATGCATATTAGGTAGAGTTTAGACTCCTGGCCTATCTGCTATAGAGCTGATGCCAAAAAAAAAAATGTTGTGAAAAAATATAATAATAATCTTTATTTGTATAGCGTCAACTTATTCCGCAGCGCTTATATGCTCTTTTTGCTTTTTTCCAGTTAAATGTTACTTCGCAGTCTGTAAAACAATACAAAATGCTCCACATACTATGCATTTTTGTTGCTTTTTCGCATTTTGTGTCATCTGTGGTGTTTTTTTCCAGTCATTTTTCCCATAGTTGACTATGTCGGATTTACAAAAGTGCAAGGAAAAAGTTTATTTTAAGTGATAGCCAAACAGGCATGTTTTGCATTGTTTTCTAGTTGCATGCAGGTGATATTTCTGTCCAATTATCGGACCAATAAATCAGTCCAAACATTGGACAGAAATAGGACCCATTAATTTGACTAGGTGTATGCATGTGTGTAGTATGAGGACGTATATGCTATTGTTTCTCTGTTATCGGCCCAAAGGCTGAAGCATATTATATATTGTTATGTATCTACCAAATGAAATATAGATACTGTATACTAATTTTACCTTTCCTAACTTTCTTTTTTTAAATGTAATTGTATGTAGTCTGCTCTGCTGTGTATCTAATCTTTTCCTGTGTGATGCTGGGCTGAGATGCACTGTGTAACCCGGTACTAGGAGCCTGGATTGGAATTCACTCACTGACCTCCCTCATCCTTACCTTTACTCACTCTACCCCTCCCTACACTGCTGTAATAAGTCTCCCATGTAGTTAGCTGAGAACGTGGTGTAAGTGGAAGCTAAGAGATTGCAGATACGATCCCCCGCTTCTACTCCCTCAGGTTTGACTGTGTCTCTGTCTTCATGTATCTCCCTCTCACTTTTCCTTTATGTAACGGACATAAGTGAAAATGAATATACTCTTACAGGTTTCTCTGTGTGATAAAAAGATAAGATGAGCCAATAAGTGTTAGTTTTTAATAAGCCTCCCTCCTTAATATAAAAAGCCATGTCTGTGATGTAAGAGGGACCCAGAGATTTGGATTCAATATACAAACATTTCTCTGGGTCGGTCGACCTATAATAAATCTTTGCTCATTTCCTATGTCCCTGGGTATCGCATCGGATGTCCGATCATACATCATGTGGACTTAAAAATAAAATAAATAAAAATCTACACATGTACATGTGTGAGATTCTGTCCATTGGACAGCACACCGAGATGAGAATATATGGTGTTTTTTGAAGCATTTAAAATTGCTTAAGAAGATGTGTGTGAAGGTCACCTATAAGTAATAGAAGGGGTCAGGGTCCTCATGCTGACACCTCCATCAGCTCACCAGGGCTCTCCTCCCTCGACACCCAGTAACCTCAGTGACTGCAGAAAGTGCAATCAGAAGTATGACATAGTCTACAACACATCTCCTGTCTCATCAGAGGCTCAAGCTGCAGCTTTGCCATTTCTCCGTGCTTTGCACCACAGCTTTGAACCAGACAGAGGTATCTGCTTAAAGAGGTTGTCCAGTACCTGATAATTTTTGAAGGTAAGTAACAAAAGCAGGGGTACTTACCTGTCCTCTGGCCTAGTGATCCAACACTGCAGTTCCTGCGGTCCTCCCGAACTTTTTTTGTGGAAAGTCAGCGGGCTTGCTGAGCAATTTAGTAGCCTACAGCATTATAAATATATTGAAGACACATTAATACATAGCTATAGCAGGTTTATTGTAGATCATGTGACATATATAGAAATGCCTTTTAACTGTGACATTTTCTGTTTCAGAGAGCATTTGTGGAGGCTCTGTGATTGACTTTGTTACGGGTTTAGGTTTTGCCCACCTCCTAGTAATATTAGACACCTGCCAGGACATCACTCTGTTGAATTCCAACGCACATTACACTGCAGAAATGGAGAAGTGGAGACAGAACCAGCCGGATGCATTGGATTTCTCCCATGCGATGAAGAAAGTTTGTGATCTCATCGGCAGCAGGTGAGGAATGATAGATTGTTATTGGACTGAAAAGGGAGATATTAGTGATGTCACTGACTCATCAGTGGGCCTAAACTGGTAATCTGCTTGATTGGGCAGGTTCCCGGTGGGCAGCGCTAGTGATTGACTCAGGGGATGGGCCAGGTTTGTGCAGCTGTAACTCTAGGTGAGGAATGATACAAACTGTTTTGGACTGAAAAGAAAGATCTTAGTGTAGTGACCCAGAAGAGTACTACAAATCTCTAATGTGAAATTGGGGTAGTTTCGGCGTTTACCGCAGCAATGCCCCTGATGAGTAAGGAAGTATACCTAGCAACAGGGTATGATAGACCCTTTCTATTGGTTGCAGGCAGTGATTTTTATTATAGGCTTGTCTGCCAAATGAGAGAAATAACAGGATTGGCCAGAAGCGAGTGGTGTAAGAATAATACAGAGGTTGAGATTGGAGAATTACTTGCCTAAGTGATGGAAGGTCCTGCTGTGAAAGACCCACAGGGGTAGAACATGTGCAAGGAGCCGAGCAGAGAGACTTAAAAGTAAATCCTGTGAACAGCGTAAGCTACAAGCAAGTGATGAGTGGCGACAGAAAATCCCGTAAGCGATCTTATTGGAGAGTGGGAAAGTGCAGGAAACATTTTAATACCAGAGCAGAGTGGGAAAAGTGGAGGAGAAGAGTGTAAGGTGAATTGGAAGGTATCTGGAGTACTCAACCAAGCCTCAGGACCTAAAGCAACCAAATCCGAATCCACAACCCTCAGTGGAATTGGTACTTAGCACCTATTTTAAATTCCAAGTGCGCTCATAATCTCTCCACAGTCTGCAGTTTTCTGCCATCTCTACTTATATCAGATATACTGCTGTTTACTAGTTTCCATGCAGAGTTGTAAATCCGTGGATATCTACAAGTGTTAGTAAAAGTACTGCCTCTGCTCGATATGGGCGGTCATTGAAGCACTACCTCCCAACAAGTCCTTTGCCACCACTACTTAGGCTGCTGGGTCAATTAGAGGGCAGCTGGTCTGGCTATCAGTTGGTTGGACTAATTACTCGGCTGCTGGGCCAATTAGTGGGCTGCTGGACTAACTAGTAGATTGCTAGTGCTACGGGACACCGATCCCACTTGCCCTATGAGTAGTTATGCTTCTGGCAAGATCTTCTGAGTGTCGCCTGCTTACTGCATCTCTCATCCTCCCCCGTATGGCCAGTAGCTAGATCCTAAATACATCCGTCCTCCTTTGGATTTAATTGCGCGGCTGCTCAATTCTTGCTGAAAAGAGAGGGTCTTATTTTGAGATTTCTGTGAAGTCAACAGGGGGACTTAGTAAAATCTACAGGCAGCACAGTGAATACGGCTGGTAAGCCCATGATTGGAGACTAAAGTGGGAGTTTATACTAGCGGCCAAAAATGGCCTAAAGATTATTCTAGGACCTCAATTTAGTGCAGGAGTACTTTTCTGTACGATTTAACCAGCTGTTGTGGACTCACTTGTTATACAGTTAATAAAAGTTCCAAGCATTCAAAAATAGTCACGAGTCTCCATACACGGCACAACCTGCACCTCCAATGCCATCAGCTTTCTAATGGCAAGAGATATACCCAAGCCACAACCTCGGCCATCTGCTTCATATTCACACAGATGATGGACAGGCTGGACTCACATGCCTTGGTTTGCACGCAGACTAAGAGAAGGGCAAATCTGATATAGAAACCTGCGACCTTGCTGTCATCCTCCTAGCTCATTTGGCCATGTCAGATTACCACCGTGTGTAAATGGTGGGGTCAGTACTGTGAATACTGTACGCCACCTAAAAATTCCATTGCACAGGCTGGTAGGGCATGCCAAGATCTGCAACCAAACTCAAAGACTTTCAGCAATGGGACAGGGACAAAAAGGTTGTTGGAAGGTGCCACTGAAAGCCATCAGTGAGCCTGTACTATATATATATATATATATATATATATATATATATATAGTAGTGCAGTACACAGGAGGGCCTGTAGAGGGCCAGAGACAGGACCTCAATTGCAAGGGTTAACCAAGGGGTGGAGCAGGAACAAGATAAAAAGCCAGTTCCTACCAAGGAAAGACGGAGAGTGTCTGGCTGAGGGCCAGGTAGACAGCTCAGTGGAGCTGTAAGGCTGTTAGCCCGAGTGTGGCGCTGAATAGGCCAGAGGTGGACAGGGAGACACCCCTCACCTCAACCCCTAGCAGACAGGTGTGTCTGGGAAGGACCTGACCCTGGCAGCGTGTGTGACCGGCTGGAGAGAGAAGCTCTGCGGCACCCTGCACCTGCTAAGTGCGACCTGATCAGGCCGGGACGGCCTGATAGCGGGATTATGGACTCTTATTTATTTTTATGTGAAGCTAAGGCTGGGACTGTTAGGTTGCTGTTTTGCCTGAAGCTAAGGTTTGGACCTTCTGTGGCTGTTGCAAAATAAACGCAGGTCACACCTGCTTTGGACTGTATCCATTGGTTTCCGACTTTGGCAAGTTGGGGTTATTCGCTATAGGATCACTATCTTTGCCTTTCAGCAGGAATGGACACCAAGTGTATAAAAGCTCCAAAGTTGTGAATTTCTGTAACTTCTGGCTTCCACCAGCATTTATTCCATATCACAGCAAACACGTGTACAGCATACAACACTCAGGGTTCACATTTCACAGGGTCTCCATCACCACCCTTCACCCGGGGAGTCTAGATGCATCCTCCTTTGTCAGACTTGGATCAGGGCCTGAATGGTCCATGACGAACCGCAGGCTCCTAGTTCCTGATGCGGTGTCTTCGCACCGCCTCTCACTCTGGCTCTCAGCCAACTGTTGCTTCCTGTCATACCCACGGATGTTACCTCTTGTTTCTACAGCCTGAATGCCTGTCTAGAACCTTCTAATATATATATACTGACGACAATGGGTTGCGTAATGAGCTGATTGGCAAGGACTATAAGCCGCAGATCCCCACTAATCAAATAGTGATGACTTATCCAGAGGTCATCTCTTGCAAAAGCCCAGAATATCCCTTAAATATTCGTGTTACCCCTTTCCCCCATTATGGTGGCTGTGAATGGCAGAATCAGATTTATTCTGTGGAACTGATAGTCAAAGACTGTTCACTGCATTACTTTGTATCTGTGTTTCAGAGAAACTGCTCAGGAGCTGGAGGAAAAACTGAGAAAAAAAGTGAAGCGCATTCTCCACTGCGACTTCACCAAAGAAAACATCACCGATCCCCATGTGCTTCCAAAAGTCGATTGTGTCATCAGTGCTTGGGGTCTCGGGCCAGCCAGCAAAGACCAATGTTCCTACACTAATAACATGAAGAAGTTGGCCTCACTGCTGAAGGTCGGGGGGAACCTGGTGTTGATTGGAGCTCCGGATGCCAGCCATTTCACAATTGGGGGAATTAAATATCACTCAGTGACACGTGATGAAAAGATGGAGAGGATGGCACTGACAGCTGCAGGATGCTCTATAAAATGCTTCCAGGTTGATGACAGTAAAATTCCGGATCACTATACAGATAATACTCACGTCCACTTTGCTTTGGCTGTAAAAGAGCAGGAGATCTAAAACTGCGATGACCTCTGACTGTGATTGTAAAGGGGTTGTCCCACTTCTAGCTGTCTAGTTTTGGGAAGCAAACAGCTCCATAAAATGTGCACTGGCCAGGGCTGGTATAACAGGCTGATTATCATTCACTTAAGTAGAACTCAGCCTGCAATACCAACCTGGGCCAATGGGCAATCTTCAGAGCTGCCTGCTTCCTGCAGCAAAACAGTTAGAAGTGGAACAGCCCCTTTAACTATTTTCCAGACTGGTGAGGAGCTGTGTAGGAGTACATAATGTCTCTATGCTTATGTAATAAATGAGTCAGTTATTCAGTCTATAATAAAATCTCTCTAGCTGTCTCTCATCTTCTCCTCTTTATAAGTCATAATGGTGTAGGCTACACATGAGCTGGGTACCCCATTACCATTTGTGAGAGGAAACTAAATCCCTGCAAGCATCCCTCCATGGTGTTCTCACTGAGCTAAATTACCCAGAAAGCTTCACTGCCAAGTATCTCACTAGACAGCTATCAGTGACTGTCTATATTAGCCATAAATAAAAAAAACTTCAGGAAAGCATCTCAGAGTTTCTTGGTGTGGATACCTGTATCCTAGACAAAGTCGGTGTCCAGGAGCCTCACCTGTGTTTTCAATGACGATACTCAAGAAGTCTCTTCCTATGCTTGTGGCATCCACTTATAAGGGGAGAGCAGCATGGATTTCAGGGATCTTTTAACCAGATCCTCAGGGTATGGAAGCAAAATAATAAATCAAGAAGGTCAAAAAAATCCTGCGCTCCTAGTAGGAGCATATGTTAAAAATATAACCAATGTGGCAACATTGGTCATAGACCAAAAACTTACATGGAAGGAGGGGGATATGGTAAACACAGAAAACCCCTCCTAGGGATGGTAAACCTTGTTACATCCCGGTTGTCAGGTGGAGACACAGTGTATTTTTTCATTTGTTTATTTGTTTGAATAAGCAAGCAACAAATAAAAATGTTAATGTAAGAATATGTGAATAAAGCTTTAAGAAGTGTATGCTAAAGTTAAGTCGAAACAGAGTACACATTGTGGTTGTTCCTCTTTGTCGAGAACACAAACACGTCCAATCAACAGGCCTCCGAAGTCGAGGCAGTGGGGCACGTGTCCCTAAGGGTGGCAGGGAAGCACATGAGAAGCCATGGATGTCTCAGCTACAAAACCATCGGTCTTGATAGTCTCGGGGAAACCCTGAAGCTTGAGCACATATTTTTGCAACGCACGTCTCTTAAGGTTATAGGCGTGATTTTCGCCTGATGTGAGAGTCAGTAAAAAAGCAGATTATGTTCAACGCAGGGGTGGCGATTAAAAATGCTCCTGTGAGCAAGGCCTAAGGCATCTTATTTGTCCTTGTGACAAGGCCGTCTTTAGATATGCAGTCCTAATGTGAGCTTTGACTCATCATCAGATCCTGCTGTGAAGCTCAGTGTGTGCTCATCCCGGATCCAGAGGCATTTACAGCTGCAGGCAAAATTATTCAACCACCACTGCAAATTAAGTTTGTTTGCCAAATTTGCAAACTTTCAGATGTGCAAAAAACAAACAAGAACAATTTAAACACCTCAAGACAACTAATATAATGAATGAGTGATCTTTCTGAAGTCACTTCAAAATGCCACCTTTAATCATCTCAGAATTAAAGGATTATTCCAACCAAATACTATTGATGACCCATCCTCAGGAAATATTGAGCTATTCGCTTACACTCCGTAATCCTGTGAGTTGTGACGCTGATGGCAGGAGCCCCATCAGTTGATTGGCTGGCGTTTCGGGCAGTGAATCCCTGCCAATCAACAATTGATGACCTATCCTGAGAGTATTTGTCTGGAAAACCCCTTCAACCTCTCAGGGACACGCTTGTTTTGGCCACAAGGACATGACGATTTTCATCTCCGCTCTTCAAAAGCCATAACTTTATTTCTCATTAACATGGCCGTATGAGGGCTTGTTTTTACATGGCAAACTGTAGTTTGTATTAGTACCAGTTTTTGAGGACATATAATGTATTGTAAAACTTTTATTACTTAGTTTTGGAGCGCAAGGAGAAAAAAACACGAATATTCTGCCATTCAATTTTGGATTTTTTTTTACAGCATTAGGGCTCTTTTCCATGGCTGTACTCATTTTTACATGCATCCACCAGTGCCGTAAAAAAGTATGAATGGGCACACGAGTCTAATGTTTGTGCAGCCGTTCAGACAGCACAAACTTGGCGCATATACGCAGAGGCCGCAATGCTGTTGGGCAGGGGGAGACAGTTGAGCTAGGCTGCCTCCCCCTTCCATCCCCCCTGCCTTTCTCGTCCCCTCCAGCTGTTTGCAATGGGCCTTGTGTCTTCCTATTGCCCTGCCCCTACATGGCCAAGAGGTTATTGTGGCCAATAGCAGCCTGCTTACCTTGATATGTGTTTAGTATGTAGTATTCCTGGTTCCTTCCATCACCAAAGCCTAGTCTGGGCATGCCTTCAATGGTCATTTCAGTGCCAGCCATGGCTCGGCAGCCATTTTAGAATCTGCTGTAACAATACCTTCGGCCACCGCCCAGGCGCCATCTTAGCTCCGCAGCAGAAATGAGCTGGTTTCTCACCTCCCATCGATGTACCTTTTACCTGGCATCCCAATGTTTACACTGCAATGATATGTGCCTTTTCTGAATTGCATAGGAATATTCAAAACCCCTCCATCTCGGCTGCAACCCCCCTCCCCCGATTATGTGCCCTGCAGTCTGCATTTAGCACCCACCTCAAGTTGTTTTGCCTAGCGTTGTTCTTAAATTGCGCACATATATATACTTGTTGCTGGAAAGATCTGTGATCTTTTCTGCTCCGCTGTGGGGGGGGGGGGGGGGATGGGGGAGAAAGAGAATCTTTTTATAGCCTATGACATGAAGCAATTCCATGCAGAATCTGTGGCCAAATATGTAACAATTAGGCATCATTTGTCCCGTGTATTTTGATGTCTTAACACTGATCTTTGCTGTATGTGTTGTCTTCTTCATATAAGTGTCAGATAGCGTCCGCACTGCGGGGAAAGGTCACTATGGTTGACAATACTATTAATACTATTGATACGGATCAGCAGATAGCAGACAGCAGTAGAAAAACTTTCAGAGACAGAAAGGATTAATATCTGATAATTTGATAGCCTTGAGACAGTGCAAGAGTGTTATTGTGTCACATATATATATATATATGTATGAAAAGTTGTATTATAATAGACATATATATAGGAATAGATAAATGGTTAATGCTTGATTCGCGCAAACCTCTGACTTTCAGAGAGAAGGAATCTGTGCTTGCAAGGAGCTGTGGGCACAGCCTCCCCTTCCTCTCAGCCTCACACACTAGATAGATAACCAGAGAGAGTAGCAGAGAGGAGTGTGTGACAGACTTTGTATATCTTGCAGCGGTACTCTTCTTGTGTGATTGGAAACTTGTAATGAATCAAGGGAATTACTATGACTTAAAAATAGGAAAGATAGGAATTTTAAGACACATTCTTGCTGTTATTTGTGTACATGTCAGTTCTGTGGTTGGACGTGTGTATACTTGCTAAATTGTGTTACTGTTGTGTTTTCTCTGTGAGAATGTCTAGTAGGAGAAATGAGTGTTCCTATCATGGGAAAATATTAGTGATACTAGCGTTGGCTGTGGAATCTGTTGTATAGCTCTAATATTGGAAACAGTTAAAGGTTGAATGTTTTTCTTCTGTTTGCTGCTCTTGATAACAGGAATTCCAGAGAGAGGTGGTAGTGATTGAATGCATTTACATGCAGGATGAGGAGAGTTGCTGTGCTTCTGCAAATTTTTCTTCATGTGATGTTTTTGCAGCTAGTGGCCAGCGTCCCTCTGCTTTTCCTGTCTGTTTTTGTCCAGCACTGAGAGAGCTACCCAGCTCTCTCCTTCTGAGCTCACCTGAGTGGTTCTTTAGTCATTACACCTCTAATTAAGCTGAACTAATGCATTTTAATGATTTAAATTGATGTTTCTTTGTTTATCACACTCAGCCTTCCCAAGCATATCCATATCTTCTGGTGTGCATCCTATTGTTTTATGTCCTGGTGTGAATGGTGTGCATCCTACTGCATTCTGTGTCAACTATCCCATGCTTCTGTGTCTCTGTGAGTCTGCTGTAGGCTTTATGAGCTGGCATGGTTTCCAGTTCTGTCCATATATGTGTATCTCCCTGCATCTGTCTGCTGCCAGTTCCTCTGGTTCTGAGTTTTCTTCCCTGCAGGGATAGTCAGACTGGAGGTTCTCTTATGAGGGTGGTCACTCTGCTTATAGGTAAGGGGTCTACCATTCTCCCTGCAGTCAATGGTCAGTTCCTCTTTCCTTGTCTACAGTCCGTCTATCTGAGGAGTCAGCTACCAACCCCTTAGGGACTGTCCTCAGCTTGGTTTGGTTGGTCCAGTGGATCCACAATTTTCTGAAATCCGTAACAGATGTAAACATTGTGTGTGGAGGATTATATGGTTATTAATATTTATATGAGAGAGACAGACTTGACCACATGGATGGATGAGAGTAAATGACCAATGTTGAAGTAGTGATAAATATTGGCTCTCCAGGCTTTGATATAAAAAAACAGCTCTGGAGTACGGGACCATGGCATTCCAGCTGAGACAGGCTGGCAATGCCCTGTCGCATATTACTTAACATGCCTTCACCCTGTTGCTTGTGTTGCACCTTTTGTGTTAGAAACACTAACTGCAGCTGAAAAAAAAGTTCTGAGATAGCTTTCAATTTGCATATCCCAGTATACAGCCCCATGATGTTTCAGTTAACACTGTCATAGATTTTCGCTCAGACTTTGCTTCATAGAATGTCACTTTTACCTACAGTTCGCTCTGCTCATGCCACTCAGTGTGTCAGCATTGCAACGCCCTCAATCTTGCTACCTTGCAGCCTCTGGAAAAAGGAGGGAAGTGAGAATAATTACCTGATAGTTTTTTTTCTTTCAGCTTGATACACATGACTATGCACTAGCTAATGGCACAGGAGACAGAGGATTCAGTCATGTTGATCAGTCATTAGATAATCCTGATGTTGCACTCTTTGTAGATGGATGAAAGTATGGTCAAGAAGGCAGGTTCTATACACGTTATGTTGTACTCCCCTTACATGGTGTGGTTAAAGCCAAACCTCTTCCATCTTGCATGTCAGCATGAAAAGCCAAATTGCGAGATCTGGAAGAAGCATGCTCACGACAACGCGGCTAATGTCTGTACAGCTCATAACTATGGACCCATCTGGAGAGTGAGGTCATTCTTGAAAGTAAATGAAAAAAAAAAAAAAACAGAAAAAGTGTACAAGCACTGACGGAAGCCCTCTTGCTGCCCGAGAGAGTGGCCTGAAAATGCAACAGAAGGCCACTCCAAGGATGGCACAAAAGAGGCAACCATAAATCACCCGGCTGATCAGACTGTGAAGACAGCCACATAGAAGCCCAGACTTGATCCTTCAGGGGTCGGGCAGTATAGGTACCTCCTTAGACATGACTCCCGGTGCATTATGACCTGCTGATTCAGTTACAAAAGCAGGAAACCAAGGGGGAAAATAGAACAATGGGAACCAGCAAGAGGGGCAGAGAGACACCTGGAGATAAATGGATGATATCCAACAATCCATGTCTCCCAGAGGCCTCTATCCTGTCATGGCTCTGGCCTCCCATTGAAATACACACCTGTCAAAAACAATTATGACAGATGTGGTTGCTAGTCACTGTTCTGCACCAGGGTTTAGCGTCACAGCAGGTAACGACACACAAGGCTGCCTTAGTTGTGCGCAGAACAACGTGGGTAGATCTTATAGGCTTCCATGCAGTGCACCCCTCGCCCGACTACCCGTTCCAGCGTCTTCACGTAGATCCATTCTCAGGGTAGCCAGTCTGGTCTACCTGCTCAGAAACGCCACCACCAAAAACTGATATTTAAGGTGGCATACAGGTACAGAGTACCAGAGACAACTGAGAGTGACCGAGGTACTCCCTCCACAGGAGAAGTGATACAGAAAGTAATGAAAGCATTGGTGGTAGAACAGGCCTTTCATGCTCCGTACCATCCACAAAGCAGTGGTAGAGTAGAGAGTTTAAATGGAAACTTAGAAACCACAATCCAGAAGGCCATGGCAGAGCCCAATAGACCATGGACCGAGTGCTTTCCCATGGTACTTTTCTCTGTAAGGTACACACCTGACAGAATAAGCCTCAGCCCATATAACATACTTTTTGGGTTGGCCCCAAGGTTAGGATTGTATTTACTGTGATATCTCCAGATGCAGCATGGTAGCTTGACAAACTGTGTTATTGCTCTTACAAAATGCTTAACAAATGTATATTCTCAAGTGTTTACTTTCCTTTCAGATCCTGACAGCGTAGAAGGAACTCATTCTGTGAAACTAGGAGATTGGGTGGTTAAACATATGCTTTCTCCTAGGTTGTTCAATCCCTGTTATCCTTTTTCACAGCTGTGGTTAAGTAACTAAGGCTCTGAAGGGTCTAACTAGCCTCTTTTAAGAACTAGCAGCAAATCCTGGCATTTCCAACCCCTTTTGATGACTGGTGGACTGATACTTTCGGCAGATGGAGCCACCGGATTTCATCTTTTGCTAGAACTTTAGTGACTAGTCTAACTGATATTGCTATTATTGACTGCATTATTCCATGCCTTCAAGAATTTTTTCCCAAAGACTATTGACAAAGCTGTCTTAGTTATGTATGATGATGCCTTGCTTTAAATACTGACTCTGAAGCTGAATCTGCTTTTGATCAACCATCTCTTCTTGCAGTGCTGTCCTATGAAACTTTTTGTTTATGCATGTTATGGGAATGTCGGTTGGGGGATCCGGGGAAGTTGTGTAGGAATACCGGCACTTGCCACTAAGGCATTTGTAAGTACCTGGCTAGACATTCACCTAGCTGCTCTAAAGAAACAAAAAGGAGGGACTGTTGTAGTAATAATAAATGTGTTTCTTAAATCAGCCTAGGCAAACACGTGTATATATATATATATATATATATATAGTTATATCCACCTTCATAGGACGTAGCTAACATTCAAATGGTTAACCCCTTAAGGACATGGCCTATTTTGGGCTTAGGAATGCAACGATTTTTGGTGGATTTTAATCTCGATTTTTCAAAAGCTATAACTTTTTTATTTTTCCATCGGCACAGCAGTATAAGGGCTTCTTTTTTTGCGTGCAGTTTTTATCGGTGCGATTTTTGCGTACATAGATTATATTGTAATACCTTTATTGTTTTTTTATGATTGTAGAGAGAGAAAACGCATCAATTCTGCCATAGATCTTTTTTTTTTTTTTTAAAGCCTTAATTATGCGCAAAAATGACACAATCAGGGCGTGACCTAGCGGAGATCGGGAGAAGACGCACGCTCCGTGTCTCCTCCGACCGGACCGCATTAAAACGTGATTTTGAAGAAAATAAAAGGCGCAAAAGCACCCGAAATTACCAGGACCGTGGCCTCCACTATAAGAGGCACAGAACGAGCCCTCACTCGACCCGCTGAGTGCTGGAGAGACCCGCAGCCCATCCGAGCGGCTGCATCGCGACCGGGAGCACAGAGAGCAGCAGAACCGGAAGTGCGGCAAGAGGGGCAGCAGGAGCCTCCACGGAGGACATCAAGAAGAGAGAGACCCGACCCCACAAAGGGGGGAAGCCCGACCCCACAGCCGCTGCAGCCGAGGAGAGCTGCCAGAGGAGAAACAGGGAAGCCACGCTACAAGCAGGAAGGGGGGGGGGAGCAGAGGAGCAGAAGAGTGCCGGCACTGAGCCCCAGCAAGGCATCTGCAAATAACTGCCGTTCGGGAGAGGAGAAGACGGGCCCCCGACGGCAGTGACAAGCCAGCTGTACCAACCAGGGCTATCAGAGACCTCGGAGGCTCCCGAGGCTCAGAAGAACAGCTCTCCAGTCAGCAAGGGAGCAAGAGGAGAACTGCACCATGCAAACCAGTGCCGGGCCAGGAGTCCAGAAGTCACAGTGGACCACAGTGAGTGTTACTGCACCCCCCTACCACGCATCCACATTTTACAAAGACTGTAAAGTCAGGTGAGGGGCATTGGTAGGGTGTCAAGGTTTTGGCGCCACAACAACTAGTCGTCACATTCCGCACCACGCCACCTCCAGCGCGATCACAGGCACTACAGCCACCACAAGCCCCGTATACCAACGGCCTGGCAGACTACAGCAGCGCGGTTCTGTCCCGCGGTGAGAGGCACTCCTTTGCCCCCCCCTAAATCACCTTAGCATCCAGCCTAACCGCTTTTACAGAAGAGCACCAAACCCCAATCTGTCCTAAACTGTAAAGCTACCAAAAAAGTACTCCAGCGGACGCATACCCGGAGGTTCGATGCTACTGTATTAACCCCCGACTGCCTGGTGGCATGTGATTCCGTAAAGCCGCAACTCAATATACACATAGCGAACCAAACGCCTCTACCACTAAAACCAAAGTACTATGCCAAAATACGGGAAAAATCCGAAACCCATCCCGTTACAAAACCTGTCTCAAACAATCCCAAAAATCTTCCGCTTTCAACCTACTCCAGACATGGAAGACCAAGACTCTGACCAGCCGTCCACCTCACAAAACAAAGCTCCAAATCCACCTCAAAGCAACGCTAATCCCTCTAACATAGACATCAAAGAGCTATACAATAATATCCAACAATTATTCAAAAAGGAGCTACAAGATGCAATCTCCGAATTCTCAAAGCAAACACATGAACTGGGCCGAGTAGACGAGATTGAAAACAAAAATGACGAAATAATAGAGGCAATAGACCAAGACAGAAGCCTCATCAAAGAAAACCAAAAAATGATAGAGCAGCTACAGTTAAAACTAGAGGACCTCGAAAACAGATCTAGAAGAGCAAACCTACACATTAGAGGATTACCGGAGCGCTTCACATCACTTAAAGAAACTGTGCTAAACATTTTTCAAGACGTTCTCCCACAAGCAGACCCCAACTTATTTCAAATGGACCGCATACACAGAGCACTTGGCAAACCACGCAATTCAAATCAACCCAAGGACATTATCCTCAAACTGCATTACTTAGAGGCCCGGGACATGATCCCTGCAGCTGCAAGAAACGTATCCCCACTCCCTGGAGTGGACCAGGGTGTACAAATATTCGCGGACCTGGCCCCATCCACGCTTGAGCGCAGGCGACAGCTGCGCCCCATCACTCTGGCATTGCAAAAAGCTCAAATACGCTACCGCTGGGGCTTCCTATTCATGCTATCTTTTAAAATTGAAGGCCAGGAGCACATCATCCACACGCTAGCAGAAGGACAAGAAATACTTCAGGCCGCAACATACCAATTGATGACTTTGCAAGCCCAGGACAACAACCCCCACAACCCCATTTTCCCACAAGATTCTGGGAAAGAAGACGCCAGAGACCACGTCCACCTCCTTCCCAAGAGACACCACACTGAAGTTACCAAGCTTAGTAGAGTTTGTGGTGCCCTGACATGTACGTTACCTCCAATAGATGAACACCAGGGGTGCGACAGATTCTCTTAACTCCGCTTCATTATGCTGTGGCACCCTGGGTGGCCACTGTCAGGACACTATATCACCCAATAACCGTAGAGGCAAATAAGATTTTGAGTTGCCCTCCCAGTGACCTATCGGCCGCTACCAACATTACATACGATCAATGCCACCAATGTGGACGAAATGCTGTCCGATTGGTTTAAGCGAATTCGGCTGGTCCGATTTAAGGACCCCCTTCGCTTCTTATCTTGTTTTAAGTTCAAAGTATTTGAGAAAGTTTGCAACAATGTTATTTTGACTGTTCTGTTTGTTACAGGGTACACTACTCCTTCTCTATCACCACATCTCACCATACAGAGGAACAACACAACACCGCCTTCATACAAAATTAATCTTACCCAACCATCTCTTAACACCAGCGCACTAACTAACCCAAACAATCATATGTAGAGTGCTAAGCCATAATGTCGGAGGACTAAAGTCCCCCCAGAAACGTTGAAAAGCCTTCATAGATTACGAAAGGCATAAACCCAACATTATCTGCATACAAGAATCCCATTTCTCAATCACCTCCACCCCAAAATTTTTCAATCCCAGATACCAAACACACCACCATGCCCGCTACGTCACAAAAAGCAGAGGGGTGTCCATTTTCATTCGGAACTCCCTCCCCTTTAAACTGACCAACTCGCTTATAGACAACCAGGGCCGATACTTGATACTGACAGGGGACTTATATATGATAACCTATGCATAAATAACACTTACGCACCTAACGAAAATCCCATAGAATTTTTCCTAGAGATATGTGACATCCTTATCTCCTTAGAATACACCAGATTAATATGGTGTGGAGACTTTAATTTCACTAAAGACCCCAGCATCGACTCCACCCCCCCCCCCCCCACAAGAGAAAAAAGACAGAGGAAGAGGCTCAGAGAAATATTCCATACACTAACACTAGCGGACACGTGGCGGGAGTTTAACCAGGCCAAGAGAGGATACACTTATTTCTCACCAACGCACAGACATCACTTTAGGCTGGACTGGATCCTCACAAATTCCTTGCTCCTACCCCTACTATCTTTTTCTCGCCACCTGGTCAGTGCATGGTCAGACCATGATGCAGTCTAGGACGAATTTCTACTGTCCCCACAAACAAGAATCCCTTACATATGAAGACTAAACGAGGCCCTCCTCACTAATCCGGTTTCAACTACCACGCTACAGCAGAAGCTCGAAGAGTACTTTCACCATAATATACCAGAGGACATAGAACCAGACATCCGATGGTTAGCCCACAAACCCGTAATATGAGGTGCTCTGATTGCCATGGCCTCGCAGAAGAAAAGAGAGAAAGCAAAAACCCAATTGGCACTAGAACACAAAATACGTAAACTTGAAATCGCCTACACACAACATCCCTCCCCCTACTTAAGAAAAACCATATGGGACACCAGACTAGAATTAAACGTATTGCTGTCCTACAAAACAGAAAGAGCACTGGCCTGGACACAGGCAGCATTCTATCGGTATGCAAGCAAACCAGACACACTCTTAGCAAGACAATTGAGGGAAAAACAAACCATCAACACAATTCACAAAATTAAAACGCAGCGAGGCCAAATTACATCTAACCCTGATAAAATTTACAAAACCTTTTACCAATACTATCAAAATCTATATAAACATCAACAAGCCCCGCCAGAAAACATCACCATGGAATTCTTCTCCCAACTAAATCTACCCCACCTGTCGGAATCCGGCTTAGCTGACCTAAATGCCTTAATAACCGACAAGGACACAGATTGGGCGATTAAACGGCTGAAGTGAGGCAAAGCCCCAGGGCCGGACGGATTTACGTCTCTATACTATAAAAAATTTGCCCCCCTGCTAAAACCCCATTTAACAGCATTATTCAATCACATTCTTTGCAAAGGCCACATCCACGCAGACTTTTTACAAGCCCTGATCACAACCATCCCAAAACCAGGAAAGGATCACACCATCCCCTCGAATTATAGGCCCATTTCACTCCTTAATATAGAACTAAAACTTTTCACCTCCATTATAGCGAGCAGGATAAACAGACTACTTCCCTCATTAATTCACCGGGACCAAGTGGGCTTCATTCCAGGAAGACAAGCTCCCAATAATGTAAGAAAAATCCTCAATCTCATCCACAACGCAACTAACACCAAAAGCCCTATGTCGGTAATAGCCCTAGACATAGAGAAAGCCTTTGATTCCCTGTCATGGTCCTACCTTCATTCAGTCCTCAGTAAAATGGGATTTACCAGCCCATTCCTAAAAATCATATCCGCACTCTACTCCAAACCCACTGCTTACCTCAAAATTACATCAACCCAGCCCACCCCAATACAAATCCTGAGAGGCACCCGACAAGGATGCCCACTCTCACCTGCATTATTTGCACTAGCAATGGAACCATTAGCAATTGCCATATGAAAGAACCCGAATACCACAGGACTGCAAGTAGACACCACCAACAACAAACTGTGTTTATTTGCCGACAACTTCCTCCTAACAATAACCAACCCACTAACATCCCTACCTAACGTGCTAGAACTACTTACAAAAATTTAGTCATATCTCCGGACTCAATATCAATCAGACGAAATCGGAAATCCTCCACTGCAACACCCCCATTAATACACAAAAACTAATTGAAACTAACTTCCAATTTAAAATGCAACGCCACTATCTACCATATTTGAGGATAAAACTCAACAGTACACTAGACTCCCTTTATAAGCACAACTATGATCCACTATTTTGTGAATTAGAACTTGACCTAGAGAGATGGGATTGCCCTTATCTTTCATGGATCGGCCGTATACACAGCATTAAAATGACATTATTACCCAAATTACTCTACCTATTCAGAACCCTCCCCATACCAGTCCCAACCTCAACCCTTAACCCTTTCCAATCCAATGTCGGGCCTGCCCCGACATCATAATTTCCCTCCATAGCTCCGATGTCGGGGCAGGCCCGACACTGCAGTGCAGGAGTGCATCTGCACCCGATTGGCAGACACATCGGGTGCAGATACACTCCTGCACTGGTCCCCATCGAGGACCCCCTAGAAGAAGGCAGAAAGGGTTTTTAAACGCTATGTAATACATAGAGATTCCGGCCGGACGGCGATCATGTGACCGTCGGTGTTACCTGACCCCCGGCGGTCACATGAACTCCGAGCCGTGAGCCTGCACCGTGGGACCTGCTTACCTGACCAGCGTCTTGCGCGTTCTCCTTCTGTCTCCCGGCCCGGCGATCATGTGACCGCTAGGTGCCACCTGACCCCAGCGGTCACATGAATGCCGAGCCGGGAGTCTGCCTTGTGGGGGGGGGGGGGCGGGCCTGCTTACCTGTCCGGCGTCTTCTACATTCTCCCTTCTGTCTCCCGGCTTGGCGATCATGTGACTGCTGGGTGCCACCTGACCCCAGCGGTCACATGATCGCCGAGCCGGGAGGCAGAAGGAGAATGCGGAAGACACCTGGCAGGTAAGCAGGTCCCTCCACGGTGCAGTGAGCACCTGCACCCTCCTGAACTCTGTCAGTTCAGGAGGGTGCAGGGAAAATGTATTTTTTCTCACCCATTTTCCCCAGCTCCAATTTATTTGGAGCTGGGGAGAATGGATGAGAAAAAATAAATGGATTGGAAAGGGTTAATGCGTTCCCCAAAAAATATTCACCTTAAGGGCGCCTACCCACTGGCGATTTTTTTTCCTGCGATGTTTTGCGTTTTTTCTCAAGAGCAATTAGTATAGAATGTGTTCTTGTCCATCTGGGTTTTTTTTTTCCATTTCGTGGGGTTTTTTCACATAGGAACTGTCAGTTGCATATGTGTCCTTATTTTTCTCTTAATACATCCATGATTGTCAATGGAGGGCTGCAAAAAACGCTGCGAAAAACGCGCAAAAAACGCTGCGGAAAACGCGCAAAAACGCCATGTTTTTCACGCGCGAAAATTGGCAACGCAAGTCGGTAGGCGCCCTAATATGGGCAAATAAATGTCCCAGAATTTCGAAACCTATAACACAGGTCTGCAAAAAAAATTTTTAAAAATTGTTTTGATTTTGTTAAATCGTCTTTATGTAGTTTTTTGCACAGATTTCAAAAATGACATTGGTTTTTTTCTATCACGTAAGGCTTGCCTACAAAATAAAGTTGAAGTATTTGGAAAAAATACAAAAACGGAAAGTTTTTTTATTTGTTTTTATTATTTTAACATGAAGTAAAAGCAAACAAAAACAACAATACCTACCTAAAATAAGCATAATAGTGATACACATGTGTTGCAATGTTATTATAAGTCTTTGTAAAAACGTTTTCTTTTTCCATCAAAGCTTCTTTTGGTACTTTTTCGGCTGTGTTCTTGTGAATTTTCCCTTTTTAACATCCAACAGTAGTCTGCCATCATGTTGACATTCCATCGACCTTGGTATCTGCGCTCCATTTCTTTTAGATCTTGATGGAAACGTTCTCCTTGTTCCTGACTTACAGCCCCAAGATTTTCTGGAAAGTAGTCCAGATGTGAGTGAAGGAAATAGACTTTGACACTCATGTTGCAGCCCAAGATTTTGTAGTTTTGTAACAATTCAGCAACCAAAGTTTTGTAGTTTGGGTCTTTTTTATTTCCAAGAAAGCCTGTTACAACAACTTTAAGTGAATTCCAGACATTTTTTTCTTCCATTTCCATTTTAGTGACAAAGATTTCATCTTTTAAAAGTTTTCTTATTCAGGCCCAACAAAGACTCCCTCTTTCAGCTTAGCATCTGATAGACCAGGAAACTGTTCACAAAGATACTTGAAACACTCTCCTTCTTTGTGTAATGCTTTCACAAACTGTTTCATTAGTCCCAATTTGATATGAAGTGGTGGAAGTAAGATCTTTTTAGGATCCACTAAACTTTGTCTTTCAACATTTTTAACTCCAGGAATAAGAGCCTTTCTGATTGGCCAGGTCTGCTTGACATAGTGTCGTTTCCTATCACAGCTATCCCATTCACAGAGGAAACATGGAAACTTTTTGTAACCACTTTGTTGACCTAGTAACATGGAAATAACTTTCAAATCCCCACAAATGGTCCATTTATGGTCAGAGTAGCTGAGCTTATTAAGAACAAACCCAAGATTTTCGTAGCATTCTTTCAAATGGACTGAGTGTCCAACAGGCACAGAAGCATATTGGTTACCATTGTGAAGAAGTACGGCTTTTAAACTCCTTTTTGACGAATCTATGAAAAGTCTCCATTCCTCTGGGTCATACGTTATGTGGAACATTTCCATGATTCCAGGTACATTGTTGCAGAAAACTAGTTCATCCTCTTGTGTAAAAAAAAGGACAAATTCCTTTTCTCTAAGTCGGTACCATGAAAATGAAACACCGGAGGCTTACATATGTCTTTCTTTAAGTCTAGACCCTAACACTTCCGCTGAATCCTTTGGTAGGCCCAGATCTCGTACTAAATCGTTCAAGTCTGATTAAGAGAAAAATTCAGGGTCATTGGTACCTGGATCATAGCTGTCATCATTATCGCTGCTACTATGTGACATTTGGTCTAAATCGTCTAAAATATTGTCCAGGGTATCCGGAGGTGAAGGAATAGGCAAGTCAGGTCCATGAGGAACAGGGCGAATAGCTGAACGTATGTTGGTTGGGTATGAAATGTCCTTCCTGTTTTTTAAATTGAAACCTTGCATTGAACAAGAACAGTCATCACTGTGATTTTTAGGCTCTCTCCAAACCATGGGTACTCCAAAACGAAATGATTTCTTCTTACCTTGAAACCATTGTCTCAGTTCTTCAACACACACAGAACACACTATATGGGGAGCCCAAGATTTATCTTGATCCCCTAATTTCATACCAAAGTATGCAAAATACACCTTCTGAACAAAATTAGAAATGTTCCTTTGTTGCTTCTTGACGGTATAAGACCCACAAATATAACAGAAACAGTTAGGAGAGTTGACACATCTTCTAGTAGCCATTTCTTCTAAATACCGTATCACAAAACTGTTTGATGCGTACACTACAGTGGCTGGCTCCACACTGAGTCACTGACTGCAGTCAAGGTCACGCCTAGCAGACAGTTTAGATTCGTTGTCGTACGCGTACCGAACCTGAAAAACTCTGAAAATAAGAAGTGTGAAATGTGTGACTTATCTAGGGGTGATAGAATTTTTTCACTATTTTTACCGTAATCAGCACAAAAAATACTGTTAAACCCACTAATTAAATATGCTACAATTTTTTCACATCGCAGACCTGTGTAATTTGTCCACACAAAAAATATGGAGGCCTGTCAGTACCCTGCATCCTTAAATACTATAAAGCCGCCCGATTAGCACAGTTTCCACCCATATATGCAGGACCCCAGGCCCCACTGTGGACCTTCATAGAGGAATCACAATTCTCCACGCACACATGGCCAGTACTACTCTGGACTAAGACCCCTCTCCCACCTGGCTTTAGAACACATGCCCCTTTCACTTTTTTCTCCATTTTACTATGGAGACAAACCAGATTCAAACTGAACCCTTCAAATATCCCATTACCACTTACCCCACTACTACACAACCCACAATTCCCGCCGGGTTTGGGAGTGCCGCAATTCATAGGGTGGAAAACAAAAAACTTAACATCTCTGTACGATTTTCTCATACACGACAAACTGATCTCAATACCAACACAGGTCACCACCACGGGAATGGTGGAGAAAGCTACAAATATTCCATTTCTGGTCCTCCATACTACCTCCCACAACCAAAACCAAAATGACCCCCATGGAAGCCATATGCAAATTCTGCCCCACACACCCAGGTACTCTCTCACATTTCTACAACATGCTTAACAAGACTCTACAAGACTCCAAACACCCTTTCATGCTACAATGGGAATCAGACTTAAATGCATCTTTAACACTAGAGCGATGGCATCACTGCTGTGAAAATATAAGCAAAAATAGCTGGCAAGTATCCTTGACAGAACCTTCAGTAAGGGTCCTGCATAGAGCATATTTGGTCCCAAAGAGATTAAATGCAATCTACCCAGAGATACCAAATACTTGCTTCCGGGGATGCAACGAAGGGGGTTCTCAACTCCACACTTGGTGGACATGTCCGGTGGCGCAAACCTTTTGGAAAAGGGTCTCCCACCTTAAAGCTATAGTGACTGGGACAACTCTCAGACTCAACCCCTTCGTGCTACTCCTGGGAGACAAACCCAAGGGAATGCATAATGCTCCCTTTAAACTACTACTACACATCATGATGTCAGCCCGGATATTGATAGCTCAGCAGTGACGTAAACCAACGCTCCCATATGAACTTCTAGTAGCTCGAATCAACAAAACTATAATAAATGAAAAACTCATAGCCATACGATATGACACTGTCCCGCTTTTTGAAAGGGTATGGAGCCCCTGGATATACCACACAAATGCACCGAACTTAAACTATATTGTGAGACTTTAGGCAGAATCCCCACAGAACACGCCACAAAAAAACAAAAAAAACAAAAAGCAACCACTAAAACAACCCTACACCCACATGCACATTTAAGAGAAGGATGGTGAGATATGGTTCCCTCCCCCTGGTGAGAAACAAGATGAGATGTTGATTAGCTTAAACCTACTTATGAAAAATGTACTCTGTCCATCTGTCCATTGTTAATGTTCTTGATATTTTTACCCCTTTATTTCTTTCCTTTATATTCTACCCATCCCCCCCTGTCTCCCAAGTTTCACCCAGTTTACTACAACAACTTCCTTTTCCCCTCCACCTTTACCCCCCCCCCCTCCCCTCTGTTCTATTAAAATTAACTAACTATTTTAATCTTAATCCACGATACTCTGTTCTTCAATATTGAATGTTTCCCCCTGCACGGGGTCTGTGAGGCAGAGTGTTGCCAACTTTAAATTCAATTTCAATAAAACTCTTTGAAACATAAATGACACAATCCATTTTTTCTGCGGGCCGGTACGGTTACAACGATACCAAAATCCTTTTTTTGGAAATTGCTGCATTCAAAGTCCTATAACTTTTTTTATTTTTCCATGGTAGAAGCTCTATGAGGGCTTATTTTTTGCGAGACAAGCTGTAGTTTTTATTGGTTTCATTTTGGGGTACATACGGCTTTTGTGATCACTTTTTTGCATTTTTTGGGAGGCAAAATGCTAAAAATTAGCATTTTGCCTCAGTTTTTAGTGTTTTTCAATGCTTTTTGCCGTGCAGGATAAAAAGCATGTTCAACTTATTGTATGTGTAGTTATAGACACGGCGATACCAAATATGTGGGATTGCTTTATTTTCTTACATTTTTTATGCTAATATGACAAAAAGCCCAAAAAAGTTTTTTTTTTACTTCTTAAATTTTTTGTACATTATTTTGATCTTTTTTTTACACCATTTGTGTCCCTCTGAGGGACTTGCACCATACCAGCTCTGATCACTATGATAAGGCATTGCAGGACTTCTCTCCTGCAATGCCTTATCGCTTATTACAGCGATCATAGGCAATGGCAGTACAGAACACCGGTATCTGGCGTCTTGTCACTATGGCAACTAGACGGGCTCTCTGCAATTATATGGCGACAGCCCAATAACATCACAGAGGGAGCGCTCTCTCTCTGTGAACCCTTCCCATGCCATGATCTACATAGATCATGGCAGGGAAGGGCAGTGGGAGGCCGGCTGTCACTGATCAGTGACAGCCGGCTCCGGCTGCTGGATAGCGCAAGATCGCTTATGATCTCGCGCTATCCACATGACGTAAGGGAACGTCAAATTGCCCTTATTGCCCTTATTTATGAAAATAAGATAACAACCCACGGCTGACGCCAACCTAATCCATTGCCATATTTGCCCTGTAATTAGAGATTACACAAATTAAAATATCAAAACTTTTCTATCAAAATGGCAAACCCATTTCTGCACTGTACTTTAACCCAAATATAACTTTAAAAATATAGAGATTTCTTTTTGTACATACAGTCAAACCTCTAATTTCGTTGGTAATCCGTCTGACAGCAATCGGCCTAACTTGAAACCAATGAAACTCGATGCAATTATTTCCATACAAACTCAACTAATTTGTTCTAGACATTCCAAAAAAACACACCAACCACATTTAATAGAGATTAAATATGGGTTTTTTCATACCAAAAACAATAACAAATGAATATAAAAGACTGGTGTAAAGAATAAATGAACATTTAACATGTTATTGAACATGTTACTGTGTTTTATCTGTGCTGTTACATAGGACTGCAGGTCACATCTACTACACCATCTGTCCTTAACGTTATCACTTTGTTCTCTGTGCTGTTACATAGGACTGCAGGTGACATCATTATCTGTCCTCAGTGTTATCACTGTGCGTTATCTGCGGTGTTACTTAGGGCTGTAGGTGACATCACCTAGTTATCTGTCCTAAGTTATCACTGTGTTATCTGGGTAAACATGGCCACTTACATTACACTACAGTACTGTTTTACTAGCGCTCACAGCAGATGAGCGCTAGTAAAACTGCGGATTTCGCGGGTGAAATTTTGCCCATAGGAATATCATTGGCCATCTGCAGTCAATTAAATTGAATTTTGCACCTGCAAATGGCATTTTAATTAATTTGCGTTTTTCACCCGCGGAAAAAAAAACGCAGCGTGCTCCATTTTAGTGCGGATTCTGCGCTGATCGGCCACATTGCCATCAATGGGTGCGGATATCCGTGTGAAAAAAAAATACCATTTAAAGCAAAGCCATGCGAAATCTTGCAGAAATCTGCACGGATTGTATTTTTCTAGTGGACATAAGCCTTACTGGATTGACTTTCGAGACTCGATGGAATACTGTAATGTCTACAACTTCTAATTATAATAGATCCCAGATTGGGGCCGAGTTGCAGGTAGATTAGTACCATTTCCACAAAGAAGGGTTCTGGGTAGGTGGTCGTAAGGACAGGAGGGAAGACCACATATAGGTTCATCTTCTTCCCTAATCCCTCTTTTTTTTCTTTCTTATCTCTCTGTCTTTCTCTTTCTTTCCTTACTCCACTCCACTGTCTCTCCCATCTCCCCATTCCCCTCCAATTAGCGTTCTCAGGATAGGAACAGTTTTCCCACGGAAAGGGAAAGTTCTGGGTTGAAGTTAGACTAATGGTTTTTGGTTTTTTGTTTGTTTGTTTTTGGGGAATAATGAAGCTGCAGGTGGGCTCTTTTATGACCTTAAGCAATGGGATGACAAGCTCTGACTGGGAGCTTATGCCACCCACACATTAATATATATTCTTCCCACGTGGTTCTGAATTAGAGAGCCAGATGGGCCCATCCAGTTAGCTGTCTTTTGTAACCCATAAGCATTATGAAACGTGCACTACAAAGTTTTGTTTTTTTTATTGCCTATTACTCTTGCATGGGCTAATAATGTTAAATTTGATGTTTTGGAAAAAAGCAAAAATCGCATATAAATAAAGAATTTATAGAAAAAAAAATAAACACATGATCAGGTATATATACACACAATAGAATACATATATTATGGCTATAAAAAATACCAGCGCAGGGGTGTGGTGAGTTAGTGAGTTCAATAAAGAGAGTAAGACTAGTATAAGCCTAGACTCAGATGAGGAGAGCTGTGGAAGGAGAACCCTGGGAACGGAGAGTCTGTTTCCAACCTAAGGGCGCCCACCCACTGGCGTTTTTTTTCCCTGCGAAATTCGCAGCATTTTTTTCTCTGCATGGGTCTATGGGACTTGTAATGTTAAAATCGCGATCGCGCAAAATCGCAATTTACCGCAAAATCGCGATTTTAACATTACAAGTCCCATAGACCCATGCAGAGAAAAAAATGCTGCGAATTTCGCAGGGAAAAAAAACACCAGTGGGTGGGCGCCCTTACTTGGAAGGAGCATTCTCAGACAGAGCAAGAAGAAAAATAACAGCCATTATCAACTGCAAGTAAGCTACCTCTGCCAAAGCAAAAGGATAGTGTCCCCAGGGGTGCCAGCTTGGTTCCCACCATTTCCTACGAATAATGCCCCCCTGAAGTAGCACATACCTGTAGTGCGACATCTCTATTCCTCAGGGTAGCAAGAGAGAGAAACAGCAGAGAAAGGGCGCCTGCAGACGAGCGGGTCGGATCCAGCAGCGAGAATTCTCGCCGCGCGATCCGACCCGAGCGCCTGCAGGGACGAGCGCGTACTCACCCGCGCCTGGCGGCCCCGGCTCTTTCATGTGCCGGCTGCCGCGCAGCCGGCGCATGCGCAGACCGGAGCCGGCGGCCAGGTGAGTGCGTGCCCCGCAGAAAATTAGGACATGCCGCGGTTTGTTTGCCGCGTGAGATTTCGCGCGGCCAAACCGCGGCCGTCTGCATAGGAGTGCGTATTTTAATGCACTCCTATGCAGACTTTCAGCGGCGGAAATCCCGCGGGAAATCCCGCGGCGGGAGTTCCGCTCGTGTGCAGGCGGCCAAAGGCTGTGAAATGTTCCCCTACCTGAGAAGTTGTAATTGCAAGTCATATGTGCAGGAACCAAAGTTTGTATGTTGCATTGAACTGTTGTGAAAGTACTAAATCATCGAGTCTGAATGAAGACAATGGAAACCAATGCTCCGGATGGTCATGATTTTTTTGCATGGCTAAATTAGCTGTGTAATAACGCTTGTGTGAACAAGCCCTATGGCATCTTATTTGTCCTTGTGACAGGTGTAATATAAGGCAGTCATATGATATATGGTCCCAATGTGAGCTGTGACTCATCATCAGATGCTGCTGTGAAGCTCAGTGTGTGCTCATCCTGGACCCAGAGGCATTTACAGCTGCAGGCAAAATTATCCAACCTCCACTGCAGATTAGGTTTATTTGTCAAATTCACAAACTTTCTGATGTTTGCAAATGAACAGTCAAGCAAGAGCAATTTAAACACCTCAAGACAACTAATATAATGAGTGATCTATCCAAAGTCACTTCAAAATGCCACCTTTAATCATGGCTGCAGTCTCAGAATTAAAGGATTATTCCAAGCAAATACTATTGATGACCTGCCCACTGGAGATATTAGACTATTCGCTTACACTCTGTACCCCTGTGAGTTGTGACGCTGATAGCAGGTGCCCAATCAGTTGATTGGCTGGAGTTTCGAGCCGTGGATCCCTGCTGATCAACAATTGATGACCTATGCTGAGAGTATTTGCCTGGAAAACCCTTCAACCTCTCAGGGACGTGACCTATTTTGGCCATAAAAACATGACGATTTTCATCTCCACTCTTCAAAAGCCATAACTTTATTTCTCATGGACATGGCCGTATGAGGGCTTGTTTTTTACATGGCAGTTTGTATTAGTACTGATTTTTGAGTACATATTATTATTGTTAAACTTTTATTACTTAGTTTTGGAGGGCAGGGAGAAAAAAAACCACATACCTGCCATTGTATTTTGGATCTTTTTTTACAGACTGCAAAACGGACAGAATAAAGCTTTTCTACAGGTTGCTAGGATTACGGCAATACCAAGATTGTATTTTTTTTAGGGTTTTCCACTATTGCACAATAGGAAACCTTTATTTTGGAAATTATTTTTTTGCATTGCTGCATTTAAAGACCATACCTCTTTATTTTTTTTATTGACAGAGCTTTGTGAGGTTTTGTGTTTTGCGTAACAAGCTGTGATTTTTATTGGTACTATATTATGGGGGCACATAAGGCTTTTTTGATTACTTTTATTGCACTTTTTGGGAGTCAAAATTAACAAAACAAGCAGTTTTTTTTTCTTGCCGCGCAGGACAAATAGTCTGTTCAATCTATTGTACAAGTCGTTACAGATAAAATGTTTTCAAAATGTTGTGTTTGTAGCTTATGGCAACAGTGATCGAGGCACGTGGGAAAACAAAATGGCGGAGTCTAAGGCGATATTCACAGCAAATGAGAGCAGAGGAGTGATAAAATTCTTGTTTCTGCAAGGAAAGTCCGCAAAGGATATTCATGGTGATATGTGGCAGACATTGGGGGATCAATGCCCTTCATATTCTACAGTTAGGAACTGGGTTGCCAAATTTAAAACGGGCCACTTCAGCACCAATGATGAGGAACGTCCTGGACGATTGAGAGAGGTTGTTGTTCCAGAGATCGTTGATATTGTGCAGACGCTCATACTGGAGAATCGGCGAGTTTCATATTAAGGAATAGCAGACATCATGGGGATTTCTGGTGAACGTGTTTGTGTCATTATCCATGAACATTTGAACATGAAGAAGCTATCTGCACAGTGGGTCCCCAAATGTTTGACAACAGATCAGAAAAGCATGCGAGTGAAAACTTCCTGGTCCATTTGTCAGCGTTTCCGGACTGATAAGAACTTCCTGGATCGACTGGTCACTATGGATGAGACCTGGATTCATTTGTATGACCCTGAAACCAAGGAGCAGTCAAAAGAGTGGAGGCACTGTGGTTCTCCTCGCCCAAAGACGTTCAGGGTGCAAAAATCAGCAACTAAGGTGATGGCGTCTGTGTTCTGGGATAAGGAGGACATGCTGCTAGTGGACTACCTTCAAAATGCTTCCACCATCAATGCAAGGTTCAACATTGAACTTTTGTACCAATTGAAGGCAGCTCTGAAGGCCAAAAGGCGCGGCAAGCTGTCCAAAGGAATCTTGTTCCTGCAAGACAACGCCTCCGCTCACACTGCACAAGCGATCACGGCAAAACTGGTGGAGCTAGGCTTCCAGCTGGTTGACCACTCACCTTATTTACCAGATCTAGCTCCCTGCGACTATCGTCTCTTTCCAAACCTGAAGAAACATCTCAATGGTACCAAATTTTACACAATTTCTGATGCCATGGCTGCTACGGATGACTGATTTGAGGCACAACCGAAATCCTTCTTTTTGAAAGGCTTACAGAACGTGGAATACCGATGTAAGAAGTGTGTTAACATCAGTGGAGAGTATGTGCAATAAATGTAAAGTTTCATCTTCATGTCTCGTTTCTCTCTGGGTAAAGCCAAAGGCTTGTCAGCAGCCCCTCGTATATACAAAGGGGAAAGAGCGCAGAAAAGTTTTCTTTTGGTACATTTCTTTTTTTTTTTTTTTTATACATTTTTTATGTCCCCGTATGAGACTTGAACCAGAAAAGCTATGATCCATATGATAATGAATTATCCCTTGAAAAAGGGATCATAGGCCATGGTAGACCTGGAAACCTCTGTATGGTGTCCGGTTGACATGGCCAATTATATACTTTAAATGTTAGACTTTTCCCTAAAATCACAGGTGTCAGATGACACAAATTATATCTTTATAGCAAACATCAACATCGTATCTCATGATCGCTGCAAAAAAACATCACGTGTAAACTTTAGTTATTGACACTAGTTGGGGGTGTTGGGAGTCTGGGAGTATAAAACTCAGTGTGCGCTCCTGATACCGTATCCCTGAAGATGGAGAAGGCTCACTACCACGACAAAGATGATCACAGCGAGGCGTATTATAGAACGATCCTCTCCAGAGATGCAGATCCACTTACAGAGCAGGTCATCCAATACCCTGCGCAGAAATTACTCAGCGCATTAGGTAGAGTTTAGACTCCTTCCTACAGTTTGTTGCTGATCTATCTGCTATAGAGCTGGTGTCAAATATAGCATTTTGTGAAAAAATATATTCTTATTTTTGCTTTATTTTGCTTTTTTTCCAGCTAAATGTTACTTTGCAGTCTGTAGTAAAATACAAAATGCACAACATGCGATGCGTTTTTGTTCCTTCGTGGCACTTCTTTTGTCATCTGTGGTGTTTTTTCACATAGGCGACTGTCGGATTTACAAAAGTACAAGGAAAAAGTATATTTTAAGTGATAACCAAATAGGCATGTTTTGCATTGTTTTCTAGTTGCATGCAGGTGACATTTCTGTCCGATTTTCGGACCAAATAATGAGTCCAAACATTGGACAGAAATAGCACCCGTTCATTAGACTGAATGCATGCAGGCTTAAAAATAAATAAAAATTAATATCTATTCTTGTCTGATTCTCATATTAAAATAGCCCATGTACATGTGTCGGGGTCCTCATGTTGATACCTCCATCAGCTCGCCAGGGTTCTCCTCCCTGGGCATCCAGTGATCTCAGTGCAAAGTGCTATTGCAAGTCTGACATAGTCTACAACACATCTCCTGTCTCATCAGAGGCACTAGCTGCAGCTTTGTCATTTCTCCGTGCTTTACACTGCAGCTATGAACCAATAGGACAAAGGTACCTGTTTGAAGGGGTTTAGCATAATTTTTGAAGTATAGGCTCAACTGTGTAAAAATAAGAAAAGCCTCATGTGGCACAGAGTGTTAAGGCAGCTCTCACTCATGACCTAAGGGTTGTGAGTTCAATTCCTGCATGGTTCAGGTAGCTGGCTCAAGGTTTAACTCGTCCTTCTGAGGTCGGTAAAATGAGTATCCAGCTTGGTGGGGGGTAATAAATGAATTACTTGAAAGCGCTGTGGAATAAGTTGGCACTATACAAGTAACAAGGTTTATTTTAATTTACTTATTCGTCCTCTTGTCCCAGTGATCCAACGCTGTAGTTCCCATGGTCCTCTTGAACTTTCTTTGTGGAAATTTAGCAGGCTTGCGGAGCAATGTAGTAGCCTACAGCATTATGAACATAGAAAACACCTTAGTACATAGCTGTAGCAGGTTTACTGTAGATCATGTAATGTATATATGGAAATGCACCTTAACTATGTGACATCTTCTGTTCCAGGGAGCATTGGCAGATGCTCTGTGATTGACCTTGTTATGGGTCTAGACATTACCCACCTGATAGTATTGTTAGATACCTGCCATGACATCACTGTGTTGAATGCCAATGCACATAATGCTGCAGAACTGGAGAAGTGGAGACAGAACAAGCCGGATGCATTGGATTTCTCCCATGCGATAAAGAAAGTTTGTGATCTCATCGGCAGCAGGTGAGGAATGATATATTGTTATTGGGCCCAAACGTGGGCATAAAGGAGACTCAGGTGCCAGCCCAGCACTTGTACACATCTCCACAATGCAGCAATACTCGGTGTGGGAAGTATGTGAGCGGGCCCTGGGTCAGCCTCTGTCCCAGCAAACACCTTGTATGGCCCAAGGTGCTGCGAGTGACATAGCAATGGGGACTCCATGTGTCCACACACTACTCATTCTGTTTGGGTGTCGGATACCTCATCGACAACGCAAGGGGTAAACCATCTGCACTCTGCACCCTACCCAAGTCTGTCAGTGTTTTGGGGACAGACAGGTAAAACATCTCTATGGGAAGTCTGTGCGCACCCACAGCAGGGGTGGGTCCAAGGAACTTAAAGACGATACACATAAAGAAATCAGAGTGCCCAAACATGGCAGACTTTCACTGCACCGAGGACATGGGCCTCTACACAAACCCTCAGCAATTGCGGGCATAGAGCGGACTCCTATGCTAGCGCAGCTGTGAAAGTCTCATTAGCGCTGTATCGCTCCTCTTGTTTGTCCCAATGCAGTGCCCCAGATAGCTGTGGTAACGCAAGAGAAAATACATGTTGGCCTCGGCCCACAATCCATGCCCTAGTCAGTCTGGGTTTTTCTTAGTGCCAGGCAGGTACAACACCGCAATGGGAAGTCTGTGTGCACCAACAGCATGAGTGGGTCCCAGGAACCCAAAGACTGTACATAAATAAATCGTATTGCAGTGCCCCGGATAGCTGTGGTAACGCGAGAGAAAATACATGTTGGCCTCAGCCCACAATCTATGCCCTAGTCAGTCAGTGGGTTTTTTTTGGGCCAGGCAGCTAAAACACCGCTATGGGAAGTCTGTGTGCACCCACAGCATGGGTGGGTCCCAGGAACACAAAGACGGTACTCCTATAGAAATCCCATTGCAGTGCCCCGGATAGCTGTGGTAATGCGAGAGAAAATACATGTTGGCCTCGGCCCACAATCCATGCCCTAGTCAGTCAGGGTTTTCTTTGGGGCCAGATAGGTAGAACTCCGCGATGGGAAGACTTAGTGCACCCACAGCATGGGTGGGTCCCAGGAACCCAAAGACGGTACATAAATAAATCCCATTGCGGTGCCCCGGATAGCTATGGTAACGTGAGATAAAATACAGGTTGGCCTTGGCCCACAATCCATGCCCTAGTCAGCCTGGGTTTTTTTAGTGCCAGGCAGGTATATAGTGTGTATATCACTTCCCCTCTATCAGTCGCTGTGGCCGTACTCTGTGTGTCAAATTCACTGCGGACACAGACCGGTGTAAATAATTATGGAATTGTTTGCGTACACTTTCTTGCTGAGAGCGGTATTGTAATGCAAACTCCAGCCCCAAAATATTATACAGAAGGCTGCAAACAGGCCTAGCTGTGCAATAGTGATGGACTACAACTCTCACCAGACACCCTGTAAAATTCAGACGGTCAGATGTCGCCCTAAGGGCGCCCACCCACTGGCGATTTTTTTCCCTGCGAAATTCGCAGCATTTTTTTCTCTGCAGGGGTCTATGGGACTTGTAATGTTAAAATCGCGATCGCGCAAAATCGCAATTTACCGCGAAATCGCGATTTTGCGCGATCGCGATTTTAACATTACAAGTCCCATAGACCCCTGCAGAGAAAAAAATGCTGCGAATTTCGCAGGGAAAAAAAATCGCCAGTGGGTGGGCGCCCTAAGAAGGGGCTTTTTGTTTTTTTTTAAAAAGAATACAGGCTGTATAGTGTGTATATCACTTTCCCTCTATAAGTGGGTTGGTTGGCCGTACGCTGTGCGTCTCAAACTCACTGCGGACACAAACCGGTGTAAATAATTATGGAATTATGTACTTACACTTTCTCGCTGAGAGCGGTATTGTAAGGCAAACTCCAGGCAGAAAAAAAATTGTAAGGAAGGCCGCAAACAGGCCTAACTGTGCAATAGTGATGGTGATGGACTAAAACTCCCACCAGACACCCAGTAAAATTTAAACGGTCAAAGGTAGCCCAACCAAAGAGCTTTTTGTTTTTATTTGTAAAAGAATACAGGCTATATAGTGTGTATATTACTTTCCCTCTATAAGTGGCTATGTTGGTCGTACGCTGTGCGTCTCAAATTCACTGCGGACACAGACCGGTGTAAATAATTATGGAATTGTTTGCGTACACTTTCTCGCAGAGAGCGGTATTGTAATGCAAACTGCAGCCAGAAAAAAATTACTCGGAAGGCTGCAAACAGGGCTAGCTGTGCAATAGTGATGGACTACAACTCCCACCAGACACCCTGTAAAATTCAGACGGTCAGAGGTAGCCCTAAGAAGGACCGTTGGTGTTCTTGCAGACAGGATCCTACACTACCACTTTCCCTTTCTTAGCAGCACTTTCCCTATACTCTGTATTACAGACTGCAGATTGAGAACACTATAGCTGTAATGGCCTGCACAGCCCGAGATTAAAAAAAAAAACAAATTGTGCAAAACTGCTCCCAGCCAGCCACAACAGTGATGCACACGGTCAGATGTGGCCCTAAGAAGGACCGTTGGGGTTCTTGTAGACAGGAACCTACACTACCACTTTCCCTATCTCCTCAGCAGCACTGTCCCTAATCTCTGCCAGTGTGTGTCTAAGGCGAGCCATGGGCGGGACCGCTTTAAGTACTCAGCGGTCACTTGATCTCACCAGCCACTCACTGCAGGGGGGAGGGATAGGGCTGACACGTCACAGGAGGAAGTGGTAATGCCTTCCCCGCATGTCTATTGGCCAAAAAATGGCGCTAAACATGCAGGGAAGGAAATGGAATTGACTCGAGTACCTCGTGGTGCTCGTCTCTAGTAACGAGCATCTCGAGTACCCTAATACTCGAACGAGCATCAATCTCGGACGAGTGTGCTCGCTCACATCTCTAACAGGGACCCCAAGCCATGGATCCCCACCGATCAAATATTGATGCCTTACAAGAGGTCATCACTTGCAAAAGCCCACAATATCCCTTAAATGATTGTGTTACCCCTTTCCCCCATTATGGTGACTTTCAATGACAGAATCGGATATATTCTATGGAACTGATAGTCAAACATTGTCCACTGCATTATTTGTATCTGTGTTTCAGAGAAAGAGCTCAGGAGCTGGAGGTGAAACTGAGAAAAAAAATGAAACGCATCCTCCACTGCGACTTCACCAAAGAAAATATCGCTGACCCTCATGTACTTCCGAAAGTCGATTGCATCCTCAGTGTTTGGGGTCTTGGCCCAGTCAGCAAAGACCAAGCTTCCTACACTGATAACATGAAGAAGTTGGCTTCACTGCTGAATGTCGGGGGAAAGATGGTGATGATTGGAGGGCTCAATGCCAGTGAATTCACAATTGGGAGAATGAAATACCACACAGTGTTGCGTGATGAAAAGATGGAGAGGATGGCGCTGTCAGCTGCAGGATGCTCAATAAAAAGCTTCCAGGTTGATGCCAGTAAAATTCCGGATCATCATATGGATAATACTCACGTCCACTTTACTTTGGCTGTAAAAGAGCATGAGGTCTAAAACTGCGATGACCTCTGACTGTGATTGTAAAGGAGTTGTCCCACTTCTAGCTGTCTAGCTGAAGGAAGCAAACAGCTCTATGCATTGTACAGTGATCCGGGCTGGTATAATGGCTGATTATCATTTACTTAAGTAGAACTCAGCCTGCAATACCAACCTGGGCCACTGCGCAATGTACAGAGCTCTTCTGCTTCCTGCAGCAAAACAGCTAGAAGTGGAACAGCCCCTTTTAGTCTTTTCCAGAATGGTGAGCCGCTTTGTACTCGTATATAATGTCTCTCTGCTTATGTAATAAATGAATCTGTCATTCGGTCTAAAATAAAATCACTCTAGCTGTCTCTAATCTTCTCCTCTTTATAAGTCATAATGTTTTATAAGCTGGGTACCCCATACTGTTTGTGAGAAGAAACTAAATCCCTGCAGGCATCCCTCCATGATGTTCTCACTGAGCTAAATTTCCCAGCAGGACTCACTGACAAGTATCTTATTAGACAGCTATCAATAACTGTCTATATTAGTTATAAAGTCTTTTCAATCAGGGGTGGACACTAACTGCAGATTGTCTCCATGCAAGAAGTATGTATGGGCCTTCCCCATGCGCTACGTACATACTGGACACATGGTGCATATGAAACGGTGGCCAGGAGCTTGAATTCTCCTTGTAGGACTTTGTGTCTGCAGGTGGGTATTACCGGCTGTGGAGATGGGCTCCTCGCCTGCCAGGGAGTCGGTTCTGGCAACAACACTCAAGCATTAGCTACTGGCCTGTACTTATGAAAATGGGCCCTGTCAAACACATGCAATGTGAGAGATAGGGGCTTGTGGTGGGACACAACACAGGGGCCGGCCATAATGCTGCCGAATCTTTACTTATAACTTTGCAAAGAGTAGGCTTTCAAAACATCGGAGGGTCCTTTTCTTGAATATTACAGTACGCTTAGCAGCTGTCCACTAATTGCAATGATTTTAAAGGTATAACTCACCCTCGCTAACAAGGGCAGTAACTGTACATGTAGCTTCAATTCAAAGAGATGTATGCCAAAGGCAAGTCGAAACGGAATACACATTGTGGTGATTCCTCTTTGTCGAGAGCAAAAACAAGTCCAATCAACAAATCTCTGAAGTCGAGGCAGTGGGGCACGTGTCCCTAAGGGTGGCAGGGAGGCACATGAGAGGCCATGGATGTCTGCAGCTGCAAAACCATCAGTCTCAATGGTGCAGGGAAACCCTGAAGCTTGAGCACACACTTTAGCAACACGCGTCTCTTCAGGCCATAGGCCCAAGTGCAGTGGGCCATACCAAAGGGTCTGATGCAGTACAAAGTACTGGCGTGAACTATGCCCGTTTCATGTAGGAGGAAGTGGGGGTACTGATATCACTCTCATTAAAATTAATGACAGCGCCACACTGCTATTAAACTTCCTGCTTCCTTCATGGTCAGGACGTCACTCAATAGTAGTGAAGCCAGTGTTACCATTTTCTTCTCTGGCTAGTAATGACAACATCTGGGCCACTACTGATGATGGACAGGGTCCCTAGAGGCAGACTTTCATCCATCAACTACTGATGAACCATCCAGGTTATAGGTCATCAGCTTAAAAAAGCCAATACAACCTCTTCAACAGAGGTCAAAATTAACAACCTGATAACAGCTGTAAGGGTGCAATAAGAACACTACACCATCCCCTTTAAAGCGTGATACCACACCTACAGCAATCCCCTCTTACACATACACAAACAAAAGTATTGGTATACACATCGAAGGTGAAAAATTCGATTTTATTCACGTTTTTCAAGATGGTGTTGGGGTGCCTTTGGCCTCAGTGACTGTAGTATCTCACCTAGGCATGCATTACCCCAAATTTCGATACATGTGGATGGATTTGCCTCCATTCCTTAAGGAGAGCTTCAGATAGTGATGCTGGGGATGATGGACATGTTGGGTATGTACGTATACAGTGTTATATTTTGTCGCAAAGACCTCGATGGGATTGAGAGATGGACTTTGAGCTGGCCAATGAAGGCTATAGGCACTCTGCTCCTCAAGTCAAATATCAAAACAGCATGCTGTATGACATGGTGCTCGGTCATGTTGGTAGACACACGAAGCTGTACTAAAGTGTAGCCACAAGGTAGGTAATGTCACACTGTCCAGAATGTCTCTGTACCCATTGGCATTGGTGATGGACTTTATTATAACCAATGGCACTTGTCCTTCCCAGCAAAAACACCCCCACACCATAACAGAACCTCCTCCAACTGGGACGATACAGTCACGTAGAAACTGTTCTTCAGGTAAACGCCGAACCCAAGTGCAGCCATTCAATTGGCAGAAAGTGTACTGTGATTCACTTGCTTCCACTCATTTGCAGTCCAACAATAATGTGTCAAATACAGGTGCCTTTGTGCATTCACTGCTATGATGTTGAGTTTGTGTGCAGCTGTTCCTCCACGGTAACTCTTCACATGCAGTTCCCTACGGATTGTTCTCCTGCTAATGGATGTTTCAATAGCCTGTGAGACCCCCTAAGCAATTGCTTCAGCCAACGATACGCATGATGTTCTCACAGTTCGTACAAGGCTATGTTATTGACGTTCTGTTAGTTTACAAGACTCCGTGAACGTGGCTGCACCGCATACATACCAGATGTTTTCCATTACAAATAACATTGCCAACCGTGGAGTTCAGACGGTTCAAAGGTGCTGCGAATTCCTGTACTGATTGGTTGCTCAGGTGACATCCCACCACCAGACCCTGTTCGGAGTTTGTCAACTCTTCACCTGGTGGCATTTGATGGTTTCTGGGATGGGATACGCCGGTGTGATACTCTTCTTTATACCTAATGCTCACACATCCTATTCGTATATTCTCTTCACCTAACAGCACAGCTTTGGTAGGGGGTCCCAATACTTTTGTGAAAATAGTATACACTGGACATACAGTATGACACACATGAACTATTCTGATACTGTCCAGTAAAGAAAAAAGCTTACAAAAATAAGTTTAAAAAATGCAGAATAAAATAAAAATATATTTATGAAAAAAAGATAACAACCCACCACCAACGCCAACCTAAACTGTTACCATATTTGCCCTGCAATTAGAGATTCCATAAATTATATATCAAAACTTCCGTATCAAAATGGCAAACCCATTTCTGCACTTTATTTTAACCCAAATATAATTTTAAAAATATAAAGATTTCTTTTTTTATATACAGTCAAATCTCTGGTTTCATTGGTAATCCATCCGAAAGCAATCAGCCAAACTTAAAAACAATGAAACTCGAGGAAATTATTTCCATTGCAATCAATGTAAATCTAATTAATTTGTTCTAGGCATTCCAAAAAAACACACCAAACCGCATTTAATACAGAATAAATATGGTTTTTAATACCAAAAAACAATAACACATAAATATAAAAGACTACTGTATAGAATAAGTAAACATCTAACATGTTATTGAACATATCATTGTGTTCTCTGTGCTGTTACATGGGACTGCAGGTGACATCATTATCTGTCCTCAGCGTTATCACTGTGTGTTATCTGTGTTATTACATAGGATTGCAGGTGACATCATTATTAGAGATGAGCGGACCTACTCGGCCACGCCCCTTTTTCACCCGAGCGCCGCGATTTTCGAATACTTCCGTACTCGGGCAAAAAGATTCGGGGGGCACCGTGGGTGAGTGGGGGGTTGCTGCGGGGAGTGGGGGGGGGGGAGAGAGAGAGGGCTCCCCCCTGTTCCCCGCTGCTACCCCCCACTTCGCCACGCCATCTTTTCACCTGAGTACGGAAGTACTCGAAAATCGCAGTGCTCGATCGAGTAATTACTCGAAATGAGTAAATTCGCTAATCTCTAATCATTATCTATCCTCAGTGTTATCACTGTGTGCTATCTGTGGTGTTACTTAGGGCTGCAGGTGACATCACTGTGTTATCTGTCCTAAGTTATGACTGTGTTATCTGGGTAAACATGGCTACTTACATTACACTACAGTACTGTTTTACTAGCGCCCACAGCGACGCTGGAGAAGGATGGGTAGCGTTTCAGCATCAAGAGGAGGAGATGCTGAGCCGCTAATGCAACTAGAGGCAAAATTCTGGCTTGAAGAATCAATGAAACTAGAAACCAACTAAGCTAGAAGGCAATGAAACTAGAGGTTTGACTGTATTACACTTAATAAAATAAAAAAATTGAAAAACAAAAAAGGTATTAAAAAATAATCTGATATGTGACGAAGAAAAAGATGCAGCAAAAATAATTTTGACAGCCTAGGAATTTAAAAAAACAGAGCCAAAAACCACTGTATGGGTAAAATCACTAAAAAGTGTCGGGTCCTTTAGAATTAAAAAAACTGTTCTTTAAGGGGTAAATATAATAAAGTTTGGAGTGAAATCTTCTGGTGTGTGACTGCTCTGTCTTCTCCAGAAGTGAAGCTGCTCAATGGTTTCCAGTGGGAGGAGAGTAGTTGTTGGCGGCTCAGAGACAAGGAAGTCTGAATGTGTTTGTCCTTCTGTGCCCTAAAGGGCCACAGGGAGAAACCTGCCCTCCGGGCATATGTAAAGAAGAGAAACCGCCACCGCCTTAATGGGACTGTAGTGTCCTAAACTTAAGGACCCCCATAACACTTTAATTACCTCCTGTAGTGTGTGTACATGTATTGGTGACTTGCCTGTTTGTGTTGTTTAATGTAGGAGACGAGGTGGTGTTGTACGTTTTGTCTAGGTCTGAATTACTGTCTGTCTGCAATTTAACGTCTGCATGACTGTGTGTAATACAGCATAACCCTTATGTATCTTGTATGTTGCCCCCCAAAAAGCAGCCCGAGCATTTGTTAGAAGAGATTACTTCTTAGCCCAGGGGTAGGCTGGGAGGTAGACTATAGTTATGGGAATAATATAATATTCCAAACTGAGTTCACTGTCTGCTTCAAATTGGTTATAATGAGAAGTAGCATGTATGCAATGTAACTGAGTCTGACTCCATGTTGGTCAATCATCAGTACACTTCTGGTTTATTTACATTATAATGGTACAGATATAGTGGAAATGACGCATCATTACACATGTACGCCCCCAACATCCTAACAACTCATGATTCGCTTAGTATATAATAACTCTAATGATTAACATATGTTAACGTCTTCAGACTTATGCTGCTAAACACATCATTTCTAAGAAACTCAACAAGCATAGACTGTATCAATATCCCTGCCTGTACCAAGGAATCCAAGACAGGAGATAAGGAGCAGCTCCCCCCCCCCCTTCCCTTATGAGGGTGGGCATCCCAGGTCTTTCTCATGAAAAAAAAAAACATCTGGAGACAGTCCTGGGAATAGTATGTAGGAGGGTGTTGGAGATATCACACAAGAATCAAACACACACACACACACACCAATGTACAATATTACTTAGTAATATAGTATGTTAAGCTAAATAAAGACAATGTCCATCTGGTTAGCCTGTTTCAACCTCTTTGTTGGTCCAGAGGAAAGCAAAAAAACCAAGAGGCAGAAGCCAATTAGCCCCATCGGTGAAAAAATTGCTTCCCGACTCCATAATGGCAGTCAGAATAATCCCTGGATCAACCTCTGATAGTTCCTACTTGACTGTAAAATCCAGATTAACAACTCACTGGTCACTTAATGTCTATATCCTGTGATATCGTAGCACTCTAGAAAGATATCCAGCCCCCTCTTAAACTACTCTGTAGATTTTGCCATCACCACATCCTCAGGCAGAGAGATCCACAGTCTCACTGCTCTTACAGTAAAGAACTCCCTTCTATGTTGATGATGAAACCTGCTTTCTTCTAGACGTAGTGGATGCCCTCGTTACCAACACAGTCCTGGGTATAAACAGATCCTGGGAGAGATCCTTGTATTGTGACCTAATGTATTTATACATAGTTATTTGATCGCCCCTTAGCCGTCTTTTTTCCAGGGTGAATAATCCTAATTTTGTTAGCCTCTCTGGGTATTCCAGTCCTTTCATTCCATTAATTAATTTAGTTACCCTTCTTTGGACCCCCTCAAGCACTGAACCAGTTAACCATTTAACTGCTAGCTATTTCCTATGAAGGGAAAAATATGAATATATATTAGCCTATGCTGATGTAAGAAACAGATGACCAGGTATATATATATATACACAATAGAATACATATATGATTACTATAACACTAAAAATACCAGCGCAGGGGTGTGGTGAGTTCAATAAAGAGAGTAAGGCTAATATAAGCCTAGACTAAGATGAGGAGAGCTGTGGAAGGAGAACCCAGGGAATGGAGAGTCTGTTTCAAACCCCACTTGGGAGGAGCATTCTCAGACAAGGCATGACCTTGGGGATCTCAGAAGGAAATGAATGGCCATTATCAACTGCAAGTAAGCTACCTCTGCCGAAGCAGAAGCATAGTGTCCCCAGGGGTGCCAGCTTGGTTCACACCATTTCCTATGAATAATGCCCCCCTGAAGTAGTGCATACCTTCAGTGCGACATCTCTATTCCTCAGGGTAGCAAAAGAGAGAAACAGCAGAGAAAGACTGTGAAATGTTACCCTACCTGAGAAGTTGTAATTGCAAGTCATATGGGCAGGAACCAAAGTTGGTATGTTGCATTGAACTGTTGTGAAAGTACTAAAGCATTGAGTCTGAATGAAGACAGTGGAAACCAATGCTTCAGATGGTCATGATTTTTTTGCATGGCTAAATTAGCTGTGTAATAATGCTTGCGTGAACAAGGCCTATGGCATCTTATTTGTCCTTGTGACAGGTGTAATATTGTTAAGGACCTTGCCCGGTCACATAACCTTTCAGGTCAAGAGGTCCAAAATAGAACCGTATCTGGATGCATCCCAGAAATCAAGAACTAAACATTGAGACAGTGGTCAGTTTCCTCAGATACGTAGAGAAGAGCCACAGCAGGCAACAAGTGGTTTTCTCTGTAAGGAGGCGACACGTACTGAGCGTTTATTACCTTTTTATAGCTTTCTATACAGGAAAGGAATGTCTTGGTAGTCACAGCAACCATCTCATTGGATTAGGCAGAGATTATGAATTATGCATTATGCATTATTCGGCAATCGCATAGCGTGAGAGTCTATGAAATGTCCTTCAAATATCTGTTTATCCGGCGTGGTCTGGTTCTTTTGTTGTGATTTAGACAGTCATAGAGTCTTGTTAATACAGTCAGTTCCTTGTCCGAACCTCAAGGCGTGGGGGAGCTTCTTCTGATAACAGTTGCACATCAGGCATCCAGATATGGTTCTCGGAGAAAGAGAAAAATCATGAGACACTGTACCGAATCATCCTGCCTTAAGCTTAACAGCTGCTTTGAATTATTTTTCTACTACACACAAGCCTATTCTCATCTTATAATGCTCCATTTTGTATCTAGCGTCCATTTTGAGGCAGATTCTTTATTTTAATACACACATACTTCATCAATATAAGGCAGTCATATGATATACAGTCCGAACGTGAGCTGTAACTCATCATCAGATGCTGCTGTGAAGCTCAGTGTGTGCTCATCCTGGACCCAAAGGCATTTACAGCCGCAGGCAAAATTATCCAAACACCACTGCAAATTAGGTTTATTTGTCAAATTCACAAACTTTCTGATGTTTGCAAATAAACAGTCAAGCAAGAACAATTTAAACACCTCAAGACAACTAATATAATGAGTCATCTATCCAAAGTCACTTCAAACTGCCACATTTAATCATGGCTGCAGTCTCAGAATTAAATAATAATATTTATTTGTATAGCGCCAACTTATTCCGCAGCGCTTTCAGGCATGGATAAATGCAAAACAAGACAACAGTTACAATATGAGGTACATTGGGTTAGACACAAATGGGTTGGGGGTGGTACAGGAGGTGGGGAACACAGGCAATAGGGGATTTCATGTACAGATCATTTATTAGAAGACAAACAGGGTGGGGAGCCATAGGGAGGGGAGGGGGGGGGGGACTAGGTCAGGGGATTTGGTATGCTTCCCTGAAGAGGTGAGTTTTTAAGGCACGTCTGAAATTTCGTGCATCGGGAATTGTCCGGATGCCTTGGGGTAGAGCATTCCAGAGGATGGGTGCTGCTCTGGTGAAGTCCTGTAGGTGAGCATGTGAGGTTCGTATTACAGGGGTGTTTAGTCTGAGTGTGTTAGCCGATTGGAGTGAGCGGGCTGGGTGGTGTACTGACAGTAGGGAGGCGATGTATGGTGGCGCAGCGCCATGCAGAGCTTTGTGAGTGAGGTAGAGGAGTTTAAATTTAGTTCTGCAGTGGATGGGCAGCCAATGCAGCGACTGGCATAATGCAGAGGCGTCTGAATAACGACTGGATAGAAAAATGAGTCTAGCTGCTACATTTAGTATGGATTGGAGTGGAGCGAGTCTAGTGCGGGGGAGGCCGATGAGTAGTGAGTTGCAGTAGTCAAGCCGGGAATGGATGAGGGCAACCACGAGTTATTCCAAGCAAATACTGTTGATGACCTATCCACTGGAGATATTGGGCTATTCGCTTACACTCTGTACCCCTGTGAGTTGTGACACTGATAGCAGGAGCCCCATCAGTTGATTGGCTGGCGTTTCGGGCAGTGGACCCCTGCCAAACAACAATTAATGACCTATCCTGAGAGTGTTTGCCTGGAAAACCCCTTCAACCTCTCAGGGACACGGCCTATTTTGGCCATAAGGACATGACGATTTTCATCTCCACTCTTCAAAAGCCATAACTTTATTTCTCATGGACATGGCCGTATGAGGGCTTGTTTTTTACATGGCGAACTGTAGTTTGTATTAGTACTGATTTTTGAGTACATATAATATATTGCTAAACTTTTATTGATTAGTTTTGGAGGGCAGGGAGAAAAAAAAAACACATACCTGCCATTGTATTTTGGATCTTTTTTTACAGAATTAATCAAATTGCATAAAGAACAGAATAAATCTTTTCTGCAGTTTGATAGGATTACGATGATGCCAAGCTTATAGCTTTTTTCCCACTTTTGCACAATAGAAACCCTTATTTTTGAAAATTATTTCTTTTTCATTGCTGCATTTAAAGACCATAACTCTTTATTTTTTTATTGACGGTGTTCTGTGAGGTTTTGTGTTTTGCGTAACAAGCTGTGATTTTTATTGGTACTATATTATGGAGGCACATAAGGCTTTCTTGATTACTTTTATTGCGCTTTTTGGGAGTCTAAATTAACAAAACAAGCATTTTGGCTGAGTTTCTTTTCTTGCCGCGTAGGACAAATAGTCTGTTCAATCTATTGTACAGGTCGTCATTAGAGATGAGCGAACGTACTCGTCCGAGCTTGATACTCGTTCCAGTATTAGCGTGTTCGAGATGCTCATTACTAGAGGCGAGTACCACGCGATGTTCGAGTTACTTTCACTTTCATCTCTGAGACGTTAGCACGCTTTTCTGGCCAATAGAAAGACAGGGAAGGCATTACAACTTCCCCCTGCCCTGCCCAAGCCCTATACCACCCCCCTGCAGTGAGTGGCTGGCGAGATCAGGTGTCACCCGAGTATATAAATCGGCCCCTCCCGCGGCTCGCCACAGATGCATTCTGACAGAGATCCGGGAAAGTGCTGCTGGTGCCGGAGCTGCTATAGGGAGAGCGTTAGGAGTTATTTTAGGCTTCAAGAACCCCAACGGTCCTTCTTAGGGCCACATCTGACCGTGTGCAGTACTGTTGAGGCTGCTTTTAGCAGTGTTGCACAATTTTTTTTTTTTGTATATCGGCCGTGCAGAGCATTGCGTCCGCAGTCTGCAGTCATTGTACAGAGTATAGGGCCAGTACTGGTGAGGCAGGGAAAGAGATATTCAGGCTATATAGGCAGTGGGCTTTTTCCAAGAAAATTGGGGAAAAATACTATATTTGGGCTGCCTGTGACCATCTTCAGTTTACTGCGTGTCTGCTGGGGGTAGTAGTCCTAATTAATACGCAGCTAAGCGTTACAGCAGGCTTGCGCAAAATTGTTTCCTGGATCTGCTGTCTCTGTTACATGATCGCCGTCATCCCGCCAGAGGGGAAGAGTATACATAATATTATACGCTACCTACAGTATCTATCTGCTGGGGGTAGTAGTCCTAATTAATACGCAGCTAAGCGTTACAGCAGGCTTGCGCAAAATTGTTTCCTGGATCTGCTGTCTCTGTTACATGATCGCCGTCATCCCGCCAGAGGGGAAGAGTATACATAATATTATACGCTACCTACAGTATCTATCTGCTGGGGGTAGTAGTCCTAATTAATATGCAGCTAAGCGTTACAGCAGGCTTGCGCAAAATTGTTTCCTGGATCTGCTGTCTCTGTTACATGATCGCCGTCATCCCACCAGAGGGAAAGAGTATGCATAATATTATACGCTGCCTACAGTATCTATCTGCTGGGGGTAGTAGTCCTAATTAATACGCAGCTAAGCGTTACAGCAGGCTTGCGCAAAATTGTTTCCTGGATCTGCTGTCTCTGTTACATGATCGCCGTCATCCCGCCAGAGGGAAACAGTATACATAATATTATACGCTGTCTACAGTATCTGTCTGCTGTATCAGCTCAGCATTTTAAAAAAATAGAAGCAAAATACTTAAGGCTTACTACTGGCCTTTGGCCACTTGACTGCTTCTGCGCTGTGAATTCCACTAGCTCAGTCATACGCACCTACGTCTCACTACAGGCGTGCGCAAAATTGTTTCCTGGCTCTGCTGTGCATTCCGTAAGGGAAGTCAGCCTCCAACCACAGGCCAATAAGCGGCACATTTAATTACAGCGTTCTGTTTCTGCTCTACTCGTAATACAGCATGCTGAGGGGTAGGGGTAGGCCTAGAGGACGTGGACGCGGGCGAGGACGCGGAGGCCCAAGTCAGGGTGTGGGCACAGGCCGAGCTCCTGATCCAGGTGTATCGCAGCCGACTGCTGCGGGATTAGGAGAGAGGCACATTTCTGGCATTCCCACATTCATCTCACAATTAATGGGTCCACGCGGTAGACCTTTATTAGAAAATGAGCAGTGTGAGCAGGTCCTGTCGTGGATGGCAGAAAGTGCATCCAGCAATCTATCGACCACCCAGATTTCTACGTCGTCCACTGCTGCAACTCTGAATCCTTTGGCTGCTGCTCCTCCTTCCTCCCAGCCTCCTCACTCCATTACAATTACACATTCTGATGAGCAGGCAGACTCCCAGGAACTGTTCCCGGGCCCCTGCCCAGAATGGGCAGCAATGGTTCCGAATCCTCTCCCACTGGAGGAGTTTGTCGCGACCGATGCCCAACCTTTGGAAAGTTCCCGGGGTCGGGGGGATGAGGCTGGGGACTTCCGGCAACTGTCTCAAGAGCTTTCAGTGGGTGAGGAGGACGATGACGATGAGACACAGTTGTCTATCACTCAGGTAGTAGTAATTGGAGTAAGTACGAGGGAGGAGCGCACAGAGGATTCGGAGGAAGAGCAGCAGGACGATGAGGTGACTGACCCCACCTGGTTTGCTACGCCTACTGAGGACAGGTCTTCAGAGGGGGAGGCAAGTGCAGCAGCAGGGCAGGTTGGAAGAGGCAGTGCGGTGGCCAGGGGTAGAGGCATGGCCAGACCGAATAATCCACCAACTGTTTCCCAAAGCGCCCCCTCGCGCCATGCCACACTGCAGAGGCCGAGGTGCTCAAAGGTCTGGCAGTTTTTCACTGAGAGTGCAGACGACCGACGAACAGTGGTGTGCAACCTTTGTCGCGCCAAGATCAGCCGGGGAGCCACCACCACCAGCCTCACCACCACCAGCATGCGCAGACATATGATTGCCAAGCACCCCACAAGGTGGGACAAAGGCCGTTCACCGCCTCCGGTTTGCACCGCTGCCTCTCCCCCTGTGCCCCAACCTGCCACTGAGATCCAACCCCCCTCTCAGGACACAGGCACTACCGTCTCCTGGCCTGCATCCACACCCTCACCTCCGCTGTGCTTGGCCCCATCCACCAATGTCTCTCAGCGCACCGTCCAGCCGCCGCTAGCGCAAGTGTTGGAGCGCAAGCGCAAGTACGCCGCCACGCACCCGCACGCTCAAGCGTTAAACGTGCACATAGCCAAATTCATCAGCCTGGAGATGCTGCCGAATAGGGTTGTGGAAACGGAGGCTTTCAAAGGTATGATGGCGGCGGCGGCCCCGCGCTACTCAGTTCCCAGTCGCCACTACTTTTCCCGATGTGCCGTCCTAGCCCTGCACGACCACGTCTCCCGCAACATTGTACGCGCCCTCACCAACGCGGTTACTGCCAAGGTCCACTTAACAACGGACACGTGGACAAGCACAGGCGGGCAGGGCCACTATATCTCCCTGACGGCACATTGGGTGAATTAAGTGGAGGCTGGGACAGAGTCAGAGCCTGGGACCGCTCACGTCCTACCCACCCCCAGAATTGCGGGCCCCAGCTCGGTGGTGATATCTGAGGCGGTGTATGCTTCCTCCACTAAACCACCCTCCTCCTCCTACGCAACCTCTGTCTCGCAATCAAGATGTGTCAGCAGCAGCACGTTGCCAGCAGTCGGTGTCGTGCGGCGTGGCAGCACAGCGGTGGGCAAGCGTCAGCATGCCGTGCTGAAACTACTCAGCTTAGGAGAGAAGAGGCACACGGCCCACGAACTGCTGCAGGGTCTGACAGAGCAGACCGACCACTGGCTTGCGCCGCTGAGCCTCCAACCGGGCATGGTCATGTGTGACAACGGCCGTAACCTGGTGGCGGCTCTGCAGCTCGGCTGCCTCATGCACGTGCCATGCCTGGCCCACGTCTTTAATTTGGTGGTTCAGCGCTTTCTGAAAAGCATCGGTTCCATCTGCCAGTGCACCGACTGCTTGCGACGTGCCCACACAGTCGAACTCTACGCTCCACATGTTGGCCAGGCTCTATGAGCAGCGTAGAGCTATAGTGGAATACCAACTCCAACATGGGCGGCGCAGTGGGAGTCAGCCTCCTCAATTCTTTACAGAAGAGTGGGCCTGGTTGGCAGACATCTGCCAGGTCCTTGGAAACTTTTAGGAGTCTACCCAGATGGTGAGCGGCGATGCTGCAATCATTAGCGTCCCCATTCCTCTGCTATGCCTCTTGAGAAGTTCCCTGCAAAGCATAAAGGCAGACGCTTTGCGCTCGGAAACAGAGGCGGGGGAAGACAGTATGTCACTGGATAGTCAGAGCACCCACCCTCCTGTCTATATCTCAGCGCGTTGAGGAGGAGGAGGAGGAGCATGAGGAGGATGAGGAGGAGGGGGAAGAGACAGCTTGGCCCACTGCTGAGGGTACACATGCTGCTTGCCTGTCATCCTTTCAGCGTGTATGGTCTGAGGAGGAGGAGGAGGATCCTGAAAGTGATCTTCCTAGTGAGAACAGCCATGTGTTGCGTACAGGTACCCTGGCACACATGGCTGACTTCATGTTAGGATGCCTTTCTCGTGACCCTCGCGTTACACGCATTCTGGCCACTACGGATTACTGGGTGTACACACTGCTCGACCCACGGTATAAGGAGAACCTTTCCACTCTCATACCCGAAGAGGAAAGGGGTTCAAGAGTGATGCTATACCACAGGACCCTGGCGGACAAACTGATGGTAAAATTCCCATCCGACAGCGCTAGTGGCCGAAGGCGCACTTCCGAGGGCCAGGTAGCAGGGGAGGCGCAGAGATCAGGCAGCATGTACAGCACAGGCAGGGGAACACTCTCTAAGGCCTTTGACAGCTTTCTGGCTCCCCAGCAAGACTGTGTCACCGCTCCCCAGTCAAGGCTGAGTCGGCGGGAGCACTGTAAAAGGATGGTGAGGGAGTACGTAGCCGATCTCACAACCGTCCTCTGTGACGCCTCTGCCCCCTACAACTACTGGGTGTCGAAGCTGGACACGTGGCCTGAACTCGCACTGTATGCCCTGGAGGTGCTTGCTTGTCCTGCGACTAGCGTCTTGTCAGAGAGGGTGTTTAGTGCGGCTGGGGGAATCATCACAGATAAGCGTACCCGCCTGTCAACCGACAGTGCCGACAGGCTTACCCTCATCAAGATGAACAAAGCCTGGATTTCCCCAGACTTCTCTTCTCCACCAGCGGACAGCAGCGATACCTAAACAATACGTAGGCTGCACCCGCGGATGGAAGCATTGTTCTCTATCACCATCAAAAACGTGGACCTTTTAGCTTCATCAATCTGTGTATAATATTCATCCTCCTCCTCCTGCTCCTCCTCCTGAAACCTCACGTAATAACGCCGAACGGGCAATTTTTTTTAGGCCCACAAGGCTCAGTCATATAACTTTTGTAAACAATGTTTATACGTTTCAATTCTCAATTCAATAAAGCCTTGAAACTTGCACCTGAACCAATTTTTATTTGAACTGGGCTGCCTACAGGCCTAGTTACAAATTAAGCCACATTAACCAAAGCGATTAATGGGATTCACCCTCCCTCTTGGTTGAGCATGGGCAATTTTTCTCAAGTACATTTGTACTGTTGGTACACCAATTTTTTGGGCCCTCGCCTACAGTGTAATCCTACTAATTTTTAGCCCACCTGCATTAAAGCTGACGTTACCTCAGCTGTGATGGGCACTGCAATGGGATATATTTATGTACCGCCGGTGGCTTCCTGGGACCCACCCATGCTGTCGGTCCACACGGAGTTGTAGCTCCATGTGTCCACTTCTAAAGAACCCCAGTCTGACTGGGGCATGCAGTGTGGGCCGAAGCCCACCTGCATTAAAGCTGACGTTACCTCAGCTGTGATGGGCACTGCAATGGGATATATTTATGTACCGCCGGTGGGTTCCAGGGAGCCACCCATGCTGTCGGTCCACACGGAGTTGTAACTCCATGTGTCCACTTCTAAAGAACCCAAGTCTGACTGGGGCATGCAGTGTGGGCCGAAGCCCACTTGCATTAAAGCTGATGTTACCTCAGCTGTGATGGGCACTGCAATGGGATATATTTATGTACTGCCGGTGGCTTCCTGGCACCCACCCATGCTGTCGGTCCACACAGAGTTGTAACTCCATGTGTCCACTTCTAAAGAACCCCAGTCTGACTGGGGCATGCAGTGTGGGCCGAAGACACCTGCATTTAATCGGACGTTACCTCAGCTGTGATGGGCACTGCAATGGGATACATTAATGTACAGCCGGTGGGTTCCAGGGAGCCACCCATGCTGTGGGTGCATACGGAACTCCCATTGCGGAGTTGTACCTGCCTGTGACTATTTATAAAAAACCCCGGTCTGACTGGGGCATGCAGACACCTTGATAGAATGAATAGTGTGTGGCACATAGGTTCCCCATTGCTATGCCCACGTGTGCAGCTCCTGATGAAGGTGGCACAGGATTGGATTTCTCATTGCTTCTGTACAGCATTGTGGACTATCGCCCCGCCCCTTTTAAAGAGGGTCGCTGCCTGGCCGTGCCAACCCTCTGCAGTGTGTGCTTGCGGTTCCTCCTCATGGCAGACGCACTTATAAATAGACATGAGGGTGGTGTGGCTATGAGGCCAGCGTGTGGCATGAGGGCAGCTGAAGGCTGGTGTGCGCTGTGGACACTGGGTCGTGCGGGGGGGGGGGGGGGGGTTGGGCAGCATGTAACCCAGGAGAAGTGGCAGTGGAGTGTCATGCAGGCAGTGATTGTGCTTTGTTGGAGGTAGTGTGGTGCTTAGCTAAGGTATGCCTTGCTAATGAGGGTTTTTCAGAAGTAAAAATTGTTGGGAGGGGGGGGCACTCTTGCCGCTATTGTGGGACCTGGGAACTTGAGATGCAGCCCAACATGTAGCCCCTCACCTGCCCTATCCGTTGCTGTGTCGTTCCCATCACTTTCTTGAATTGCCCAGATTTTAACAAATGAAAACCTTAGCGAGCATCGGCGATATACAAAAATGCTCGAGTCGCCCATTGACTTCAATGGGGTTCGTTATTCGAAACGAACCCTCGAGCATCGCGAAAAGTTCGTCTCGAGTAACGAGCACCCAAGCATTTTGGTGCTCGCTCATCTCTAGTAATCAACAATTTAACTGCAAAAGTTCTCCAAGCAGTCTCTTTGGGTGCAAACTTTAGAATGTTATCGCCAACGATAGGACATAGGATGATCAGGAATGGGTTGTGGACTTGGCTGGTGAAGTGGTACCATAAAGCCAGGCATCAGATACCAGGTCCTTGGATTACCATTGTGAAAGACTGAAGGGACTGAATTGTCATTATCCGGAGTAAGGTCTAGATCTCCATTGGTAACATTGGGTTCACTGTCAGAGTCTTCTGAAGGTAGGGGTGCTAATGAACACAGTATAAGTCTACTCCGATGTATGATCTTTGATGGATGATTCTTCTGTCCAATATAATACATTTTTTTATCCACGTAGGGTTTGGACAAAATGGTGTAAGGTTGTTGCCACATATAGAGTCCAATATTACAATTTGTAGAGGTTTCTTTAGCCAGACTTGATTATGAATGTTGAATGGATTAACCTTAGCATTTTTGTCAAAGTCACTTTGCTGCTTCCGATGAACTTCCTTCATGCTGACAATAATAATTTCCTGGGATTCTTGAAGTCTCCGTTGATGCTCTTGCACCCAATCAGTGGTTGGCAAAGGGTTAACTTCATCTGTGGCTTGTAATCCAAGGGCTAGATTTGCGGGTAACTTGCCTGGTCGGCCAAACATTAAGTAGTACGGAGAATACCCAGTAGAACAGTAGGGTGTGTTGTTGTAAGTGAATATGAGTTCTGGTAGGAGTGTTGACCATTCCACTCTGTCGTCGGTAGGAATTGTTCTCAACAATCCAAGAATAGTTTCATTGGCTTTCTCACAAAGTCCACTTCCTTGAGGATGGTAGGCGGTGGTTCTTAGTTTCTTACAACGGTACAATTGACATAACTCTTGGAACAGTTGTGATTCAAAAGCGGCACCTTTATCACTCAGGATCTTTTCTGGACAGCCATAGGGGATTAAGAAATTCTTCCAAACCATTGGAGCAGTGTTTTTTGCAGTCAACTCTTTCATTGGGATGGCAAAGGTATATTTTGTGTAGTAATTAGAGATGAGTGAACATACTCAGTAAGGCCGATTTCGCAATCGAGCACCGCGATTTTCGAGTACTTCACTACTCGGGTGAAAAGTACTCGGGGGCGCTGTGGGGCGTGGCGTGGCGTGGTGGAGCAGGGGGTAGCAGCGCGGAACAGGTGGGAGCTCTCTCTCTCTCCCTCTCTCCCCCACTCCCCTCTGCAACCCCCCGCTCACCCACAGTGCCCCCGAGTACTTTTCAGCCGAGTAGTGAAGTACTCGAAAATCGCGGTGCTCGATTGCGAAATCAGCCTTACCGAGTACGTTCGCTCATCTCTAGTAGTAATCAATCATGATGAGAACATAGCTGTAACCGGTTCTGCTGGGCTCAGTCTTTAGATGGTCGATAACAAGAATTTCGAGGGTCGCGTGGGTTTGATGGGATGTAGAGGAACTCTTTGGTCTGCTTTGACTCTTCTTCTGGTTTCGTACACTGTACACTCTTGGCACCATTTCTTGATGTCAGCTCTCATGCCAATCCAATAGAAATGTCTACAAATAGTAGTCATTTGTACACCAAAGTGTCCTGATTGATCATGGTAAGCGGTAAGAATCATACTTGCATCTCGCTGGGGAATCAATATTTATTGCACCTGGTGACTGCGAACAGGATTGATAGAGTTTCAACATAATAGATTTCTTCTAAGGAACAGTCTCTTTCTTTGTCACCTCAGTTGCTGTAGTTCTGGATCTGGATGGCCTTGTCTAATCCTACTGGGGGTGATACCTGAAGAAAGGTAGTCTAGAAGTTCACCGAAGATTCAGCTTTCTGTTTGCAGAGTGAACTACTGTTGATCTTCTTTCTGTGTTGTTGATACAGTATCTTTGGCTTGAAGAGCATTCAGAAAAGCTGTTTTGGCACTAAAATCCGGTAGTTCTATTTCTTCCCATTGATCCTTGTCACCATCTGCACAGTCTCTAGCGTAAGGCAAATGGGATAATGCATTGGCATTATTGTTACTTTTTCCAGCACAGAACGTGATTGTGAAGTTGAAATTGGCAAGATGGGGACCCAACATTGCTCTAAGGCATCCAATTTGGCAGTGTTCAAGTGAGCTACGGGGTTGCTGTCAGTGAAGACCACAAAGGAAACTGAAGCAAGATAGTCTTTAACCCTTTAGTGACCAAGCCTGTTTGCGCTTTAATGGCCAGGTCAAATTTTGGAAATCTGACAAGTGTCACTTTAACATAGAATAACTCCGTAAAGGTTTTGCATATCCAAGTGATTCTGACATTATTTTTTCGCCACATATTGTACTTCATTTAGGTGGTAAAAATAGACTGATAGAATTTCTGTATATTTATTAAAAGCGCCACAATTGTCATTTTTTTCACATTTGTCAAAAACACACTGTATCAATTTTTGGTAAGATATATTTCTATCTGTTTCCTATATTCTAGAAGCACATTTTTTAACCATTTAGGAGATGTACAAATTTAACATTAATTATTAACATTTTGAGGAACATTTTGTTTTCCTACACCAAGCCAAGCTTGCAAAAGCTCTTAGGTGTCACAATGATAGATTAGATACCCCCACAAATAAACCCCTTTATAAAAAAAAACACACCACTTAATTTAATACTGAGGGGGGTCATGAGCATTTTGACCCCATAGTTTTTTTTCAGGAGTTAATGCAATTTAGAGGAGAAAAAATAAAATTTCATATTTTTGCAAATATGTCATTTTAAAAACAGTTCTTTTTTCTATAGTGCACATGAAAATGAGGATTTGCACCCATAAATGGATACACCTGTTTGTCCTGTGTTCGGAAACATACCGTTATGGCCTTATTTTATGTCTGTATGCACAATTGGGCCCAAACTGAAAGGGGCAGCTGGTGGCTTTCACAACAGACATTTTGCTTGAAAGTGTTTTAAGCCCCATAGCCCACTTGTAGAGTCCTTGAGCTGCAGAGAACCCCCACAAATGATCCCAATTTGAAAACTAGACCTTTTAATGAATTCATCTAGGGGTGTACTGTGCATTTTGACCCCACCGTTTTTGATTGAATCTAAGTAAAGCAGGCGAAAAAAAATTAAATTTTCTTTGGCAATTGTGTCATTTTAAAAACTGTTTTTTTGTACAGCATACATATTAACCCTTTGCAATCCAATTTTGGATTCAGGGTTTCCTAGGGGGCTTTTTCTTTCTGACATTAAACAATGGCGCCATCTGCTGGCTAAAGCCAGTAGTGTGGTATGGGACATGCTGGAGAGGCCCTCGACAACAGAGCAGCTAGTAATATACAGTAAGAATACCCTGCTGGACGTCTTCCGACATTGGAGCTCTACAGCCTTCAATCAGAATGTCTTCAGATGTCAGACAGTAGATTGGAAAGGGCTAATGAAGACCCTAAAATAGATCCCAATTTTTGTCCTGTCTTTAGAAACATACCCATTGTAGCTCCAATCTGCTTACTGGACACATGGCTAGGCCTGCAATGGAGGGAACACACTTTGGCTTTCAGGGCACAAATGAATAAATTCCTGGCCGCAATGCTTACTTGTAGAGCCATCAAGGTGTCAAAACGATAGAACGTCCCCCGCAAGTGACCACATTTTGAAATCTATACCCATTTATCTAGGCGTGTACTGAGCGTTCTGATCCCACAGTTTTTTGCAAAAATTATTATAAAGCATGTGAAAAATAAATAAAATTAGTTTTATTTTTCATTAATGTCAATTGCATGACCGTTCTATTTGTTTCAAGCAGGGAAAACTGCGGAGACGCACCCCAAATTTTAAAGCACTAGTTCTTCTGTGTTCAGCAATATCCCCATTGCTGCCCCAGTCTACTTATAGGACACATGGCTAGGCCTATAATGGAGGGAACACCCATTGGATTCCAGGCACAACTGAGTTAATTCCAGGCCCCATTGCTCACTTGTGCAGTAAAAAAATTGACTTCCTCAAAAAAAACCCTCCCCTCAGGGGTAAGTACGGAGGCCTGGTTGGGACAGGCACATGGGGCAATAAAACCAGGTATTCCTCCTCCAATGATTGGTGCAAACCGGACACTTTTTGTGGGGTATTTCTTGACCTCAGTGGCAGAGATGGGGTGTAAAAAGTGGCACAATGTGAGGCTTCGTAAGCTTGCTGAGGTGCGGCGTCTCACACAGAAGGCGCTCAACCACCTACTCCTGGAACTACTGGAAGGAGAGTGCTCCCTCTGACTTTTTAAAATTGCGTATTACAGCTAGTGATCTGAATAACACCGGGCTCACATGGCCATATTTGGAATCCACTTGTGGAGGCCCGCAGCAGATCCCAGCTGTGATCCCGGCCCGTGACTGCGTACGGCTGTGTAATGTACTATGCATAACTGTGTGCACATGCAGGCAGTCATGCGCAATACATCTTTCGTTTGTTTGTTTGTTTATATTTCTCATCGCTTAGCAATGATGCGGGTACCAGCAGCCCATACACAACGTAGTTACATATGGGCTGTGGGTATATCCGCGACCATAGTGCACAATGGGGTCCAGTAGAATATGCTGCGTTCTGTTTTCTGCGAGTGAATTATGCATATTAACGCAGATCAAACGCGTGGAATCCGCTTGTCAAGGAAATTTCTGCGTATAGAACCAATCAGGCCCACCCCAATGCCCCGCTGCCGGCGGTAAAGAAGAGACACCACACACGGAGGTCTGGTATAGTTCCTCACACGGGGACATGACTGCGCACTTTATTACAGATTACATGGGATCTTATACCCTTTGGTCTCATCACTAGGAATGGGTGATGGTCTCATTGGCTCAAATTCACCGCATAACCATATATGTTAAGTCCGGATTTCCGGCTGAGGCACTGATAGTCATATACGTAGTTAAACAGTCGTTATCTTGATACGGCGCCTCTGGGAAAACAGCCAAGCACGCGGCCTTCGTGTTCGGTTCTGTATCATCTCTGAATTTCTGGACAGATCTCTCTCAGCCTTGCAAACTTTTGGAATATCTGATGCAAGGCGACATATAAGTTTTTCTCATTTTAACTTTGAATAGAACTTGCATACAGGTATAAAAGCATAAAAAAACATTTGGCAATATATACATATACCCTCACAAACCCCCCTAAAAACTTATATGGAGATCAAGCACCAGGCCTTGCACTCTTCCTCGGTCGGCTCTCCATTGCGTCAGGGTTTCCCCACTGCCCGTAAGGCCCTACTCCTAGGAAGGGGGGGATCCCTACCTCACCTCAGAAGGAGGCCATGGATTCCCTTGGCTCATTTCCGGGCATCCATACCCTCTATCTGTACAAGTTAACACTAGAGATGAGCGAACGTACTCATCCGAGCTTGATATTCGTGCGAATATTAGGGTGTTCGGGATGCTCGTTACTCGTAACGAGTACCACGCGGTGTTCTGGTTACTTTCAGTTTCCTCTCTGAGACGTTAGCGCACTTTTCTGGCCAATTGAAAGACAGGGAAGGCATTACAACTTCCTCCTGTGACGTTCAAGCCCTATACCACCCCCCTGCTGTGAGTGGCTGGGGCGATCAGATGTCACCCGAGTATAAAAGTCGGCCCCTCCCGCGGCTCGCCTCAGATGCCGTGTGAGTTAGTGAGGGAAAGTGCTGTTCTATTGGAGTTGCTGTAGGGAGAGTGTTTGTAGTGAGTGTAGGCTTCAAGAACCCCAAGGGTCCTTCTTAGGGCCACATCTACGTGTGTGCAGGCTGCTGTTAGCAGTGGAGAAATTTTTTTTTCTTCTCAAAATCGGCAGTGCAGAGCATTGTACCCGGTATTAGGGACAGAAGTGGTGCTTAGGCAGGGAGAGTGTTAGGAGTGAGTGTAGCCTTTAAGAACCTCAACGGTCCTTTCTAGGGCCACATTTAACTGTGTGGAGTACTGTGCAGGCTGCTGTTAGCTGTGTTGTTTTTTTTTTTTTTTCTCAAAATCGGCGGTGCAGAGCATTGCACCCTGCATTGATACTACAGGCACAGAATTGTGTAGGCAGGGCCACAACACAGTTATTAGTCATTGAATAGACGCAGTGGGCCTTTTCTTTTTTAACAAAAGGGAAAAAAGTATATTTGCCCTGCCTCTGTCAGTCCTAAGGGCTCTGGGTACGTGTGTGCTGCGTGGAGAACCTAAAAAAATCAGACGCAACCAGCTACGGTTGAGTGCAGCCTTGCGCCAATTTCTTTCCTGCCTGGGAAATACCTGCTCTGCCACAGTTAATAACTCTGCAACAGTAAAGTTCTGTGACACTTTTGCAGGGCCGCAACACAGTGTCAGTTATTAAACTTATTATTCAGTGAATAGACCCAGTGGGCCTATCCTTTTAAACAAAAGGGAAAAAAGTATATTTGCCCTGCCTCTGTCAGTCCTAAGGGCTCTGGGTACGTGTGTGCTGCGTGGAGAACCTAAAAAAATCAGACGCAACCAGCTACGGTTGAGTGCAGCCTTGCGCCAATTTCTTTCCTGCCTGGGAAATACCTGCTCTGCCACAGTTAATAACTCTGCAACAGTAAAGTTCTGTGACACTTTTGCAGGGCCGCAACACAGTTATATTAGTCATTGAATAGACGCAGTGGGCCTTTTCTTTTTTAACAAAAGGGAAAAAAGTATATTTGCCCTGCCTCTGTCAGTCCTAAGGGCTCTGGGTACGTGTGTGCTGCGTGGAGAACCTAAAAAAATCAGACGCAACCAGCTACGGTTGAGTGCAGCCTTGCGCCAATTTCTTTCCTGCCTGGGAAATACCTGCTCTGCCACAGTTAATAACTCTGCAACAGTAAAGTTCTGTGACACTTTTGCAGGACCGCAACACAGTGTCAGTTATTAAACCTATTATTCAGTGAATAGACGCAGTGGGCCTATCCTTTTAAACAAAAGGGAAAAAAGTATATTTGCCCTGCCTCTGTCAGTCCTAAGGGCTCTGGGTACGTGTGTGCTGCGTGGAGAACCTAAAAAAATCAGACGCAACCAGCTACGGTTGAGTGCAGCCTTGCGCCAATTTCTTTCCTGCCTGGGAAATACCTGCTCTGCCACAGTTAATAACTCTGCAACAGTAAAGTTCTGTGACACTTTTGCAGGGCCGCAACACAGTTATTAAACTTATTATTCATTCACTAGAGGCAGTGGGCCTTTCCTTTTTAAAAAAAGTTAAAAAATTATATTTCGCCTGCAGGCTTGCGCCAATTTCTTTCCTGCCTGTGAAATCAAATCACTGGTAATACAGCATGCTGAGGTTTAGGGGTAGGCCTAGAGGACGTGGACGCGGCCGAGGACGCGTAGGCCCAAGTGAGGGTGTGGGCACAGGCCGAGCTCCTGATCCAGGTGTGTCGCAGCCGACTGCTGCGCGATTAGGAGAGAGGCACGTTTCTGGCGTCCCCACATTCATCGCCCAATTAATGGGTCCACGCGGGAGACCTTTATTAGAAAATGAGCAGTGTGAGCAGGTCCTGTCCTGGATGGCAGAAAGTGCTTCGAGCAAGCTATCATCCAGCCACAGTTCTGCGCTGTCCAGTGCTGCAAATCCGAATCCTCTGTCTGCTGCTCCTCCTTCCTCCCAGCCTCCTCACTCCACTACAATGACACATGTTCAGGAGCGGGAAGACTCCCAGGAACTGTTCTCGGGCCCCTGCTCAGATTGGGCAGCAGTGGTTCCTCTCCCACCAGATGAGTTTATCGTCACTGATGCACAACCATTGGAAAGTTCCCGGGGTCCGGGGGATGAGGCTGGGGACTTCCGGCAACTGTCTCAAGACCTTTCAGTGGGTGAGGAGGACGATGACGATGAGACACAGTTGTCTTGCAGTGAGGTAGTAGTAAGGGCAGTAAGTCCGAGGGAGGAACGCACAGAGGATTCGGAGGAAGAGCAGCAGGACGATGAGGTGACTGACCCCACCTGGTGTGCAACGCCTACACAGCACGGGCAGCAGCAGGGCAGGTTGCAAGAGGCAGTAAGGTGTCCAGGGGTAGAGGCAGGGCCAGACCAAATAATCCACCAACTGTTTCCCAAAGCACACCCTCGCGCCATGCCACCCTGCAGAGGCCGAGGTGTTCTAAGGTCTGGCAGTTTTTCACTGAGACGCCTGACGACCGACGAACAGTGGTGTGCAACCTTTGTCGCGCCAAGATCAGCCGGGGAGCCACCACCAACAGCCTCACCACCACCAGCATGCGCAGACATATGATGGCCAAGCACCCCACAAGGTGGGACGAAGGCCGTTCACCGCCACCGGTTTGCACCGCTGCCTCTCCCCCTGTGCCCCAACCTGCCACTGAGATCCAACCCCCCTCTCAGGACACAGGCACTACCGTCTCATGGCCTGCACCCACACCCTCACCTCCGCTGTCCTCGGCCCCATCCACCAATGTCTCGCACCGCACAGTCCAGCCGTCGCTAGCGCAAGTGTTGGAGCGCAAGCGCAAGTACGCCGCCACGCACCCGCACGCTCAATCGTTAACCGTCCACATAGCCAAATTTATCAGCCTTGAAATGCTGCCGTATAGGGTGGTGGAAATGGAGGCTTTCAAAGCTATGATGGCGGCGGCGGCCCCGCGCTACTCAGTTCCCAGTCGCCACTACTTTTCCCGATGTGCCGTCCCAGCCCTGCACGACCACGTCTCCCGCAACATTGTACGCGCCCTCACCAATGCGGTTAGTGGCAAGGTCCACTTAACTACGGACACGTGGACAAGCACAGGCGGGCAGGGCCACTACATCTCCCTGACGGCACATTGGGTGAATTTAGTGGAGGCTGGGACAGAGTCAGAGCCTGGGACCGCTCACGTCCTACCCACCCCCAGAATTGCGGGCCCCAGCTCGGTGGTGGTATGGTCGGCGGTGTACGCTTCTTCCACTAAAGCACCCTCCTCCTCCTCCTCCTCCTCAACCTCTGTCTCGCAATCTAGATGTGTCAGCAGCAGCAGGACGTCGCCAGCAGTCGGTGTCGCGCGGCGTGGCAGCACAGCGGTGGGCAAGCGTCAGCAGGCCGTGCTGAAACTACTCAGCTTAGGAGATAGGAGGCACACGAACTGCTGCAAGGTCAGACAGAGCAGACCGACCGTTGGCTTGCGCCGCTGAGCCTCCAACCGGGCATGGTCGTGTGTGACAACGGCCGTAACCTGGTAGCGGCTCTGCAGCTCGGCAGCCTCACGCACGTGCCATGCCTGGCCCACGTCTTTAATTTGGTGGTTCAGCGCTTTCTGAAAAGCTACCCACGCTTGTCAGACCTGCTCGTAAAGGTGCGCCGGCTCTGCGCACATTTCTGCAAGTCCCACACGGACGCTGCCACCCTGCGCACCCTGCAACATCGGTTTAATCTGCCAGTGCACCGACTGCTGTGCGACGTGCCCACACGGTGGAACTCTACGCTCCACATGTTGGCTAGGCTCTATGAGCAGCGTAGAGCTATAGTGGAATACCAACTCCAACATGGGCGGCGCAGTGGGAGTCAGCCTCCTCAATTCTTTTCAGAAGAGTGGGCCTGGTTGGCAGACATCTGCCAGGTCCTTCGAAACTTTGAGCAGTCTACCCAGGTGGTGAGCGGCGATGCTGCAATCATTAGCGTCACCATTCCTCTGCTATGCATCTTGAGAAGTTCCCTGCAAACCATAAAGGCAGACGCTTTGCGCTCGGAAACAGAGCCGGGGGAAGACAGTATGTCGCTGGATAGTCAGAGCACCCTCCGGTGTATACCTCAGCGCGTTCAGGAGGAGGAGGAGGAGCATGAGGAGGATGAGGAGGAGGGGGAAGAGACAGCTTGGCCCACTGCTGACGGTACCCATGCTGCTTGCCTGTCATCATTTCAGCGTGTATGGCCTGAGGAGGAGGAGGATCCTGAAAGTGATCTTCCTAGTGCGGACAGCCATGTGTTGCGTACAGGTACCCTGGCACACATGGCTGACTTCATGTTAGGATGCCTTTCTCGTGACCCTCGCATTACACGCATTCTGGCCACTACGGATTACTGGGTGTACACACTGCTCGACCCACGCTACAAGGAGAACCTTCCCACTCTCATTCCCGAAGAGGAAAGGGGTTCGAGAGTGTTGCTATACCACAGGACCCTGGCGGACAAGCTGATGGTAAAATTCCCTTCCGACAGCGCTAGTGGCAGAAGGCGCAGTTCCGAGGGCCAGGTACCAGGGGAGGTGCGTAGATCGAGCAGCATGTACAGCCCAGGCAGTGCAACAGTCTTTAAGGGCCTGGACAGCTTTATGGCTCCCCAGCAAGACTGTGTCACCGCTCCCCAGTCAAGGCTGAGTCGGCGGGAGCACTGTAAAAGGATGGTGAGGGAGTATGTAGCCGATCGCACGACCGTCCTCCGTGACGCCTCTGCCACCTACAACTACTGGGTGTCGAAGCTGGACACGTGGCCTGAACTAGCGCTGTATGCCCTGGAGGTGCTTGCTTGTCCTGCGGCTAGCGTCTTGTCGGAAAGGGTGTTTAGTGCGGCTGGGGGAATCATCACAGATAAGCGTACCCGCCTGTCAACCGACAGTGCCGACAGGCTAACACTCATCAAGATGAACAAAGCCTGGATTTCCCCAGACTTCTCTTCTCCACCAGCGGACAGCAGCGATACGTAAGCAATACGTAGGCTGCACTCGCGGATGGAAGCTACGTTCTCTCTCACCATCCAAAACGGGGACATTTCTGCTTCATCAATCTGTGTCTAATATTCCTCCTCCTCCTCCTGCTCCTTCTCCTGAAACCTCACGTAATCACGCTGAACGGGCAATTTTTCTTAGGGCCACAAGGCTCACTCATATAATTTTTCTAAACAATTTTTATATGTTTCAATGCTCTTAAAAGCGTTGAAACTTTAACTTGAACCAATTTTTCGTTAAACTGGGCTGCCTCCAGGCCTAGTTACCACTTAAGCCACATTAACCAAAGCGATTAATGGGTTTCACCTGCCATCTTGGTTGGGCATGGCCAATTTTTACTGAGGTACATTAGTACTGTTGGTACACCAATTTTTTTGGGCCCTCACCTACAGTGTAATCATAGCAATTTGTATGTTCTTCGCCTGCACTCATGGTAAAGAAGTGTGTGTGCGGTTGGCCTACACTTTAGCTACATAAATGTAACTTGGGCCTTGGCTATACTGCAGCTACTGAAATGGAACTAAGACTGCGCTCCCACTGAACTGCTGCTTCGGAATTGTTCCTGGGGCCTGTGTAGGCTGCTACTATTACTGAAATGGAACGAAGACTGCGCTCCCACTATACTGCTGCTTCGGAATTGTTACTGGGGCCTGTGTAGGCTGCTACTATTACTGAAATGGAACGAAGACTGTGCTCCCCCTATAATGCTGCTAGTGATATGTTAGTGGGGCCTGTCGCTAATGCTACGGCTGAAATGTTACTAATTCTGGGCTCTGCCTATACCGCTGCTAATGGTATGTCTCTGGGATGTGGAAACAGAGGCTTCCCAAAGACATGATGGCGGCGAGGCCATATCCCACCAACGCTGTTACTGTTAAGGTGCATATAACCACGGACACGTGGAGAGGACACGTAGTGCCTCAAAAACATCCCCCGCCACGGCCCACTTAATCCTGGCCACATTCCGAAAACCAACTACATTAAACCGCGCTACCAGGTCCGCAGTCACCACCACATTACCACCAACGAGGTTACTGTTAAGGTACATATTATCAGTCAGACTGGGGCATGCAGTGTGGGCCGAAGCCCACCTGTATTAAGCAGGACATTACTACCTCAGCTGTGTTGGGCAATGCAATGGGATATTTTTGTGTATCGCCAGTGGGTTCCAGGGAGCCACCCATGCTGTAGGTGCACACGGAGTTTAACCTACATGTGTCCACTTCTAAAGAACCCCAGTCTGACTGGGGCATGCAGTGTGGGCCGAAGCCCACCTGCATTAAGCACGACATTACTACCTCAGCTGTGTTGGGCAATGCAATGCGATATTTCTATGTACCGCCGGTGGCTTCCTGGCACCCACCAATGCTGTGGGTCCACAGGGAATTATAAATGCATCTGTTTCCACTTGTAAAGAACCCCAGTCTGACTGGGGCATGCAGTGTGGGCCGAAGCCCACCTGCATTAAGCACGACATTACTACCTCAGCTGTGTTGGGCAATGCAATGGGATATTTTTGTGTATCGCCGGTGGGTTCCAGGGAGCCACCCATGCTGTAGGTGCACACAGAGTTTAACCTACATGTGTCCACTTCTAAAGAACCCCAGTCTGACTGGGGCATGCAGTGTGGGCCGAAGCCCACCTGCATTTAGCACGACATTACTACCTCAGCTGTGTTGGGCAATGCAATGGGATATTTCTATGTACCTCTGGTGGCTTCCTGGCACCCACCCATGCTGTGGGTCCACAGGGAATTATAAATGCATCTGTTTCCACTTGTAAAGAACCCCAGTCTGACTGGGGCATGCAGTGTGGGCCGAAGCCCACCTGCATTAAGCACGACATTACTACCTCAGCTGTGTTGGGCAATGCAATGGGATATTTTTGTGTATCGCCGGTGGGTTCCAGGGAGTCACCCATGCTGTCGGTCGACAGGGACTTCACAATAGGGAGTTGTACCTGCCTGTGTCTATGAATTAAAAAGCCCGGTCTGACTGGGGCATGCAGAGACACCTTGACAGAATGAATAGTGTGTGGCACATAGGTTCCCCATTGCTATGCCCACGTGTGCAGCTTCTGATGGCGGTGGCACAGGATTCTATTTCTCATTGCTTCTGTACAGCATTGTGGGCTATCGCCCCGCCCCTTTTAAAGAGGGTCGCTGCCTAGCCGTGCCAACCCTCTGCAGTGTGTGCCTGCGGTTCCTCCTCATGGCAGACGCACTTCTAAATAGACATGAGGGTGGTGTGGCATGAGGGCAGCTGAAGGCTGCGCAGGAACACTTTGGCGTGCGCTGTGGGGGGGAGGGGGGGCGGTTGGGCAGCATGTAACCCAGGAGAAGTGGCAGTGGAGTGTCATGCAGGCAGTGATTGTGCTTTGTTGGAGGTAGTGTGGTGCTTAGCTAAGGTATGCCATGCTAATGAGGGCTTTTCAGAAGTAAAAGTTTTTGGGAGGGGGGGGAGCACTCTTGCCGCTATTGTGGCTTAATAGTGGGACCTGTGAACTTGAGATGCAGCCCAACATGTAGCCACTCGCCTGCCCTATCCGTTGCTGTATCGTTCCCATCACTTTCTTGAATTGCCAAGATTTTCACACAAGGAAACCTTAGCGAGCATCGGCGAAATACAAAAATGCTCGGGTCGCCCATTGACTTCAATGGGGTTCGTTACTCGAAACGAACCCTCGAGCATCGCGAAAAGTTCGTCCCGAGTAACGAGCACCCGAGCATTTTGGTGCTCGCTCATCTCTAGTTAACACCCCACAGGGTGCGCCCTCGCCGGAACCTAAGGTCTTCTGCACTATCCCTAGGCAAATGGGAATTCCACTGACAATCTATCTTAGGAGATCGGGGCAGGCGCAGTACTAGTCCATCTCTCCATTCTTCTGGTAACGTACGTGGTTGACATTATCGGAACTGGCTCTTCATCTTTTTCAAACAAGGGAAACGTTGGTGTCACATTGTTCAGTCTCTTACTCATACTCTTTTTGATCAAAGGGATAATACACATAATACACGTACAGGAAGTTACATACCCCACCTCTTTTTGCTAAAATCATATCCAGGGCCACTCTATTTTGGAACGCCATGGATGCAGTGGGCCCTAACTGGTCAGCTATCCCTTGCAAAGCATCTCTGGTATAGTTTACAAACCTCTGCTGATTGTAATAGATATAATTCATCCAATCTAAATTATTATTAACAGTGACAATAGCAAATAAGGACTCAAAACCTGCTTTAACCTGATCTCTAGAATTAAATTCATCTGGCACCCCCCTTGGCACTCCTATTGCATCTATGTATACATGTGGATTAAAGTTACCACCTAGAGCGCCAACTTCTCTCTTAGCACGATGCGGTGTTAGATTCTCACCCTCAGTGTAGTCTTCATATTGCACATTTGATTGTATTAATTTGTCCCTGAAACAGGGGGCTAGTGTACAGTAGTCAAAGGTGTATGCTGTATTGTATTTGAATTGTATGTTGTATTGTATTTGAATTGTACCACAATGTCACTGTGACATCCACTTCCGCCAAGGTCCCCAACCCTGCCCATAGCATGTAAAGGATATGCAGGATCATGAGTTTTTTCAGTGCGAAGTGTGGATCCAAGTGGACTTTCTTTCAAGCTTGACTGCAGTTGGGGTGGTGAACAGCATCTGGTAGGGACCTTTAAACCGGGTTTCTCTCTCAAACTTTTTTACATAGACCCTGTCACCTGGTTTCAGATTGTGACACTCGTCTGTAGGACCTGGGAGAAAAGCAGAGACTGCAGAATGCATTACTGACAATTCCTTGGAGAAAACTATGACAAAATTAACAAGAAAATCATTCCCCAAACTCAGCTACTGTGGCATGTACCCTCCTGGGAAAAAAAGTAATAGAAGACACTCAATTCAAGATTTGCCCATTTCCTCTATTGCCTTTTGTATCTACTTTCCCACTACTCCGCGGATGGTAGGGTGTGTGATAAGCCTGGAATACACCCAAAGCAGACATGATGTGTTGCATTATTTCACCTGTGAAGTGTGTACCTTTGTTTGACTCAATCACTTCCGGTGCCCCATATCTGCGGATTACCTCATTCATGAGCTTCTGTGTGGGTACCTGCTTATTTACTTTGGTAACAGGGTAGGTCTCCGACCTGAAAAGAAATCAACAACAACAAGCACATATTCATACTTCCCAACAAGGGGGAGCTGAGTGTAGCCAATTTGCAATCCCTGAAATAGGTAGAGTGGCAAATTTTACTTCTGCCCTGTTGCTTTACAGCAAAGAGCATGCAAAATTGGACAAATGATGCAGCAGCTACAGAAAACCCAGGAGCCACCCATCCTCGTTCAAGCGTCAACATCATTGCTGCTTTGAGAGGTGCGTCTGAGGGGTCAATTAGAACACAAACTAATTGTAGTTTTGTTTTTTTTTTACCAGGATTGTTCAGTCGTTCGGTTCGCTAACCAGTGAATGAGAACGGCGAAATAAGCGCTGTTTAAACCGAATGTCTAGCAAACGCGCCAGGATGATTTTTATGGTTGCATACAATGAACTATAAGCGAATGAATTATCATTTATTTTTCAGTCGTCGGCCGTGTTTACACTAAACCATAATCATTCTGTGTAAGAGCGTCCTTAGTAAATGCGGCCATTTCTTTCTAATACCAGTCCTTGCTCAGTGGCGCTCCCTTCCATGTCTTATTGGGTCACCATGACTACTTGTTGCACCCCTGCGAAGGACTAAAGGCTCTTTAGTCAGTCTCCTATTTGTTATTCGAGACCCCCTGTGTCTTCTGTACTCAGTTGCTCTTCTTGTCGCAATCTTCAGTCTCTTCCATGTAGTCTGTTGTGTAGACGCGAGGACACAGACAATGTTAGCGCCCCCATCAGAGACTGAACCCCATGACACTTGTAACTGGAGATACCATAGGAGCTGACATGATGACATTGCGGTAGGTAGAGTTATAGGTTCTCAGATCTCTATATGGAGCCCCGATAGTTCCTGCCTGCAGCAGCTGCAGTCTTTGGGAGATGATACACTATACTATATGTAGGATAAGAATACTTCTAGAACATTGGGCTGCAGCGATCACTCCCATCATGGTCGCCGTGTAAGGAGAAATCGGACAAAAGACAAACACCATGATGTAGATTATGGAATTCTGTTTTATTAGAATAGCAATAAGCAACATTGTAATTAAATATTATCGGCCATTTAATAAATGACACAATGATCACAGTGACTCTCAGGTTAGAACGAGTGGAAAACACAGAACTTGCTGCGGTCCTTCTGACCAGTCCACCGATGTCCTAAGATGAGAGCCGCCAGACCCAAAGATCCAGAGGAAGGCGAAAAAACTCCCCGGAGAGTTCTACCTCAGGGGGGCAAAAAATTCCTTCCTGACCCCAAATGTGGCGATCGGCTATCACCCTGGATCCAATCTGTCCTGCTGCATATTGCTGTTTAGATGTATGTAATTAAAGACTAGGGATAGCTAATGCTGTGCAGGAATAGAAAAACACAGCCTGCTTCTGTAATCTAATATACAGTAGAAATTATAGCCTGCCTATACCTGCCCTACCACCCTCAGGCCCCGGCTTCAGGCTACCCGCCCCACCACCCTCAGGCCCTGGGCTACAGGCGACCCGCCCCACCACCCTCAGGCCCCGGCTTGAGGCGACCCGCCCCACCACCCTCAGGCCACGGCTTGAGGCGACCCGCCCCACCACCCTCAGGCCCTGGTTGGGGGCGACCCGCCCCACCACCCTCAGGCCGCGGCTGGAGGCGACCCGCCCCACCACCCTCAGGCCCCGGCTTGAGGCGACCCGCCCCACCACCCTCAGGCCCCTGATTGAGGCGACCCGCCCCACCACCCTCAGGCCCCGGCTGGAGGCGACCCGCCCCACCACCCTCAGGACCCGGCTGGAGGCGACCCGCCCCACCACCCTCAGGCCCCGGGCTACAGGCGACCCGCCCCACCACCCTCAGGCCCCGGGCTACAGGCGACCCGCCCCACCACCCTCAGGCCCCGGGCTACAGGCGACCCGCCCCACCACCCTCAGGCCCCGGCTTGAGGCGACCAGCCCCACCACCCTCAGGCCCCGGCTTGAGGCGACCCGCCCCACCACCCTCAGGCCCCGGCTTGAGGCGACCCGCCCCACCACCCTCAGGCCCCGGCTTGAGGCGACCCGCCCCACCACCCTCAGGCCCCGGCTTGAGGCGACCCGCCCCACCACCCTCAGGCCCCGGGCTACAGGCGACCCGCCCCACCACCCTCAGGCCCCGGCTTGAGGCGACCAGCCCCACCACCCTCAGGCCCCGGCTTGAGGCGACCCGCCCCACCACCCTCAGGCCCCGGCTTGAGGCGACCCGCCCCACCACCCTCAGGCCCCGGCTTGAGGCGACCCGCCCCACCACCCTCAGGCCCCGGCTTGAGGCGACCCGCCCCACCACCCTCAGGCCCCGGGCTACAGGCGACCCGCCCCACCACCCTCAGGCCCAGGCTTGTGGCGACCCGCCCCACCACCCTCAGGCCCCGGCTTGAGGCGACCCCCCCCACCACCCTCAGGCCCAGGCTTGAGGCGACCCGCCCCACCACCCTCAGGCCCCGGCTGGAGGCGACCCGTCCCACCACCCTCAGGCCCCTGCTGGAGGCGACCCGCCCCACCACCCTCAGGCCCCGGCTTGAGGCGACTACCCCCACCACCCTCAGGCCCCGGCTTGAGGCGACCCGCCCCACCACCCTTAGGCCCCGGCTTGATGCGACCCGCCCCACCACCCTCAGGCCCCGGCTTGAGGCGACCCGCCCCACCACCCTCAGGCCCCGGGCTACAGGCGACCCGCCCCACCACCCTCAGGCCCCGGCTTGAGGCGACCCGCCCACCACCCTCAGGCCCCGGGCTACAGGCGACCCGCCCCACCACCCTCAGGCCCCGGGCTACAGGCGACCCGCCCCACCGCCCTCAGGCCCCGGCTTGAGGCGACCCGCCCCACCACCCTCAGGCCCCGGGCTACAGGCGACCCGCCCCACCACCCTCAGGCCCCGGGCTACAGGCGACCCGCCCCACCACCCACAGGCTCCGGCTTGAGGCGACCAGCCCCACCACCCTCAGGCCCCGGCTTGAGGCGACCCGCCCCACCACCCTCAGGCCCCGGCTTGAGACGACCCGCCCCACCACCCTCAGGCCACGGCTTGAGGCGACCCGCCCCACCACCCCCAGGCCCCGGGCTACAGGCGACCAGCCCAACCACCCTCAGGCCCCGGGCTACATGCGACCCGCCCCACCACCCTCAGGCCCCGGCTTGAGACGACCCGCCCCACCACCCTCAGGCCCCTGGCTACAGGCGACCCGCCCCACCACCCTCAGGCCCCGGCTTGAGGCGACCCGCCCCACCACCCTCAGGCCCCGGGCTACCGGCGACCCGCCCCACAACCCTCAGGCCCCGGCTTGAGGCGATCCGCCCCACCACCCTCAGGCCACGGCTTGAGGCGACCCGCCCCACCACCCTCAGGCCCCGGCTTGAGGCGACCCGCCCCACCACCCTCAGGCCCCGGCTTGAGGCGACCCGCCCCACCACCCTCAGGCCCTGGCTGGGGGCGACCCGCCCCACCACCCTCAGGCCGCGGCTGGAGGCGACCCGCCCCACCACCCTCAGGCCCCGGCTTGAGGCGACCCGCCCCACCACCCTCAGGCCCCGGCTTGAGGCGACCCGCCCCACCACCCTCAGGCCCGGCTTGAGGCGACCCGCCCCACCACCCTCAGGCCCCGGGCTACAGGCAACCCGCCCCACCACCCTCAGGCCCCGGGCTACAGGCGACCCGCCCCACCACCCTCAGGCCCCGGGCTACAGGCGACCCGCCCCACCACCCTCAGGCCCCGGCTTGAGGCTACCCGCCCCACCACCCTCAGGCCCGGCTTGAGGCGACCCGCCCCACCACCCTCAGGCCCCGGGCTACAGGCAACCCGCCCCTCCACCCTCAGGCCCCGGCTTGAGGCGACCCGCCCCACCACCCTCAGGCCCCGGCTTGAGGCGACCCGGCCCACCACCCCCAGGCCCCGGCTTAAGGCGACCCGCCCCACCACCCCCAGGCCCCGGCTTGAGGCGATCCGCCCCACCACCCACAGGCCCCGGCTTTTTTAGGCGACCTGCCCCACCACCCTCAGGCCCCGGCTTGAGGCGACCCGCCCCACCACCCTCAGGCCCCGGCTTGAGGCGACCCGCTCCACCACCCTCAGGCCCCGGCTTGAGGCGACCCGCCCGACCACCCTCAGGCCCCGGCTTGAGGCGACCCGCCCCACCACCCTCAGGCCCCGGCTTCAGGCGACCCGCCCCACCACCCTCAGGCCCCGGGCTACAGGCGACCCGCCCCACCACCCTCAGGCCCCGGCTTGAGGCGACCCGCCCCACCACCCTCAGGCCCCGGCTTGAGGCGACCCGCCCCACCACCCTCAGGCCCCGGGCTACAGGCGACCCGCCCCACCACCCTCAGGCCCAGGCTTGTGGCGACCCGCCCCACCACCCTCAGGCCCCGGCTTGAGGCGACCCCCCCCACCACCCTCAGGCCCAGGCTTGAGGCGACCCGCCCCACCACCCTCAGGCCCCGGCTGGAGGCGACCCGTCCCACCACCCTCAGGCCCCGGCTGGAGGCGACCCGCCCCACCACCCTCAGGCCCCGGCTTGAGGCGACTACCCCCACCACCCTCAGGCCCCGGCTTGAGGCGACCCGCCCCACCACCCTTAGGCCCCGGCTTGATGCGACCCGCCCCACCACCCTCAGGCCCCGGCTTGAGGCGACCCGCCCCACCACCCTCAGGCCCCGGGCTACAGGCGACCCGCCCCACCACCCTCAGGCCCCGGCTTGAGGCGACCCGCCCACCACCCTCAGGCCCCGGGCTACAGGCGACCCGCCCCACCACCCTCAGGCCCCGGGCTACAGGCGACCCGCCCCACCGCCCTCAGGCCCCGGCTTGAGGCGACCCGCCCCACCACCCTCAGGCCCCGGGCTACAGGCGACCCGCCCCACCACCCTCAGGCCCCGGGCTACAGGCGACCCGCCCCACCACCCACAGGCTCCGGCTTGAGGCGACCAGCCCCACCACCCTCAGGCCCCGGCTTGAGGCGACCCGCCCCACCACCCTCAGGCCCCGGCTTGAGACGACCCGCCCCACCACCCTCAGGCCACGGCTTGAGGCGACCCGCCCCACCACCCCCAGGCCCCGGGCTACAGGCGACCAGCCCAACCACCCTCAGGCCCCGGGCTACATGCGACCCGCCCCACCACCCTCAGGCCCCGGCTTGAGACGACCCGCCCCACCACCCTCAGGCCCCTGGCTACAGGCGACCCGCCCCACCACCCTCAGGCCCCGGCTTGAGGCGACCCGCCCCACCACCCTCAGGCCCCGGGCTACCGGCGACCCGCCCCACAACCCTCAGGCCCCGGCTTGAGGCGATCCGCCCCACCACCCTCAGGCCACGGCTTGAGGCGACCCGCCCCACCACCCTCAGGCCCCGGCTTGAGGCGACCCGCCCCACCACCCTCAGGCCCCGGCTTGAGGCGACCCGCCCCACCACCCTCAGGCCCTGGCTGGGGGCGACCCGCCCCACCACCCTCAGGCCGCGGCTGGAGGCGACCCGCCCCACCACCCTCAGGCCCCGGCTTGAGGCGACCCGCCCCACCACCCTCAGGCCCCGGCTTGAGGCGACCCGCCCCACCACCCTCAGGCCCGGCTTGAGGCGACCCGCCCCACCACCCTCAGGCCCCGGGCTACAGGCAACCCGCCCCACCACCCTCAGGCCCCGGGCTACAGGCGACCCGCCCCACCACCCTCAGGCCCCGGGCTACAGGCGACCCGCCCCACCACCCTCAGGCCCCGGCTTGAGGCTACCCGCCCCACCACCCTCAGGCCCGGCTTGAGGCGACCCGCCCCACCACCCTCAGGCCCCGGGCTACAGGCAACCCGCCCCTCCACCCTCAGGCCCCGGCTTGAGGCGACCCGCCCCACCACCCTCAGGCCCCGGCTTGAGGCGACCCGGCCCACCACCCCCAGGCCCCGGCTTAAGGCGACCCGCCCCACCACCCCCAGGCCCCGGCTTGAGGCGATCCGCCCCACCACCCACAGGCCCCGGCTTTTTTAGGCGACCTGCCCCACCACCCTCAGGCCCCGGCTTGAGGCGACCCGCCCCACCACCCTCAGGCCCCGGCTTGAGGCGACCCGCTCCACCACCCTCAGGCCCCGGCTTGAGGCGACCCGCCCGACCACCCTCAGGCCCCGGCTTGAGGCGACCCGCCCCACCACCCTCAGGCCCCGGCTTCAGGCGACCCGCCCCACCACCCTCAGGCCCCGGGCTACAGGCGACCCGCCCCACCACCCTCAGGCCCCGGCTTGATGCGACCCGCCCCACCACCCTCAGGCCCCGGGCTACAGGCTACCCGCCCCACCACCCTCAGGCCCCGGGCTACAGGCAACCCGCACCACCACCACCCGCAGGCCCCGGCTTGAGGCGACTCGCCCCACCACCCTCAGGCCCTGGGCTACAGGCGACCCGCCCCACCACCCTCAGGCCCCGGCTTGAGGCGACCCGCCCCACCACCCTCCAGCCCCGGCTTGAGGCGACCCGCCCCACCACCCTCAGGCCCCGGCTGGAGGCGACCCGCCCCACCACCTTCAGGCCCCGGCTTGAGGCGACCACCCCCACCACCCTCAGGCCCCGGCTTGAGGCGACTTGCCCCACCACCCTCAGGCCCCGGCTTGAGGCGACCCGCCCCACCACCCTCAGGCCCCGGCTGAGGGCGACCCGCCCCACCACCTTCAGGCCCCGGCTTGAGGCGACCACCACCACCCTCAGGCCCCGGCTTGAGGCGACCTGCCCCACCACCCTCAGGCCCCGGCTTGAGGCGCCCCGCCCCACCACCCTCAGGCCCCGGCTTGAGGCGGCCCGCCCCTCCACCCCCAGGCCCCGGCTTGAGGCGACCCGCCCCACCACCCTCAGGCCCCGGCTTGAGGCGGCCCGCCCCACCACCCTCAGGCCCCGGCTTGAGGCGGCCCGCCCCACCACCCTCAGGCCCCGGCTTGAGGCGGCCCGCCCCACCACCCCCAGGCCCCAGCTTGAGGCGACCCGCCCCACGACCCTCAGGCCCCGGCTTGAGGCGACCCGCCCCACCACCCTCAGGCCCCGGCTTGAGGCGACCCGCCCCACCACCCTCAGGCCCCGGCTTGAGGCGACCCGCCCCACCACCTTCAGGCCCCGGCTTGAGGCGACCCGCCCCACCACCCTCAGGCCCCGGGCTACAGGCGACCCGCCCCACCACCCTCAGGCCCCGGGCTACAGACGACCCGCCCCACCACCCTCAGGCCCCGGGCTACAGGCGACCCGCCCCACCACCCTCAGGCCCCGGCTTGAGGCGACCCGCCCCACCACCTTCAGGCCCCGGGCTATAGGCGACCCGCCCCACCACCCTCAGGCCCGGCTTGAGGCGACCCGCCCCTCCACCCTCAGGCCCCGGCTTGAGGCGACCCGCCCCACCACCCTCAGGCCCCGGCTTGAGGCGACCCGGCCCACCACCCCCAGGCCCCGGCTTGAGGCGACCCGCCCCTCCACCCCCAGGCCCCGGCTTAAGGCGACCCGCCCCACCACCCTCAGGCCCCGGGCTACAGGCGACCCGCCCCACCACCCTCAGGCCCCGGCTTGAGGCGACCCGCCCCACCACCTTCAGGCCCCGGGCTATAGGCGACCCGCCCCACCACCCTCAGGCCCGGCTTGAGGCGACCCGCCCCTCCACCCTCAGGCCCCGGCTTGAGGCGACCCGCCCCTCCACCCCCAGGCCCCGGCTTAAGGCGACCCGCCCCACCACCCCCAGGCCCCGGCTTGAGGCGATCCGCCCCACCACCCACAGGCCCCGGCTTTAGGCGACCCGCCCCACCACCCCCAGGCCCCGGCTTGAGGCGATCCGCCCCACCACCCACAGGCCCCGGCTTTAGGCGACCTGCCCCACCACCCTCAGGCCCCGGCTTGAGGCGACCCGCCCCACCACCCTCAGGCCCCGGCTTGAGGCGACCCGCCCCACCACCCTCAGGCCCCGGCTTGAGGCGACCCGCCCCACCACCCACAGGCCCCGGCTTTAGGCGACCCGCCCCACCACCCTCAGGCCCCGGCTTGAGGCGACCCGCCCCACCACCCTCAGGCCCCGGCTTGAGGCGACCCGCCCCACCACCCTCAGGCCCCGGCTTGAGGCGACCCCGCCCCACCACCCTCAGGCCCCGGCTTGAGGCGACCCCGCCCCACCACTCTCAGGCCCCGGCTTGAGGCGACCCCGCCCCACCACCCTCAGGCCCAGGCTTGAGGCGACCCGCCCCACCACCCTCAGGCCCCGGCTTGAGGCGACCCGTCCTACCACCCTCAGGCCCCGGCTTGAGGCGACCCGCCCCACCACCCTCAGGCCCCGGCTTGAGGCGACCCGCCCCACCACCCTCAGGCCCCGGCTTGAGGCGACCCGCCCCACCACCCTCAGGCCCCGGCTTGAGGCGACCCGCCCCACCACCCTCAGGCCACGGCTTGAGGCGACCCGCCCCACCACCCTCAGGCCACGGCTTGAGGCGACCCGCCCCACCACCCTCAGGCCCCGGCTTGAGACGACCCGCCCCACCACCCTCAGGCCCCGGCTTGAGGCGACCCGCCCCACCACCCTCAGGCCCCGGCTTGAGGCGACCCGCCCCACCACCCTCAGGCCCCGGGCTACAGGCGACCCGCACCACCACCCTCAGGCCCCGGCTTGAGGCGACCCGCCCCACCACCCTCAGGCCCCGGGCTACAGACGACCCGCCCCACCACCCTCAGGCCCCGGGCTACAGGCGACCCGCCCCACCACCCTCAGGCCCCGGCTTGAGGCGACCCGCCCCACCACCTTCAGTCCCCGGGCTATAGGCGACCCGCCCCACCACCCTCAGGCCCGGCTTGAGGCGACCCGCCCCACCACCCTCAGGCCCCGGCTACAGGCGACCCGCCCCACCACCCTCAGGCCCCGGCTTGAGGCGACCCGGCCCACCACCCCCAGGCCCCGGCTTGAGGCGATCCGCCCCACCACCCACAGGCCCCGGCTTTAGGCGACCTGCCCCACCACCCTCAGGCCCCGGCTTGAGGCGACCCGCCCCACCACCCTCAGGCCCCGGCTTGAGGCGACCCGCCCCACCACCCTCAGGCCCCGGCTTGAGGCGACCCGCCCTCCTCCACCCTCAGGCCACGGCTTGAGGCGACCCCGCCCCACCACCCTCAGGCCACGGCTTGAGGCGACCCGCCCCACCACCCTCAGGCCCCGGCTTGAGACGACCCGCCCCCACCACCCTCAGGCCCCGGCTTGAGGCGACCCGCCCCACCACCCTCAGGCCCCGGCTTGAGGCGACCCGCCCCACCACCCTCAGGCCCCGGGCTACAGGCGACCCGCACCACCACCCTCAGGCCCCGGCTTGAGGCGACCCGCCCCACCACCCTCAGGCCCCGGGCTACAGACGACCCGCCCCACCACCCTCAGGCCCCGGGCTACAGGCGACCCGCCCCACCACCCTCAGGCCCCGGCTTGAGGCGACCCGCCCCACCACCTTCAGTCCCCGGGCTATAGGCGACCCGCCCCACCACCATCAGGCCCGGCTTGAGGCGACCCGCCCCACCACCCTCAGGCCCCCGGCTACAGGCGACCCGCCCCACCACCCTCAGGCCCCGGCTTGAGGCGACCCGGCCCACCACCCCCAGGCCCCGGCTTGAGGCGATCCGGCCCACCACCCCCAGGCCCCGGCTTGAGGCGATCCGCCCCACCACCCACAGGCCCCGGCTTTAGGCGACCTGCCCCACCACCCTCAGGCCCCATCTGGAGGCGACATGCCCCACCACCCTCAGGCCCCGGCTTGAGGCGACCCGCCCCACCACCCTCAGGCCCCGGCTTGAGGTGACCCGCCACCCAACCCTCAGGCCCCGGCTTGAGGCGACCCGCCCCACCACCTTCAGGCCCCGGCTTGAGGCGACCCGCCCCACCACCCTCAGGCCCCGGCTTGAGGCGACCCGCCCCACCACCCTCAGGCCCCGGCTTGAGGCGACCCGCCCCACCACCCCACAAGCCCCGGGCTACAGGCGACCCGCCCCCACCACCCTCAGGCCCCGGCTTGAGGCGACCCGCCCCACCACCCTCAGACCCCGGCTTGAGGCGACCCGCCCCACCACCCTCAGGCCCCGGCTTGAGGCGACCCGCTCCACCACCCTCAGGCCACGGCTTGAGGCGACCCGCCCGACCACCCTCAGGCCCCGGCTTGAGGCAACCCGCCCCACCACCCTCTGGCCCCGGCTTGAGGCGACCCGGCCCACCACCCCCAGGCCCCGGCTTAAGGCGACCCGCCCCACCCACCCCCAGGCCCCGGCTTGAGGTGATCCGCCCCACCACCCACAGGCCCCGGCTTTAGGCGACCTGCCCCACCACCCTCAGGCCCCGGCTGGAGGCGACCCGCCCCACCACCCTCAGGCCCCGGCTTGAGGCGACCCGCCCCCACCACCCTCAGGCCCCGGCTTCAGGCGACCCCCGCCCCACCACCCTCAGGCCCCGGCTTGAGGCGACCCCGCCCCACCACTCTCAGGCCCCGGCTTGAGGCGACCCCGCCCCACCACCCTCAGGCCCAGGCTTGAGGCGACCCGCCACACCACCCTCAGGCCCCGGCTTGAGGCGACCCGTCCTACCACCCTCAGGCCCCGGCTTGAGGCGACCCGCCCCACCACCCTCAGGCCCCGGGCTACAGGCGACCCGCACCACCACCCTCAGGCCCCGGCTTGAGGCGACCCGCCCCACCACCCTCAGGCCCCGGGCTACAGGCGACCCGCACCACCACCCTCAGGCCCCGGCTTGAGGCGACCCGACCCACCACCCTCAGGCCCCGGGCTACAGACGACCCGCCCCACCACCCTCAGGCCCAGGCTTGAGGCGACCCGCCCCACCACCCTCAGGCCACGGCTTGAGGCGACCCTCCACACCACCCTCAGGCCACGGCTTGAGGCGACCCGCCCCACCACCCTCAGGTCCCGGCTTGAGGCGACCCGCCCCACCACCCTCAGGCCCCGGCTTGAGGCGACCCGCCCCACCACCCTCAGGCCCCGGGCTACAGGCGACCCGCCTCACCACCCTCAGGCCCCGGCTTGAGGTGACCCGCCCCACCACCCTCAGGCCCCGGGCTACAGGCGACCCGCCCCACCACCCTCAGGCCCCGGCTTGAGGCGACCCGCCCCACCACCCTCAGGCCCCGGCTTGAGGCGACCCGCCCCACCACCCTCAGGCCCCGGCTTGAGGCGACCCGCCCCACCACCCTCAGGCCCCGGCTTGAGGCGACCCGCCCCACCACCCTCAGGCCCTGGGCTACAGGCGACCCGCCCCACCACCCTCAGGCCCCGGGCTACAGGCGACCCGCCCCACCACCCTCAGGCCCCAGGCTACAGGCGTCCCGCCCCACTACCCTCAGGCCCCGGCTTGAGGCGACCAGCCCCACCACCCTCAGGCCCCGGCTTGAGGCGACCTGCCCCACCACCCTCAGGCCCCGGCTTGAGGCGACCCACCCCACCACCCCCAGGCCCTGGCTTGAGGCGACCCGCCCCACCACCCTCAGGCCCCGGCTTGAGGCCACCCGCCCCACCACCCTCAGGCCCCGGCTTGAGGCGACCCGCCCCACCACCCTCAGGCCCCGGCTTGAGGCGACCCGCCCCACCACCCTCAGGCCCCGGCTTGAGGCGACCCGCCCCACCACCCTCAGGCCCCGGGCTACAGGCGACCCGCCCCACCACCCACAGGCTCCGGCTTGAGGCGACCAGCCCCACCACCCTCAGGCCCCGGCTTGAGGCGACCCGCCCCACCACCCTCAGGCCCCGGCTTGAGACGACCCGCCCCACCACCCTCAGGCCACGGCTTGAGGCGACCCGCCCCACCACCCCCAGGCCCCAGGCTACAGGCGACCAGCCCAACCACCCTCAGGCCCCGGGCTACATGCGACCCGCCCCACCACCCTCAGGCCCCGGCTTGAGACGACCCGCCCCACCACCCTCAGGCCCCTGGCTACAGGCGACCCGCCCCACCACCCTCAGGCCCCGGCTTGAGGCGACCCGCCCCACCACCCTCAGGCCCCGGGCTACCGGCGACCCGCCCCACAACCCTCAGGCCCCGGCTTGAGGCGATCCGCCCCACCACCCTCAGGCCACGGCTTGAGGCGACCCGCCCCACCACCCTCAGGCCCCGGCTTGAGGCGACCCGCCCCACCACCCTCAGGCCCCGGCTTGAGGCGACCCGCCCCACCACCCTCAGGCCCTGGCTGGGGGCGACCCGCCCCACCACCCTCAGGCCCCGGCTTGAGGCGACCCGCCCCACCACCCTCAGGCCCCGGCTTGAGGCGACCCGCCCCACCACCCTCAGGCCCGGCTTGAGGCGACCCGCCCCACCACCCTCAGGCCCCGGGCTACAGGCAACCCGCCCCACCACCCTCAGGCCCCGGGCTACAGGCGACCCGCCCCACCACCCTCAGGCCCCGGGCTACAGGCGACCCGCCCCACCACCCTCAGGCCCCGGCTTGAGGCTACCCGCCCCACCACCCTCAGGCCCGGCTTGAGGCGACCCGCCCCACCACCCTCAGGCCCCGGGCTACAGGCAACCCGCCCCTCCACCCTCAGGCCCCGGCTTGAGGCGACCCGCCCCACCACCCTCAGGCCCCGGCTTGAGGCGACCCGGCCCACCACCCCCCAGGCCCCGGCTTAAGGCGACCCGCCCCACCACCCCCAGGCCCCGGCTTGAGGCGATCCGCCCCACCACCCACAGGCCCCGGCTTTAGGCGACCTGCCCCACCACCCTCAGGCCCCGGCTTGAGGCGACCCGCCCCACCACCCTCAGGCCCCGGCTTGAGGCGACCCGCTCCACCACCCTCAGGCCCCGGCTTGAGGCGACCCGCCCGACCACCCTCAGGCCCCGGCTTGAGGCGACCCGCCCCACCACCCTCAGGCCCCGGCTTCAGGCGACCCGCCCCACCACCCTCAGGCCCCGGGCTACAGGCGACCCGCCCCACCACCCTCAGGCCCCGGCTTGATGCGACCCGCCCCACCACCCTCAGGCCCCGGGCTACAGGCTACCCGCCCCACCACCCTCAGGCCCCGGGCTACAGGCAACCCGCACCACCACCACCCGCAGGCCCCGGCTTGAGGCGACTCGCCCCACCACCCTCAGGCCCTGGGCTACAGGTGACCCGCCCCACCACCCTCAGGCCCCGGCTTGAGGCGACCCGCCCCACCACCCTCCAGCCCCGGCTTGAGGCGACCCGCCCCACCACCCTCAGGCCCCGGCTGGAGGCGACCCGCCCCACCACCTTCAGGCCCCGGCTTGAGGCGACCACCCCCACCACCCTCAGGCCCCGGCTTGAGGCGACTTGCCCCACCACCCTCAGGCCCCGGCTTGAGGCGACCCGCCCCACCACCCTCAGGCCCCGGCTGAGGGCGACCCGCCCCACCACCTTCAGGCCCCGGCTTGAGGCGACCACCACCATCCTCAGGCCCCGGCTTGAGGCGACCTGCCCCACCACCCTCAGGCCCCGGCTTGAGGCGCCCCGCCCCACCACCCTCAGGCCCCGGCTTGAGGCGGCCCGCCCCTCCACCCCCAGGCCCCGGCTTGAGGCGACCCGCCCCACCACCCTCAGGCCCCGGCTTGAGACGACCCGCCCCACCACCCTCAGGCCCCGGCTTGAGGCGACCCCGCCCCACCACCCTCAGGCCCCGGCTTGAGGCGGCCCGCCCCACCACCCCCAGGCCCCAGCTTGAGGCGACCCGCCCCACGACCCTCAGGCCCCGGCTTGAGGCGACCCGCCCCACCACCCTCAGGCCCCGGCTTGAGGCGACCCGCCCCACCACCCTCAGGCCCCCGGCTTGAGGCGACCCGCCCCACCACCGTCAGGCCCCGGCTTGAGGCGACCCGCCCCACCACCCTCAGGCCCCGGGCTACAGGCGACCCGCCCCACCACCCTCAGGCCCCGGGCTACAGACGACCCGCCCCACCACCCTCAGGCCCCGGGCTACAGGCGACCCGCCCCACCACCCTCAGGCCCCGGCTTGAGGCGACCCGCCCCACCACCTTCAGGCCCCGGGCTATAGGCGACCCGCCCCACCACCCTCAGGCCCGGCTTGAGGCGACCCGCCCCTCCACCCTCAGGCCCCGGCTTGAGGCGACCCGCCCCACCACCCTCAGGCCCCGGCTTGAGGCGACCCGGCCCACCACCCCCAGGCCCCGGCTTAAGGCGACCCGCCCCACCACCCCCAGGCCCCGGCTTGAGGCGATCCGCCCCACCACCCACAGGCCCCGGCTTTAGGCGACCCGCCCCACCACCCCCAGGCCCCGGCTTGAGGCGATCCGCCCCACCACCCACAGGCCCCGGCTTTAGGCGACCTGCCCCACCACCCTCAGGCCCCGGCTTGAGGCGACCCGCCCCACCACCCTCAGGCCCCGGCTTGAGGCGACCCGCCCCACCACCCTCAGGCCCGGCTTGAGGCGACCCGCCCCACCACCCACAGGCCCCGGCTTTAGGCGACCCGCCCCACCACCCTCAGGCCCCGGCTTGAGGCGACCCGCCCCACCACCCTCAGGCCCCGGCTTGAGGCGACCCGCCCCACCACCCTCAGGCCCCGGCTTCAGGCGACCCCGCCCCACCACCCTCAGGCACCGGCTTGAGGCGACCCCGCCCCACCACTCTCAGGCCCCGGCTTGAGGCGACCCCGCCCCACCACCCTCAGGCCCAGGCTTGAGGCGACCCGCCCCCACCACCCTCAGGCCCCGGCTTGAGGCGACCCGTCCTACCACCCTCAGGCCCCGGCTTGAGGCGACCCGCCCCCACCACCCTCAGGCCCGGCTTGAGGCGACCCGCCCCACCACCCTCAGGCCCCGGCTTGAGGCGACCCGCCCCACCACCCTCAGGCCCCGGCTTGAGGCGACCCGCCCCACCACCCTCAGGCCACGGCTTGAGGCGACCCGCCCCACCACCCTCAGGCCACGGCTTGAGGCGACCCGCCCCACCACCCTCAGGCCCCGGCTTGAGACGACCCGCCCCACCACCCTCAGGCCCCGGCTTGAGGCGACCCGCCCCACCACCCTCAGGCCCCGGCTTGAGGCGACCCGCCCCACCACCCTCAGGCCCCGGGCTACAGGCGACCCGCACCACCACCCTCAGGCCCCGGCTTGAGGCGACCCGCCCCACCACCCTCAGGCCCCGGGCTACAGACGACCCGCCCCACCACCCTCAGGCCCCGGGCTACAGGCGACCCGCCCCACCACCCTCAGGCCCCGGCTTGAGGCGACCGGCCCCACCACCTTCAGTCCCCGGGCTATAGGCGACCCGCCCCACCACCCTCAGGCCCGGCTTGAGGCGACCCGCCCCACCACCCTCAGGCCCCGGCTACAGGCGACCCGCCCCACCACCCTCAGGCCCCGGCTTGAGGCGACCCGGCCCACCACCCCCAGGCCCCGGCTTGAGGCGATCCGCCCCACCACCCACAGGCCCCGGCTTTAGGCGACCTGCCCCACCACCCTCAGGCCCCGGCTTGAGGCGACCCGCCCCACCACCCTCAGGCCCCGCTTGAGGCGACCCGCCCCACCACCCTCAGGCCCCGGCTTGAGGCGACCCGCCCCTCCACCCTCAGGCCACGGCTTGAGGCGACCCCGCCCCACCACCCTCAGGCCACGGCTTGAGGCGACCCGCCCCCACCACCCTCAGGCCCCGGCTTGAGACGACCCGCCCCACCACCCTCAGGCCCCGGCTTGAGGCGACCCGCCCCACCACCCTCAGGCCCCGGCTTGAGGCGACCCGCCCCACCACCCTCAGGCCCCGGGCTACAGGCGACCCGCACCACCACCCTCAGGCCCCGGCTTGAGGCGACCCGCCCCACCACCCTCAGGCCCCGGGCTACAGACGACCCGCCCCACCACCCTCAGGCCCCGGGCTACAGGCGACCCGCCCCACCACCCTCAGGCCCCGGCTTGAGGCGACCCGCCCCACCACCTTCAGTCCCCGGGCTATAGGCGACCCGCCCCACCACCCTCAGGCCCGGCTTGAGGCGACCCGCCCCACCACCCTCAGGCCCCGGCTACAGGCGACCCGCCCCACCACCCTCAGGCCCCGGCTTGAGGCGACCCGGCCCACCACCCCCAGGCCCCGGCTTGAGGCGATCCGGCCCACCACCCCCAGGCCCCGGCTTGAGGCGATCCGCCCCACCACCCCACAGGCCCCGGCTTTAGGCGACCTGCCCCACCACCCTCAGGCCCCGGCTGGAGGCGACCTGCCCCCACCACCCTCAGGCCCCGGCTTGAGGCGACCCGCCCCACCACCCTCAGGCCCCGGCTTGAGGTGACCCGCCACCCAACCCTCAGGCCCCGGCTTGAGGCGACCCGCCCCACCACCTTCAGGCCCCGGCTTGAGGCGACCCGCCCCACCACCCTCAGGCCCCGGCTTGAGGCGACCCGCCCCACCACCCTCAGGCCCCGGCTTGAGGCGACCCGCCCCACCACCCTCAAGCCCCGGGCTACAGGCGACCCGCCCCACCACCCTCAGGCCCCGGCTTGAGGCGACCCGCCCCACCACCCTCAGACCCTGGCTTGAGGCGACCCGCCCCACCACCCTCAGGCCCCGGCTTGAGGCGACCCGCTCCACCACCCTCAGGCCACGGCTTGAGGCGACCCGCCCGACCACCCTCAGGCCCCGGCTTGAGGCAACCCGCCCCACCACCCTCTGGCCCCGGCTTGAGGCGACCCGGCCCACCACCCCCAGGCCCCGGCTTAAGGCGACCCGCCCCACCACCCCCAGGCCCCGGCTTGAGGCGATCCGCCCCACCACCCACAGGCCCCGGCTTTAGGCGACCTGCCCCACCACCCTCAGGCCCCGGCTGGAGGCGACCCGCCCCACCACCCTCAGGCCCCGGCTTGAGGCGACCCGCCCCACCACCCTCAGGCCCCGGCTTCAGGCGACCCCGCCCCACCACCCTCAGGCCCCGGCTTGAGGCGACCCCGCCCCACCACTCTCAGGCCCCGGCTTGAGGCGACCCCGCCCCACCACCCTCAGGCCCAGGCTTGAGGCGACCCGCCACACCACCCTCAGGCCCCGGCTTGAGGCGACCCGTCCTACCACCCTCAGGCCCCGGCTTGAGGCGACCCGCCCCACCACCCTCAGGCCCCGGGCTACAGGCGACCCGCACCACCACCCTCAGGCCCCGGCTTGAGGCGACCCGACCCACCACCCTCAGGCCCCGGGCTACAGAACACCCGCCCCACCACCCTCAGGCCCAGGCTTGAGGCGACCCGCCCCACCACCCTCAGGCCACGGCTTGAGGCGACCCTCCACACCACCCTCAGGCCACGGCTTGAGGCGACCCGCCCCACCACCCTCAGGCCCCGGCTTGAGGCGACCCGCCCCACCACCCTCAGGCCCCGGCTTGAGGCGACCCGCCCCACCACCCTCAGGCCCCGGGCTACAGGCGACCCGCCTCACCACCCTCAGGCCCCGGCTTGAGGTGACCCGCCCCACCACCCTCAGGCCCGGGCTACAGGCGACCCGCCCCACCACCCTCAGGCCCCGGCTTGAGGCGACCCGCCCCACCACCCTCAGGCCCCGGCTTGAGGCGACCCGCCCCACCACCCTCAGGCCCCGGCTTGAGGCGACCCGCCCCACCACCCTCAGGCCCCGGCTTGAGGCGACCCGCCCCACCACCCTCAGGCCCTGGGCTACAGGCGACCCGCCCCACCACCCTCAGGCCCCGGGCTACAGGCGACCCGCCCCACCACCCTCAGGCCCCAGGCTACAGGCGTCCCGCCCCACTACCCTCAGGCCCCGGCTTGAGGCGACCAGCCCCACCACCCTCAGGCCCCGGCTTGAGGCGACCTGCCCCACCACCCTCAGGCCCCGGCTTGAGGCGACCCACCCCACCACCCCCAGGCCCTGGCTTGAGGCGACCCGCCCCACCACCCTCAGGCACCGGCTTGAGGCCACCCGCCCCACCACCCTCAGGCCCCGGCTTGAGGCGACCCGCCCCACCACCCTCAGGCCCCGGCTTGAGGCGACCCGCCCCACCACCCTCAGGCCCCGGCTTGAGGCGACCCGCCCTACCACCCTCAGGCCCCGGCTTGAGGCGACCCGCCCCACCACCCTCAGGCCCCGGGCTACAGGCGACCCGCCTCACCACCCTCAGGCCCCGGCTTGAGGCGACCCGCCCCACCACCCTCAGGCCCCGGCTTGAGGCGACCCGCCCTACCACCCTCAGGCCCTGGCTTGAGGCGACCCGCCCCACCACCCTCAGGCCCCGGGCTACAGGCGACCCGCCTTACCACCCTCAGGCCTCGGGCTACAGGCGACCCGCCCCACCACCCTCAGGCCCCGGCTTGAGGCGACCCGCCCCACCACCCTCAGGCCCCGGCTTGAGGCGACCCGCCCCACCACCCTCAGGCCCCGGCTTGAGGCGACCCGCCCTACCACCCTCAGGCCCCGGCTTGAGGCGACCCGACCCACCACCCTCAGGCCCCGGGCTACAGACGACCCGCCCCACCACCCTCAGGCCCCGGGCTACAGGCGACCCGCCCCACCACCCTCAGGCCCCGGCTTGAGGCGACCCGCCCCACCACCTTCAGTCCCCGGGCTATAGGCGACCCGCCCCACCACCCTCAGGCCCCGGCTTGAGGCGACCCGCCCCACCACCCTCAGGCCCCGGCTTGAGGCGACCCGGCCCACCACCCCCAGGCCCCGGCTTAAGGCGACCCGCCCCACCACCCCCAGGCCCCGGCTTGAGGCGATCCGCCCCACCACCCACAGGCCCCGGCTTTAGGCGACCAGCCCCACCACCCTCAGGACCCGGCTGGAGGCGACCCGCCCCACCACCCTCAGGCCCCGGCTTGAGGCGAGCCGCCCCACCACCCTCAGGCCCCGGCTTGAGGTGACCCGCCCCACCACCCTCAGGCCCCGGGCTACAGGCGACCCGCCTCACCACCCTCAGGCCCCGGCTTGAGGCGACCCGCCCCACCACCCTCAGGCCCCGGGCTACAGGCGACCCGCCCCACCACCCTCAGGCCCCGGCTTGAGGCGACCCGCCCCACCACCCTCAGGCCCTGGGCTACAGGCGACCCGCCCCACCACCCTCAGGCCCCGGCTTGTGGCGACCCGCCCCACCACCCTCAGGCCCCGGGCTACAGGCGACCGGCCCCACCACCCTCAGGCCCCGGCTTGAGGCGACCTGCCCCACCACCCTCAGGCCCCGGCTTGAGGCGACCCGCCCCACCACCCTCAGGCCCCGGCTTGAGGCGACCCGTCCCACCACCCTCAGGCCCCGGCTGGAGGCGACCCGCCCCAACACCCTCAGGCCCCGGCTTGAGGCAACCACCCCCACCACCCTCAGGCCCCGGCTTCAGGCGACCCGCCCCACCACCCTCAGGCCCCGGGCTACAGGCGACCCGCCCCACCAACCTCAGGCCCCGGGCTACAGGCGACCCGCCCCAACACCCTCAGGCCCCGGCTTGAGGCGACCCGCCCCACCACCCCCAGGCCCTGGCTTGAGGCGACCCGCCCCACCACCCTCAGGCCCCGGCTTCAGGCGACCCGCCCCACCACCCTCAGGCCCCAGCTTGAGGCGACCCGCCCCACCATCCTCAGGCCCCGGCTTGAGGCGACCCGCCCCACCACCCTCAGGCCCCGGCTTGAGGTGAACCGCCCTACCACCCTCAGGCCCCGGCTTGAGGCGACCCGCCCCACCACCCTCAGGCCCCGGGCTACAGGCGACCCGCCTCACCACCCTCAGGCCCCGGCTTGAGGCGACCCGCCCCACCACCCTCAGGCCCCGGGCTACAGGCGACCCGCCTCACCACCCTTAGGCCCCGGCTTGAGGCGACCCGCCCCACCACCCTCAGGCCCCGGCTTGAGGCGACCCGCCCCACCACCCTCAGGCCCCGGCTTGAGGCGACCCGCCCCACCACCCTCAGGCCCCGGCTTGAGGCGACCCGCCCTACCACCCTCAGGCCCTGGCTTGAGGCGACCCGCCCCACCACCCTCAGGCCCCGGGCTACAGGCGACCCGCCTCACCACCCTCCAGCCCCCGACTTGAGGCGACCCGCCCCACCACCCTCAGGCCCCGGCTTGAGGCGACCCGCCCCACCACCCTCAGGCCCCGGCTTGAGGCGACCCGCCCCACCATCCTCAGGACACGGCTTGAGGCGACCCGCTCCACCACCCTCAGGCCCCGGCTTGAGGCGACCCGCCCCACCACCCTCAGGCCCCGGCTGGAGGCGACCCGCCCCACCACCCGCAGGCCACGGCTTGAGGCGACCCGCCCCACCACCCTCAGGCCACGGCTTGAGGCGACCCGCCCCACCACCCTCAGGCCCCGGCTTGAGGCGACCCGCCCCACCACCCTCAGGCCCCGGCTTGAGGCGAGCCGCCCCACCACCCTCAGGCCCCGGCTTGAGGCGACCCGCCCCACCACCCTCAGGCCACGGCTTGAGGCGACCCGCCCCACCACCCTCAGGCCCCGGCTTGAGGCGACCCGCCCCACCACCCTCAGGCCCCGGCTTGAGGCGACCCGCCCCACCACCCTCAGGCCCCGGCTTGAGGCGACCCGCCCCACCACCCTCAGGCCCCGGCTTGAGGCGACCCGCCCCACCACCCTCAGGCCCCGGCTTGAGGCGACCCGCCCTACCACCCTCAGGCCCTGGTTTGCGGCGACCCGCCCCACCACCCTCAGGCCCCGGGCTACAGGCGACCCGCCTCACTACCCTCAGGCCCCGGCTTGAGCGACCCGCCCCACCACCCTCAGGCCCCGGCTTGAGGCGACCCGCCCCACCACCCCCAGGCCCCGGCTTGACGCGACCCGCCCCACCACCCTCAGGCCATGGCTTAAGCGACCCGCCCCACCACCTTCAGGCCCCTGCTTGAGGCGACCCGCCCCACTACCCTCAGGCCCTGGCTTGAGGCGACCAGCCCCACCACCCTCAGGCCCCGGCTTGAGGTGACCCGCCCCACCACCCTCAGGTACCGGCTTGAGGCGACCCGCCCCACCACCCTCAGGCCCCGGCTTGTGGCGACCCGCCCCACCACCCTCAGGCCCCGGCTTGAGGCGACCCGCCCCACCACCCTCAGGCCCCGGGCTACAGGCGACCCGCCCCACCACCCTCAGGCCCCGGCTTGAGGCCACCCGCCCCACCACTCTCAGGCCCCGGCTTGAGGCGACCCGCCCCACCAGCCTCTGGCCCCGGCTTGAGCGACCCGCCCCACCACCCTCAGGCCCCGGGCTACAGGCGACCCGCCCCACCACCCTCAGGCCCCGGGCTACAGGCGACCCGCCCCACCACCCTCAGGCCCCGTCTTGAGGCTACCCGCCCTACCACCCTCAGGCCCCGGCTTCAGGCTACCCGCCCTACCACCCTCAGGCCCCGGCTTCAGGCTACCCGCCCTACCACCTCAGGCCCCGGCTTCAGGCTACCCGCCCTACCACCCTCAGGCCCCGGCTTCAGGCTACCCGCCCTACCACCCTCAGGCCCCGGCTTCAGACTACCCGCCCTACCACCCTCAGGCCCCGGCTTCAGGCTACCCGCCCTACCACCCTCAGGCCCCGGCTTCAGGCTACCCACCCTACCACCCTCAGGCCCCGGCTTCAGGCTACCCGCCCTACCACCCTCAGGCCCCGGCTTCAGGCTACCCGCCCTACCACCCTCAGGCCCCGCCTTCAGGTTACCCGCCCTACCACCCGCCCTACCACCCTCAGGCCCCGGCTTCAGGCTACCTGCCCTACCACCCGCCCTACCACCCTCAGGCCCCGGCTTCAGGCTACCCGCCCTACCACCCTCAGGCCCCGGCTTCAGGCTACCCGCCCTACCACCCTCAGGCCCCGGCTTCAGGCTAACCGCCCTACCACCCTCAGGCCCCGGCTTCAGGCTACCCGCCCTACCACCCTCAGGCCCCGGCTTCAGGCTACCCGCCCTACCACCCTCAGGCCCCGGCTTCAGGCTACCCGCCCTACCACCCTCAGGCCCCGGCTTCAGGCTACCCGCCCTACCACCCTCAGGCCCCGGCTTCAGGCTACCCCCCCCTACCACCCTCAGGCCCCGGCTTGAGGCAACCCGCCCCACCACCCTCAGGCCCCGGGCTACAGGCGACCCGCCCCACCACCCTCAGGCCCCGGCTTGAGGCGACCCACCCCACCCCCCTCAGGCCCCGGGCTACAGGCGACCCGCCCCACCACCCTCAGGCCCCGGGCTACAGGCAACCCGCCCCACCACCCTCATGCCCCGCCTTCAGGCTACCCGCCCTACCACCCTCAGGCCCCGGCTTCAGGCTACCCGCCCTACCACCCTCAGGCCCCGGCTTCAGGCTACCCGCCCTACCACCCTCAGGCCCCGGCTTCAGGCTACCCGCCCTACCACCCTCAGGCCCCGGCTTCAGGCTACCCGCCCTACCACCCTCAGGCCCCGGCTTCAGGCTACCCGCCCTACCACCCTCAGGCCCCGGCTTCAGGCTACCCGCCCTACCACCCTCAGGCCCCGGCTTCAGGCTACCCGCCCTACCACCCTCAGGCCCCGGCTTCAGGCTACCCGCCCTACCACCCTCAGGCCCCGGCTCCAGGCTACCCGCCCTACCACCCTCAGGCCCCGGCTTCAGGCTACCCGCCCTACCACCCTCAGGCCCCGCCTTCAGGCTACCCGCCCTACCACCCTCAGGCCCCGGCTTCAGGCTACCCGCCCTACCACCCTCAGGCCCCGGCTTCAGGCTACCCGCCATACCACCCTCAGGCCCCGGCTTCAGGCTACCCGCCCTACCACCCTCAGGCCCCGCCTTCAGGCTACCCGCCCTACCACCCTCAGGCCCCGGCTTCAGGCTACCCGCCCTACCACCCTCAGGCCCCGGCTTCAGGCTACCCGCCATACCACCCTCAGGCCCCGGCTTCAGGCTACCCGCCCTACCACCCTCAGGCCCCGGCTTCAGGCTACCCGCCCTACCACCCGCCCTACCACCCTCAGGCCCCGGCTTCAGGCTACCTGCCCTACCACCCGCCCTACCACCCTCAGGCCCCGGCTTCAGGCTACCCGCCCTACCACCCTCAGGTCCCGGCTTCAGGCTACCTGCCCTACCACACGCCCTACCACCCTCAGGCCCCGGCTTCAGGCTACCCGCCCTACCACCCTCAGGCCCCGGCTTCAGGCTACCCGCCCCACCACCCTCAGGCCCCGGCTTCAGGCTACCCGCCCTACCACCCTCAGGCCCCGGCTTCAGGCTATCCGCCCTAGCACCCTCAGGCCCCGGCTCCAGGCTACCCGCCCTACCACCCTCAGGCCCCGGCTTCAGGCTACCCGCCCTACCACCCTCAGGCCCCGGCTTCAGGCTACCCGCCCTACCACCCTCAGGCCCCGCCCTCAGGCTACCCGCCCTACCACCCGCCCTACCACCCTCAGGCCCCGGCTTCAGGCTACCTGCCCTACCACCCGCCCTACCACCCTCAGGCCCCGGCTTCAGGCTACCCGCCCTACCACCCTCAGGCCCCGGCTTCAGGCTACCCGCCCTACCACCCTCAGGCCCCGGCTTCAGGCTAACCGCCCTACCACCCTCAGGCCCCGGCTTCAGGCTACCCGCCCTACCACCCTCAGGCCCCGGCTTCAGGCTACCCGCCCTACCACCCTCAGGCCCCGGCTTCAGGCTACCCCCCCTACCACCCTCAGGCCCCGGCTTGAGGCAACCCGCCCCACCACCCTCAGGCCCCGGGCTACAGGCGACCCGCCCCACCACCCTCAGGCCCCGGCTTGAGGCGACCCACCCCACCCCCCTCAGGCCCCGGGCTACAGGCGACCCGCCCCACCACCCTCAGGCCCCGGGCTACAGGCAACCCGCCCCACCACCCTCAGGCCCCGCCTTCAGGCTACCCGCCCTACCACCTCAGGCCCCGGCTTCAGGCTACCCGCCCTACCACCCTCAGGCCCCGGCTTCAGGCTACCCGCCCTACCACCCTCAGGCCCCGGCTTCAGACTACCCGCCCTACCACCCTCAGGCCCCGGCTTCAGGCTACCCGCCCTACCACCCTCAGGCCCCGGCTTCAGGCTACCCACCCTACCACCCTCAGGCCCCGGCTTCAGGCTACCCGCCCTACCACCCTCAGGCCCCGGCTTCAGGCTACCCGCCCTACCACCCTCAGGCCCCGCCTTCAGGTTACCCGCCCTACCACCCGCCCTACCACCCTCAGGCCCCGGCTTCAGGCTACCTGCCCTACCACCCGCCCTACCACCCTCAGGCCCCGGCTTCAGGCTACCCGCCCTACCACCCTCAGGCCCCGGCTTCAGGCTACCCGCCCTACCACCCTCAGGCCCCGGCTTCAGGCTAACCGCCCTACCACCCTCAGGCCCCGGCTTCAGGCTACCCGCCCTACCACCCTCAGGCCCCGGCTTCAGGCTACCCGCCCTACCACCCTCAGGCCCCGGCTTCAGGCTACCCGCCCTACCACCCTCAGGCCCCGGCTTCAGGCTACCCGCCCTACCACCCTCAGGCCCCGGCTTCAGGCTACCCCCCCCTACCACCCTCAGGCCCCGGCTTGAGGCAACCCGCCCCACCACCCTCAGGCCCCGGGCTACAGGCGACCCGCCCCACCACCCTCAGGCCCCGGCTTGAGGCGACCCACCCCACCCCCCTCAGGCCCCGGGCTACAGGCGACCCGCCCCACCACCCTCAGGCCCCGGGCTACAGGCAACCCGCCCCACCACCCTCATGCCCCGCCTTCAGGCTACCCGCCCTACCACCCTCAGGCCCCGGCTTCAGGCTACCCGCCCTACCACCCTCAGGCCCCGGCTTCAGGCTACCCGCCCTACCACCCTCAGGCCCCGGCTTCAGGCTACCCGCCCTACCACCCTCAGGCCCCGGCTTCAGGCTACCCGCCCTACCACCCTCAGGCCCCGGCTTCAGGCTACCCGCCCTACCACCCTCAGGCCCCGGCTTCAGGCTACCCGCCCTACCACCCTCAGGCCCCGGCTTCAGGCTACCCGCCCTACCACCCTCAGGCCCCGGCTTCAGGCTACCCGCCCTACCACCCTCAGGCCCCGGCTCCAGGCTACCCGCCCTACCACCCTCAGGCCCCGGCTTCAGGCTACCCGCCCTACCACCCTCAGGCCCCGCCTTCAGGCTACCCGCCCTACCACCCTCAGGCCCCGGCTTCAGGCTACCCGCCCTACCACCCTCAGGCCCCGGCTTCAGGCTACCCGCCATACCACCCTCAGGCCCCGGCTTCAGGCTACCCGCCCTACCACCCTCAGGCCCCGCCTTCAGGCTACCCGCCCTACCACCCTCAGGCCCCGGCTTCAGGCTACCCGCCCTACCACCCTCAGGCCCCGGCTTCAGGCTACCCGCCATACCACCCTCAGGCCCCGGCTTCAGGCTACCCGCCCTACCACCCTCAGGCCCCGGCTTCAGGCTACCCGCCCTACCACCCGCCCTACCACCCTCAGGCCCCGGCTTCAGGCTACCTGCCCTACCACCCGCCCTACCACCCTCAGGCCCCGGCTTCAGGCTACCCGCCCTACCACCCTCAGGTCCCGGCTTCAGGCTACCTGCCCTACCACACGCCCTACCACCCTCAGGCCCCGGCTTCAGGCTACCCGCCCTACCACCCTCAGGCCCCGGCTTCAGGCTACCCGCCCCACCACCCTCAGGCCCCGGCTTCAGGCTACCCGCCCTACCACCCTCAGGCCCCGGCTTCAGGCTATCCGCCCTAGCACCCTCAGGCCCCGGCTCCAGGCTACCCGCCCTACCACCCTCAGGCCCCGGCTTCAGGCTACCCGCCCTACCACCCTCAGGCCCCGGCTTCAGGCTACCCGCCCTACCACCCTCAGGCCCCGCCCTCAGGCTACCCGCCCTACCACCCGCCCTACCACCCTCAGGCCCCGGCTTCAGGCTACCTGCCCTACCACCCGCCCTACCACCCTCAGGCCCCGGCTTCAGGCTACCCGCCCTACCACCCTCAGGCCCCGGCTTCAGGCTACCCGCCCTACCACCCTCAGGCCCCGGCTTCAGGCTAACCGCCCTACCACCCTCAGGCCCCGGCTTCAGGCTACCCGCCCTACCACCCTCAGGCCCCGGCTTCAGGCTACCCGCCCTACCACCCTCAGGCCCCGGCTTCAGGCTACCCCCCCTACCACCCTCAGGCCCCGGCTTGAGGCAACCCGCCCCACCACCCTCAGGCCCCGGGCTACAGGCGACCCGCCCCACCACCCTCAGGCCCCGGCTTGAGGCGACCCACCCCACCCCCCTCAGGCCCCGGGCTACAGGCGACCCGCCCCACCACCCTCAGGCCCCGGGCTACAGGCAACCCGCCCCACCACCCTCAGGCCCCGCCTTCAGGCTACCCGCCCTACCACCCTCAGGCCCCGGCTTCAGGCTACCCGCCCTACCACCCTCAGGCCCCGGCTTCAGGCTACCCGCCCTACCACCCTCAGGCCCCGGCTTCAGGCTACCCGCCCTACCACCCTCAGGCCCCGGCTTCAGGCTACCCGCCCTACCACCCTCAGGCCCCGGCTTCAGGCTACCCGCCCTACCACCCTCAGGCCCCGGCTTCAGGCTACCCGCCCTACCACCCTCAGGCCCCGGCTTCAGGCTACCCGCCCTACCACCCTCAGGCCCCGGCTTCAGGCTACCCGCCCTACCACCCTCAGGCCCCGGCTCCAGGCTACCCACCCTACCACCCTCAGGCCCCGGCTTCAGGCTACCCGCCCTACCACCCTCAGGCCCCGCCTTCAGGCTACCCGCCCTACCACCCTCAGGCCCCGGCTTCAGGCTACCCGCCCTACCACCCTCAGGCCCCGGCTTCAGGCTACCCGCCATACCACCCTCAGGCCCCGGCTTCAGGCTACCCGCCCTACCACCCTCAGGCCCCGCCTTCAGGCTACCCGCCCTACCACCCTCAGGCCCCGGCTTCAGGCTACCCGCCCTACCACCCTCAGGCCCCGGCTTCAGGCTACCCGCCATACCACCCTCAGGCCCCGGCTTCAGGCTACCCGCCCTACCACCCTCAGGCCCCGGCTTCAGGCTACCCGCCCTACCACCCGCCCTACCACCCTCAGGCCCCGGCTTCAGGCTACCTGCCCTACCACCCGCCCTACCACCCTCAGGCCCCGGCTTCAGGCTACCCGCCCTACCACCCTCAGGCCCCGGCTTCAGGCTACCCGCCCTACCACCCTCAGGCCCCGGCTTCAGGCTACCCGCCCTACCACCCTCAGGCCCCGGCTTCAGGCTACCCGCCCTACCACCCTCAGGCCCCGGCTCCAGGCTACCCGCCCTACCACCCTCAGGCCCCGGCTTCAGGCTACCCGCCCTACCACCCTCAGGCCCCGCCTTCAGGCTACCCGCCCCACCACCCTCAGGCCCCGCCTTCAGGCTACCCGCCCTACCACCCTCAGGCCCCGGCTTCAGGCTACCCGCCCTACCACCCTCAGGCCCCGGCTTCAGGCTACCCGCCATACCACCCTCAGGCCCCGGCTTCAGGCTACCCGCCCTACCACCCTCAGGCCCCGCCTTCAGGCTACCCGCCCTACCACCCTCAGGCCCCGGCTTCAGGCTACCCGCCCTACCACCCTCAGGCCCCGGCTTCAGGCTACCCGCCATACCACCCTCAGGCCCCGGCTTCAGGCTACCCGCCCTACCACCCTCAGGCCCCGGCTTCAGGCTACCCGCCCTACCACCCGCCCTACCACCCTCAGGCCCCGGCTTCAGGCTACCTGCCCTACCACCCGCCCTACCACCCTCAGGCCCCGGCTTCAGGCTACCCGCCCTACCACCCTCAGGTCCCGGCTTCAGGCTACCTGCCCTACCACACGCCCTACCACCCTCAGGCCCCGGCTTCAGGCTACCCGCCCTACCACCCTCAGGCCCCGGCTTCAGGCTACCCGCCCCACCACCCTCAGGCCCCGGCTTCAGGCTACCCGCCCTACCACCCTCAGGCCCCGGCTTCAGGCTATCCGCCCTAGCACCCTCAGGCCCCGGCTCCAGGCTACCCGCCCTACCACCCTCAGGCCCCGGCTTCAGGCTACCCGCCCTACCACCCTCAGGCCCCGGCTTCAGGCTACCCGCCCTACCACCCTCAGGCCCCGCCCTCAGGCTACCCGCCCTACCACCCGCCCTACCACCCTCAGGCCCCGGCTTCAGGCTACCTGCCCTACCACCCGCCCTACCACCCTCAGGCCCCGGCTTCAGGCTACCCGCCCTACCACCCTCAGGCCCCGGCTTCAGGCTACCCGCCCTACCACCCTCAGGCCCCGGCTTCAGGCTAACCGCCCTACCACCCTCAGGCCCCGGCTTCAGGCTACCCGCCCTACCACCCTCAGGCCCCGGCTTCAGGCTACCCGCCCTACCACCCTCAGGCCCCGGCTTCAGGCTACCCCCCCTACCACCCTCAGGCCCCGGCTTGAGGCAACCCGCCCCACCACCCTCAGGCCCCGGGCTACAGGCGACCCGCCCCACCACCCTCAGGCCCCGGCTTGAGGCGACCCACCCCACCCCCCTCAGGCCCCGGGCTACAGGCGACCCGCCCCACCACCCTCAGGCCCCGGGCTACAGGCAACCCGCCCCACCACCCTCAGGCCCCGCCTTCAGGCTACCCGCCCTACCACCCTCAGGCCCCGGCTTCAGGCTACCCGCCCTACCACCCTCAGGCCCCGGCTTCAGGCTACCCGCCCTACCACCCTCAGGCCCCGGCTTCAGGCTACCCGCCCTACCACCCTCAGGCCCCGGCTTCAGGCTACCCGCCCTACCACCCTCAGGCCCCGGCTTCAGGCTACCCGCCCTACCACCCTCAGGCCCCGGCTTCAGGCTACCCGCCCTACCACCCTCAGGCCCCGGCTTCAGGCTACCCGCCCTACCACCCTCAGGCCCCGGCTTCAGGCTACCCGCCCTACCACCCTCAGGCCCCGGCTCCAGGCTACCCACCCTACCACCCTCAGGCCCCGGCTTCAGGCTACCCGCCCTACCACCCTCAGGCCCCGCCTTCAGGCTACCCGCCCTACCACCCTCAGGCCCCGGCTTCAGGCTACCCGCCCTACCACCCTCAGGCCCCGGCTTCAGGCTACCCGCCATACCACCCTCAGGCCCCGGCTTCAGGCTACCCGCCCTACCACCCTCAGGCCCCGCCTTCAGGCTACCCGCCCTACCACCCTCAGGCCCCGGCTTCAGGCTACCCGCCCTACCACCCTCAGGCCCCGGCTTCAGGCTACCCGCCATACCACCCTCAGGCCCCGGCTTCAGGCTACCCGCCCTACCACCCTCAGGCCCCGGCTTCAGGCTACCCGCCCTACCACCCGCCCTACCACCCTCAGGCCCCGGCTTCAGGCTACCTGCCCTACCACCCGCCCTACCACCCTCAGGCCCCGGCTTCAGGCTACCCGCCCTACCACCCTCAGGCCCCGGCTCCAGGCTACCCGCCCTACCACCCTCAGGCCCCGGCTTCAGGCTACCCGCCCTACCACCCTCAGGCCCCGCCTTCAGGCTACCCGCCCCACCACCCTCAGGCCCCGGGCTACAGGCGACCCGCCCCACCACCCTCAGGCCCCGGGCTACAGGCGTCCCGCCCCACCACCCTCAGGCCCCGGGCTACAGGCGACCCGCCCCACCACCCTCAGGCCCCGGGCTACAGGCGACCCGCCCCACCACCCTCAGGCCCAGGGCTACAGGCGACCCGCCCCACCACCCTCAGGCCCCGGGCTACAGGCGACCTTCCTTTTTTATTGTACCCCGTCTGTCTGCTATAGCTTTAGAGGAAAGCCCTTTGAGTCCGGGTTCACACATGGCATATTTTGTTCTTTTTGGAGAGGTAAAGTGAACGGCGCTCAGATGCGCACATTCTCCATAAGATCAGGTCAAAGATCAGTTCTTTAAAATATTTCTTTTTAATGTTTTGTCCTGATAATCACAGCAAGTAACACGTCAAAGAGGCGTCTGTGCTGAGATTTTGGGGGGCTAAAATGGTGCAGTTCTGAACTTCACCACTCGCCCCCCGGCTACACGATGTGTGAACAAGGCCTCAGCGCTAAGTGAGGAGCTACTTACCTGGACCCGTCCTCGTCAGGCTGTCCTGCTGAACTGACACAAGATGGTTCCGGTTTAGAACTTTCACATTCTGTTCCAATTATGATGTCATAAGCCCTGTGACATCATGTTAATTGTGATGTCATCATACTTTCTGCTGTTGTTTTTTTTCTTTTTTTAACTTTGTTTTATTTAACAGAATACAAAATCATGGTACAGAGCATACTTGCTTAGAAAGAAGTATTATACATGGCACTGAGTGTTTCTATGCAAATAATATTTATGCGTACAAGTACATTTAACACTGATCTGTACCTATATAAACTGGTCAATCAAAAAAAGAAAAGACATTGCTTTTTGTTTTGTTTTGCTTAGTTTCATGTTGAACAGTTGAATAACAATATAGGGGGGAGGGAGTACCGGAGAGCCCGCGCCGGGCAGCCGCTCAGTGCCTGGCGGAAAAATGGGGGGTACATTAGGGGTACGAATGGAATGTAGGGAGGGATGAGAGAGATGCGAAGTATAGAGGGGGGAGGGGAAGGGTGGAAGCCCGGATAAAGCTCAGGTTGCTGATAAAGTTTGTCGGTTGATGAGCCAGAGGCCCCAGATCTCCTGAAACCTACCCGGGCATCCTCTGTTCTTATAGATAATTTTTTCATATGGAGTGACATCATTTATTAGTTTTATCCATTGTGTTAGTAGGGGTGGGTCTGCAGCCATGCAGTGCAGTACCACCACTTTGCGGGCCAGGAACAGTATTTTCCTGAGGAAGATGCGTGTATATTTGGGCCATTGATCTTCCGGCAGTAGACCAAATAGAATTACTTTGGGATCCATTGATATAGTAAATGGGGGTAGTAAAAGTGAGTTTGTAAAGGCTGTAATGTCAGACCAGAAATTGTTTACTGGTGGACAGTCCCAGATTAAGTGCCAAAAGTTCGCCCCAGGTTGGTGGCATCTGTGGCATGAGTTTGATGGGACGTTGCCCATTTTGTGTAGTCGGTTAGGGGTGAGATAAGCTTGATGGATTATATAAAGTTGGATCAGTTTATTATTCACGGCAGGAGAGACAGACAGGTGGGATTCCATGATGTCTGTCCAATCGTCAGTTGTGAGGGATGGGATAGAGAGCGTCCATTTATTAAAGACTGGAAGTGGGTTGTGGTTTACTTTGGCTGAGAGCAAATGTGTATAGAGTGCCGAAATCAAGCCCTTGGGTCCTTGGGATGTAAGGATTCCGATGGTAGGGAAATTGGATATCTGAGTAGAGTTGGGGGGGAACTGGGTGGTCAGTGCGTGCCTAAGTTGAAAAAATCTGAACAGCTGGAGGTGTGGGGATTGTACTGAGTCGCGTAGCTGAGTGAATGTGGGGAGTATACCGTCCATGTATACATCTCTAAGCGAGATGACCCCCAGACTCCTCCAGTATTGGGGGTCTGGGACTGACTGCAGAGCCGTCAGGCCTGGGTTATTCCAGAGAGGGAGATCGGATACCGTATCATCAAATCTCTGGATAGATTTTGTCTCTCTCCACACACTCAGCGCCAATCTGTGGAGTGGTAATAAATCGGAGGGATTTGAACATTCGGGAAACTCCAAATACACCAACAGATTGTTGCCTTTCACTTGATGTTCAAGGTATTGGTCTGTGGTGGGTTTTCCTGTGTTTTGGAACCACGGACGTATATTGCGAAGCTGGCCAGCTAGATAATATAGTCTGAGGTCTGGGAGGGACATACCAGCCTGGTTCTTGGGTCTCTGTAGTGACATTAAACTTAGTTTGGGTCTCGATGAGCCCCATATAAATGAGGAGATGTGGGAGTTTAGGGATTGGAAATACCGTTTGGGGACGATCGTCGGCATGTGCTGTAAAATATATAGGCATTTCGGTTGTATAGCCATTTTGACTAGGTTTATGCGTCCTGCAACTGATAGGGGCAACCTGGACCATTGTTTAAGTTTGTGTCTTATGGTTTCAAATAGAGGATTAATGTTTTCTTCCAGGGCTTTGTTGTGGTTTCGGGTTATGTTTATCCCAAGGTATTTGAACGTTGATACCACCGCCAGGCCATATCTAGCTACTGAGGGATCTATCACAGGGTTATGGTCCATGTATAGGATCGTGGATTTGGACCAGTTAACTTGTAGGCCTGAATACTGGGCAAATTTGTCAATGTGGTATAAGGCCTGGGGGAAGGAGGTTTCTGGATTTGATAGGAAAAGGATCGTGTCATCCGCATAAAGGCTCACCTTACTCTCCAGGCCCCCCCACCTGATTCCGGTTACGGCCGAAGTGGATCTCAAGCGAATCGCCAGAGCCTCTATGGCTATGGCGAATAAAGCCGGGGATAGTGGGCAGCCCTGATGGGTGCCCCTGGTCAGTGAGAAGTCGGCCGATGGAATACCGTTTACATTTACGTTGGCGCTTGGGGATTTATATGTTATCTTGATCCGGTGTATGAACTGGGGACCGAAACCGAATCGGTGAAGGCAGGCCTCCAGAAAGCTCCACTCCAGGGAGTCGAAGGCTTTCATCATGTCCAGTGATGCGAGGGACCAGGGCATGTTAAATTTGGTACCAATCTGAATGGCGGTCTGGACTTTTCGTATATTAATCGTTGTAGACTTCCCTGGCATAAAGCCAGTTTGGTCTGGATGTATAATAGAGAGAATGATTTCGTTTAGTCTAGTTGCCAGGACTTTGGTTAGAATTTTGTAGTCTGCGTTGACTAGCGAAATGGGTCGATAGGAGCTACAGTCTAGCGGGTTTTTGTTGGGCTTTAGTAAAACGATTATGGTGGCTTTATAAAATGAGGGGGGAAGGGAGTTGCCTAGTTGGGCCTGGAGTAGTGTTTCGTGCAGTAGTGGGGTAAGATGTTCACTATATTTTTGGTATACTTCAATGGGGAGGCCATCTGGGCCCGGGGATTTGTTCAGTGCCATATCTTGGATGGTTTGTTGAATTTCTTCTAGGGAAATAGGGACCTCTAGAAGCGCTATTTGTTCGGCCTCGAGTGTTGGGAATACCAGATCTTGGAGGTAGCTGAGGGTGTCTGTAGTGGATTTGTTAGTAGAGGAGCTATAGAGATTGGCATAGAATTCTCTAAATCGTTCTGTGATGGACTGGGCGTCGGTGAGCGTCTCGCCTTGTGTATTTTGGATTTTAAGGATAGTATTGGACTGGCCCTCCCGTCTGATGAGGTTAGCCAGAAGGTGGCTGGATTGGTTCCCCAGTTCAAAGTAATATTGTTTGGTGAAGAATAATTTACGTTTGGTTTTTTCGTGGATTTGAATTTTATGCAGGCGGGACATGCCGAGCCATGCCACCTTGTTGGAGTTTGTAGGGTCAGAAATGTAAAGTTTTTCCGCCTCCACAGCCCGTGCCTCGATGTCGCGGTCGGACTGGGATGTGGATTTTTTAATGTGAGTGATGGCGGATTTGAGACAGCCCCTGAGGTAAGCTTTGAGGGTATCCCATTTCAGGGCATAGTGGGTGTTGTTGTTGTGGACGTCCAGAAAGGTTAATATGTGGGCGGGTGTTTGGTCGTCGGTATCGATAAGTTTAAGCCAGAATGGATGTATTTTCCAGTTGGGGATGATCTTATATTGGGGGAATTTTAAGGTTAATAGTATCGGGCAGTGATCCGAGATGCCTCGCGGGCAGTGTGTTATATTGGAGAGGTAAATTGCTAGAGATGGGGAGCCGAATATATAATCAATTCTGGACAGGGTGTTATGTCCCTGGGAGTGGCAGGTGTATTCCTGGGCAGTGGGGTGACTGATGCGCCATAAATCTACCCATCCCACACTATCAGTTAGCTGTTGCAGGGGGGATTTAGCAGTGGTAGAGGCTGTGGAAGGTGTATGGAACCTATCTATATTTGAATCCATTACTTGGTTAAAGTCCCCCATGCAGATGACACTTGCCAGGGGGTATTGGTGGGCGAATGCTATGGCCGCTTGTACGGGATATTGGTTGTTATGGGGTGGGTTATATATACATAAGATGATATAGGGCTTAGAATCTATTTCGGCATATACGAAAGTGAATCTCCCTTCAGGGTCTCTACGGGTGCTAATTGGGTTCCATCTTACTGCTTTGTGGATAAGGAGTGAAACTCCCCTGGAGGAGGAGGTGTGGAAGGAGTGGCTTACCCATTGGACCCAAGGTTTTTTGAGTAGTTCGGCTTTTTCTATAGTGAGATGAGTTTCCTGCAAACATACAATGTGAGGGTTAAATTGTTTAATGTATGAGAACACAGCCCTGCGCTTGACGGTGGTGCCCAGACCTCTCACATTCCAAGTAAAACATGTTAACGCCATTTAAGTGGTATAAATCGGTAATTCGCAAATAGGGCATTTAAGAGCGGCGGCATTTTGCGTGTAATAATGGAATAATAGCACCAGCGCGGACTCTCCGGGAATTTAACAAAAACTGAACTGTAATCACACAAATATTTAACATGTGACATTCCGTTTAACTATTATAACGGGAATGTCAAGAGAAAAACCTTTAAGTTACGCTCTAACGAGAGAGTAACGGTTGTTACCAGTAGGGGAAATTCCTATGGCCTTAAGGGAAGTGGTGACATCGACTGAGACTGAGTTTTGCGTCTTATTTATTATGTGCTAAGGTCCCAATAAGGGAGTTATTGAATATTAATTGCACATTGTTCCCAGTAGGCCAGGGGAAGTATAGAATAACATTATAAATAAGGTTTAGAATATAGCTACGACATATTTAGGATCCAGCGTCCGCGGATGGTATGGGATGCATATGGAGCCATTCCATGGCTTCGGCTGGTGATGGCATGAAGAGGACTTTCCCGTCCGCTACGATGCGCAGGCGGGCAGGGTAGGCCATGGAGTAAGGGATGTTTCTGTCCTTGAATTTTTTCTTGACCTCTATAAAGGTGGCTCTCTGCTTTTGTAAATCCGCGGAAAAATCAGGAAAAATGGAGATCAGCGAATTGTTGTATTTAAGTGGGCCTTTAAAAGGGGTTGTCCCGCGAAAGCAAGTGGGGGATATACACTTCTGTATGGCCATATTAATGCACTTTGTAATATACATCGTGCATTAAATATGAGCCATACAGACGTTATTCACTTACCTGCTCCGTTGCTAGCGTCCTCTTCTCATGGTGCCGTCTAATTTCAGCGTCTAATCTTCCGATTAGACGCGCTTGCGCAGTCCGGTCTTCTCCCTTCTGAATGGGGTCGCTCGTGCAGGAGAGCTGCTCCTCGTAGCTCCGCCCCGTCACGTGTGCCGATTCCAGCCAATCAGGAGGCTGGAATCGGGAATGGAACGCACAGAGCCCACGGTGCACCATGGGAGAAGACCTGCGGTCCACCGTGGGTGAAGATCCCGGCGGCCATCTTCGCAAGGTAAGTAAGAAGTCACCAGAGTGCGGGGATTCGGGTAAGTACTATCCGGTTTTTTTTTTTAAACCCCTGCATCGGGTTTGTCTCGCGCCGAACGGGGGGGCTATTGAAAAAAATAAAAACCCGTTTCGGCGCGGGACAACCCCTTTAAGTCTGGCTTGACGCAGTGCAATGTCACGGTCTCTGCAGTTCAGAATCCTTGCCAGGAAGGGGCGCGGGGGCCCCCCGGGGGCGGGGGTTTGTCTGGGACACGATGGGCTCTCTCCACGGTAAAGGAGGCTGAGAAGATGTCGTTCCCCAGTATAGATTTTAGCCAGTTCTCCGTGAAAGTCTCCGGTTGGGAGCCTTCTGCTCGTTCCGGCAAGCCAATTATCCGTAGGTTGTTACGACGGAGGCGATTTTCTAAGTCGTCCATCTTGGATTGGCAGAGTTCTAACTGTTTAGTAGCTTTGTGTATTGCTGCCGGGAGTGGTCTCAGGGAGTCTTCAATATTAGAAACGCGGTCTTCCATCTCGCTCATTCTGCCTCGCATATTTTGTAAGTCCTGTCTCAGCAGGGAAACGTCTGCTTTGATTTCGTCTATTTTGCCCGTGAGGGAGGATTTGCAGTTATTGATAGCTTCAAGAAGTTGCCGCATAGTGGGTTCTGGGGTCTGCCCCGGGTCTGTCTCGCTCTCCCTCGCCTGGGTGGTACGCGAAGGCCGTGGTGTATGTTCAGGTGTCTCTGTCCGGGAGAATTCTTTAAGTTTTTCGGCTGCAGTGCTGCCCTTGGCTCGGGTACTCATGTTGAACAGATATTAAGCGGGGAGGATAATTGAGGCTGTAGGAGTGTGACTCCGCGGTAATATTGAGAGAGAATGTATGAGGCTTGAGAGGAGCTCTGCTCGTGCTGTTTGAAGAGCTGAGTGACTTGAAACACCTAGCGGTGTTAGCTGGATGATGTTTTTTTTTCTTAAGATTTTTTTAACTTGTACATGTACTGATCCGAAGAGCTTACAATCTAATATCATTCTATGTGAAGCGCTGAGTTGGTGAGAATCTCCCGATCCAGCAATGCTTTTTATGCTGAAAGACAGTGATTAATGAGAAGTAAAAGAATAGTAAACATTTTTTTGTATTTACTCGGGACGATGATCGCTCAATTTAATTGGTTTGAAAAAATTCTGAGCAATAATCGTTCCGTATAAATGACCATCTTAGAGACCAAAAAGTACGAAACCCCTGCGGCAATTCACATCTGTGCCGGATTTGCTGCAGACTTCAGCTGCGGATCTGCTACGGACATTCCACAGCAAATCCGCCCTGTATGAACATGTCCTTATAGAAGGCAATGGGAAGTTTTTTTACAGTTTTTTTTCCATATATTTAAATTTTGTTATGTAGAGATGAGCGAGCATACTCGACCGACCTTGATGCTCGTTCGAGTATTAGGGATGCTTGATGCTTGATGCTCGTTACTCGAGACGAGCACCACGCGGTACTCGAGTCAATTCCATTTCCTTCCCTGCATGTTTAGCGCCATTTTCTGGCCAATAGAAATGCAGAGAAGGCATTACAACTTCCTCCTGTGACGTTCCAGCCCTATCCCACCCCCCTGCAATGAGTGGCTGGCGAGATCAAGTGACCGAGTACTTAAAGCGGTCCCGTCCAGGGCTCGCCTCAGACACACACTGAGAGAGATCAGGGACAGTGCTGCTGCTGCTATAGGGAAAGTGTTAGTTCCTGTCTTCAAGAACCCCAATGGTCCTTCTTAGGGCCACATCTGACTGTGTGCATTACTGTTGTGGCTGCTGGGAGCAGTTTTGCACCAACATTTTTTTTTTCATCTCGGGCTGTGCAGGCTATTAAAGCTATAGCGTTCTCAGTCTGCAGTCAATTATACAGAGTATAGGGAAAGTGCTGCTGAGATAGAGACAGTGGTAGTGTAGGATCCTGTCTACAAGAACCCCAACGGTCCTTCTTAGGGCTACCTGTGACCATGTGCATTTTACTGCGTTGCTGCTGGGAGTTGTAGTGCATCAGTATTGCAGAGCCAGACCTTTTTGCAGCCATCCGTATAATTTTTTTTCTGCTTGCAGTTTGCGTTACAATACCACTGTCAGCCTCCAACTGTACGCCAATAATTCCATAATTTTTTACACCGGTCTGTGTCTGCCGTCAACTTCACGCGCAGCGTACGGCCACTGATAGAGGGAAAGTCATATACATGCTATATAGCCTGTATTCTTTTTCCAAAAAATTTAATACAAAGCTCCTTCTTACGGCTACCTCTGACCGTCTGAAATTTACTGGGTGTCTGGTGGGAGTTGCAGTGCATCAGTATTGCACAGCTAGGCCTGTTTGCAGCCTCCCGTATTCTTTGGTTCTGCCTTAAGTTAGCGTTACAATACCGCTGTCTTCCTCCAACTGTACGCCAATAATTCCATAATTTCTTACACCGGTCTGTGTTTTTCGTGAAGTTCACACACAGCGTACGGCCACAGTCACTGATAGAGGGAAAGTCATGTACACGCTATATAGCCTGTATTCTTTTTACAGAAAATTAAAATAAAAGCTCCTTCTTACAGCTACCTCTGACCGTCTGAAATTTACTTGGTGTCTGGTGGGAGTTGCAGTGCATCAGTATTGCATTGCTAGGCCTGTTTGCAGCCTTCCGTATTCTTTGTTTCTGCCTGGAGTTAGCGTTACAATACCGCTGTCAGCCTCCAACTGTACGCCAATAATTCCATAATTTCTTACGCCGGTTTGTGTCTGCTCTATTCGTAATCCCCCATGCTGAGGGGTAGGGGTAGGGCTAGAGGACGAGGACGCGGAGGTCCAAGTGAGGGTGTGGGCACAGGCCGAGTTCCTGGTCCAGGTGAATCGCAGCCGGCTGCTGCAGGATTAGGAGAGAGGCAAGTTTCTGTGGTCCCCAGCTTCATATCACAATTTATGGGTCCACGTGGTAGACCTTTATTACAAACAGAGCAGTGTGAGCAGGTCCTGTCGTGGATGGCAGAAAATGCATCCAGCAATGTATCGAGCACCCAGTCTTTTACACCGTCCACTGCTGCAACTCTCAATCCTCTGGCTGCTGCTCCTCCTTCCTCCCAGCCTCCTCACTCCATGAAAATGACACATTCTGATGAGCACAAAAGCAATGAACTGGCAGCATATGCGGATGTAGAAAGATGCAAAAAGTTGTTTTATTGCCCCGTTACATGAAGACGCATGTAACGGGGTCCTCATGTAACGGGGTAATAAAACAACTTTTTGAATCTTTCTATATCCGCCTATGCTGCCAGTTCATTGCTTTTGTGGACATTTATTAGAACCTTTCTGGTTTTTTGGTTCTTATCTGGCTTGTGCATTTTAGTGGCCTGACCCCGGTAAGGGTATACTTAGTGCTGTTGGTGGGAATTGCCATATTCTTATACATTCTGATGAGCAGACAGACTCCCAGGGACTGTTCTCGGGCCCCTGCCTTGATTGGGAAAAAATGTTTCCTCTCTCACCTGAGGAGTTTGTCTTGACTGATGCCCAACCTTTGGAAAGTTCCCGGGGTCCAGGTGATGAGACTGGGGACTTCCGGCAACTGTCTCAAGAGCTTTCAGTGGGTGAGGAGGACGACGATGATGAGACACAGTTGTCTATCAGTGAGGTAGTAGTAAGGGCAGTAAGTCCGAGGGAGGAGCGCACAGAGGATTCGGAGGAAGAGCCGCTGGACGATGAGGTGGAGGCTTGTGGAAACGGAGGCTTTCAAAAACATGATAGCGGCGGCGGTCCTACGCTACTCAGTCCCCAGTAGCCACTATTTTTCCCGGTGTGCCGAAGTCCGCTTCATGCCTACGATTGCTGAAGTTGTTGGCTGAGACCTAGGTCCTGGGGGAACTGCAACTGCGCCAGGTTGGGCTTGTGGAACTTTTTCCTGGCTAATCCAATCATTGGAGCGGTGAAAGAAAACGTAAGTGATTTACAGAGACCTTCGCAGCTGAACTAGCATCGAAGTCCGCTTCATGCCCTCCATTGCTGAGGGTTTGTGCAGAGGCCTATGTCCTCGGCGCAGTGAAAGTCTGCCATGTTTGGGCACTCTGATTTCTTCATGGTTCATGTCTTGGGTCGCCTAGGACCCACCTATGCTGTGGGTGCACACAGACTTCCCATTGCGGTGATTTACCTATCTGGCACAAAGAAACTGACTGACTTGGGTAGGGGGCAGAGTGCAGATGGCTTTCCCCTTGCGGTGTCGATTGAGCTTTCCGACACCTAGACAGAATGAATACTGTGTGGGCACATGGATTCCCCATAGCTATGTAACTCATGCCCACGTTTGCAGCTCCTGACGGAGGTTGGTACTTTATTGGAATGAAGATCGAACATCAATTTCTCATTGATTCTCAACTGCATTGTGGGCTGTCGATCGTCCCCCCCCCCCCCCCCCCCGCCCCTTTACAGAAGGTCGCTACCTGGCCCTGTCAATCCTCTGCAGTGTGTGCCTCCGGTTCCTCTTCATGGCAGACGCACTTGGAAATAGACATGAGGGTGGTGTGGCTATGAAGCGAGTGTGTGGCATGAGGGCAGCTGAAGGCTGCGCAGGGACACTTTTGTGTGTGCTGTGGACGCAGGGTCGTGTGGGGGGTTGGGCAGCATGTAACCCAGGAGAAGAGGCAGCGGTGTGTCCCGCAGGCAGTGATTGTGCTTGGTTGCAGGTAGTGTGGTGCTTAGCTAAGGTGTGCCTTGCTAATGAGGGTTTGTCCGAAATAAAAATTGTTAGGGGGGGGGGGAGCAGACTCTTGCCGCTATTGTGGCTTAATAGTGAGACCTGGGAGCCTGGGATGCAGCCCTGCATGTTGCCCCTGCCCTGCCCTATCCGTTTCTGTGGCGTTTCCATCACTTTCGTAGGTTTTCCAGATTTTCACAAGTGAAAACCTTAGCGAGCATCGGTCATATACAAAAATGCTCGAGTCGCCCATTGACTTCAATAGGGTTCGTTACTCGAAACGAACTCTCGAGCATCGCGGAAAGTTCGACTCGAGCAACGAGCACCCGAGCATTTTGGTGCTCGCTCATCTCTAATATTATGCTTTTTTTCGTCCCCCTGACACCGCCCCCTTTCTTCTCACCAATCCTAGCAGAGATATTGAGATGTCACCATCCACTCTAAATACAATTCCTGCCGCCCCCCATTCTGGCACACGGCACCATGTACAATGATTCTACTGACTTGACGTAAATGATCGGACGGCGATCTGAAAAGGGGCAGATGGTCAGACCACACACGAACCTCACCAACAGACACCGCGGGATCGGCGAGCGGGTGGGTATAAACATGTATTCCCAAATGCCTGTCCCCACAACTTTGGGTCAGAGTTGGCAGTGACTGTGCCCCCATTTGTAGTCCCCAGAAGATGGTTGTGTGGTCCCAGTACCGTCTGCAGAGATCCAGTGTACAGAATCATTGCCGGGATGGATATTAATTATATGGAAAGTAGTTAACTATACTTTCAAAAACTTTTGACATGTCATAGGGACATGCGAATAGTTTTGATTGGTGGGGGTCCTGGTGCTGAGACCCCCAATGGTCACTAGATCAGCGTAGGTGAAGTGCTCAGCTAAGTGCTGTCATTGCTCGCTACCAGGATTGTTCAGTCATTCGGTTCGCTGCAACAGTGAATGAGAACGGCGAAATAAGCGCTGTTCAAACCGAATGTCTAGCGAACGCGCCGACGATGATTTTTATGGTTGCATACAATGAATGATAAGCGAATGAATTATCATTTATTTTCCAGTCGTCGGCCGTGTTTACACTAAACCATAATCATTCTGTGTAAAAGCATCCTTAGTAAATGCGGCCATTTCTTTCTAATACCGGTCCTTGCTCAGTGGCGCTCCCTTCCATGTTTTATTGGGTCACCATGACTACTTGTTGCACCCCTGCAAAGGACTAAAGGCTCTTTAGTCAGTCTCCTATTTGTTAGTCGAGACCCCCTGTGTCTTCTGTACTCAGTTGCTCTTCTTGTCGCAGTCTTCAGTCTCTTCCATGTAGTCTGTTGTGTAGACGCGAGGACACAGACAATGTTAGCGCCCCCATCAGAGTCTGAACCCCATGACACTTGTAACTGGAGATACCATAGGAGCTGACATGATGACATTGCGGTAGGTGGAGTTATAGGTTCTCAGATCTCTATATGGAGCCCCTATAGTTCCTGCCCTGCAGCAGCTGCAGTCTTTGGGAGATGATACACTATACTATATGTAGGATAAGACTACTTCTAGAACATTGGGCTGCAGCGATCACTCCCATCATGGTCGCCGTGTAAGGAGAAATCAGACAAAACACAAACACCATGATGTAGATTATAGAATTCTGTTTTATTAGAATAGCAATAAGCAACATTGTAATTAAATATTATCGGCCATTTAATAAATGACACAATGATCACAGTGACTGTCAGGTTAGAACGGGTGGAGACCACAGAACTTGCTGCGGTCCTTCTGACCAGTCCACCGATGTCCTAAGATGAGAGCCGCCAGACCCAAAGATCCAGAGGAAGGCGAAAAAACTCCCCGGAGAGTTCTACCTCAGGGGGGCAAAAAATTCCTTCCTGACCCCAAATGTGGCGATCGGCTATCACCCTGGATCCAATCTGTCCTGCTGCATATTGCTCTTTAGATGTATGTAATTACAGTTGGTCCCCGACTTGCGAACAGGTTCCGTTCCAGGAGCCTGTTCGTAAGTCCATTTTGTTCGCAAGTCGAACAAATGGTTATATGGAGCGGGATCGCGTGTAGATCCCGCTCCATACAACGTCGGGTGCAGGCTGTTCTTACAGCGGGCACCGAGCGGCAGCAGTTCCGACGAGCTGCGTCGCTTGTCGAAACTGTTAACACTTTAAATACCGCTATGACAGCGGTATTTAAAGTGTTAACAGTTCTGACGAGTGGCGCGGCTCGTCGGAACTGCTGCCGCTGGGTGCCCGCTGTAAGAACAGCCTACATGCGACGTTCAGGGGCCACGTACAGCGTCCCACGATGAGATCACGGGACGCTGTACGGTTGCTAGGCAGCCGGGGACCTCCTGAAAGGCCCCATGGCTGCCTATGCAGAGTGCCCATCAAGCGCACGGCTTGATAGGCACTCTTCATAGACAGCCCTAGGGCCTTTCAGAAGGCCCCCGGCTGCCTAGCAACCGCGATCTGACCGGACAGGCTTCTATCAGGCTTGATAGAAGCTTGTCTGGTCCCTGCACAGTATGATGTAATGCCATAGCATTATATCATACTGTGCAGGACAGATTGTTCATATCTTCCGAAATTCGTAACTCGAATGTTCGCAAGTCGGGGACTATCTGTATAGACTAGGGATAGCTAATGCTGTGCAGAAATAGAAAAACACAGCCTGCTTCGGTAATCTAATATACAGTAGAAATTATAGCCTGCCTATACCTGCCTTTCCACCCTCAGGCCCCGGCTTCAGGCTACCTGCCCTACCACCCTCAGGCCCCGGCTTCAGGCTACCCGCCCTACCACCCTCAGGCCCCGGCTCCAGGCTACCCGCCCTACCACCCTCAGGCCCCGGCTCCAGGCTTCCCTCCCTACCACCCTCAGGCCCCGGCTCCAGGCTTCCCGCCCTACCACCCTCAGGCCCCGGCTTCAGGCTACCCGCCGTACCACCCTCAGGCCCCGTCTTCAGGCTACCCTCCCTACCACCCTCAGGCCCCGGCTTCAGGCTACCCGCCCTACCACCCTCACGCCCCGGCTTCAGGCTACCCGCCCTACCACCCTCAGGCCCCGGCTTCAGGCTACCCGCCCTACCACCCTCAGGCCCCGGCTTCAGGCTTCCCGCCCTACCACCCTCAGGCCCCGGCTTCAGGCTACCTGCCCTACCACACACCCTACCCCCCTCAGGCCCCGGCTTCAGGCTACCCGCCCTACCACCCTCAGGCCCCGGCTTCAGGCTACCCGCCCTACCACCCTCAGGCCCCGGCTTCAGGCTACCCGCCCTACCACCCTCAGGCCCCGGCTTCAGGCTACCCTCCCTACCACCCTCAGGCCCCGGCTTCAGGCAACCCGCCCTACCACCCTCAGGCCCCGGCTTCAGGCTAACCGCCCTACCACCCTCAGGCCCCGGCTTCAGGCTATCCGCCCAACCACCCTCAGGCCCCGGCTTCAGGCTACCCGCCCTAGCACCCTCAGGCCCCGGCTTCAGGCTACCCGCCCTACCACCCTCAGGCCCCGGCTTCAGGCTACCCGCCCTACCACCCTCAGGCCCCGGCTTCAGGCTACCCGCCCTACCACCCTCAGGCCCCGGCTTCAGGCTACCCGCCCTACCACCCTCAGGCCCCGCCTTCAGGCTACCCGCCCTACCACCCTCAGGCCCCGGCTTCAGGCTACCCGCCCTACCACCCTCAGGCCCCGCCTTCAGGCTACCCGCCCTACCACCCTCAGGCCCCGGCTTCAGGCTACCCGCCCTACCACCCTCAGGCCCCGGCTTCAGGCTACCCGCCCTACCACCCGCCCTACCACCCTCAGGCCCCGGCTTCAGGCTACCTGCCCTACCACCCGCCCCACCACCCTCAGGCCCCGGCTTCAGGCTACCCGCCCTACCACCCTCAGGCCCCGGCTTCAGGCTACCTGCTCTACCACACGCCCTACCACCCTCAGGCCCCGGCTTCAGGCTACCCGCCCTACCACCCTCAGGCCCCGGCTTCAGGCTACCCGCCCTACCACCCTCAGGCCCCGGCTTCAGGCGACCCGCCCTACCACCCTCAGGCCCCGGCTTCAGGCTACCCGCCCTACCACCCTCAGGCCCCGGCTACAGGCTACCCGCCCTACCACCCTCAGGCCCCGGCTTCAGGCTACCCGCCCTACCACCCTCAGGCCCCGGCTTCAGGCTACCCGCCCTACCACCCTCAGGCCCCGGCTTCAGGCTACCCGCCCTACCACCCTCAGGCCCCGGCTTCAGGCTACCCGCCCTACCACCCTCAGGCCCCGGCTTCAGGCTACCCGCCCTACCACCCTCAGGCCCCGGCTTCAGGCTACCCGCCCTACCACCCTCAGGCCCCGGCTTCAGGCTACCCGCCCTACCACCCTCAGGCCCCGGCTTCAGGCTACCCGCCCTACCACCCTCAGGCCCCGGCTTCAGTCTACCCGCCCTACCACCCTCAGGCCCCGCCTTCAGGCTACCCGCCCTACCACCCTCAGGCCCCGGCTTCAGGCTACCCGCCCTACCACCCTCAGGCCCCGGCTTCAGGCTACCCGCCCTACCACCCTCAGGCCCCGGCTTCAGGCTACCCGCCCTACCACCCTCAGGCCCCGGCTTCAGGCTACCCGCCCTACCATCCTCAGGCCCCGGCTTCAGGCTACCTGCCCTACCACCCGCCCTACCACCCTCAGGCCCCGGCTTCAGGCTACCCGCCCTACCACCCTCAGGCCCCGGCTTCAGGCTACCCGCCCTACCACCCTCAGGCCCCGGCTTCAGGCTACCCGCCCTACCACCCTCAGGCCCCGGCTTCAGGCTACCCGCCCTACCACCCTCAGGCCCCGGCTTCAGGCTACCCGCCCTACCACCCTCAGGCCCCGGCTTCAGGCTACCCGCCCTACCACCCTCAGGCCCCGGCTTCAGGCTACCCGCCCTACCACCCTCAGGCCCCGGCTTCAGGCTACCCGCCCTACCACCCTCAGGCCCCGGCTTCAGGCTACCCGCCCTACCACCCTAAGGCCCCGGCTTCAGGCTACCTGCCCTATCACCCGCCCTACCACCCTCAGGCCCCGGCTTCAGGCTACCCGCCCTACCACCCTCAGGCCCCGGCTTCAGGCTACCCGCCCTACCACCCTCAGGCCCCGGCTTCAGGCTACCCGCCCTACCACCCTCACGCTCCGGCTTCAGGCTACCCGCCCTACCACCCTCAGGCCCCGGCTTCAGGCTACCCGCCCTACCACCCTCAGGCCCCGGCTTCAGGCTACACGCCCTACCACCCTCAGTCCCCGGCTTCAGGCTACCCGCCCTACCACCCTCATGCCCCGGCTTCAGGCTACCCGCCCTACCACCCTCAGGCCCCGGCTTCAGGCTACCCGCCCTACCACCCTCAGACCCCGGCTTCATGCTACCCGCACTACCACCCTCAGGCCCCGGCTCCAGGCTACCGCCCTACCACCCTCAGGCCCCGGCTTCAGGCTACCCGCCCTACCACCCTCAGGCCCCGGCTTCAGGCTACCTGCCCTACCACCCTCAGGCCCCGGCTTCAGGCTACCCGCCCTACCACCCTCAGGCCCCGGCTCCAGGCTACCCGCCCTACCACCCTCAGGCCCCGGCTCCAGGCTTCCCTCCCTACCACCCTCAGGCCCCGGCTCCAGGCTTCCCGCCCTACCACCCTCAGGCCCCGGCTTCAGGCTACCCGCCGTACCACCCTCAGGCCCCGTCTTCAGGCTACCCTCCCTACCACCCTCAGGCCCCGGCTTCAGGCTACCCGCCCTACCACCCTCACGCCCCGGCTTCAGGCTACCCGCCCTACCACCCTCAGGCCCCGGCTTCAGGCTACCCGCCCTACCACCCTCAGGCCCCGGCTTCAGGCTTCCCGCCCTACCACCCTCAGGCCCCGGCTTCAGGCTACCTGCCCTACCACACACCCTACCCCACTCAGGCCCCGGCTTCAGGCTACCCGCCCTACCACCCTCAGGCCCCGGCTTCAGGCTACCCGCCCTACCACCCTCAGGCCCCGGCTTCAGGCTACCCGCCCTACCACCCTCAGGCCCCGGCTTCAGGCTACCCTCCCTACCACCCTCAGGCCCCGGCTTCAGGCAACCCGCCCTACCACCCTCAGGCCCCGGCTTCAGGCTAACCGCCCTACCACCCTCAGGCCCCGGCTTCAGGCTATCCGCCCAACCACCCTCAGGCCCCGGCTTCAGGCTACCCGCCCTAGCACCCTCAGGCCCCGGCTTCAGGCTACCCGCCCTACCACCCTCAGGCCCCGGCTTCAGGCTACCCGCCCTACCACCCTCAGGCCCCGGCTTCAGGCTACCCGCCCTACCACCCTCAGGCCCCGGCTTCAGGCTACCCGCCCTACCACCCTCAGGCCCCGCCTTCAGGCTACCCGCCCTACCACCCTCAGGCCCCGGCTTCAGGCTACCCGCCCTACCACCCTCAGGCCCCGCCTTCAGGCTACCCGCCCTACCACCCTCAGGCCCCGGCTTCAGGCTACCCGCCCTACCACCCTCAGGCCCCGGCTTCAGGCTACCCGCCCTACCACCCGCCCTACCACCCTCAGGCCCCGGCTTCAGGCTACCTGCCCTACCACCCGCCCCACCACCCTCAGGCCCCGGCTTCAGGCTACCCGCCCTACCACCCTCAGGCCCCGGCTTCAGGCTACCTGCTCTACCACCCGCCCTACCACCCTCAGGCCCCGGCTTCAGGCTACCCGCCCTACCACCCTCAGGCCCCGGCTTCAGGCTACCCGCCCTACCACCCTCAGGCCCCGGCTTCAGGCTACCCGCCCTACCACCCTCAGGCCCCGGCTTCAGGCTACCCGCCCTACCACCCTCAGGCCCCGGCTTCAGGCTACCCGCCCTACCACCCTCAGGCCCCGGCTTCAGGCTACCCGCCCTACCACCCTCAGGCCCCGGCTTCAGTCTACCCGCCCTACCACCCTCAGGCCCCGCCTTCAGGCTACCCGCCCTACCACCCTCAGGCCCCGGCTTCAGGCTACCCGCCCTACCACCCTCAGGCCCCGGCTTCAGGCTACCCGCCCTACCACCCTCAGGCCCCGGCTTCAGGCTACCCGCCCTAGCACCCTCAGGCCCCGGCTTCAGGCTACCCGCCCTACCACCCTCAGGCCCCGACTTCAGGCTACCCGCCCTACCACCCTCAGGCCCCGGCTTCAGGCTAACCGCCCTACCACCCTCAGGCCCCAGCTTCAGGCTACCCGCCCTACCACCCTCAGGCCCCGGCTTCAGGCTACCCGCCCTAGCACCCTCAGGCCCCGGCTTCAGGCTACCCGCCCTACCACCCTCAGGCCCCGGCTTCAGGCTGCCCGCCCTACCACCCTCAGGCCCCGGCTTCAGGCTACCCGCCCAACCACCCTCAGGCCCCGGCTTCAGGCTACCCGCCCTACCACCCTCAGGCCCCGGCTTCAGGCTACCCGCCCAACCACCCTCAGGCCCCGGCTTCAGGCTACCCGCCCTACCACCCTCAGGCCCCGGCTTCAGGCTACCCGCCCTACCACCCTCAGGCCCCGGCTTCAGGCTACCTGCCCTACCACCCGCCCTACCACCCTCAGGCCCCGGCTTCAGGCTACCCGCCCTACCACCCTCAGGCCCCGGCTTCAGGCTACCCGCCCTACCACCCTCAGGCCCCGGCTTCAGGCTACCCGCCCTACCACCCTCAGGCCCCGGCTTCAGGCTACCCGCCCTACCACCCTCAGGCCCCGGCTTCAGGCTACCCGCCCTACCACCCTCAGGCCCCGGCTTCAGGCTACCCGCCCTACCACCCTCAGGCCCCGGCTTCAGGCTACCCGCCCTACCACCCTCAGGCCCCGGCTTCAGGCTACCCGCCCTACCACCCTCAGGCCCCGGCTTCAGGCTACCCGCCCTACCACCCTAAGGCCCCGGCTTCAGGCTACCTGCCCTATCACCCGCCCTACCACCCTCAGGCCCCGGCTTCAGGCTACCCGCCCTACCACCCTCAGGCCCCGGCTTCAGGCTACCCGCCCTACCACCCTCAGGCCCCGGCTTCAGGCTACCCGCCCTACCACCCTCACGCTCCGGCTTCAGGCTACCCGCCCTACCACCCTCAGGCCCCGGCTTCAGGCTACCCGCCCTACCACCCTCAGGCCCCGGCTTCAGGCTACACGCCCTACCACCCTCAGTCCCCGGCTTCAGGCTACCCGCCCTACCACCCTCATGCCCCGGCTTCAGGCTACCCGCCCTACCACCCTCAGGCCCCGGCTTCAGGCTACCCGCCCTACCACCCTCAGACCCCGGCTTCATGCTACCCGCACTACCACCCTCAGGCCCCGGCTCCAGGCTACCGCCCTACCACCCTCAGGCCCCGGCTTCAGGCTACCCGCCCTACCACCCTCTGGCCCCGGCTTCAGGCTACCCGCCCTACCACCCTCAGGCCCCGGCTTCAGGCTACCCGCCCTACCACCCTCAGGCCCCGGCTTCAGGCTACCCGCCCTACCACCCTCAGGCCCCGGCTTCAGGCTACCCGCCCTACCACCCTCAGGCCCCGGCTTCAGGCTACCCGCCCTACCACCCTAAGGCCCCGGCTTCAGGCTACCCGCCCTACCACCCTCAGGCCCCGGCTTCAGGCTACCCGCCCTACCACCCTCTGGCCCCGGCTTCAGGCTACCCGCCCTACCACCCTCAGGCCCCGGCTTCAGGCTACCCGCCCTCTCCACCCTCAGGCCCCGGCTTCAGGCTACCCGCCCTACCACCCTCAGGCCCCGGCTTCAGGCTACCCGCCCTACCACCCTTAGGCCCCGGCTTCAGGCTACCCGCCCTACCACCCTAAGGCCCCGGCTTCAGGCTACCCGCCCTACCACCCGCCCTACCACCCTCAGGCCCCGGCTTCAGGCTACCTGCCCTACCACCCGCCCTACCACCCTCAGGCCCCGGCTTCAGGCTACCCGCCCTACCACCCTCAGGCCCCGGTTTCAGGCTACCTGCCCTACCACACGCCCTACCACCCTCAGGCCCCGGCTTCAGGCTACCCGCCCTACCACCCTCAGGCCCCGGCTTCAGGCTACCCGCCCTACCACCCGCCCTACCACACTCAGGCCCCGGCTTCAGGCTACCTGCCCTACCACCCGCCCTACCACCCTCAGGCCCCGGCTTCAGGCTACCCGCCCTACCACCCTCAGGCCCCGGCTTCAGGCTACCTGCTCTACCACACGCCCTACCACCCTCGGACCCCGGCTTCAGGCTACCCGCCCTACCACCCTCAGGCCCCGGCTTCAGGCTACCCGCCCTACCACCCTCAGGCCCCGGCTTCAGGCTACCCGCCCTACCACCCTCAGGCCCCGGCTTCAGGCTACCCGCCCTACCACCCTCAGGCCCCGGCTTCAGGCTACCCGCCCTACCACCCTCAGGCCCCGGCTTCAGGCTACCCGCCCTACCACCCTCAGGCCCCGGCTTCAGGCTACCCGCCCTACCACCCTCAGGCCCCGGCTTCAGGCTACCCGCCCTACCACCCTCAGGCCCCGGCTTCAGGCTACCCGCCCTACCACCCTCAGGCCCCGGCTTCAGGCTACCCGCCCTACCACCCTCAGGCCCCGGCTTCAGGCTACCCGCCCTACCACCCTCAGGCCCCGGCTTCAGGCTAACCGCCCTACCACCCTCAGGCCCCGGCTTCAGGCTACACGCCCTACCACCCTCAGGCCCCGGCTTCAGGCTACCCGCCCTAGCACCCTCAGGCCCCGGCTTCAGGCTACCCGCCCTAGCACCCTCAGGCCCCGGCTTCAGGCTACCCGCCCTACCACCCTCAGGCCCCGGCTTCATGCTACCCGCCCTACCACCCTCAGGCCCCGGCTTCAGGCTACCCGCCCTACCACCCTCAGGCCCCGGCTTCAGGCTACCCGCCCTACCACCCTCAGGCCCCGGCTTCAGGCTACCCGCCCTACCACCCTCAGGCCCCGGCTTCAGGCTACCCGCCCTACCACCCTCAGGCCCCGGCTTCAGGCTACCCGCCCTACCACCCTCAGGCTCGGCTTCAGGCTACCTGCCCTACCACCCGCCCTACCACCCTCAGGCCCTGGGTTCAGGCTACCCGCCCTACCACCCTCAGGCCCCGACTTCAGGCTACCCGCCCTACCACCCTCAGGCCCCGGCTTCAGGCTACCCGCCCTACCACCCTCAGGCCCCGGCTCCAGGCTACCCGCCCTACCACCCTCAGGCCCCGGCTCCAGGCTACCCGCTCTACCACCCTCAGGCCCCGGCTCCAGGCTACCCGCCCTACCACCCTCAGGCCCCGGCTCCAGGCTACCCGCCCTACCACCCTCAGGCCCCGGCTCCAGGCTACCCACCCTACCACCCTCAGGCCCCGGCTCCAGGCTACCCGCCCTACCACCCTCAGGCCCCGGCTCCAGGCTACCCGCCCTTCCACCCTCAGGCCCCGGCTCCAGGCTACCCGCCCTTCCACCCTCAGGCCCCGGCTCCAGGCTACCCGCCCTACCACCCTCAGGCCCTGGCTCCAGGCTACCCGCCCTACCACCCTCAGGCCCCGGCTTCAGGCTACCCGCCCTACCACCCTCAGGCCCCGGCTCCAGGTTACCCGCCCTACCACCCTCAGGCCCCGGCTCCAGGCTACCCGCCCTACCACCCTCAGGCCCCGGCTTCAGGCTACCCGCCCTACCACCCTCAGGCCCCGGCTTCAGGCTACCCGCCCTACCACCCTCAGGCCCCGGCTTCGGGCTACCCGCCCTACCACCCTCAGGCCCCGGCTTCGGGCTACCCGCCCTACCACCCCCAGGCCCCGGCTTCGGGCTACCCGCCCTACCACCCCCAGGCCCCGGCTTCGGGCTACCCGCCCTACCACCCCCAGGCCCCGGCTTCAGGCTACCCGCCCTACCACCCCCAGGCCCCGGCTTCAGGCTACCCGCCCTACCACCCTCAGGCCCCGGCTTCAGGCTACCTTCCTTTTTTACTGTACCCCGTCTGCCTTAGTGCTGAGTGAGGAGCTACTTACCTGGACCCGTCCTCGTCAGGCTGTCCTGCTGAACTGACACAAGATGGTTACGGTTTGGAACTTTTACATTCTGTTCTTATTATGATGTCATAAGCTCTGTGACATCTTATTTATTGTGATGTCATCATACTTTCTGCTGTTGTTTTTTTCTTAAGATTTTTTTAACGTGTACATGTACTGATCCGAAGAGCTTACAATCTAATATCATTCTATGTGAAGCGCTGAGTTAGTGAGAATCTCGCGATTCAGCGATGCTTTTTATGCTGAAAGACAGCGATTAATGAGAAGTAAAACAATAGTAAACATTTTTTTGTATTTACTCGGGACGATGATCGCTCAATTTAATTGGTTTAAAAAAATTCTGAGCAATAATCGTTCCGTATAAATGACCATCTGAGAGACCAAAAAGTACAAAACCCGGCGGCAATTCACATCTGTGCGGGATGTGCTGAAGACTTCAGCTGCGGATCTGCTACGGACATTCCACAGCAAATCCGCCCCGTGTGAACATGTCCTTATAGAAGGCAATGGGAAGTTTTTTTACAGTTTTTTTCCATATATTTAAATGTATGTTATGCTTTTTTTCGTCCCGCTGACACCGCCCCTTTTCTTCTCACCAATCCTAGCAGAGATATTGAGATGTCACCATCCACTCTAAATACTATTCCTGCCGACCCCCATTCTGGCACACGGCACCATGTACAATGATTCTACAGACTTGTCGTAAATGATCGGACGGCGATCTGAAAAGGGGCAGAATGTCAGACCACACTTGGACCTCACCGACGGACACCGCGGGATCGGCGAGCGGCTGGGTATAAACATGTATCCCCTGGCTGCCTGTGACCACAACTTGGTTTAACTTTCAAGGCCACAGAGCGTAACTGTATGTTGTGGCAGGGTGGTGCTTAACGCAACAGGAAATAATTTACGCCCTGGGCATAGCGCAAGATCAGAAGAGATCCTGAGCTATCCGTCAGCGGAAGCAGTCTGTCACTGATAACCGGCCTCCCCCTGCAACAGTGGGGGTGCATCGGGACAGGGACCCCTGCTGTGAACCCCTTCGCTGCTGCAATATATGTAGATCGCGGCATGTAAAGAGTTCACAGAGAGAGTGCACTTCCTCTGTGACGTCATCGGACCCTCCACTATGTAATCACGAAGGGCTATCATTTTACCATGGCAACAGGACACCAGTTACAGGCGTCCTGCGTTGGCAGTGCCAGTGATCGCTATAATAAGCGATAAGGCATTGCAGGACAGAAGCACTGCAATGCCTTATCATATCGATCATCGGTGGTATTGTACAAGTCCCCTACAGGGACATAAATAGTGTGTGAAAAAAACAAAGATCAAAATGGTGCAAAATACAAAAAATTTTTTTTTTTTTATTTTAAAGTGATCAAAAAAGCTGTATGTACCTCAACAGGGTACTCATAAAAACTGCAGCTTGTTACGCAAAAAACAAGCCCACACAGAGCTACGTCCATGGAGAAATAAAAAAGTTATTGGACTTTAAATGCAGTGATTTATAAAAACAAATAATTTCCAAGAATGGGTTTTTATTGCGGAAAAGTGGAAAAAACCTAAAAATAAAAAAATTTTAAAAATGAGAATTTTGGTATTCTTGTAATCATAACGACCCGCAGGAAAAATGTATTGTCATTTATGCTGCATGTTTATCACTGTAAAAAACTCCCCCAAAAAGCAACGGCAGAATTGATGTGTTTTCTCTCCCCGCTATTATAAAAATTAATAAAAGTTGAACAATACATTATATGCACTCAAAAATGGTAGCAATAAAAACTACAGCTCGCCACGCAAAAAACAAGCCCTCATACAGCCATGTTGACAGAAAAATCAAAAGGGTATACCTGTTAAAATGTGGAGATTAAAATCCCCCAAAAATCGGGGTTACGGTGCTGTTCAGAGGTGATGGGTTCCCGTTTTCCACTTGTGAAGGAAATTTTCCAAATTTCCAGATATAAAAGGTATTTGCGCCATATTTCGGGGTATAAATCACGCAGCCAGTACTTTTTTATCCTGTCCCCCAATTCTGATTGTTCTCCACCTCACTGTTTTCCAAGATGGCTGCCGCATCCCTGCTGATATACAGCTTAAGACCACATATATCACAGTTCCCTGTGAATCAGGCCGGTGGTAATTTTCGGTGTCGCTGGATGCGAGATAGTGCGGCAGTGACAGGCAGAGGCGGCACATCCTTACAAGATAGGCTTTTACTTAGCATAAACTGACTAGTAATTATTAGGACATTATAGTAGCAGTGTTTCTGCTGGCGCAATGCGCCACACCGCCCTTCTACATGGTACATGCGCGCACACAGCTCTACTACACATCACACACACAGCTTGGCTCCTCCCACAGCAGTGACATCAAGTCCTTTAGCCCACCGGATCTCTGTGGTGGAGGTAGGTCGGTGTCTTCTGTCAGAACCGCTGAGTTGTGTCTTCTGAGATAATAATGGCTTAGTTCAGTGATGGGCAACCTTTTCAGCCCGGCGTGTCAGCTCCCTGCTCCGCCGACCGGAAGTGATGTCAGCAGCCTAACCGGAAGTCCCAGCAATAGACGCTCTGTGCCGGAGTTCTGTTGTTTTGGCCTACAGACTTCCGGCACAGAGTGTCTACAGCGATGTTTTATCCTCGGCTACTGCACCTGGCCGTGCAGGAGCCGAGGATGAAACATTCTTTTCGGTTCTCGGCATGCGGCCCCATACTTATCTGTATGCGGCCGTGTGTCAGCGAACATGGCTACGCGTGTCATAGGTTCGCCATCACAGGCTTAGTTGTATTCTCAGGGTGTTATTTTTGTCCTCCCCTTCCGAGAGCCCTAACTGTGGTGTTCTTCTGTCGGTCAGACTCTGTGTTTTGTATATGTTGTAGGACCTTCAATGGCGTCACCAGGGGGCGGAGCGATGATGCTACCGGGGGCGGAGCATCAGAAGCACTCGCACACAAACATACAGACAAGTGGTCATTAGTAGATGGATGGGGCGCCATAGCAAAAACTTAATTGTGGCCCCCCCATTATGGTGTCCGGTTTTGCCACCCAGAACATGAGGGCCTGGTGTCTGTTTCCTATTCTATGCCCTTATCCACTTCCTTGGCTTCTAAGAATGCTGTTTTTGCTTAAAGAAAGGTCCTGCATACCCAGTAGCAAAACAAGTATCGTAGGGCCCCTGTATCCAAGGGTGCCATAGCAGTCGCTTAGTCTGCCCCCTACAGTACATGTGCACTTGATTCTCTACTACGAGAATGGGGGAGGGCGGTGCATACATCACCTGCAAATGCCGCCGCATGTATTCCTAGTAATAGGATCAATTCGTCTTACATTGTAGATGAACCTCTAACAGTTGTTCTTTGTGCTTTATTGCAGGAGGCAGCTCTTCAGCGAGGTTTACCTGGTGACCAATGCAGACAAGTATGATCCCTGACGGCAAACTATTTTTTTTCTCAACTTTTTCTTCCTTTAGACTCCTAAATGTAAAGTTTAGCTCCAGTTCTGTGCCCCACATTGCAGGTCGCATATGGAGTAATTCTACGTAAATGGTAGCTACAGAAGTAGCAAAGTTTAACTTTAAAAAAGTTCTATGCAACAGTTTGTTTGCTGTTTTCAATTGTTTTTCTATGGCTTATGTTGTGTAGGGGTGCGTTCACATGCAGCGCACATCCCTCACCTGGCAACCACTACTGAGCCCACCACTGCCGCTGCTCAGGTGATGCGCCTATTTTCACATCACCTGACTGGTCACGGCGCTCAGTCATGGTTGCTAGGTGAGGGGTGTATGCTACAGAGGGGTGGCTCAGTATTTTGAGGTGAGAGGAACAGCTTTGCAGGCTGAAATCAGCTGTGGATCTGCAGCTTGAACCCAGGCATGAATGGTGCAGATTTTGACTCTGTTTTTGATGTGGAAATGCGGCAGATTTTGTTGTGGAAAATCCACCACATTCCTGCTACGTGTAAACATACTCCTAGGCCAAATATTCACGGGCGGATTTTTGCTGCAGAATCCGGAACGGGCGTTCAGCTCCGGATTCCACAGCCACAACCCTCGATAGCGTGCAATGGTAAACGATTCTTCATCTGTAGTATTGCACAGGAATGAGCTTCACTCGTGATTGAAGGCAGAGCGGCCGGGGATCGTTATGGCCGTCCGCCTTCATTCACAGTAAACAGGCAATCGTTCATAGATGCATTCAGCAATTGAACGATGAATGACAAGCGAAGGGATTCTCGTTGGTCGTTCAGTCGTGCATTCATTTACACGGAGTGATATTCTTCAGATTCTCTCTGGATGCTATGTTGCTCTAAGATGACTTCCCGTGTGTCACACTCGGTCTGTCATTATCCAACAGATATAAACACTATGAACGTTGGGCGACGGCCAATGACTTCCCCGTGGACAATATCATTAATGATGGGACGACCACCTATGATACCAGGCTTGGAGCGGTCGCTGACTTGGAACTGGCAATATCGAGCAAGAAGTTGAATGATGATATCATGGTGGTGAGTAATCTCCTCAAAGCCTCCATTCACACGGGGGAGAGTTCAGTGGCAATTAAAAAACGCACCAAAAAGTGCATCTGTGAAACCATGTGTGTTTTTACTGTTTGTAGTAAAATGTGGCAAAAAGTGCACACAGTTTTGCAAAAGCACGTGTTGGTGCCGTTTTTATTGCGACCGAACTGCCCCGTGTGAATGGAGCCTTAGAAGATGGCTTTTTTTTGCAATTGAAGTTGCAGGGAATGGAGCTCCATTTTTTTTCTCTTGCAGAGCTCCAAATCCCTTGCACTGACAATACAGTTACACATTAACATTATTTGACTGCAGCCATCACTAGGCAGAGGTCATGAGATTACTGAAGACTAGAGATGAGCGAACGTACTCGGTTCAGGTGTTTGTGAACTCGAGCACCGCTTTTTCCGAGTAACTGACTACTCGGACGAAAAGATTCGGGGGGCACTGAGGGTGAGCCGGGGTTGCAGAGGGGAGTGGGGAGAGAGAGAGAGAGAGCTCCCCCCTGTTTTCCACTGCTACCCCCCGCACCACCACGCCTCCCCTCGGCGCCTCCCGAATCTTTTCGTCTGAGTAGTCAGTTACTCGGAAAAAGCGGTGCTCGAGTGCAAAAACACCCGAACCGAGTACGCTCGCTCACCTCTACTAATGTATTACTGATACCAATGGGATATATTCTTATACAGGGAGATTCCCCAGTGGCAGCAGTAGATGGCCAGCATTTTATCATGTAACTCTTCGTATACAGAAGATTTGGAGCTCTAAATCTAAGACTAAATTCACATCTGTGCTAGGGACTCCGTTATGGAAGGAGGAAGACCTGGATGAAGGGATCCGTCTCGTAATGGAATCAAACTATGCCGAAAGAACCTCATTGATTACAATAGGATCCATTTGGTTCCGGCACCTGTCTGGCATTTTTACTGGACGTAAAAGTCCTGCATGTACGACTTTTTTGTCCGACATCTCATGCCATGTCTGTGTCGGGCTCTAAAGTGATCCTCCAACACAGACCCGAATAGAACCTAAGGTCTGACCTCTATAAAGTTATACAGCTGAAGACAAACGTATTAAGCCCCCCACCCCCTCCATTGCGAATTAGGTTTTTTTGACAAATTTACAAACTGTCAGCTGTCTGTTTTGTTTTTTTGTTCTTTTTTTGCAATGAAATAAGAATACTTTAGGTTGCATGCACACGGAAAGGAACAGATTCTGTGTGGGAAATCCCTGCTGCTGCAGACCCAGCTGACCTGTCAGAATTCTTTTCTCCTGTAATGCGGATGTGCCACCGGCGCACATGCGCAGTACAAATTTCCCGTCGCCTAGGCAATGACGCGGATTTGCGACACTTCTTCAATGCTCTTGACTTCAATGGAAGCTGTCCCTACATATCCGCTCTAAGGGCGGCTTCAGACGACCGTATATCGGCTGCGTTTTCACACCGAGCCGATATACGGTGTCCTTGTCTGCAGCGGGGGAGTGGAAGAGCCAGGAGCAGGAACTGAGCTCCCGCCCCCTCTACGCCCCTTGCCACTATTTGAAATAGGAGGGGGCTGGACGGGGGTGGAGCTAAGTCCTGGAGCTTAGCTCCGCCCCTGTCCCAACCCTCATATTGCAAATAGTGACAAGGGGTGGGAGCTCAGTTCCTGCTCCTGGCTCTTCCATCCTCCTCCCCGCAGACAAGGACACCTTATATCGGCTGGGTATGAAAACCCAGGCGATATACGGTTGTCTGAATAAGCCCTAAAATAGAGCATGCTGCAATTTTTTTTTTTTCTTATTTTCGGCACGTAGCCACCACAAATAAAATCCACTTGTGTGCGTGGAGAGAGGAATTTCCATGCACATCTGTGGACACATTGAGCAGCGGATCACCGGTGCCTGTTGACAAGCGCGGGATCCGCTGCTCAATTTGCTCCATGTGCATGAGGCCTTAAATGAGGTGTTTTTATACAGAACGAGCTATTGGGTGCAGAGTCCCGACAGGTCATCCCAGCGATAATCGTTCCTGCGTTTTTTCCCAGGAACAATCATCACTCGTAAATTACAGCTGAGCTGGCTTGAGATCCTGCCCGCCTCCATTGACAGTAAACGGGCAGTTGTACATGGATGAATGACTGCCTGTTTACACAAGCTGATACATTGTTCAATCCTATGCAGGATGAATTTATAGTTCGTTGTTAGGTCGTGCCTGCATTTAGACTGAACAATAATCGTTCAGATTCCCGTTGATCGCTAATATATGAATGATTTCTCTGCCCGTGTAAAAGGGCACTAATAAAACAAGTTCGGGCATGAAGACCTTCAGCATTAGCATGGGCCTTACGTCTAAACGGAAACCCCACTGCCTGCTGCCACCAAGGTAGTACCAGTGTTTCCTTTAACTTTGAACTTGTGAACTGCTTCAAACTATATCTCTAGGAACATTTAGTGCCTTTTGCCATCTTTGTGTATCCTTCTACTTGTTTGTGCAATAAATTTATCTCTTCTCATAACTCTTTAGATCACACACTTGACTTAGCAATATTTTTAACATGCAATCAAACATCATAGTCAACAAATCCCTAACCAGTCCAGGTATTTGATGTGTTTTATGTCAAGCACACCTGATACAACTAATCATGTCCTTGATTAGTTGCATCGGGTGTGCTTGAGACAACACCTGATTTGCAGATCTGTGTGCTTATAAGGAATTCTATTCAGAGGGGTTGAATAATTCTGAGGCTGCAATAGTCACTAAAAATGACATTTTCTGTAGAATCTGGAGACACCACTTGTTATATTACTTGTGTTCCACTGTTTTTAATTGTTCTTGTTTGATTGGCTTTTTGCAAACCGCTAAAACTTTGTAAATTTTGCAATAAATCTAATATATGGGGTGGTGTTAAATAATTTTAATTGCAAATGTATAAATGTGGCCCTATTTAGGTTTAGCAAAACATTCATGGAATTTAAGTTGGCTTTTTTTTTTGTTTTCTGTTAAATCCTGACCAAGAATAGATTATAAATACATTGTGAGAGCTTGTTTAGACCACCGTAGATCTGCTCGGTTTTCACGCCGAGCTGATATACGATGTCCTTGTCTGAGGGGGGGGGGGTGGAAGAGCCCGGAGAAGAAACTGAGCTCCCGCCCCTCTCCACTATTTGCAATGGGAGGGCGGGATGGGGGCGGAGCTAAGTGCTGAGACTTAGCTCTGCCCCTGTCTCGCCCCCTCCTATTGCAAATAGTGGCAAGGGGCGGAAAGGGGGCGAGAGCTCAGTTCCTGCTCCTGGCTCGCGGGAGCTCAGTTCCTGCTCCTGGCTCTTCCACCCTCCCCCCCCCTTCCCCTGCAGACAAGGACACCGTATATCGGCTCGGCGTGAAAACCGAGCCGATATACGGTCGTCTAAATAAGCCCTGAAATATATAAAATCCACTCTGATTTGCTCCACACTTCCATCTAGGGTGTGTTTTTCTTCATTTGGCCCATGTGATATTGCCTTTTTCCCCTTTGAATGTGACATGTTGGGGCCATGTTATATATGTGCACTCCTTGTAAGTGGACCCTTACCTTATACGCAGCTACCTGTTGTGCCACCATGACACTGTTCTTGCATAATTGTGCATCCGTGTATACTGTGTGTAGCGCTTTTTAATACATACAGAATGGCCCTTGAAATAGAAGCGGCTTCTCCAGTGTCTCCCTGATCAGGATTCCAGCGTCGTCCTTGGTGATAAGTGTCTCTTCCTAATCTTACAGCTGAGCCTTATAATAGATCCATTTGGCCGCCGTCTCTTTAATATTTGCAGTGTGTTCTTTTTCTTCTTTTGGAGAGATGGAGACTGCGAAGGGGACATCATGGCTGAACATGTGATTGTCCAATCAAAGGCAGTTTAAAAATTAGTCAATATCAGCGGCGGCGTCATGTGTTCTCCCAGCATCTCCCCCGCACTAATCGGCCTCTTATGGCTTTTCTACCTTCGTTCCCCTACTCTCTATTGTGTGGAGATAACGCTCAGCAGTGGATGCCAACACAGATCCAAATTCATTAGTCAAAAATCATGAGCCTTCCGCCGGTGACACCAGAGGGAATAGGTTAATTTTCAGTCTTATATGTCATTGGGGAGGGGGGGGGTTGCTATCTTTATATGTATTTTACATGTTTGGGACTTGATATGTTTGCTTTCTTACTTCCTCTCTGCACAGATCGCTGCCGACATGTTATGTGCCGACCAGAATTTTGACATGGCCCAAGTCCTAAAGTTTTTCAGACTAAAGGTGAAGTTCATGCTGCTCGTTCTACTTGTGGCTTTATGGTTTCTTCTGGCCATTGCTGTGTTGTCACATTAATGCTGAGGTTTAGGTGGAGCCACATGTGCCAGCTAAGGCTATTGCATTCTTACATATGACTGTTGAGGGTATGGTGGTGCCAAGTGGGATAGCTAAAGCTAAGAGTGCCAGCCTGGTGTGATTAGTGAGGGAATAATGATGCCATATGTGATTGCATAGGATTTAATGGTGAGATTGTGGAGAATATGATGATGCTGCCCAGTGTGTCTTAGGTTATTGCAGGAATAGGCAGGTGTTTTAGGAGATTATTAAGGTACCAAGTGTGACTGTTGAGGTTATGGTGATGGTGCATGTAACTACTATGGCATTTCTACATGTGACTACTGATGTTATGTTGGTGCCATGTGTCACTGATGAGGCTTTGGTGGAGTCTCATGTGCTAGTGAAGGCTATGGTATTGCTACATGTGACTGCTGAGGTTATGGCAGTGCCATGTGGGATGGCTAATATTAAAGGGGTATTCCAGGATTTTTACTATTGATAACTTATTATGCCCCGTATTACACTTTGGTTTCTGATTGCAATGAGAGCCAAAGTGTAGTAGCAGTCATTGCTCCATTTATTTCAATGAGTGATGCTGCCTGTTACCCTTTAGTCCTGACCACTAATGACAGCGTCCAACCCCGCTCCACTCATAGTGGGTCGCATAGTCAGCTCATCGGTGGGGATCCTGAGTCCTACGGATAGGTCATGAATAGTAAATGACCAGAATAGCTCCTTAAGGTGGTGCTGTCCAGGTGTGACTAATAATAACGCCATGTGTGATTGCAGTGGATTTGATGGTTTTGGGTGAAATTGTTGAGATTATGGTGATGCTGCCAGGGATGGCAGGAAGAGTCATTGTGGAAATGGGAAAATCATATGTTGTTGGGGACGGGGCATTGATAATTGTGTAGCTGGTAATGGTTTTCGTAAAGTTCTTCTCTGTGAACTGCTCCATATGCTCCATTTATTTATCTTATTGTAGGGTGGTGAACTGGCTATTTATTATGAAATGGAAGAAGGTGAAAGTTCATCTACACGAGGAATAGTAGAAGTGTGTCCAGACAGTCACCGGTGAGACCCTGAATATACCAAATGTGTGATAAACCATTAGTGTTCACACTGATATACAGGTTATAATGTGACAGAACTGAGAATCTGCTAGTAGTCAAAAATACCAATCCAGCGCTATATCCCAGTGTTGGTGTTCTTTATTGAAATAACAGTATCGTACTTGAATAGAAAGGCATGGATGAGTTACATGTTGGTATGGCGCACGGGTCCCTGGGGCCCTGGAACATGGATTTCAATTTTGTATTGTCGCCCTGTAAGAGAGAGTAAAACCCAATAGCAAAGTTGCATCTTTAAGTCCCTGCTACTATGGCTGAAGTAAGGAAAGTGCACTGGAAGTGGCCTTCGTCCGCTACAATAGCGGCCGATCATCCAGGAAGTCGTCCACAGTCTGCAGGAGATTCAGGTACCAATCCACATTGAGAGTCCCTGGAACGAACACGCGTCCAAGGAGGCGATCGCGCCAAATTCCAACCCACATGTTCATGCTGAAATTTGCATTGTCTTCTGATTGGGTCATTCTCTTACTACTGTGTTTCCCCAAAAATAAGGCACCCTCTGAAAATAGGGCACCCACTGAAATTTGCAGAAGTCCCAAATATAAGGCACCCGCCGATAGTAAGGCATAGTAAAGCGTGCAGGCAAGTCAAGAGGTCTGTCCCCTGCTGCCATCCCCGTTGTCTCCTACCTCCAGATGTATAGGTGGATCTGCAGACAGCCTGCTGTTATCCTGTCCCTGCTGTGCTGTACGAGTGTGCTGTTGTGAGCTCCCCTTGCTGGCTTGAAAAGTCCATACTGTACGTTCTGTTCCTGCTGTACATGTCTGCTGTGATGAGCTCCCCCTAGTGTCCGGAAGCTGCAATACCATCCCTGCTTACAGGTGGTACAGGAACTTCTGTCTGTAGACAGGTACGTTACTTTACAGCCCTTATTTTTTTATGGCTCTCTGTGTGAGTCAGGCAACCTGTGTGTGATTTCTTAAGGCTGGGTTCTCACAGAGCGTATTTCCAGCGGAAATCTCGCAGTTTGGCCACAGCGATAAACAGCGAGATTTCCGCCGGGAAAGCGCTGCTTCAAAACCCACGGCACTCAGCCGCTTGTCTTGAAGCGACCTGGCTGCGCGCCTTTCCGTTTCTGTGGCCGATGAATCCGCACAACACCGGCTTCTCCCAGCTTTGCCGTGACAGATTTGCTGTCCCATGTGGATGAGATTTCTGAGAAATTTCGTCCACAAAGCTGGCCAATTGAGGGATTAGCGGCCACAGACGGATTTGCCGCGGCAAAATAAGACACCCCCTGGAAATAAGACGTAGCACATATTTGGGAGCAAAAATTAATATAAGACGTGTCTTATTTTCGGGGAAACAGGGTAGTAATTGCATCATATCTGCACCAAATCAGCTCTTTGCTGTTTACTAACACGGTCCCGCGGTTATACCGTTAGCCCTGGACTGCACTGTTGAGTGGTGCCATGCAAGTATCCTAGCTGAAGGAGGCCACTTCATGTACGATTTCTCTACTTCAGTCATAGCTGCGGTCCCACGGGGCCTAGAGAGATGCAAAAAGTGGATTTCTGCTTCTCACATGCTGCTCTTCAACTTTGCAATTGGGCATTATTCTCTATCTTACAGGGGCCACAACAGAAAATTGAAATCCGTGTCCTGTGGCCCCCAGGGACCCGTGCGCCATACCATCATGTAGCGCATTCATGTCTTCCTATTCACGTACACTATTGTTATTCCATTATACACCAGTATGGAGATATAGCGCTGAATTGGTCTTTTTGACAACACCCTGTATATGACACTCATCAGACTCTGCAACTTTACAGTGTTCACCTATAGAAAATCTAGGCAACTGCATGCTTAGGCAAAACGTTGCAGGGCGATACCAATACTTTAGAGTTGACGGGAGGTGAAATATCTTGGGAGATCTTGAGCTCTTCCATGAGCCTCTTAAGATGGCAGCTACAGATTGCACATTTTTGTTAAGGAGGATCTCGGGGTCTTTCTGTTAACATTACTGTAAATGCCAACGAAGAACAACTCCGTACTTGAATTCAATCGAAGTATGCAGCGCCACTGTACTGCCGCCTCAGTCGCTGCGATAATGTGGCGCACTTCTCGGCTGATTCTCTTTCAACATCCATCCTTATTTCTACAGCGGTCTGTATTTGAAAGTGGACTGAAGCGTCACAACATTTTGTGTGGGACCCCAAAGTCATTTGTTGATCGATTGCAATGTGTTTACAGTTGTTACTAATTATCCTCTTCTGTTACTTAAAAGAATTACAGGTTTTTTTGAGAAGCCCCAACAAGGAGAAACCAGCTCAAGAATGGCCAGTGTGGTCTTCTACTGCTTCCAGAGACAGACAATACCAACCCTTGAGACCTTTCTAAGCAACTTCCCCAAGACAGAAGACAGAGTCCTGGGCCGATACATGGTAACAATGTACAGATATACTGTATCTTTCTGCATTCTATGAATTGCTACTGAATAACTTCCCATCTCTCTCCTGATGAAGGAATGGCTGATAAACTCTGCAAACTTCCCTGTATACGGGATGAAACTACCCATCGGCTTCCAGCTTATAGGACAAGTGGTGAGTACCCGCAGCATAGTTACCTAGAGGAGTATGTGTACTGGATCCGAGCAGCCAATCAGCAGCAAGCTTTTATCTTTTCAGTTCCTTAAGGATGTGAAAGGTTCGTGTTTACAGGGATACAGACCATGCTGGTATAACCTTAACCCCTTAGTGACGGCGCTATAGTAAAACTACGTCCTGCTGTTGCAGGACGTGTATGGAGGGAGGTAGCGCCGCTATCTCCCTCCATACAGCGCAGGCGTCAGCTGTTTATTACAGCTGACACCTGCGGGCAATAGCCGCGCTCGGCCGTTAGGCTATTAACCCTTTAAATGCCGCTGTCAATTCTGACAGCAGCATTTAAATCCCCTGAACGCTGTTCGGGGGTCCCGCACGGCCCCCCCGCGGTAAGATCTGGGGAGCCGTGCAGGTGTCATGGCAGCCGGGGGCCTTTAGAAAGGCCCCATGGCTGCCTTAGCAGACTGCCTATCATGCCATCCCCATGGGGGGGCTTCATAGGCTGCCTGTGAAATAGCAGTATGACGTAATGCTATAGCATTACGTCATACTGCAGGAGCGATCAAAGCATCGCATGTTAAAGTCCCCCAGGGGGACTTCAAAGTAAAGTTAAAAAAAAAAAAATCAATATAGTTTTTTTAATTGTAAAAAAAAAAAAGTTATAAAAGTTTAAATCACCCCCCTTTTGCCATATCTATTATTAAAAAATCTAAATCATAAAATAAAAATATGTATTTGGTATCGCCACGTCCGTAAAAGTACGATCTATCAAAGTAGCGCATTATTTTTTCTGCACGGTAAACGTCGTCCGAAAAAAAAAATAAAGAACACCAGAAATACACTTTTTTAGTTATCCTGTCTCCCAGAAAAAACGCAATAAAAAGCGATCAAAAAGTCGTATGTATTCGAAATTAATACTGTCGGAAACTACAGGACATCCCGCAAAAAATGAGCCCTTGCTCAACTTCGTCGATGAAAAAATAAAAAAGTTATCGCGCGCACAAAATGACCGCAGAAAATAATTGAAAAAAATGTAATAACTTAAAAAAAAAATGCAAGTACTACAGCAAAAACAATACTATATAAGTTTGGTATCGTAGTAATCATACTGACCCATAGAATAAAAATATCAGGTCGTTTTGGTTGCAGTTTGTGCGCCGTAGAAACAGGACGCACCGAAAGATGGTGGACTGTCGTTTTTTTCCCATTTCTCTCCGCTTAGAATTTTTTAAAAAGTTTTTCAGTAAATTATATGGTACAATAAATAGTGCCATTGAAAAATACAACTCGTCCCACAAAAAACAAGCCCCCATACAGCGACGTCGATGGATAAATAAAGGAGCTACGATTTTTTAAAAGGAAGTAGGAAAAAACAAAAATGGAAAAAAGCAAAAAAGCTGCGTCACTAAGGGGTTAATATCTTCTGTTTATAATTATATACATACAGCTGATATAAGTTATAAACCCTGTATATACCGGTAGCAATGTGGAGCATGCTGGTATAACCTGGGTATCCGCTTCTGATATATATATTTATATATGTACAACCAGCGTAAGGTAGGTGCATTCACACGGCTATGTCCATGTAGTTCCTATGAAAATCAGGTGCAAAACAAATTGGAAAGCACATGGACACCCATCTGTTTGCTGTCTGATAATCACAAGCCCTGCACATTGTATGTCTATTCTCTTTTGTGAAAATGGACAAGAATAGGACATGAGGTTTCTCTTTTAAACACCTGGACCATCAGTCCAAGTGAAAAGGTAGCCGTGTGAATAGCCTCATATGTTATTATGGTCCGTGTGCTGCCTGTGGAGCAAATAATGAAGATGGAACAATACCTCTGCAGCGCCACCTATTTTAAAGATCTGACATTGATTTGAAGGTATGCTGCCATCCAATAGGTGGGGCTGTAGAGGTATTGCTCCATCTTCCTTACTTGCATACATTTCCCAGAGGAGCATGTATGGCCTTATAAGTCTCCGCACTCACCTCCTAGGTGTCTCCACAGACCTTCTAGGTCTATACCCCACCCTGGCTGCGGAGAACACAGGCAGCAAATGGTACAAAAATACTTTGTTGTGCATGGGCCATTAAGCATTGCTTACTATGTTTATGTTGTAATGTTTTTGATAGGGATTGCCGGATTACAAAAAATGGCTGGCTCACTACTCAACAGTAAAAAGTAAGCCCCAGGTCAAAGCGATCACTTGCAGAGCGTACGCCAGGTAAGGAAACGGTCAAGAATAAAACTTCTCAGAAAAGGCCTAAAGAACGTAATTTGCTTAGCCTGTAGAAAAGAAGGGAGAGAAACGACATGATGGAAACCTTTGTACAGTATAGTAAAAAATAAAATCAAGCACTTTGAAGAATTTGTCGTTTTGCTGCAGTACTCGTCCTGCAGTTCCATCTCCAGCAGATATGTAGATGATGAGAGTTGTGATGTGATTAGATGAACAGTCTTGTCACCGGAGGCCCTAAAAGTGGTTCCCCCCTTGGCCTATAAGAGACTCTTGGAGGCTCCCTGTATGTAGTGACCTCTTCTTCCGCTTGTGTGGAGCTTGTTGGCCACTAGACGCCTCTACGACGCAGAGAAGAGATTTCACCCCATAGAGTCTGAGAGGGGCGCATTATTAGGATGTGAGAAGCTGGATGGTCGTATCCATGAATTGTCCCCCAGCGGCCGTTCTGACCAGACTGTTAGGAAGTGTTGGGACCAGTGGATGTGTCATGGCACACAAGGTGACCGGGCTCAGGATGCCCCCTACAGACCACCAGTAGAGAGGAGCATCTGATCATCCAGCAAGCACAAGCAACTCCAACTGCTTCAATGTCCTCCATCCACAGACAGGTTACACCCCTATGTCTGTCGGAACCATTTCCAGGTGCTTGTATGAGACCATCTTGGATGCCAACTTCGACAGCCTATGAGTTTGCACAATCTAGAGGCTCAGTTACAGCAAATGTAGAGCGGTATGTCTCTGAATGCCCCCTTCCAATCCATATCCAAGTTAGAGGTGGTCCATCAGGGTACTAGAGCCTACTACCCACCTGTATCACATCTTGTAGCCAAGTTAGAGGCGGTACAACAAGATACTAGAGCCTCCATGCCCGCCCGTATCACATCTTGTATCCAAGCTAGAGGCGGTACAACAGGGTACTAGATCCTCCATGCCCACCCATATCACATCTTGTATCCAAGCTAGAGGCGGTACAACAGGATACTAGAGCCCCATGCCCGCCTGTATCACATCTTGTATCGAAGCTAGAGGCGGTACAACAGGATACTAGAGCCTCCACGCACGCCTGTATCATATCTTGTACCGCTTCTAGCTTGGATACAACAGGGTACTAGAACCTCCATACCTGCCCATATCACATCTTGTATCCAATCCAGAAGCAATGTAAAAAATACTATTTTACTCAGAGTAGTGGATGCTTGGAACAAACTTTCAGCAGGTGTGGTTGGAAAATCAACAGTAAATGAATTCAGACATGGCTGCAATCAGCCTATATCTGTCCTGAGAGAAAAATAATAGAGGGGCAGACTAGATGGCCCAGGGGGTCTTTTTCTGCGGTCATATTTCTGTCTTTCTGTGATATCTTCCTCCATAATAGTGACATCATTAGTGATCTGTTCCATGCCTTATTATGATTGTAACATGATAAAATATCTGCCGCTACAATAAAAACTTACATTGGCCATAAACTTTGTGACATCTTTAGATTATTAGCCCTTTAACCCATTGTAAGCTAACTTTTTTTTCCTCCCCCCCCCCCCCTTCCCCTTTTCTTTAGAATTGGAATTATTGGAAACCCTTCAGATGGATATTATGGGAAGACTATTTCCATGACCGTTTCCAACTTTTGGGCTGAGGTCACAATCTCTCAGAGCAAGAAGCTGGTAAAAGGCTCCAGGCGCATCCATCATTATGATAATAGTTGTTTTTAATGGGGATAACTTTGCCTTTAATCCCATTTTCCTTTAGCTAAAAGTCAGCGGCCAGGAAATGTTGTTGTGTTCCTCGGTCATCCTCTCATCCCCATCATAAGGAGGATTTTAGTCTAACAAGCATCAGCTAAGTGCAAAATATGCAAATCTGCCCTTTATCAAAGCCCAATGAATCAGCGCCATTATAAATCCCTGAGAGCAGCGGCGACCTCCCGGGGTTGGGGAGGGGGGTGAGGAGTTGACATTGTCGCGGGGTAGAAGATCTGAGACTTGCGGAAGTGAAGTCCTCATTTAGCAATTGCATTCAGTCTGGTTCAAAGCTTACGGCTTAAAGCGGCCTCAAAGTGTAATCAGTGCGAATGGCTTTTTACATGATGACAGAATTGTAATTAGCTTTAATGGCCTCTTCTCCTGCTCTACACGCCGCGCGTTACTTCTCCCCGAGCCGCATCGATCACATTATTTATCATCTTTTGAAATGTGCGTTACTCAGCGGGTTTTATCTCTATTTTACTGCTACCATTACTAAGGCGTCCGTAGTTATTTGTTTGGTTTTTATTGTAGTTTATGCAATTTTAAGTGCAGTTTTCCACATGGAATACGGTAGTCGCTGGGGGTCCTGATTAGAGATAAGCGAGCATACTCGCTAAGGACAATTGCTCGATCGAGCATTGTCCTTAGCGAGTATCTCCCCGCTCGGGAGAAAAGGTTCGGCTCCCGGTGCGGGTGAGAGGTGAGTTGCGGGAGTAAGCAGGGAAAGAGAGAGATCTCACCTCTGTTCCTCCCCGCTCTCCCCCACAGCTCCCCGCCGGCAGCCGAATCTTTGCTCCCGAGCGGGCAGGTACTCGCTAAGGGCAATGCTCGATCGAGCAATTGCCCTTAGCGAGTATACTCGCTCATCTCTAGTCCTGATACCTCCATCCCCAGAATTCCAGTTTGTGATCAACTTGATTATATCCTGAAATACTCTGTGCTGTTGCTGAACTATGCTACTTCTACTATCTAAAGGTCCGTTTACATGGCTCAATTTCAGTTGTGTAATAATTGCCATCCACAAGATCCCCGGTCATTTAAAAGGCCGTTACACAAGTTGATGCGCTCTGCAATTGGATAAACAATCATTACTGCGATCTTTCGTCCCCAATACAGTTTTATCATTGTCCGCAGCCCATCCCCCAATTACACGGGGAAATGTGCAGAAAGTAACCATAATTTTTTCAAGATGTGATCAGCCAATAAAGGAGCATTTGCTAGATCTTATGAACGCTCTTGCCCAATCCTCATCCTATGTAAGTGCATTAAAGGACTTGTGCCAAGTTATTAAGTTTATGATCGATGAGAGTCCAACTGCTGGGATCCCCACCCCCACCGGCTGATATTGAGAATGGGGTCCAGTGGGTCCCTGAGTGAATAGGGTTGTGCACGTGCACTACTGCTCCATGTACTTCAATGATCGCCTTCAGAGATTGCCGAGGCGCTTGAACTTGGTAATTTCCAGTGCTGTCATTGAAGTGACTGACGCAACCTTTGCGCTATTCTCTTGGGTGCTAACTGGACTTCCATTTTTGGGATCGGTTTGGGTCCCAGTGGTTGAAGTGAATGGAGCAGTGGGGCACCAGCGCCACCTCGACTCCATTCACTCAAGGTCTGACTGGAGCCTTGTTCTCAAGATCACTGGGATCCCAGCGGTCAAGCGCCCACCAATCATAAAGCTATCCCCTATCCTGTGGGTAGGGGTTAACTTTATGACTTGGCACAACCCCTTTAACTCTGTACGTAATCGCACTTTCCCTTTGACATATTGTCCCTCTTAATATTATATGAGTGGCAACATCACTGCCCCTTCCAAGATCAGTAAATACACTGCGCTATAGGTGCACTCTTCCATGCGTCAGCTGGGCCATCATGGGGCACAGGGACCGTGGTAGGCAAGTGCTGTTGACTGTTCGCCATAAGTCCCTTTTTAGTCCATTTTTCCTTTTCTTCCTTGCTGGCTTGTAACTGTAAAGTCCTTAGTATATCAAAGTCCAAGGTTTTTATCAAAGTCCAAAGTTTTTATCAAAGTCCAAAGTTTTTGTCAAATTCTTCTTTTCTTCTTTTCTTCCACGGCTTCAGGGCCGCTGCCTTTGCTGTGTGGTCTGTGATGGCATTGCCTCTTGTTTCTCCGATGTAGGAACTGGTGTGAGCTCTCTACTTTGTCAGTTAGAAGTAGGGTCTCCATGAGACTCTGCACCGCTGCACCATTCTTAATTGGCTGTCCTGCTGATGTAAAAAACTGTCTGGACTTCCATGTTGGGCCGTAATCATGAGCTATGCCAAATGCATACCGGGAGTCAGTGTAAATGTTTGCCGTCTTACCTTCTGCCACTCTACACGCCTCAGTGAGGGCCTTCAGTTCTGCTTCTTGTGCTGAGACATGCGGAGGCAGAGCTTCTGCGTTTAGGACATCTTGTTGTGTGACCACTGCATATCCAGTGTGGAGTTGTCAATCACCCCTGGTACCATCTATAAAAAGCAACTCAAAATATGCATTGTTAACAAGGGCTTTCAGTAACTTTTTAAAACTTAAATTTTCTTGTTGCATCACTGCTAGACAATCAGGCTGATATTCTATTTAAAAAAGATCAGAATCTTGTTGCAAAAATTTTTTTAAATGGCTGATTTGCAATACCTAGATCACCTATGCCTTCTCCTCCCCCCCTTTGAACCAGGGTACTCAATTGTAAGAAGAGTAGCCGGGTTCAAGGTAGTACAACATTGTAAAAAGATTTGATGGATGCAGATAAGGCCTGTAAAATGTTAGCACCAATAACAGAGACATGAGTTACATCGGGGCAGAATAGTCTACAAACATCTATCCATATTGGAAATGTGATATCCTTTAAGCAAATTCATTATTAATCTGATCCTGCCTGCAATGTCTTATCAAATTTGAGAGAGAAAAAAAAACAAAAACTTTTACTAGCTGCTCAAGATTCTCACCCCCTCCCTTGTGGACAAGAGGTTACGTACTTTTACATCATCTAGCTCCACCCCCTCGATACTTGCCGCTTGCTTCTTTCTTCACACCTTCATTTAAGCTTACCAGTCTGCACGTCCACATCACAAACAAGTAAAGTCTTATGCATGGGGGGGGGGGGGGGGGAGACACACTATTATCCCCAGTCAATATCTGCATCACACATTTTACATTCATCACAGCCTGAACACTGGTCATTAACTCTCATCCATCCATGCGCTGAAGTCTGCCTCGTCACCCCCTATTGAAGGTGTACCAGTACATACAGATGCACAGACAAAAAGTGTGACAAACATACATACATCAGTTGAAAGACATTGAGGTGAGTGCTATAATGTTATAAAGTACATGATTCTATTGAGATGAGATTGTGAATGAGCGCTATTTTTTTTTTTTACAAATTATGTGAAAAAGTTTGAGTGACTGAGACATTCTATCTTTCTTATTTACTGAAGCTATTATATGCTTTAATAAACGCTAAAGTATTTTAGTTTCTGTGACCCTGAGCTTAGTCAAGTCTTGCAAAATAATTGTTATCTCTCTGCCTTGAGAAGCTAGACTAAGACACTGCAGCTTCAAGTAAACAATCCTTCTCCCACTAAAAGCGAGCTCAGTTAACCATTTGTATATATATACATATATACACACAACATACATCTACTGTAATCTACCGTGCGGATCCATGTCACACATTTTCATAAGAGTTTTCTTACATTTTACAAATTGGGACCCTTGTCTCACCTCCATCAATTCATCCGCACGGCAGTGGCCCTTGAGGGGCTCCGTCTTCTTTAATAAGGTCTTACGCATATTAGAACAACAACAACAAAAATAATAATAATAACACGCTCCATAGAGTGCATCCTTCTGACCCGAATTGTTAGCCCCTTATATACGGCAAAACAACCGAAGGCATCTCCTTTTATGGAACCAGTCCCATAGAGTGTATCTCCTCCTCAGCTAAACCATCAACAACTAACAAACTAAAACCCAGGGTCCCTTCTTCTATGGGACCTATCTCACAGAGTGCATCCCTCTCTGCTAAACCATCAACAACTAACTAAACTAAAACAGAGGGTCCCTTCTTCTGTGAGAAATGAAAAGAGAAAGAGAAAAAAAAATTCTGCAGATACAACAAACAACCTCCACTATTGCTAAAACACTACGGACATCAGAGTACAAATAGACTACAGACTAGTTTCTGGGTGAGTGATTGGTGCGCTTTATCACGGTCAGTGGTCCGTGATGGCAAACCCGAAGCCCACGAGTTACCGTGTAGAACTCTTAACCCAACCCGTCCGGTCACAAAGCACAGATAGTCCCTCCTGCTGCAAGACTCTCAGTGTAAAACACAACATAAATATATGCCGGTCTTACCTGGAGTTCTGTGAGTTGATCAGGCTCGGTTTGCAGCAGGACGGCTTCCCCGTGGCGTGGATCTGGGTGGACTGCGCTGCACGGCTCCGGTTTTACTGCCCGACGTTGGGCGCCATTTGTCAAGGAAATTTCTGCGTATAGCACCAATCAGGCCCACCCCAATGCCCCGCTGCCGGCGGTAAAGAAGAGACACCACACACGGAGGTCTGGTATAGTTCCTCACACGGGGACATAACTGCGCACTTTATTACAGATTACATGGGATCTTATACTCTTTGGTCTCATCACTAGGAATGGGTGATGGTCTCATTGGTTCAAATTCACCGCATAACCATATATGTTAAGTTCGGATTTCCGGCTGAGGCACTGATAGTCATATACGTAGTTAAACAGTCGTTATCTTGATACGGCGCCTCTGGGAAAACAGCCAAGCACGCAGCCTTCGTGTTCGGTTCTGTATCATCTCTGAATTTCTGGACACATCTCTCTCAGCCTTGCAAACTTTTGGAATATCTGATGCAAGGCGACATATAAGTTTTTCTCATTTTAACTTTGAATAGAACTTGCATACAGGTATAAAAGCATAAAAAAAAGATTTGGCAATATATACATATACCCTCACACGCTGTTCCTATCCAGCCTAAGGTAGATTGTTACCTTTTTATCACGTGACTGGGGACCACCGTTGGTAGCCAGGAGCAAGGAGATTTTAAATTTCCCGGGCTCCCTGGCTCCTGCGCATGTGTTTGTCGTTTAGCCGGCGGGCGCATACACAGAAGTCGGGGGAAGGTCCGTGGAGGAATATCGCATCAGGTTTCAAATGTGGAGGCCTACAGTAAGAAGTTTCACCGATTGCATCGGTGAAGGGGATTAAACTTCAACCTTTTTAAAAAACTTTTACGTGATCGCCATTATCCATTGGATAATAGCGATCACGTGACCGGGGACCATTCCCCTTGGGCCTCGGTCACTGCTCCAGGCTCTAGGCTACCTTTAGGAGCCAGGAGCAAGGATATTTTAAACTTCCTGGGCCCTCCCCAGCTTCTGCACTGGCGTTCACCATTTTGTCGACGGCTATATGCGCAGACGCTGGGAAAAGGTCTGTGATAAAGATCCTGTGGGGTGGGGCATTGTGAGACGCCTTAGTTAAGTAATTTCACCTTCCCTTATGGATTGGATTCGTGACAGGAGGTGAAAGTTTAACTTTTTTTTTACTTGTACATGATTGCCATTGTCCATTGAATAACGGTGATCACATGACTGGGGACCGCATACTGCACCCCCCTCATACACCCGTGAAATGTCCAGGCTCTTGGCTACCTTTGGAAGCCAGGAGCAGGGAGATTTTTAATTTTCTGGCCAATCCTCGGCTTCTGCGAATGCATCCACTATTTTGCCGGTAGGCGCACGCGCAGAAGCTGAGTTCCATGGATAAAGATCCTGTAGTGGGACAAATCTGGTGGCCTTAGGTACGTAATTTCATCTCTGCTCACAGATACGATCTGTGAGGGTAGATGAAACTTCGACTTTTATAACTTTAAAAAAAAACTTTTTCTTTACTTTACATAATCACCATTATCAATTGGATAACAATGATCACATGACTAGGGACCACATACCGTGGCCCCCAGTGATATCTCCCTGCTCTCGACTATGTTTGACAGTTGGGAGCAGGGAGATTAAAAATTTTCCCAGGCCCCTCGGCCTTCTGCGCCCAACATTTTGCGTCTGGCACACATGCGCAGAAGACGACGTCAGGTCCTTGCAGGACCAGAATGCGGTGAGACATCACGGAGGACGAAGGTGAATAGTTTCATCTCTCCTCAGGGATCCGATCTGTGAGGGGAGATGAAACTTTAACTTTCTTTAACCTTTTTTTTTAAACTTTTATGGGATCGCCGTTATCCATTGGGAAATGGTGATCGCGTGACCGGGGGTCACACACTGCAGACCCCATGACAGCGCCAGGCTATCAGCAGCCTCCGGCAACTGATAGCAGGGAGCTGTCACACTTGCAGCCCCCACAGCTTTAGTCTACAGGGCGAGCATGTTTTTACGATCCTGTAGCCCAGACACCCAGGAAGTGAAAATATGCATGGGTGGTCACTAAGGGTTTAAATCTCTCGGTGATGGCCCACACCAGCGCCAGGAATTCCAACTTGAAGGCACTGTAGTTCTGGTCATTTCTTTCGGTATTTCTGAGGGACCGACTGGCGAAAAAGATGACTCTTTCTTGCCCGTCTTGCACTTGGCTGAGTACTGCACCTAAACCCTGGAGACTAACATCAGTGTACAGGTCAAATGGCAAACTAGTCGGGATAAGCTAAAATAGGAGGGGTAGTCAGTCTCTTTTTAAGAACCTAGAAAGTCTGCTCCTGCTCTTCCCTCCAGTGTATAGCTACTGGTCTACGTAATTGAGTTTTGTGCTGCTCTCTCAGTAGTTCTCACAAAGGAGCGGCAATAATGGCAAACTTTGGGATAAACCTCCTGTAATATCCTATAAAGCCTAAGAAACTGTATATCTTTGATCATCTTTAGTGTAGGCCACTTAGTTACTGCTTCTATCTTTTCAGGGTCAGGACTAACTCCTTCTGCCCTGACTATATTCCCCAGATAGCGAAGTGGTTTCTGCAAGAAATGACACTTGGAAGGTTTTACTTTCAATCTGTGCTTGATCAATATCTTGAACACCTCATCCAAATGTTCCAGGTGTTCCTCGTAGGTTTCGGAGTAGACAATGACATTGTCTAAGTACAGCAGAATGGTTTCAAAATTCTTATGCCCCAGACATCTTTCCATAAGTCTCTGAAAAGTTCCTAGAGCGTTACAGAGGCCAAAAGGCATGCAATTGAACTCAAATAGACCCATAAATGTAGTGAATGCAGTTATTTTTACACAATCTAATTTTGCCATTGGAACCTGTGAATACCCGCTGGTAAGATCAAGAATGGAGAAATAAGCCACAAATCCTAGCGCAGTGAGGGTTTCTTCAATTTGGGGTAGCAGGTGTGCGTCTTTATGAGTGATGTTGTTGAGCTTACGGTAGTCTACACAAAACTTAATTCCTCCATCCTTTTTTTTAACAAACACTAAGAGAGTCCCACATGGACTATAGATATTCCTAGTCAGATTAGCATCTTTCATGTCTTGAATCATGCCTTTCACAGTCTGATACAAAGAAGAGTTCATAGGTCGATATCTATTTTTTTGATGAGAGGATGACCATTCGTGGGGATAGTGTGAGTGATATGTCTCACTTGACTGAAGTCTGTGGCATGCTTGCTGAAGGCTGTGTGGTTTTGGAGAGCTACATCAAGTACTACTACTCGTTGTTTCTTGGGGGTTGCAGAAGTGCCCACATAAAGGTTATACCACCAGGGTGCATCAGTGGAAGAAGACGTCTTCTCTGTCTCCTGAGAGGGCTTGTAGAAGGGTAAGACGGTCAGAGTGTAGGGCAGGGTTTCCCAACTCCGGTCCTCGAGACACCTTAACAGGTCATGTTTTCAGTATATGCTATAGTAAGAACACCTGTGGCAATGTCTGAGGCATTCACAAGAATTACATCACCTGTGCAATACTAAGGAAATCCTGAAAACATGATCTATTGGGGTGACTTTAGGACTGGAGTTGGAAAACACCTGTCTAGGGCATCGTCCGGCTGGCGCAAAGACACTTGAGCTACAGCACAGTATTTCTTTAAAGTATCAGCAGTGTCACCCATATTGAGGACTCTAACAGGCACTCGACCCGTGGAGACAGTTGCCAAACTTCTGGCCACTATCAGAAAAGAGTGTTCTTCAGTGTGCATGGATTCAGTAAGAGTCTGGTAGTCTTCTTCTTGCAAACTGGGTCTGGTCTAGCACCACAACAGCATCTCTGTGCCAGGTGGTATGATAATGGGTCTTATATCCTTGATTCTTGCTCTTCCCACTTTTCCTTGGGGATTTGTTAATTTCTGCTGGGCGAAAAGATTCTTAATAGTCTTCTTGAGCACTCTCTGTTTGGCTTGGATAGCAGAGGTGACTTGACTCTGGAGAGCTGCAAGCATTTCTACAAAAGAATTTCTCAGCACATTCATTCCCTGGAGCATTTCTCTCTGCTACATTAATCACCAGTGCACCTTGCTGAACTAGCTCGGTCTGTCCCACGCGGATAGTGGGTTCCTAATATCCTATTGCTGGTAAGGGCTTGCCATTCATGGCGTTAAGATCCAAGAAGTGTTCCAGGGGTTGCATGAGAATCGCAGGGTCCCAGTATCGCTCGAAGAGTGCCTTTCGTATCATTGTTACTTGAGAACTGGTGTCTAAGAGTGCTGAAATGTGCATATCTTTCATTGTTATCAGGATTTCAGGGCAGTGGCCAACATATTTGTACATCCACTGCTAGTTATTCTGAGAAGGACCTACTTTCTTTCCTCCTGAGCGGCGGTCCATGGACGCGGGGAATGGCTTTTTAAATTAGGAGGCATGTCCTGGATGACTGCAATGCATACAGAAACAATTTAGGTTTCTCCAGGGAGAGCTGGTCCTATTGCGGCATCGGAGGAGCGGCTCCCAGCCTAGGAGACAGCAGAGTAGAGTTTGGGCCTTGTCACGGTGGCTCTACCGTCTCCCACCCAGAGGGTACCCAGGGACATGTCCAGGGGGCCGAGGGCAGGCTATTAAATAGGGAAACCCACTGGTGGATTACCTTAGTCCTTTTGTCACTCGTGACACAACTGTTCTATCCTCTGGAGTGAATCCAGTTGTTAGCAATAAAGAGTCCACAAACAGGGATTTAGCTTTCAGAGCCAAACCGGGAACGGTCGGTGAAGCTCGTTTACTTGCAATAACTTGGTACTGTTCAGTAATACACCCCAGCAGGAAAACAGGGTAAAATTCAAAGTGGTTTGACAGGGAGGATTCATGGGTAGACTGGAGAAACCACAGTCCTGTTATCTGTGGGTCTTGATCCCGGCGACACTCTTCCTTCTCTCTCCAGCTCTCTACCTGTCATCACTCCCATCTGGAAAGGGGTATGCTGCATGGCGGCTCCTCATTCTCTCTCTCAGTGTTTAAGGGTAACACTGGCATCTCGTGGATAAAGCAGGCCCAGGGTAGACTTTGGATTCCTCTCAGCCTCTTCCATTCTGGACCACACAGAGCTGAAGGTCTGTGTGGCTCACTTGCAGAAGCTCCAAGTACTCCTCTCTCTTGCAAGGAATCGACTCTCTCTCACTGACTGACTGCCTGACTGCCCGATTGCCTTCAATCATACACATTGCAGAAACATATATACAAAGCATGACCACATGACTAACAAAAGATACATTTCCAGACATAACCCAGACAGTAACCCAATCAGTGCTGATGCTAGACAATACACATCATATTCATACACATAGAAGACACTGACAATACAATAAACACGAAACAAATACATTCACTGATAGAGTAGTCCCACTAACTCTGGGCCACTACACCATCTCTTTGGAATGTTTCAGCAGGAGGCTGAGAAGGCTCACGGGAATACTGACGTGGGGCTTCCAGGTGATCTCGGATGACGGAACCGGAAACAAGCCTCTCAAATTCCCCCATCAGTTCACACAGAGTCGCCACACTTTGCGCCATGTCCCCCAGTTGTTTCTGTATTGTTCCCAGTTGCTGGCTCTGTGGAACTTCATTCTCTTAAGATTCAGTTGCATTGATGGTCTGGAATGAAATTCGAGTGAAGCATGCCTGCGGCCATTCTCCACTTCTCCTTTGCTTCTTCCTTTTCATCTCTCTAGACTCCGACTGCACTCCTCACAGACTCACTCCATACTCCCCCCTGACTTCCATCTCCCAAGACTGTTATAATGTCTAACTGCGCAACATGAAATGAGCCGGAAACCCCCTCCTTTTTTCCTCACTCTGGGGGCTTGTCACAGCTCACCTCTAACTTTGTGATTTACGACCATGAACTGTCTAATTACCATTAACTATTTAGTTCACTATCCTGACTCCCTCTTCTTATTAAATAAAGACCAGCATAACTAACCTTTGTTAAATGAACTGGTAGTTAGAAAAGTTGCCCTTAACTTGCAGATAAAGTACTTCTATTCTGTAGTGCCAGTCCAGGTCACTTCAGAGGCAGAAAGGGGGAGAGTGCAGATGCAGCACCCCAGAGGGATACCCCGAGCACTTGGCTAATGTGAAGAGCTGGGAGGGTTAAGTGTTGGCTTGTTACGGCGGCATTTACCAGGCTCTGGTCCCAGAGGGATGACACATAGCCAAGGCCAGAGCAGGATTGAGGGACATCTTCGACACCCCTAAGATAGGGAATGCCAATAAACAGGATGAGGGGAGTAGTAATAGTAGTTATCACTTATGACGCCACCGTTCCCAAACATCGCAAAGCTACACAGCGGAGAATAAACACAGAGACTTGTGTATAGTACCTCGGGTCACCAGGAACGGTTAGGGCCCAGTAAAATCTTTGCTTAGAGAAATAACTTTGATAAACAAATAATCACAGAAAGGCAGGTACAATTCTTTTAAGTGCAAGCAGACTAGAGCTCAGAGGTCAGGGAGGATACTCAGGATGAAACTGGTCCTACAGTCCATGTTATCTAAACGGCACCGCTACTGGACTGGGAGCACTCCAGAGGAGGAAGGGGGCAGGGGTCATTCCACTGACACTCTGGCAAAACAATTATTCACTCAAAGGATTAACAATAACATCCCGCACGGCAGGCGTGTAGGTGTGTCTTAGTAGCGTACCTCTATGTGGTGATCCTGACTCTGGAGGCTGAATAGGCAAAACTTGTAGTCTGAATTGGTACCTGAACTATGGGTCTCTATATACAGAATTACTTGGGGATGCTCTCTCTTACTGTCTTAGGGCTCACTCCACTCACACCCAGACTCCAATTGCTATGCGACGTCTCTCCTTCTCCCCCATCTTTACCTACATGGAATCTGAAGGTGCTTCCATGTGGCTCTCTGTTAGCACTCAGGTAGCAGACAAGATGGAACTTCTCTCCTGCTCTCAGTCACTCCTATTTATACCTTCACTCACAGCACATGACATGACAGACTGTTACATTTACAAGCAGGCAATGATATTATTGAAGTTAACCTTTCAGGTGCCGTAGCTGTGCAACACACACTGGATGTGACAGGACAGCTTTGCACAGGGCATCTATATAGGACAAACTTGTATGACATTTATGGAGGGGACCAGGATGGTGTTCTGGGCCACTACACAGAGATGAGTCATGGCTTGGAATAAGTCATCATGATGGTCTGGGGAATGGAAGACTACATTCAGTGAAGATGTCATCTCTAATCACTATAAGTCACTGTGCTGCAATCAGTATCCCTCTGTAGAACTGCATTTGATTCATTTTTGGGATTTAGAGGTATCCTAGAGGTGAGCTGCTGTATCTCAGTTGTATTTCTTCTTCAGGTCAAATTCTGAGTTTTGCTATGGAATCCTATGAGTTCTTTGTAGTGAACTGCCACAACAAGATGGAAAGGCACCTAAGCTGCCAGAAGAAAGATCGAGATGGGCATGGTGCGGGGACGAGATGCATTTTCAGTGCTGTGCTGTACATACCATACTATTGTTGGGAGGTATGTAGAAAGCTGTGTATACTGTTTCCCCCGGAGCAACTGAATGACAAATGAACTCAGCAGGTCACATTGTGATGGATACCTTTAACGTTTGACTTTTCCACAAAGTCACAGGTGTCAGATGATACATATCACATATTATTAACAAACATTACCATCTTATCTCATGATTGATGCAAAAACCTCATGTACAAACGTCAGTTATTGACACTAGTTGGGGGTGTTGAGTCTGGCAGTATAACTCTCAGTGTGCGCTCCTGATCCCGTATTCCTGAAGATGGAGAAGGCTCACTACCACGACAAAGATGATCACACTGAAGCATTTTATAGGGCGTACCTCTCCAGAGATGCAGATCCACTTCTACAGGAGATCAATCTATACCCAGCGGAGAAATTACGCGGCATATTAGGTAAAGTAGAGTTTAGGCTTCTTACAGCTTTTGCGGGACTTTTTTTAGGCTTTAAAAAGATGCTATGGATTTCATGTGTTTTTTACAAGCATTCTCCAGATGGTGTTTTTTTAAATGTGCGTGCATTTTTTTCAAGTTGCTTTTTTTTTATTTAGAGAAGATAATGTGGAAATGGTTGAAAAAAACTTGCATGCTGCATTTGAAAAAACACCATGGACCCAAAAAGACGCACCTCAAGTGAGGAAAAGAAGCCAGGAAAAAACGTTGTTTATAGCGCCTTTAATAACTTCCTGTCGATTTACAGTAACATCTGGCCGTGGTGATATTTGCCACTAAAAACGCTGCAAAAATACTGTGAAAAATATGGTGTTTTTTTTTAATAACATGTTACTTGTGAAGCCTCCTTTACGGTGAGCTCAGATGTCATTGATTTGCTGCGGATTGTGTTGCAGTTTTGCCGCAGATTTCATCCTTTCAATGGAATTCAAACTGAAGGGGTGAAATCTGCAACACAATCTGCAGCAAACCAGTGACGTGTGAACGCACCCTTATATAGCAATGGTCTGTTATAAGGAGTTGTCTCTTATCTGCTATTGAGCTGGTTTCAACAACAATATTTTTGTGAAAAAATATATTCTTATTTTTGCTTCTTTTTCCAGCCAAATGTTACTTTGTAGTCTGACAATACAATTCTGCTACATACGATGTGTTTTTGTTACTTTGTGACTTTTTTTTGTCACCTGTGGTGTTTTGCCTGTCATGTTTTTAATAGGCGTCTATGTTGGACTTGAAAAGTACAAGAAAAGGGTATGTTTTAAGTGTTACAAAATAATACAAAATGTGCCTGTTAGGCTACTTGCATACAGGAGATATTTCTATCCGATTGTCAGACCAAAAAATTGAACCAAACATTGGACAGAAATGTCAGCTGTTCATTTGACTGGGTACAAAGAAAGGGGCTTGTTATACTCAGATGGAAAGAAATCATGGCTTGTCCTATTCTTGTCTGATTCTCGGACAAAGATAGCACATGTACATGTGTGAGATCATGTACATCGGATAGCATACCAACGGGATGTCTGTGTGCTGTCCCATTGGAATTGCGCTTGAGAATCTCAATTTTCAGTCGGTGTGCAAAAAGCCTAAATTAAAAAAAGCAAAAAAACATTTCAAACATTTGGTGCTGTTTAAAACATTTCAAAATGCTTAAAAATAAGTGCGCGTGAAATGGGCCTAAAAGTAATAGAAGGGGTTGGGGTCCTCATGATGATACCTCCTTCAGCTCTTCAGGGCTCTCCTCCCTGGACACCCAGTAACCTCAATGACTGCAGTTGGCGAAGTGCTGCCATCGTTCACAACACATCTCCTCTCTCATCAGAGGCTCTAGCTGCAGCTTTGTCTCCTCTCTATACTTTGCAGCTTTGTGCCAATAGGACAGAGGTACCCGTTTAAATGGGGTTGTCCGTTGCCAGCTAATTTTTTAAGTATCGCCAGGGCAGAGAGCGGATAAGGACTGCTGCTTTCCTTATTTTAACACACTTGACTCTATACTTAAAAATTGTCTGGCAACCAGACAACCCCTTTAATTGAATAGTCTAAAGCAGTTTGGGACGGTCTGAAATCTACCTGCTGCTTCATCAGTAACTCACGCTGCAGCTTTGTCCCCCCCCCCCCCTCTATGATTTACACTGCAGCTTTGTCCCCCTCGATGTTTTACACTGCAGCTTTGTCCCCCTCCATGTTATACACTGCAGCTTTGCTTTTGCACATTGCTAGTTGTTAACAAGTACAAGCTTAGAGGAAAGTCAGCAGGCTTGCTGGGCAATGTACTAGCCTGTAGTATTGCGAATATAGAAAACACATTAGTACATAGCTATAGCAGGTTTATTGTAGACCATGTGACATGTATGTGGAAATACCCCTTAACTATGTGACATCTTCTGTTCCAGAGAGCATTGGCGGAGGCTCTGTGATTGAGTTTGTTATGGGTCTAGGCATTGCCCACCTCCTAGTACTGCCAGACACCTGCCATGACATCACTGTGTTGAATGCCAATGCACATAACGCTGCAGAACTGGAGAAGTGGAGACAGAACCAGCCGGATGCATTGGATTTCTCCCATGCGATGCAGAAAGTTTGTGATCTCATCGGCAGCAGGTAAGGAATGATAGATTGTTATTGGACTGAAAAAGAGGATCTTAGTGATGTCACTGATTTATCAGCAGGCCCAAACTGGCAATCTGCCTGACCAGACAGGTTCCCATTGGGCAGCTCTAGTTATTGAATCAGCCGTGTTTGTGCACCCATGACTCTAAACAGAAAATATTGAGCTGCCACACACCACTAGTGTCTCCAACACTGACTGCAGCCGGTGCATGTAAGTTTTTCCGCCCCGTCATAAGACTGACCTGTCACCTGACATTGGCTGTAGCATCAGGAGGGCACTCTGCGCAGATGTGCAGCCAGCGTTTGGACATGAATCGAATATATATTCTATGCAACTGAATGACTGATAGTCAAAGACTGCCCGCTACATTATTTGTATCTGTGTTTCAGAGAAAGAGCTCAGGAGTTAGAGGAGAAACTGAGAAAAAAAGTGAAGCGCATCCTCCACTGCGACTTCACCAAAGAAAACATCACCGACCCACATGTGCTTCCGAAAGTCGACTGTGTCCTCAGTGTTTGGGGTCTTGGCCCAGTCAGCAAAAACCAAGCTTCCTACACTGAAAACATGAAGATGTTGGCTTCACTGCTGAAGGTCGGGGGGAACCTGGTGGTTTTTGGAGGGTTCAATGCTAGTTTTTTCCCAATTGGGGGCATGAAATATCACACACTGCTCTACAATGAGAAGACGGTGAGGATGGCGCTGACAGCTGCAGGATGCTCTATAAAAAGCTTCCAGGTCGATGACACTGAAATCCCAGATCACCACATAGATAATACGCATGTCTACTGTGTTTTGGCTGTGAAAGAGCATGAGGTCTAAAACTGCAATGACCTCTGACTGTGTTTTTAAGGGGTTGTCCAACTCCTAGCTGTCTTGGTGTAGGCAGCAGACAGCTCCATACATTGTGCAGTGGCCTGGGCTGGTAGAACAGGCTAATTATCATTCACTTGAGTAGGACTCAGCTTGTAATACCAACCCGGGCCACTGCGCAATGTATGGGGTTATCTACTTCCTGCAGAAAAACACTTAGAAGTGCAACAACCTCTTTAAGTCTTTTCCGGAATAGTGAGAAGCTGCGTACTCGTACATGACATCTTTGTGCTTATGTAATAAATAAGTCTGTCATTCGGTCTAAAATAAAACCACTCTAGCTGTCTCTCATCTTCTACTCTTAATGTCATAATGTTTTAAGCTACACATAATCTGCTCACCCAATTACTGTTTGTGAGAGAAAACAAAATCCCTGCATATGAGCTGCACATGATTTAAGAACTTCAGCAGCTCGTTGAGGAGACATGTTGGCTCATAACTCTCGCATATCTGCTGGTGTCTGAGGTGAAATTGTGGCTTGTTGCTGTGTCATGTAAGCTGCATTGGTGACATGTTTGGTGTTGGTGGTATTAGCACTTGAGATGACATGATATCACGTTTAGGAGATTGCGAGGATAGCGGTGAAGGACTATGCTTCAATGCTGTTGGTCAATATGCACCGCCACCTATGTATGTTAACATTTGTGAGGTGTCATTTATTGGAGTCTCCACACAGGTGTCCAGCTGTCTCACAACCAGCTACAAATTGCCAGACTGAGTACTGCTGTATCCATAGCAACTGAGGCTGCAGGGGTTTGTGGGGGTTGTAGTCAACTCATAATCCCTCTTGCAGTGCAAAAGGAAGATAAAGGACCTGTGATGATGTCACAGCTAAGAGCTGGGACTAAATACATGATGGTGACATCATCACAGATGCTGTCAGGCTCTGCATGTGATTCACACAGCACACATGGACGGACAGACAAGTGGTCATTAGGACTTTGATAAAGTCTTTTCAATCAGGGATGGACACTGACTGCAGATTTCCCTATGCAAGAACTTACTTTGCCGACATGAGGCTTCCGAAACATCGGAGGGTTTGTTTCTTGAACATTACAATACACTTAGCAAACTGTACATTAATTCCAATGAGCAAAAAGGTATAACTCACCTTCGCTGACGAGGACATCCTCTGTAAATGCAGCTTTATTTCAAAGGTGTAGGCCGAAAGCAAGTTCAGAGTACACATTGTGGTGGTTCCTGTTTGTCAAGAGCAGCAACAAGTCCAATCAACAGGCCTCCAAAGTCGAGGCAGTGAGGCACGTGTCCCTAAGGGTGGCAGGGAGGCACGTGAGCATTCACGGATGTCTATAGCTGCAAAACCATTGGTCTTGACAATGCAGGGAGAACCCTGAAACCCGAGCATACACTGTAGCAACACACGTGTCTACAGGACATAGTCCTAAGTATGATGGGCGATGCCAAGGGACCTGATACACTACCCAACTGGAAGCTAATGCTACAAACTACTACCGTGAACTATGCCCATTTCATGTAGCTGTGCCTATTTATGTCCCTCTTGAATCCATTCAGCCAATAGGAACATGATGCCCGAGCAAAACACAAACTGTACAGAGAGCAATAATATATATTATTCAATATATTAATCACACACTACAGATCACCCTTAGAAAGCCATAAAAAACAAGTATAGTATGTCAAATAATCATTAAAGGGGTATTCTGAGTTTTTCTAACTGATGACATCTCTATAGTAGGTCATCAGTAGTTGATAGACAGGGGTTGTCCGAGCTGATCGTCCAGCCTCCTGTCAAGGAAGTGGACCAGATGTTGTCATCATTAGTCAGAGGAGGAAGTGGGAGCACTGGCTTCACTCCCAATGAAATCAATTGGAGTGCCACACTCCTATTCCATAATCCAATCCCACTTCCTGTTTCCTTCATGGTCAGAACGTCACGGTCAGGAAGTGTAAGAGCAGCTGATTTCAATGTGAGTGAATCCAACATTCCCATTTCCTTCTCTGGCAAGTGATGATAACGTCTGGCTCACTGCTCTGACAATCAGCTGATGGACGGGGTCCCGAGCGGCGGTGTTACGTCCGTGCAGGTCGTGTGACCAACAACCTACACAGATGCAGCCTAAGCATTGGATGTTCATTCCATTGCGTTCACCCTGAGCGTAAAGGCGCACCAGGCACAGAACAAACAAAAGGTTGTGTTCACACAGGGGTAGAGAATGTGCATACACAACAACACAGACAACATATGCCAACCACAATCTGTACTGTAATGCTACAATAAACGCCAAAACACTTACCAATAATATCAACACACATAAGCAGATGGAATAATTAAAAAGGATGAGGTATTAATATTTTGGCCAAAGTATGTAAGCTCACAAGCCTGTGTCAAGGGTCCTTGTTGTTTTTACGTCCAGTCTACACCCGGGCACCAAGCCTCAGCACAGATGCAAGACAGCGTTTACACAAATTCCATAAGCACACATCATGCATACTGAACACCAAGGCAGGACTGCAAACTGGTCTCATGGGTAGACATAACATATTCCTACCTTTAACTGTACAACCACCACGTTAAAATCTGCCTACAAGGGCAATCATCCCAATGAGGACGATCCTGCACTGGAACCTAGGGACCTACCTATCCCTGAAAGGCAAACGAACCACAGCAGGACAGGACGCAGCTCACACCAGGTGTGAACAGTACTGTTCTGGGAGTTGATGTCTGGAAACTTACAAGGACATACAATATGTTGCTGTTCACACAAACACCCCTGGGACTTGCACGCAAGATAGAACAGGACTGTTCATACACCTTGTTTGGCACCTGCACAGACCCAATGAACGCAACACTGTTCACACACATCTGGCCACCTGCGCAGGCATGGACCACATATAATGCATAAACGCAAAACCCCAGAGTGACAAAGAAACCCAACACAGAAACCCCACTCAGAGATCACATGCATACAGATAAACCATTGCTAGCGTAAGTGCCTCACACCAAGGGGAAAGAGTCAGACACTGTACTGACCTACAGGGAACACTGTTAGGCATCACCTATCTGACACACACATAAGACATCAGATGACTTGTAAAAGGGAAGGGGAGAACGGGTCTGCATATGATGCAAATGGGGACTACAGGTGTGATATCGCGGCGCCCATGTGAAAGAGGCCTTAAGATCATCGGTTAAAAAAAGCCCAGACAACTCCTTTAACAGAGGGTGAATTTAACAACCCAATAACAGCAGGAAGCATGCAATAAGGACACTACACCGGGCCCTGTATAGCACAAAGTCATAGCTACATCAATACCCCCTTGCACATAGACTATGTTGACAAAAGTATTGGTACACATCACATCGAAGGTGATGAAATTCAATTTTATTCACATTCTTCAAAAAGGTGTTTGGGCCACCTTTGGCTTCAATGACTGCAGTAATTCCCATAGATCTGTGGAGTAATTTGCCTCCATTCTTCGAGGAGAGCTTCAGATAGTAATGTGGGGGATGATGGGTGTATTGGGCGAATACGGATACAGTGTTCTAGTTGGTCCCAAAAATGCTCGATGGGATTGAGAGATGGACTTTGGGCTGCTCAATGAAGTTTGCAGATGTTCTGCTTCTCAGACCAAGCCTCAACACTGTGTGCTGCATGCCATGGTGCTCGGTCATGTTGGTAGACACACGGAGCTGTACCACAGGGTAGGTAATGCCACATTGTTCATGACCCAGGGAGGCCAGAGTAGCCTCTACTGCAGCTGAAGACCCACTCAAACCCACCAATAACGATAGACTCAAAGTTCTTTTGGATAAAGTGGCCATAGCAGCCAATTTATTAATAAATGTAAGACCCCAGATTGTCCTACAGAATAGCCACATCATCACTTGTCTTGTAACACCTGGCTATGTGCTCCTAGGGGACGTGGAAGGTGCCATACATCAGAAAGACCCAGTCTTTTCCCTTTCTTTACAAGCTAAAGCTAACTGCTTGGCAATAGCTTGCTGCTGATTGGCTGCTTGTCAAATAAACCCTGATTGGTAAAAGGGGAAGGGTGAGTTTCAAGATTGGGAAAAGTTAGGAGGGGGAGGCAGGATGTTAGGCGGAGGTTTGGAGAGAAAGTGTGAGAGTTGGACAGGAAGAGAAGGCAGTTGGAGTTGGAGGGGGCCGTGAGGAGGCAGTCGGAGGAGGAGGACATGAGAGGAGGTGCAGCAGCGTGGAGTGGTTTAACGTGTTCCAGAAGGAGAAAGCAAGTTTTAACAAGTTTTCCAACAAGCTGCAGTGTGGAGGATAAAAGTGTGGGACCCACCAACACAACACTGAATTGCATGAGCCGTTGTTAACCATAAAGTCAGTGAAAGAGGCCCATTACTAAAGTATCTTCAATCGCTGCATAGTAATCACCTGAGTAACCCAACAGATAACTAGGACTCTGGAAATTCATCTGAGTAACCTGTTAACAGAGAGAGAGAGCGTTGAAGTTTAAACTATCTTGCACATTACTAAAAGTGTGGAGCAATGTTAGTACCTACGGCAACGTAATACCACTGCCATTGCTGAAAAGTTGTACTTGTTATTTCTGCATTTTTTACAAAAGCTGAGTAAACTGCGTACCTCCAGTTTGCAATTCAAAGCTATCAGTACTCGTGTCAGTTATTTCATCATTAACCACAGAGTCCCGGAAGAGGTGCTGGCATCACGTGATAAACCACCATTAATCATTATTGATCGTTATCACACTTTTGCTGTGTGCGCGACCAAGTTAGAAACTTTTCCACTATTTCCGTGACCTCCATCTTGTCTACCCGTGGTCTCCCCCACATTGGCGCGCCCCGCTCGGACACTGCAAAGCCACGAAATTTGGTGCTACATATACACATTAACAATGCACCTTGCCCCGACCGTAATAACAGGGGACACCACAAGCTGCACTTAAGTGGCAAATATAGATCAAGGCTGGAAGATATTTACTTGTCTATCCGCCAAGTCCCACAGCACCAAACACTAACCAAATGACACAAAGGAGGGAATATACCAGGTGAGACCATGCCCACCCCACTACCCCCCAAACCAATTAAAACCAACTCCATGGACACCCCACCCACCAAGCCTGCACAGCCCCCAACAACAATAACACCCTTTCTATTCCTTCCTGCACTGCCAATGCCCACATATCTATCCCCAAATCATTTAAATGAACCCCATCTGCTGACCAAAATTCTCCAACCCCCTTCTTGAGATCCACATGCCTAACACTTACCCTGCCATTTCTCTAAACAAATGCTGAAATATGCCTGTTCAGCTTCACTCATGCCCTATTAATCCCCTCCAATGACCAAACCATCCGCCAATGCTTCCACGGAATGATCTCCAACCATACCACCCCTATTTTTGGAAACTGTGCGAAGACGCAAAAAGTCATACTGTATGTCCCTCTGGAGCTCCAGAGCCAGGCGGGTCCCAAGGTCATTTCCCCCCACATGCAACACCAATATATTGGGGCTTCTCTCCATTTTCACAAAACGGTTAACTTCCCATAACACCTGACACCACCACATACCCGCATCCCCAATCACCAAATAACCACCACCTCTCTCCCAAAACCTAGCTGCCTCCCATTCAGGTGCATGCTTGCCCTTTCCACTGGCCAATATGAGTGGCGCATTAACCAGACCAAGGCTTGGGAATCCTGACTTCTGTAAAATAGAAAAAACATGCATCATTCCACATACCAAACCAGAACTCAGACAAACTTTTTTTTCCTAAATTTACATCTATCTAAACTCACTTACTCCCCTCCCTGCCATTACTGACCCTCAGGACGAACATACAACCTGTACCGACCAGACTGCCACATCCTGATCTTTTGCACCACCTCCGGACCCAAACCCATGCTGCCGCTTCCATTGCAGCCCCAATCCAAAGCGAATGGGATAAATAACCTGCCTAGTCCAGCCCTAATTCTACCAGCGCCTTTTCATACATTTCATTAAACTGAAATCGCAAAAGGAAAGTCCCATCCTTATGTCTGAACAAAGGACCGCCCCCACCAATTACCAACAATCGATACTCTGAAAAACACACTACCAGACACATCCCTGCTGCCGGTACCCGTGACAACAACATTCTCTTTCCTTTCCCAAACCCATCCGTTTTTGACCATCATAACCAGATCTCAATCCTTCTGCCATGCCTTCAAACATTCAACAGTTCTAACCCTCCCCCAACCACTTTGCTGGAGAATTCCATCTTACTCATCCGAAATACCCCAAAAAAGGCAAACACAAAAGCATATTGAAACAAACACACCTTGTAGCTATGTCTACAAATCGTCCCCAACACACCATCAATGTGCTCCAACATAGCAAATGTCACAGGACATCTCCTATCCTTTGCTACCTTCCCCTTCCGAACACCTTTTAATGCCTGTCCCACCAAAAAATTCTTCAGTAGATCACAAAAACCCTGCAACTTAACCCTTTGCAATCCAATTTTGGATTCAGGTTTCCTAGGGGGCTCTCTTTCTGCCATTATGCAATGGCATCATCTACTGGCTAGAGCCAGTACTGCGGTATGTGTCATGCTAGAGGGGCCCCCCGACAACAGAGCGGCCAGTAATATACAGTAAGAATAGCCTGCTGGACGTCTTCTGACATTGCAGCTGTACAGCCTTCAATCAAAATGTCTTTAGATGTCAGACAGTGGATTGGAAAGGGTTAAAGCCAAATGCCAAGCCAGCCACGAACCGCTTGACTTTCGCTACTGACCAACCCTTAACTGATGCCTCCCCCAATAACCATAACAGCACCACTACTTTATCACTCTCCGATTGCGCCCCATCTATCCCTTATAACCACTGCTCCCACTCGTGTCACACCGCCTCATATGCCATCCACATACCCTGTGCCAGCAAACTAACGATTAGTTGCTCCGATGCACGATGACCACATTCCATAACTCTGGCAGACATGGCACTGCTTCCTTCTCCGCGTCCGGCACCAACGCCCGGAAACGATTCTACTGGAAATGAGAAAGGGCATCCGCTATAGGGTTTTCAACACCTGGAACGTGTAAGGACACCACCCATTCGGAGACATACAAGCCAACACCAAATGCTGCAACAGGTCTACCACCGGCAGTGAGCGTGCCGTTACTCTGTTAATTGCCTAAACCACCCCGAGATTATCACAGTGGCACCAAACTATTTTGTTCTAAAAGCATTCCCCTCCAAAGAGATACCGCAACCACAATGGGAAACAACTAACAAAACCAGATTCTTCACCACAGCCAACTGCCGCCACTCCTCCGGCCAGGAGGCTGCACATCACTGCTCCTTAAAAAATGCTCCAAAACCCACAGCCCTGCCGCATCAGTAAGGAATTTACAATCGAACTTCTCCACAGCATTCTCCATAAAAAATGAGCGCCTGGCCAAAAAACTGGACTACACCTCCAAATCCCTCCTAACTGCCACCGTTACCCGAACAAAATGATGAGCCAATTTCACCCCCACCATTGCACCTGCTATCCTTCAACAAAAAACCTGACCCATTGGCATAATCCTGCAAGTGAAATTCAATTTATCCAGCAATGACTGCAACTTATTCAGGGTAATTTTCTTTGATTGGGGTGCCCTCCCCAAGTCCTGATGGAACAATTCTACTTTGTCCTTAGGAAGGCAGCACTCCATCTTCTCTGTATCAATCGTGACACCAAGAAAACTAAGGCACGTCACCGGCCCTTCCGTTTTTTTCCGCAGCCAATGGGACTCTGAATCGATTTTTGACCCATTGCACCATCCCATCCAGGTAATGCAGAACAGACTGCAGACCTGAACCTCTCGCACCACCCACTCCAGAAAGAAACTAACTGATTCAAAATAAGTGCAGCAAAAAGAACAGCCCATTGGCAAAACCTGTCCACAAAAATTTCTTTTCACAGTGTAGACTATTTTTACATGAAAACTAAATTTTACTTCCAAATATTAAAATACCGCCATGTGGGGGCACACCAACAAAAACAAGCAACAAATAAATAAAGCCTTTTATAGGGGACTAAATCAAGACCTGGTTACCCCTTTAATGAGGAAACAATGGGGCAACCTACCAGTGGTACTATTTGTTGCGTTATAAACCAGATCTGATGGTTAACGTAGTTCCACTGGTTGTAAAAAGATTTGGATGAGTATAAAACACACTTTTACTATTACTCAATGAGGCCTGATCGTGCCTGTATCATTTATAGCTTTCAGTTAGTGTGTTGATGCACTTGTCTCATGAGGATTAGTATCTGTAGTTCATTTTTGTTCAAACTTTTATTCAGTTATGAAGGTAAGTACATGCATATCGGTTTTGTGAAACTTCGACGCGTTTTCTCGCCAATGAGGCGGATCATCAGGAAGCGAAATTTATAACCTTGTATTGGAGTTAGAATGAGAAAACAAAAAATGAAACCTTGATTTAGATTTATCACCAGTATGTTTGAATCATTTCTAGAGATGAGCGAGCACCAAAATGCTCGGGTGCTCGTTGCTCGAGTCGAACTTTTCGCAATGCTCGAGAGCTCGTTTCAAGTAACGAACGCCATTGAAGTCAATGGGCGACTCGAGCATTTTTGTATATGGCCGATGCTCCGCATAGGTCTTCACTTGTGAAAAACCAGAAAACATCCAAGTCATGGAAACACCACAGAAACAGATAGGGCAGGGCAGGGGCAGCATGCAGTGCTGCATTTCAGGCTCCTAGGTCCAACTATTAAGCCACAATAGGGGCTAGAGTCTGCCCGCCCTCTAACAATTTTTACTTCGGAATAAACCCTCATTAGCAAGGCACACCTTAGCTAAGCACCACACTACCAAGTACAATCACTGCCTGCGGGACACACCGCTGCCTCTTCTCCTGGGTTACATGCTGCCCAACCCCCCGCATGACCCTGCATCCACAGTGCACACAAAAGTGTCCCTGCGCAGCCTTCAACTGCCCTCATGCCACACGCTCGCTTCATAGCCACACCACCCTCATGTCTATTTCTCAGTGCGTCTGCGATGAGGAGGAACCGGAGGCACACACTGCAAAGGGTTGGCAGGGCCAGGCAGCGACCTTCTTCGAAAGGTGTGGGCGATAGCCCACAATGCTGTTGAGAATCGATGATAAATTGACGTACGATCATCATTCCAATCCCGTGCCACCTCCGTCGCAAAAATGTCACGAGCCACAAACGTGGGCATAAAGGGGACTCAGGTGCCAGCCCAGCACTTCTACACATCTCCACAATGCAGCAATTCTCTGTGTGGGAAGTATGGGAGCGGGCCCTGGGTCAGGCTCGGTCCCAGCAAACACCTAGTGTGGCCCAAGGTGCTGCGAGTGACATAGCAATGGGGAATCCATGTGGCCACATACTACTCATTGTGTTTGGGTGTCGGATACCTCATCGACAACGCAAGGGGAAAGCCATCTGCACTCTGCACCCTACCCAAGTCAGTCAGTGTCTTTGTGCCAGACAGGTCAAACACCGCTATGGGAAGTCTGTGTGCACCCACAGCATGGGTGGGTCCAAGCAATTAAAGACAGTACACATAAAGCAATCAGAGTGCCCAAACATGGCAGACTTTCACTGTGCCGAGGACATAGGCATCTGCACAAACCCTCAGCAATCGCGGGCATAGAGCGGACTCCGATGTTAGCGCAGCTGTGAATGTCTCATTAGCGCCGTATCGCTCCTCTTGTTTGTCCCAAAGCAGTGCCCCAGATAGCTGTAGTAACGCGAGACCAAATACATGTTGGTCTCGGCCCAGAATCCATGCCCTAGTCAGTCAGTGTTTATTTTAGTGCCAGGCAGGTAAAACACCGCAATGGGAAGTCTATGTGCACCAACAGCATGAGTGGGTCCAAGGAATCCAAAGACAGGACACAAGGAAATCAGAGTGTCCAAACATGACAGACTTTCACTGCACTGAGGACATAGGCCTCTGCACAAACCCTCAGCAATCGCAAGCATAGAGCGGACTCCAATGCTAGCGCAGCTGTGAACGTCTCATTTGTGCAGTATCGCTCCTCTTGTTTGGCCCAAAACATTCCCCTGGATAACTGTGGTAAAGCAAGAAGATACATATTGGCCTAGGCCCACAATCCATGCCCTAGTCAGCCAGTGCTTTTGGGCCAGATAGGTAGAACACCGCCATGGGAAGACTTAGTGCACCCATAGTATATACAGACCCCTGTAATATTCCTGTAGCAAAGGTATAAGCAGACCCCAGTAACATTGGCATAGCGGTGAGCGATCAGACACCGCTATGCACTGGTCTACCTAACCCCCTTGCCGGCAATATGCTGATAAGCATGTTGCAACTGTGGATTCTCATCTTAAACACTCTGATTAGAGCTGCAGCATGGATATTTGCATAGTTGGGTCCCCTTTATTTTTGTGAGCCGCTGATTGGCTCACTTATTACTCTCCTCCCATCAAGGCGGTCCAGTAATCAGTATATGAGAGGCTGACACATACACTCCTGCATTACCCCTGTGGCTCACCATCAGAGCCACAGGCTTTACCTCTTTATTTATTTATTTATTTATTTTTGGTGCTTTTTGACTTTTTGATGCATAGGCATAACAGCTATCTTCTGTAGGAAGGAGTAGATCAGAGAAACCTGCTGCTGCTCTATATCTGGTAGCATGCAGGGAGGCTCTTTATACTATTTAAAATTAAGCCTATAGCTTCAGCCTGGGTCTGAAGTCTATTTTGGTTATAGAGGCGGCCACACTCATATGGTGACCACCTTCCTATATACCTAACATCCTCCTCTTATCTCCGTTATATCATCTAGACGAGACAGTCGTGATGACACTGGGCTATTATTTAAACTGCCAAGCTGATGCTCCATCCAGATTTTCAGCTTTATAGCTCTCTGTTACCCAGGGAGCCTATACTTTGGCTGCAGTTTTCATAATATATTGAGCCAATATCTCTCAGACCTCCTACTGATAAGCTCCCATCAACTAAGATCAAGCATAGAGACCATACTCTGCATACTAATGCTGGGAGTGCACGTGTATTTCTTTAGTTGATGCCTGAATACGCAATTTTGCTTCTATGCATCTGAGATACTGAGCAATCATACAGATTGCCTCTAAGTCACTGCACTATCTGTACCATCTGACTTCATTTTAAAAAATCGTTTGCTAATTCATTACTACAAACAGTGCTATACGAATGCCTGTCGAATCCATCTGAGCTCCTGATGAACCACAATTTTCCATTGTGGGGAAACGCGTCGAGCACAATTCATTCTAACACTCTGACTATGAGTGTCCGATTGTGAAAAATCCTTATTATAGGGAAAACTCTTTCTCTTTGCCCGTGATTGATGCCAAAGAGTTTGAGATACTGACACGTCCCTATGTTGGATACTGCCTAAGACAGCAATCACTCTGGTGGATCACTGCAGCATCTCAATATCAAGTTGGAGGAGCATCTTACCTCCAAATCTTGATGCTGCATGATCTTTACCAGTTTTGGAAGTGACTAAGTTCTTTCTATCACTTACCTGTAGCACTGATCTGCTATCTGGCCCCACACACATATCCGGTCTTTGAGTGGAGGCCAGTGATATACCAAAAAATAACTGACTTTTTTGGTTTATATATTTTTTTTGTTTGTGTGTTAGCCCATTTATGTTTTTTAATATACCCCTAATAAAGAATTTATATTTTAGTCTGTTACTGTGAAAAGGGCTTACCTGTAGTTATATAGACTTTTTCCGTCCCTGTGATTAGTTCCCCAGTAACATTACTGCAGCAAAAGTATAGGCAGACCCCTGTAACATTTATGTAGCAGCAGTATAGGCAGACCCCTGTAACATTTCTGTAGCAGAAGTATAGGCAGACCCCAGTAGCATTTATGTAGCAGCCGTATAGGCAGACCCCTGTAACATTTTTGTAGCAGCAGTATAGGCAGACCCCAGTACCATTTCTGTAGTAGAAGTATAGGCAGACCCCAGTAACACTTCTGTAGTAGAAGTATAGGCAGACCCCTGTAACATTTATGTAGCAGCAGTATAGGCAGACCCCTGTAACATTTACGTGGCAGAAGTATAGGCAGACCCCTGTAACATTTACGTGGCAGAAGTCTAGGTAGACCCCAGTAACATTTTTGTAGATGAAGTATACGCAGACCCCAGTAACATTTATGTAGCAGTAGTATACGCAGACCCCTGTAACATTTCTATAGTGGAAGTATAGACAGACCCCAGTAACATTTCTGTAGCAGAAGTAGAGGCAGACCCCTGTACCATTTCTGTAGTAGAAGTATAGGCAGACTCCAGTAACATTTTTGTAGTAGAAGTATAGGCAGACCCCAGTAACATTTCTGTAGCAGAAGTATAGGCAGACCCCTGTAACATTTACGTAGCAGAAGTATAGGCAGACCCCAGTACCATTTCTTTAGTAGAAGTATAGGCAGACCCCAGTACCATTTCTGTAGCAGGAGTATAGGCAGACCCCTGTAACATTTCTGTAGCAGGAGTATAGGCAGACCCCTGTAACATTTCTGTAGCAGAAGTATAGGCAGACCCCAGTACCATTTCTGTAGTAGACGTATATGCAGACCCCTGTAACATTTAAGTAGCAGCAGTATAGGCAGACCCTTGTAACATTTTTGTAGCAGCAGTATAGGCAGACCCTTGTACCATTTCTGTAGTAGAAGTATAGGCAGACCCCAGTAACATTTATGTAGCAAAAGTATAGGCAGACCCCTGTAACATTTACGTTGCAGAAGTATAGGCAGGCCCCTGTAGCATTTACGTGGCAGAAGTATACGCAGACCCCAGTAACATTTATGTAGCAGCAGTATAGGCAGACCCCTGTAACATTTCTGTAGTAGAAGTATAGACAGACCCCAGTAACATTTCTGTAGCAGAAGTAGAGGCAGACCCCTGTACCATTTCTGTAGTAGAAGTACAGTCAGACTCCAGTAAAAAATTTTTAGTAGAAGTATAGGCAGACCCCAGTAACATTTCTGTAGCAGAAGTATAGGCAGACCCCTGTAACATTTACGTAGCAGAAGTATAGGCAGACCCCAGTACCATTTCTGTAGTAGAAGTATAGGCAGACCCCAGTACCATTTCTGTAGCAGGGGTATAGGCAGACCCCTGTAACATTTCTGTAGCAGGAGTATAGGCAGACCCCTGTAACATTTCTGTAGCAGGAGTATAGGCAGACCCCTGTAACATTTCTGTAGCAGAAGTATAGGCAGACCCCAGTACCATTTCTGTAGTAGAAGTATAGACAGACCCCTGTAACATTTAAGTAGCAGCAGTATAGGCAGACCCTTGTAACATTTTTGTAGCAGCAGTATAGGCAGACCCCAGTACCATTTCTGTAGTAGAAGTATAGGCAGACCCCTGTAACATTTACGTGGCAGAAGTATAGGTAGACCCCAGTAATATTTTTGTAGATGAAGTATACGCAGACCCCAGTAACATTTATGTAGCAGCAGTACAGGCAGACCCCTGTAACATCTCTGTAGTAGAAGTATAGACAGACCCCAGTAACATTTCTGTAGCAGAAGTAGAGGCAGACCCCTGTACCATTTCTGTAGTAGAAGTATAGGCAGACTCCAGTAACATTTTTGTAGTAGAAGTATAGGCAGACCCCAGTAATATTTCTGTAGCAGAAGTATAGGCAGACCCCTGTAACATTTACGTGGCAGAAGTATAGGCAGACCCCAGTACCATTTCTGTAGTAGACGTATATGCAGACCCCTGTAACATTTAAGTAGCAGCAGTATAGGCAGACCCCTGTAACATTTTTGTAGCAGCAGTATAGGCAGACCCCAGTACCATTTCTGTAGTAGAAGTATAGGCAGACCCCTGTAACATTTATGTAGAAGAAGTAAAGGCAGACCCCTGTAACATTTTTTGTGGCAGAAGTATAGGCAGACCCCTGTAACATTTATGTGGCAGAAGTATACGCAGACCCCAGTAACATTTATGTAGCAGCACTATAGGCAGATCCCTGTAACATTTCTGTAGTAGAAGTATAGACAGACCCCAGTAACATTTCTGTAGCAGAAGTAGAGGCAGACCCCTGTAACATTTATGTGGCAGAAGAATAGGCAGACCCCAGTAACATTTTTGTAGATGAAGTATACGCAGACCCCAGTAACATTTATGTAGCAGCACTATAGGCAGATCCCTGTAACATTTCTGTAGTAGAAGTATAGACAGACCCCAGTAACATTTCTGTAGCAGAAGTAGAGGCAGACCCCTGTAACATTTATGTGGCAGAAGTATAGGCAGACCCTTGTAACATTAATGTGGCAGAAGTATAGGCAGGCAGACCCCAGTAAAATGTCTGTACCAAGAGTATAGGCCAACCCTTGAAACATTGGGGTACCATGAGTGTAGGCGAAGGCCGGAAAAATTAGTTGAATAAGAGTATAGGCGAGGGCCAGAAAAATTAGCGTACCAACAGTACAAATGTCCCCCTGAAAAATTGCTCAAACCAGAGGGCAGGTGAATCCCATAAATATTTTGTGAAAGATACAGCTCGCTGTTGCTTAATTTGTAACAGAGCCTGGAGGCAGCCCTGTTAAAAAAATTGGTTCATGTTAAAGTATCAATACTTTTGAAGCTTTGAAAAATTGTAAAAAAATTGTTATATGAGCCTTTTGGGCTGCAGAAAAATTAGCAGTTCAGCATAATGACATGTTGTTTCAGGAGGAGGAGGAGGAGGAGGAGGAGGAGGAGGAGGAGGACTAATATCAGAGACAGATTGACAAAGCTAAATGCCCCGTTTTTCCAGTGATAGAGAAGAATGCTTTTATCTGTGGTTGCAGCAAAAAGAATCTTTAGGTTCCGCTGCTCTCCGCCGGTGGAGAAGAGTAGTCTGGGGAAATCCAGGATTTGTTCATCTTTATGAGTGTAAGCATTTTGGCACTGGCAATTGACAGGCGGGTACGCTTATCAGTGATGATTCCCCCAGCTGCACTAAACACCCACTCTGACAAGACGCTAGCGGCAGGGCAAGCCAGCACCTCCAGGACATACAGAGCAAGCTCATGCCACGTGTCCAGCTTTGACACCCAATAGTTGTATGGAGCAGAGGCATCACGGAGGACGGTGGTACAATCAGCTACGTACTCCCTCACCATCTTTTTACAGTGCTCCCTCCGACACAGCCTTGACTGGGATGTGGTGATGCAGTCTTGCTGGGGAGCCATAAAGCTGGCAAAGGCCTTGGAGAGTGTTCCCCTGCCTGCACTGAACATGTTGCCTGATCTCTGCACCTCCCCTGCTACTTGGCCCTTGGAACTGCGACTTCTGTCGCTAGCACTGTCAGATGGGAAGTTTAGCATCACTTTGTCCACCAGGGCCCTGTGGTATTGCATCACTCTAGTACCCCTTTCCTCTTTGGGAATGAGAGTGGAAAGGTTCTCCTTGTACCGTGGGTCGAGAAGGGTGTACACCCAGTAATCCGTGTTGGCCAGAATGCGTCTAAGCGAGGGTCACGAGAAAGGCAGCCTAACATGAAGTCAGCCATGTGTGCCAGGGTGCCAGTATGCAAGACATTGCTGTCCTCGCTAGGAAGATGACTTTCAGGATCCTCCTCCTCCTCCTGCCCATACACGCTGAACAGATGAGAGGCAAGCAGCATGGGTACCCTCTGCAGTGCGCCCAGCTGTCTTTTCCCCCCTCTCCTCCTGCTCCTCCTCCTGCTCCAAAACGCGCTGAGATATAGACATGAGGGTGGTCTGGCTATCAAGTGACATACTGTCATCCCCCGTCTCCTGTTCCAACCGCAAAGCGTCGGCCTTTATGCCTTGCAGCGAACTTCTCAGCAGACACAGCAGCGGGATGGTAACGCTAATGATTGCAGCATCGCTGCTCACCATCTGGGTAGACTCCTCAAAGTTTCCGAGGACCTGGCAGATGTCTGCCAACCAGGCCCACTCCTCGGTAAAGAATTCGGGAGGCTGACTACCACTACGCCGCCCATGTTGGAGTTGGTATTCCACTATTGCTCTACGCTGCTCATAGAGCCTGGCCAACATGTGCAGCGTAGAATTCCACCTTGTGGGCACATCGCACAGCAGTCGGTGCTCTGGCAGATAAAACCGATGTTGCAGGGTTCCCAGGGTGGCAGCGTCCATGGTGGACTTGCGGAAATGTGCGCAGACGCGGCGCACCTTGCCGAGTGGGTCAGACAAGTGTGGGTAGTTTTTCAGAAACTGCTGAACCACCAGATTGAAGACGTGGGCCAGGCATGGCACGTGTGTGAGGCTGCCAAGCTGCAGAGCCACCACCAGGCTATGGCCGTTGTCACACACGACCATGCCCGGTTGGAGGCTCAGCGGCGAAAGCCAGAGGTCGGTCTGCTCTGTCAGACCCTGCAACAGTTCGGGGGCCGTGTGCCTCTTGTCACCTAAGCTGAGTAGTTTCAGCACGGCCTACTGACGCTTGCCCACCGCTGTGCTGCCACGCCACACCGACTGCTGGTGATGTGCTGCTCACACTTCTTAATTGAGAGGTAGAGGTTGCGTAGGAGGAGGAGGAGGGGGAGGGTTTAGAGGAGGTGGCGTAGACCACCGCAGATACCAGCACCGAGGTAGGACCAGCTATTCTGGGTGTGGGTAGGATGTAAGCGGTCCCAGGCTCTGACTCGGTCCCAGCCTCCACCAAATTCACCCAATGTGCCATCAGGGAGATATAGTGGCCCTGCCCACTAGTACTTGTCCACGTGTCCGTGGTTAAGTGGACCTTCCCAGTAACCGCGTTGGTGAGGGCACGATTTATGTTACGGAGACGTGCTGGTGTAGGGCTGGGACGGCACACCAGGAAAAATAGTGGCCACTGGGACCGAGTAGCGCGGGACCGCCGCTGCCATCATGTTTTTGTAAGCCTCCGTTTCCACAAGCCTGTACGGCAGCATCTCCAGGCTGATTAATTTGGCAATGTGCACGTTTAAAGCTTGTGCGTGTGGGTGCGTAGCGGCGTATTTGCGCTTTCGTTCCAACGCTTGCGCTAACCACAGCTGAATGCTGCGCTGAGAGACATTGCTGGATGGGGTCGAGGACAGCGGAGGTGAGGGTGTGGGTGCAGGTTGGGAGGCGCTCGTGCCTGTGTCCTGAGAGGGGGGTTGGATCTGAGTGGCAGGTTGGGGCACAAGGGAAGAGGCAGTGGTGCGACCCGGAGGTGGTGAACAGCCTTCGTCCGACCTTGTGGGGTGCTTGGCCATCATATGCTTGCGCATGCTGGTGGTGGTGAGGCTGGTAGTGGTGGCTCCCCGGCTGATCTTGGTGTGACACAGGTTGCACACCATTGTTCGTCGGTCGTCCACGCTCTCACTGAAAAACATCCACACCTTTGAACACCTAGCCCTCTGCATGGAGGTTTGGCGCGAGGATGTGCTTTGGGAAACAGTTGGGGGTTTCTTCGCTCTGGCCCTGCCTCTACCCCTGGCCACCCCACTGCCTCTTCCAACCTGTCCTGCTGCTGCACTTGCCTCCCCCTCTGAAGACCTGTCCTGAGTAGGCTTAGCAAACCAGGTGGGGTCAGTCACCTCATCGTCCAGCTGCTCTTCCTCCGAATCCTCTGTGCGCTCCTCCCTCGGACTTACTGCCCTTACTACTACCTCACTGATAGACAACTGTGTCTCATCATCATCCTCCTCCTCACCCACTGAAAGCTCTTGAGACGGTTGCCGGAAGTCCTCAGCCTCATCAACCGGACCCCGGGAACTTTCCAAAGGTTGGGCATCGGTCACGCCAAACTCCTCAGGTGGAAGAGGAACCATTTTTTCCCACTCAAGGCAGGGACCCGAGAACAGTTCCTGGGAGTCTGCCTGCTCATCGGAATGTGTCATTTTCATGGAGTGAGGAGGCGGGAGGAAGGAGGAGCAGCAGCCAGAGGATTCAGAGTTGCAGCAGTGGACTGCGTAGAAGACTGGGTGGCCGATACATTGCTGGATGCATTTTCTGCCATCCACGACAGGACCTGCTCACACTGCTCTGTTTGTAATGAAGGTCTACCACATGGACCCATTAATTGTGATATGAAGCTGGGGACCCCAGAAATTTGTCTCTCTCCTAATCCCGCTGCAGCCGGCTGTGATTCACCTGGACCAGGAACTCGGCCTGTGCCCACACCCTCACTTGGACCTCCGCTTCCTCGTCCTCAACCCCTACCCCTGCCCCTCATAATGGCGGATTATGAATAGAGCAGGGGCCAAATAAATTACCCCACTGTACAGCACTGACAACTGGGCCTTAATTCACTGCACACAGAGACTTGTAGATAGCGGAGGCTCTATGCTGTGACTAGGAAAAAGTAACCCGCTGTCTCGCGCTGATACCTAGGGGTAATTTACTGCTCGCAGAGACTTTTAGATTATAGAGTCTGTGTGGAGTGGGAGAAGGCTGTAAAGCCAGTGGATAGTGCTGGTAACTGCGGCGATCTCAACCCCACCAACGGAAATGGTATTGTGGGACGCTCTGCACAGCGGCTGAGCTGAAATACTTAGCAGTGGCCCCGGTAATATTACAGTACTGTTTAGCGGTGAGACCGCGGTGTAATTCACTGCAGACAGAGAACTGTATAAATAATTATGCAATTATTTGCATACACTTTCAGGCTGACAGCGGTATTGTAACGCAAACTGCAACCAGAAAAAAATTATACGGCAGACTGCAAACAGGCCTAGCTGTGAACTAGTGAAGCACTACGACTCACAGCAGGCACCCAGTAAAATGCACACGGTGAGATGCAGCCCAATAAAGGAGCTTTTTTTTTTGTTTGAAAAAGAATACAGGCTGTATACTGTCTATATCACTTTCCCTCTAAAAGTGGCTGTGTTGGCCCTAGGCTGTGTGTATAATTCACTGCAGACACAGACCGGACTAAATAATTATGGAATTATTTGCGTACAATACCGCTGTCAGCGTGATAGTGTAAAGCAAACTCCAGACAGTAAACAATTATACGGAAGGCTGCAAACAGGCCTAGCTGTGAAATACTGAAGCACTACAACTCCCAGCAGGCACCCAGCAAAATGCAGATGGTGAGATGCAGCCCAACGAAGGTTTTGGGGTTTTTTTTTGTGAAAAAGAATACAGGCTGTATACTGTCTATATCACTTTCCCTCTAAAAGTGTCTGTGTTGGCCCTGGGCTGTGCATATAATTCACTGCCAACACAGACCGGTGTAAATAATTATGGAATTATATGCGTACACTTTCACGCTTACAGCGGTATTTTAACGCAAACTGCAGCCAGAAAAAAATTATACGGAAGGCTGGAAACAGGCCTAGCTGTGAAATACTGAAGCACTACAACTCCCAGCAGCCACCCAGTAAAATGCAGACGGTCAGATGTAGACCTAAGAAGGACTGTTGGGGTTCTTGAAGACAGGAATCCTACACTACCACTGTCCCTATCTCAGCAGCACTTTCCCTATACTCTCCCAGTGTGTGCCTGAGGCGAGCCGCGGGCGGGACCGCTTTAAATACTTGGTGGTCACTTGATCTCCCCAGCCACTCACTGCAGGGGGTTGGTATAGGGCTGGCACATCACAGGAGGAAGTGGTAATGCCTTTCCTGAATGTCTATTGGCTAGAAAGTGGCACTAAATATGCAGGGAAGGAAATGGAATTGACTCGAGTATCGCGTGGTGCTCGTCTCGAGTAACAAGCATCTCGAGTGTGCTCGCTCATCTCTAATCATTTCACTCGACCAACCTTTTATGCTATTGAATTGTGCATCACAATATACTTAGTGTCATGTTGTCTTAATAACCAAAGGAGTTATAAATAAGTAAGATCTTTCTGCACCCTTATATGGGGTTTACATTGGTTAACCACCACATTGAGTGCCTGTATGGCTAATCAACCCCTATAATGATTATGCATGGACTGCTATGAGATCATGTTGTTTAACTGATCAAACTCAAAGTTAATTGATTGCCTGTGTGGCTAATCAATCCCCATAATGATTGTGCATAGAATGCTATGAGATCGTATTATTTAGCTGATCAATCTCCAAGTTAATTGTGCTTGAGCTCATACCAGGTGTAACCACCAGATTTATACTAATAGTGGCCTGCTGCAGCAAACCTTCAGGGTTCTGAGCTCTGCTTGTTTGCGATTATAGTGTGTACTCACTTATGGTTAGAGTGTGCTCGACGGCCAAGCAAATTAACCCCTTAGTGACGAAGCCTGTTTGCGCCTTAGTGACGGAGCCAAATTTTGGAAATCTGACATGCGTCGTTCAACGTAGCATAACTCCGTAAAGGCTTTACATATCCAAGTGATTCTGACAATGTTTTTTCGCCACATGTTGTACTTCATTTAGTTTGTAAAAAGAGACTGATATAATTTGCGTATATTTATTAAAAGTACCAATATTGGAAAAATTTTGAAAAAATTTAATTTTTTTCACATTTTCAACCGTAATATCTCAAATATGTCCAAACATACCGTACAAATTTTTGATAAGATATGTATTTCCATCTGTTTACTTTATTCTGAATGCACACTTGAAAAACTTTTGCGTTTTTTTTAACTATTTAGAGGACGCACAAATTTAACATTACTTTTCAGCATTTTGAGGAGCACTTTGTCTTCCTGCACCAAGCCAAGTTTGCAAAGGCTCATGAGTGTCAGAATAATAGATACCCCCCAAATGACTGCCTTTTAAAAACTACACCCCTTAATGTATTCACTGAGGGGTGTCATGAGTATATTGATCCCACCAGTTTTTTTCAGGAATTATTTCAATTTAGAGGAGAAAAAATAAAATTTCATATTTTTGCAAATATGTCATTTTAAAGACATATTTCTTTCCTATAGTGCACATGAAAATGAGGATTTACACCCCAAAATGGATACCCCCGTTTCTCCCGTGTTCAGAAACATACCCATTGTGGCCGTAATCTTATGTCTGGATGCACAACGGGACCCCATTTTGAAAACTAGACCCCTTAAGGAATTTATGTAGGGGTGTACTAGGGGTGTACTACCCATTTTGACCCCACAGTTTTTGAATGAATTCAAGCAAAGTAAAAGGAAAAAACTGATTTTCGTTTTTTTGTCAATTCTGTCATTTTAAAAACAGGTTTTTTTGTACAGCACACACATGAATGAAGCCTTGCACCCCAAAATGGATACCCCTGTTTCTCCCATGTTCAGAGACATACCCATTGTGGCCCTAATCTCATGTCTGGATGCACAATGGGGCCCAAAACTAAAGGAGTAGTCGGTGGTTTTCAGAACATAAATTTTGCTTGAAGGCGTTTTAGGCCCCATAGCACACTTGTAGAGCTCTTGAGTGGCCAAAACCAAAGAGAACCCCCACAAGTGACCCCATTTTGAAAACTAGACCCCTTAACGAATTTATCTAGGGGTGTACTGCCCATTTTGACACCACAGTTTTTCAATGAATTTAAGCAAAGCAAAAGGAAAAAAATGTGATTTTCGTTTTTTGGCAATTCTGTCATTTTAAAAACTGCTTTTTTTGTACAGCACACACATGAATGAAGACTTGCACCCCAAAATAGATACCCGTTTGTCCCGTGTTCAGAGACATACCCATTGTGGCCCTAATCCAGCAAGAACTCAAATCAATCTGTTATGGGAATGTACCCCATATTAAGCATTCAATCTGAATTACAATCATACATTATGGGATCGTACCCCATCTCAAGCATTCAAGCAAGGTTTAGTCTAGATCAGATAGAGAGATAGAAGCTACTAGCCTCAGTGGTAGGCCAGAGTATCTGAAGCTCCCTGCTGCTTCAGGGCTTATATAGTAACCTCCGGACCGCCCACGGGATGGGTCTATTGTCTATTGTCCAATCCTCTATCACCACCTATTATGTATGTAAATACAATCTTGAGCCATTCACATCGTCTCATGCACTTGTGTCCTCAGTTATAATATCAGGGGTATAACTTAGTTTAATAAATAAAAAGGGCGAAGTTGAAATTTAAAGACGGACGATGCCGTCATGCTATATCTATCACGGCGGCCAATGTTGCCAGTAGGTCGCTTCATGATATACCTCCATGTTTGCGAGTCCCCAGTGTATCGCATTGTGGCTCCTGAGCTCCATGATTGGAGACATAGTCTCTGATGACTACGTCCGGCATCGCTGAGTGAGCAGCGTAATGCCGTCATTGCGCGCTTGACGTCATGAGTGGCACGACGCATCTAGTCACATGAGCTCACTGGTCATGTGACCATGGGTGATGATCACATGACTATCATCCTATATGAAAGCGCCATTTTGGAAACTGGCAGGAGGATGAAAGAGATTTGGGGAGGCAACAGAACAATTATAGAAGTTCGTAATGTCGCCCGGGGTGCTCATTTTGTGCGTACTGGATTTTAGGATTTTGATAGCTCTTATGGCCATAAAATTATTATTGATGAACCTACAACTAGATGAATAGAAATTTATATTGTTGCCCAGGTACTTATGTTGATATATATAATAGATGTAAACACATTTAGCACTTAGGCACCTATGACAACAAAGTTATTAAGAAATTAACATCTAGATGAGATGATAGATCATATTAAAATATACAATGGCAATAGGTGGATTTGACTTTATTATCTTTCTTAACTACAAATATATAGTTAATGAACAATATTACAAATGGCTAATCCATATATATTGATAAAAATTGATTATCTCTGGTTTCTTTGTGAGCAGGGTCATTATATCAATTATGTTTAGAGAAAACAATTAAACAGTAGGTTTTCGTTAATTCCCTTTGGGTGAACTGTGTCCAACCTAAAGATCCAAGCTGCTTCTTTTTGGAGCAGCAATCAATATTTCCTTTCCTCCTATCTATTTTGAGTAATTCAATGCCTTGAGATTTCAGGCAATCAGAGTTCCCATTATGCTTTTATGGTTTATGGTGGCTTTTTACCAGGTGGTCACGGATGTTTCGTCCTCTTCGATATGTAATACTGGGGGATTTTGGAATAACCGATACGAGATCTTTATCATTTGTTAAAATCTCCCATTATTTGTTTAGAATGCTTCTGATCTCGGAATGGCTGGTGTCAAAGGTGCCTATTATCCTTAACTCATTATTACTGGTTTTCTCTTTGGGGATTAGTAAGTTTGCTCGATTTTGTTGGCTAGCATGGTCTAAAGCTTGATCTACAATATCCGTGGGATATTTTCTATCCATTAATCTTAAAAGCTAGTTTATCTCTCAGGCGTTTGTGGGATTCAATGAGTGTAGCATGGATGGAAGCTGCATGAGACCGTTTATGTGATTTTTTTTTTTTTTTGAGAGTTCTAGTAATAATGGTGAAAGGCGCATTGCTAGGACTTTTGGAAACAGTTTGAGGTCAACGTTGAGTAGAAGGATTGGACAGTAATTTGAACAGAGAGTAGAATCTCTACCTTGTTTGTGGATTACTGCAATCTGGGCATTTGTCATATCTGGGGGAGAGGACACCATTCCGCGATCAACTTTAGTGCAGAGGTCAGTGGGCTGATAAGGAAGTATTTGTTATAGTAGGAAGATGGGGGTCATCTGGACCAGGTGCTTTACCACAGGGCGTGGATTTTAAGGATTGGGAAATCTCCTCCCCTAAAATGGGTCGATCCAATGTGCATGCCGATTCCGGTGACTATGATAGCAGGCCGGATTTCTCTAAATACTGCTAAATTTGGGGGCCTAGGGAAGTATCAACTCACGTCCCTGAGGCAGCTGTCAAGTTGTACAATACTCTGTAGAATTGCACAAACTCAACTGCAATTTTTTTCAGGATCATTAGTGGGGGTTGCATTATGAGATGAGATTACAGGAACTAAAGTACGGGACCTCTGTTCTTCCAGGGTTCTTCGAGGGTCCTGCTACATTTATTCCTGAACTCGAAGAAATGGCGGCGTCCTCTGGCCAAGAGAGATTTAGTATGGAAAGCTAGTTTATCTCTCAGGCGTTTGTGGAATACAATGAGTGTAGTGTGGACTGAAGCTGCATGAGACCGTTTATGTGATTTTTTTTTTTGAGAGTTTCGATTTTAGATATTAGGGACGCTAATTCGCTGGCTCTTTATTTTTTACACTATGTCCCATGCCTCACTAAATGCCCATGGATGACACACTTATGGGGTGCCCACAGTGGGTTCTCTTCAAAGTAGTGGATAGGATCAGCTCGAATGGCCTCACTACTAGTTATATTGTGCAAGAGGGACTCATTCAAGAGGCAGTACCAAGGTCTGGGTAGTATCATGGGGGATGCCAGTGAGGCATATGGCATCGCATGATCCGCATAAGTGAGGGGATGAATGGTTAGAAGAACGTGTCTGAGGGAGGTCAGCAAGTAGTCAGTCCTTGGGTAGACACTATGCACTGGGGAATAATACGTGCAATCTCTCCCAGCGGGATGGACCGTATGCCAGATATCTATTAACTGATGTGACTGGAGGAGGCATTTAATACATCTGAAATAGGAGAAAGCTAAATGGGATGTTTCCCGTGAAATGTCGGAAACAACTTCCCCTGCCTTGGTGGAGAGGAAGAGGAGAAAAGGGAAGAAACACTGATACTATAATTTCCTACACAACTCAGCAGTCCTGACGGAACACACTGACCTACCACCACCACAGAGATCCAGTGGGCTGAAGGACCAGTGGTGATGTCACTGCTGGGGGAGGAGCCAAGCTGTGTTTGTCTTGTGTGGTAATCAAGCTGCTATGTGTGTGATGTGCCACCAGAAACACTGCTACTATAACTTCCTAATAATTACTAGTTATATATAAACAGATTAGTTCACAAGAGCAAGACCTTTGCTGTACTCTGCTGACACCCAGTGGTCGTCTACGGGAATGACTCTCTGCATTATACCATTGCCACAGAGCCCTGAACTTGAAATCACAAATTAAATAACAGAGTGCCACCAGTGTGATAGTCTCACAATGATATACACCCTGAACTTGGTTAAATACAAGAACCCTGAGATGTAGTTAACACAATAAAACTCCCTGAGGAGGGTGCTGCCTTTGCTTCTGACTCTTTCCTGTACCTAGTGTAGTGGAAACCCAACATATCTATATTCTGGACTGTGGGCCTTTGGTAATGAACAATGAACCTGTTTTTATTTTGTATACTAAGTGCCAGTACTTTTCCATTACTGATACAAATATAGATATCCAATGTGTCTGCTTCCTCTTATGAAACTTCTGTTCTCAAAACGCTGACAAGATAAGGCAGCCTGCAGACGAGCGGAAATCCCGCCGCGGGATTTCCCGCGGGATTTCCGCCGCTGAAAGTCTGCATAGGAGTGCATTACAATACGCACTCCTATGCAGACGGCCGCGGTTTGGCCGCGCGAAATCTCGCGCGGCAAACAAACCGCGGCATGTTCTAATTTTCTGCGGGGCACGCACTCACCTGGCCGCCGGCTCCGGTCTGCGCATGCGCCGGCTGCGCGGCAGCCGGCACATCAAAGAGCCGGGGCCGCCAGGCGCGGGTGAGTACGCGCTCGTCCCTGCAGGCTCTGGGGTCGGATCGCGCGGCGAGATTTCTCGCTGCCGGATCCGACCCGCTCGTCTGCAGGCGGCCTAATATATAGTATAAACACGTTACATTTTCCATCTGTTTTGCAACTTTGGAAGACAGTATAACTCAGACATGGACAACCGCAGTCTGAAACAGCTACCGTAATAATTACCCAAGCAATTTTACTGGAAACGTATGCAAATAACATGGGAGGTTTGTGCAATTTATAGTTCATGATTAGAGATGAGCGAGCACCAAAATGCTCGGGTGCTCGTTACTCGGGGCGAAATTTTCGCGATGCTCGAGGGTTCGTTTCGAGTAACGAACCCCATTGAAGTCAATGGGCGACCCAAGCATTTTTGTATATCGCCGATGCTCGCTAAGGTTTTCATGTGTGAAAATCTGGGCAATTCAAGAAAGTGATGGGAACGACACAGCAACGGATAGGGCAGGCGAGGGGCTACATGTTGGGCTGCATCTCAAGTTCACAGGTCCCACTATTAAGCCACAATACCGGCAAGAGTGGGCCCCCCCCCCCCAACAACTTTTACTTCTGAAAAGCCCTCATTAGCAATGCATACCTTAGCTAAGCACCACACTACCTCCAACAAAGCACAATCACTGCCTGCATGACACTCCGCTGCCACTTCTCCTGGGTTACATGCTGACCAACCACCCCCCCCACGACCCAGTGTCCACAGCGCACACCAAACTGTCCCTGCCCAGCCTTCAGCTGCCCTCATGCCACGCCACACTCATGTCTATTTATAAGTGCGTCTGCCAGAGGAAAAGCAGGCACACACTGCAGAGGGTTGGCACGGCTAGGCAGCGACCCTCTTTAAAAGTGGCGGGGCGATAGCCCACAATGCTGTACAGAAGCAATGAGAAATATAATCCTGTGCCACCGCCATCAGGAGCTGCACACGTGGGCATAGCAATGGGGTACCTATGTGCCACACACTATTCATTCTGTCAAGGTGTCTGCATGCCCCAGTCAGACCGCGGTTTTTAATTCATAGACACAGGCAGGTACAACTCCCTATTGTGAAGTCCCTGTGGACCGACAGCATGGGTGGCTCCCTGGAACCCACCGGCGGTACATAAAAATATCCCATTGCATTGCCCAACACAGCTGAGGTAGTAATGTCGTGTTTAATGCAGGTGGGCTTCGGCCCACACTGCATGCCCCACTCTGACTGGGGTTCTTTAGATGTAAAAACAGATGCATTTATAATTCTCTGTGGACCCACAGCATGGGTGGGTGCCAGGAAGCCACCGGCGGTACATAAATATATCCCATTGCATTGCCCAACACAGCTGAGGTAGTAATGTCGTGCTTAATGCAGGTGGGCTTCGGCCCACACTGCATGCCCCAGTCAGACTGGGGTTCTTTAGAAGTGGAAACAGATGCATTTATAATTCCCTGTGGACCCACAACATGGGTGGCTCCCTGGAACCCACCGGCGGTACATAAAAATATCCCATTGCATTGCCCAACACAGCTGAGGTAGTAATGTCGTGCTTAATGCAGGTGGGCTTCGGCCCACACTGCATGCCCCAGTCTGACTGGGGTTCTTTAGATGTGGAAACAGATGCATTTATAATTCTCTGTGGACCTACAGCATGGGTGGGTGCCAGGAAGCCACCGGCGGTACATAAATATATCCCATTGCATTGCCCAACACAGCGGATGTAACGTCAGCTGTAATGCAGGTGGGCTAAAAATTCATTTGATTACACTGTAGGCGAGGGCCCACAAAAATTGGTGTATCAACAGTACTAATGTACATTCAAAAAATTGGCCATGGCCAACCAAGAGGGCAGGTGAAACCCATTAATCGCTTTGGTTAATGTGGCTTAAGTGGTAACTAGGCCTGGAGGCAGCCCAGTTTAACGAAAAATTGGTTCAAGTTAAAGTTTCAACGCTTTTAAGAGCATTGAAACGTATAAAAATTGTTTAGAAAAATTATATGAGTGAGCCTTGTGGCCCTAAGAAAAATTGCCCGTTCGGCGTGATTACGTGAGGTTTCAGGAGGAGGAGCAGGAGGAGGAGGAGGAGGAATATTATACACAGATTGATGAAGCAGAAATGTCCCCGTTTTGGATGGTGAGAGAGAACGATGCTTCCATCCGCGGGTGCAGCCTACGTATTGCTTAGGTATCGCTGCTGTCCGCTGGTGGAGAAGAGAAGTCTGGGGAAATCCAGGCTTTGTTCATCTTGATGAGTGTAAGCCTGTCGGCACTGTCGGTTGACAGGCGGGTACGCTTATCCGTGATGATTCCCCCAGCCACACTAAACACACTCTCTGACAAGACGCTAGCCGCAGGACAAGCAAGCACCTCCAGGGCATACAGCGCGAGTTCAGGCCACGTGTCCAGCTTCGACACCCAGTAGTTGTAGGTGGCAGAGGCATCACGGAGGACGGTCGTGCGATCGGCTACGTACTCCCTCACCATCCTTTTACAGTGCTCCCGCCGACTCAGCCTTGACTGGGGAGCGGTGACACAGTCTTGCTGGGGAGCCATAAAACTGGCAAAGGCCTTGGAGAATGTTCCCCTGCCTGCGCTGTACATGCTGCCTGATCTCTGCACCTCCCCTGCTACCTGGCCCTCGGAACTGCGCCTTCTGCCACTAGCGCTGTCGGATGGGAAGTTTACCATCAGTTTGTCCACCAGCGCCCTGTGGTATAGCATCATTCTCGAACCCCTTTCCTCTTCGGGAATGAGAGTGCAAAGGCTCTCCTTATACCGTGGATCGAGCAGTGTGTACACCCAGTAATCCGTAGTGGCCAGAATGCGTGTAACGCGAGGGTCACGAGAAAGGCATCCTAACATGAAGTCAGCCATGTGTGCCAGGGTACCTGTACGCAACACATGGCTGTCTTCACTAGGAAGATCACTTTCAGGATCCTCCTCCTCTTCCTCCTCCTCAGGCCATACACGCTGAAAGGATGACAGGCAAGCAGCATGGGTACCCTCAGCAGTGGGCCAAGCTGTCTCTTCCCCCTCCTCCTCATCCTCCTCATGCTCCTCCTCCTCCTCCTGAACGCGCTGAGATATAGACAGGAGGGTGCTCTGACTATCCAGCAACATACTGTCTTCCCCCGGCTCTGTTTCCGAGCGCAAAGCGTCTGCCTTTATGCTTTGCAGGGAACTTCTCAAGATGCATAGCAGAGGAATGGTGACGCTAATGATTGCAGCACCGCCGCTCACCACCTGGGTAGACTCCTCAAATTTTCCAAGGACCTGGCAGATGGCTGCCAACCAGGCCCACTCTTCTGTAAATAATTGAGGAGGCTGACTCCCACTGCGCCGCGCAAGTTGGAGTTGGTATTTCACTATAGCTCTACGCTGCTCATAGAGTCTGGCCAACATGTGGAGCGTAGAGTTCCACTGTGTGGGCACGCCGCACAGCAGTCGGTGCACTGGCAGATTAAACCGATGTTGCAGGGTCCGCAGGGTGGCAGCGTCCGTCTTGGAGTTGCGGAAATGTGCGCAGATCCGGCGCACCTTTCCGAGCAGGTATGACAAGTGTGGGTAGCTTTTCAGAAAGCGCTGAACCACCAAATTAAACACATGGGCCAGGCATGGCACGTGCGTGAGGCTGCCGAGCTGCAGAGCCGCCACCAGCTTACGGCCGTTGTCACACACGACCATGCCCGGTTGGAGGCTCAGCGGCGCAAGCCAGCGGTCGGTCTGCTCTGTCAGACCCTGCAGCAGTTCGTGGGCCGTGTGCCTCTTCTCTCCTAAGATGAGTAGTTTCAGCACGGCCTGCTGACGCTTGCCCACCGCTGTGCTGCCACGCCGCGTGACACCGACTGCTGGCGACGTGCTGCTGCTGACACATCTTGATTGCGTGACAGAGGTTGCGTAGGAGGAGGAGGAGGGTGGTTTAGTGGAGGAAGCATTCACTCCCGCAGATACCACCACCGAGCTGGGGCACGCAATTCGGGGGGTGGGTAGGACGTGAGCGGTCCCAGGCTCTGACTCTGTCCCAGCCTCCACTAAATTCACCCAATGTGCCGTCAGGGAGATATAGTGGCCCTGCCCGCCTGTGCTTGTCCACGTGTCTGTTGTTAAGTGGACCTTGGCAGTAACCGCGTTGGTGAGGGCGCGTACAATGTTGCGGGAGACGTGGTCGTGCAGGCCTGGGACGGCACATCGGGAAAAGTAGTGGCGACTGGGAACCGAGTAGCGCGGGGCCACCGCCGCCATCATGCTTTTGAAAGCCTCCGTTTCCACAAGCCTATACGGCAGCATCTCTAGGCTGATCAATTTTGCAATGTGCACGTTTAACGCTTGAGCGTGCGGGTGCGTTGCATCGTACTTGCGCTTGCGCTGAAACTGTGGCGCTAGCGACGTCTGGACGCTACGCTGAGAGACATAGCTGGATGGGGCCGAGGACAGCGGAGGTGAGGGTGTGGGTGCAGGCCAGGAGACGGTAGTGCCTGTGTCCTCAGAGGGGGGTTGGATCTCAGTGGCAGGTTGGGGCACAGGGGGAGAGGCAGTGGTGCAAACCGGAGGCGGTGAACGGGCATCGTCCCACCTTGTGGGGTGCTTGGCCATCATATGCCTGCGCATGCTGGTGGTGGTGCCTCCCCAGCTGATCTTGGCGCGACAAAGGTTGCACACCACTGTTCGTCGGTCGTCAGGCGTCTCTGTGAAAAACTGCCACACCGTAGAGCACCTTGACCTGTGCAGGGTGGCATGGCGCGAGGGGGCGCTTTGGGAAACAGTTGGTGGATTATTCGGTCTGGCCCTGCCTCTACCCCTGGCCACCGCACTGGCTCGGCCTGTGCCCACACCCTGACTTGGGCCTCCGCGTCCTCGCCCGCGTCCACGTCCTATAGGCCTACCCCTACCCCTCAGCATGGTGTATTACCAGTGATTTGATTTCCCAGGCAGGAAAAAAATTGGCGCAAGCCTGCAGCCAAAATAGAATTTTTTCCCTTGTTTTTCAAAGGACAAGCCACACTGCGTGTATTCAATGAATACTACTAAGTTTAATAACTGTGTTGTGGCCCTGCAAATGTGTCAGAGAACTGCAGTGATGCAAAGTTATTCGCTACAGCAGATCAGGGATTTCCCATGCAGGAAAAAAATTGGCGCAAGCCTGCAGTAAAACGTAGCTGGCTGCATCTGATTTTTTTTAACGTTCTGCACGCAGCACACACGTACCCAGAGCCCTGAGGACTGTCAGAGGCAGGCGAAATAGAATTTTTTCTCTTGTTTTTCAAAGGAAAAGCCACACTGCGTGTATTCAATGAATACTACTAAGTTTAATAACTGTGTTGTGGCCCTGCAAATGTGTCAGAGAACTGCAGTGATGCAAAGTTATTCGCTACAGCAGATCAGGGATTTCCCATGCAGGAAAAAAATTGGCGCAAGCCTGCAGTAAAACGTAGCTGGCTGCGTCTGATTTTTTTCAACGTTCTGCACGCAGCACACACGTACCCAGAGCCCTGAGGACTGTCAGAGGCAGGCGAAATAGAATTTTTTCCCTTGTTTTTCAAAGGAAAAGCCACACTGCGTGTATTCAATGAATACTACTAAGTTTAATAACTGTGTTGTGGCCCTGCAAATGTGTCACAGAACTGCAGTGATGCAAAGTTATTCGCTACAGCAGATCAGGGATTTCCCATGCAGGAAAAAAATTGGCGCAAGCCTGCAGTAAAACGTAGCTGGCTGCGTCTGATTTTTTTTAACGTTCTGCACGCAGCACACACGTACCCAGAGCCCTGAGGACTGTCAGAGTCAGGCGAAATAGAATTTTTTCCCTTGTTTTTCAAAGGAAAAGCCACACTGCGTCTATTCAATGAATAATGTATGTCTTCTGGCCCTGCCTACGCAATTCTATCCCTGTAGTATTAATGCCGGGTGCAATGGTCTGCACAGCCGGTTTTGAGAAGAAAAAAAAAATGCAACACTGCTAACAGCAGCCTGGACAGTACTGCACACGGATAGATGTGGCCCTAGAAAGGACCGTTGGGGTTCTTGAAGCCTACACTCACTGCTAACACTCTCCCTGCCTAACCACCACTTCTGTCCCTATTGCAGGGAGCAATGCTCTGCAGATCCAATTTTGAAAAAAAAAAAAAAAATACAGTGCTAACACAGTACTGCACACTATTAGATGTGGCCCTGAGAAGGACCGTTGGGGCTCTTGAAGCCTACACTAACTCCTAACGCTCTCCCGACAGCAGCTCCAGCACGATACCACTGTCCCTCAGCTAACTCACAACGCATCTGAGGCGAGCCGCGGGAGGGGCCGATTTTTATACTTGGGTGACATCAGATCTCCCCAGCCACTCACAGCAGGGGGGTGGTATAGGGCTTGAAAGTCACAGGGGGAAGTTGTAATTCCTTCCCTGTCTTTCAATTGGCCAGAAAAGCGCGCTAACGTCTCAGAGAGGAAACTGAAAGTAACCGGAACACCGCGTGGTACTCGTTACGAGTAACGAGCATCCCGAACACCCTAATATTCGCACGAATATCAAGCTCGGACGAGTACGTTCGCTCATCTCTATTCATGATGTAACACCCAATTATATCGAAGGAACCACACGTGGGGCAAGGACAACCCACTCATTTCATCCACCACCTGATGGCCAATCACAGATGACCGGAGGAGGATGGAAGAATTGCAAGATGCTTATCTAATAATTAAACAATACGTTGTATCTATGTAATCTTTTGATCTGCCCATATGTTAAACTCTTTAAAAGAGGCAACACGCCCAACATTAAAGAAGAATTGAGGAAGCTATACATGCTGAACCTGTGTCAGTGTGAAAACTTCTTATGCGCATTATCAATTCAGGATTAATATGGAAGGGTGTAAACATTCCAAGTTGAGTAAGCCGTGGTTCCACAAAGGAATTCTACGACACTAGTATGCACTTCCTACATGTATGGCCCCTACAAAGTAAACAAAACTCACTGATAGGGTGCAGCAGCTTGGGAAAGCTGGTGCGATGGAAGATACCCAGCTTGGTGCGCCTAGTAAACCTCAGGGGTCCTCTCCTGGACCCAGTGCTTCAAGTCCGACTATTGAGGATGTACTAAAAGCTATAACAGAGTGTTGATCCGCAGTCACTGGAAAAATTGATGCCCTACATTCCAATTTTGGCTTACTGCAGGCAGATGTTCATACCCTACGACAGTGGTGGTGAACCTATGGCACGTGTGCCAGAGGCAGCACGCAGAGCCCTCCCTACTGGCACGTGCCATCGGCCGCTCACCACTTTAGTGAATAACGGCAGGGACTGCGGCTTACCTGACAGCATTCACTCAGCTGTGCTGCTAGCGGCGCTCGTCCTGGTGCAAACTGTGACGTTAGTGTGCAGCCAGGATCGGTACTGGCGTATTATGTCGCCATCAGAAGTAAGGGGTGATGACATAATACACCTGTCAACCAACTGATTCACGCCCCCAGCTTCTGATTGGCTGGGGGTAGAGGACTGCGGCGAGGCTGAGAGCGGCGGGCCAAAGGCTGGGAGCGCTGGCACAGGCAGTACAGAGCCTGCCCAGCGGCCTCGGCATAGAGGACAGCAGCGAGGCAGGGAGCCCCAGGACAGAGGACAGTGGCGAGTGCGGTTGGGAGGACAGCGCTGACCCTGGGAGCTGCGACGGCAGAGGCTGAGGCGCAGGGGGACAGCGCAGAGTGCACAACAACTGTGAGTGAGCCACATGCCACGGAGCACACAGCCGGCCCGCAGCCAGTACTGACTGATAGGTGCACCGTATGGATGTAGTTTTGACTGCCGTACCCCGTTAGAGTGAGGGGTTAGTTCTCCTGTTAGGCTTAGCTTATTCACTTTAAATGATGCATAAGCTAAGCCTAATAGGAAAAATAACCCTCACCCTAAGTGGGTACAGCAGGCAAAACTACATGCACACGCTCCTAGCACCTTAAAGCATTGAGCCAATTGGGAGCTAGGGGTGTGACAGAGGCGTCAAGATAAACCAGTACTGCTGGGATCCTCTTTCCCCCCTCCCCCGACGTCTCTTATTAGGTTCCGCGAAAGCAGGGGGAGAAGGCGTCTGGCAGCACACTGACGTCACAGTATGCACCAGGATCAGTGCCGAGCAGACGAGCAGCAGAGCTTCCACGAGGAGGAAGGGGTAAGTATGTGGGTCTTGGGAGGGAATGGGTGGCCGCTGTGGCATGTCGCTATTACACTGGAACCACTGTGGGTTGTCACGATTATACTGGGGGCCGCTGTGGGATGTCACTGTTATTCTGAGGGCCGCTGTGGGGTGTCACTATTACTCTGGGGGCTGCTGTGGGGTGTCATTATTACACAGGGAGCAACTGATGGGTGTCACTATTACTACTGAGGGCTGCTGTGGGGTGTCACTATTAATACTGGAGGCCGCTGTGGGGTGTCACTATTACTACTGATGGCCGCTGTGGGGTGTCACTATTACTACTGATGGCCGCTGTGGGGTGTCACTATTACTACTGGGGGCCGTGGTGGGGTGTCACTATTACTGCTGGGGTATGTTTGCATGTGGCGGAAATGGCCAGGGCTGTTTTGAAATAGACAACGTGCAGATTTTGACTGCTTTTTGGATGCGGAAATGCTGCAGAATTTTCCACAGAAATTTCCGCATCCAAAAAGCAGTCACAATCTGCACGCTGTCTATTTTGAAATGGCCCTGTCCATTTTGGAACGACGGGGGTAAAATCATACATCGCAATAAGCCCCGCCCCCTGACGTGTTGGCACTTTGCGATAAATAAGTGGGTTTTGGGTTGCAGTTTGGGCACTCGGTCTCTAAAAGGTTCACTATCACTGCCCTCTGTGAACGCGCCACTACAGTGGAGACTCGAGTTTCCGACCTAGAGGAGATAGTGCAAGTACAGGCGCTCAAATCTATTACTTCTGCAAAACAACTGAAAATTGATGACTTGAAGAATTGTTCTCATAGATGCGATATCAGACTGCTCGGGCTGCCGGAGGGAGTGGAGGGGAGACAACCCTGTGAATACCTCGAATCATTACTCAGGGAAGCCTATGACCCTGACTCCTTCTTAACTCTTTTTTCCGAGGAACGTGTACATCATATCCCGACTAGAGATGAGCGAACACCAAAATGTTCGGGTGCTCATTATTCGGAACGAACTTCCCGCGATGCTCGAGGGTTCGTTTCGAACAACGAACCCCATTGAAGTCAATGGGCGACTCGAGCATTTTTGTATTTCGCCGATGCTCGCTAAGGTTTTCATGTGTGAAAATCTGGGCAATTCAAGAAAGTGATGGGAATGACACAGAAACGGATAGGGCAGGCGAGGGGCTACATGTTGGGCTGCATCTCAAGTTCACAGGTCCCACTATTAAGCCACAATACCGGCAAGAGTGCCCCCCCCCCCCCTCCCAACAACTTTTACTTCTGAAAAGCCCTCATTAGCATGGCATACCTTTGCTAAGCACCACACTACCTCCAACAAAGCACAATCACTGCCTGGATGACACTCCGCTGCCACTTCTCCTGGGTTACATGCTGACCAACCGCCCCCCCTCCCCCCCACAGCGCACACCAAAGTGTCCCTGCGCAGCCTTCAGCTGCCCTCATGCCACACCACCCTCATGTCTATTTAGAAGTGCGTCTGCCATGAGGAGGAACCGCAGGCACACACTGCAGAGGGTTGGCACGGCTAGGCAGCGACCCTCTTTAAAAGTGGCGGGTCGATAGCCCACAATGCTGTACAGAAGCAATGAGAAATAGAATCCTGTGCCACCGCCATCAGGAGCTGCACACGTAGGCATAGCAATGGGGAACCTATGTGCCACACACTATTCATTCTGTCAAGGTGTCTGCATGCCCCAGTTAGACCGGGCTTTTTAATTCATAGACACAGGCAGGTACAACTCCCTATTGTGAAGTCCCTGTGGACCGACAGCATGGGTGGGTGCCAGGAAGCCACCGGCGGTACATAGAAATATCCCATTGCATTGCCCAACACAGCTGAGGTAGTAATGTCGTGCGTAATACAGGTGGGCTTCGGCCCACACTGCATGCCCCAGTCAGACTGGTGTTCTTTAGAAGTGGACACATGTAGGGTAAACTCCCTGTGGACCCACTGCCTGGGTGGGTGCCAGGAAGCCACCGGCGGTACATAGAAATATCCCATTGCATTGCCCAACACAGCTGAGGTAGTAATGTTGTGTGTAATACAGGTGGGCTTCGGCCCACACTGCATGCCCCAGTCAGACTGGGGTTCTTTAGAAGTGGACACATGTAGGTTAAACTCCCTGTGGACCCACTGCCTGGGTGGGTGCCAGGAAGCCACCGGCGGTACATAGAAATATCCCATTGCATTGCCCAACACAGCTGAGGTAGTAATGTCGTGCGTAATACAGGTGGGCTTCGGCCCACACTGCATGCCCCAGTCAGACTGGGGTTCTTTACAAGTGTACAGATGTGTTAAAAACTCCGTGTGCACCTACAGCATGGGTGGCTCCCTGGAACCCACCGGCGGTACACAAAAATATCCCATTGCATTGCCCAACACAGCTGAGGTAGTAATGTCGTGCATAATGCAGGTGGGCTTCGGCCCACACTGCATGCCCCAGTCAGACTGGGGTTCTTTAGAAGTGGACACATGTAGGTTAAACTCCCTGTGGACCCACTGCCTGGGTGGGTGCCAGGAAGGCACCGGCGGTACATAGAAATATCCCATTGCATTGCCCAACACAGCTGAGGTAGTAATGTCGTGCGTAATACAGGTGGGCTTCGGCCCACACTGCATGCCCCAGTCAGACTGGGGTTCTTTACAAGTGTACAGATGTGTTAAAAACTCCGTGTGAACCTACAGCATGGGTGGCTCCCTGGAACCCACCGGCGGTACACAAAAATATCCCATTGCATTGCCCAACACAGCTGAGGTAATGTCAGCTGGAATGCAGGTGGGCTAAAAATTAATTTGATTACACTGTAGGCGAGGGCCCACAAAAATTGCTGTATCAACAGTACTAATGTACATCCCAAAAATTGGCCATGGCCAGCCAAGAGGGCAGGTGAAACCCATTAATCGCTTTGGTTAATGTGGCTTAAGTGGTAACTAGGCCTGGAGGCAGCCCAGTGTAACGAAAAATTGGTTCAAGTTACAGTTCCAACGCTTTTAAGCGCATTGATACTTATAAAAATTGTTCAGAAAAATTATTTGAGTGAGCCTTGTGGCCCTAAGAAAAATTGCCCGTTCAGCGTGATTACGTGAGGTTTCAGGAGGAGGAGCAGGAGGAGGAGGAATATTAGACACAGATTGATGAAGCAGAAATGTCCCCGTTTTGGATGGTGAGAGAGAACGTAGCTTCCATCCGCGGGTGCAGCCTACGTATTGCTTACGTATCGCTGCTGTCCGCTGGTGGAGAACAGAAGTCTGGGGAAATCCAGCCTTTGTTCATCTTGATGAGTGTTAGCCTGTCGGCACTGTCGGTTGACAAGCGGCTACGCTTATCTGTGATGATTCCCCCAGCTGCACTAAACACCCTCTCCGACAAGACGCTAGCCGCAGGACAAGCAAGCACCTCCAGGGCATACAGCGCTAGTTCAGGCCACGTGTCCAGCTTCGACACCCAGTAGTTGTAGGGGGCAGAGGCGTCACGGAGGATGGTCGTGCGATCCGCTACGTACTCCCTCACCATCCTTTTACAGTGCTCCCGCCGACTCAGCCGTGACTGGGGAGCGGTGACACAGTCTTGGTGGGGAGCCATAAAGCTGGCCAGGCCCTTAAAGACTGTTGCACTGCCTGGGATGTACATGCTGCTCGATCTACGCACATCTCCTGCTACCTTGCCCTCGGTACTGCGCCTTCTGCCACTAGCGCTGTCGGCTGGGAATTTTACCATCAGCTTGTCCGCAAGGGTCCTGTGGTATAGCAACACTCTCGAACCCCTTTCCTCTTCGGGAATCAGAGTGGGCAGGTTCTCCTTATACCGTGGATCGAGCAGTGTGTACACCCAGTAATCCGTCGTGGCCAGAATGCGTGCAACGCGAGGGTCACGAGAAAGGCATCCTAACATGAAGTCAGCCATGTGTGCCAGGGTACCTGTACGCAACACATGGCTGTCTTCACTAGGAAGATCACTTTCAGGATCCTCCTCCTCCTCCTCCTCCTCCTCCTCAGGCCATACACGCTGAAAGGATGACAGGCAATCAGCCGGTGTACCGTCAGCAGCGGCCCAAGCTGTCTCTTCCCCCTCCTCCTCATCCTCCTCATGCTCCTCCTCCTCCTCCTGTACGCGCTGAGAAATAGACAGGAGGGTGCCCTGACTATCCAGCGGCATACTGTCTTCCCCCGCCCCCGTTTCCGAGCGCAAAGCAGCTGCCTTTATGGTTTGCAGGGAATTTCTCAAGATGCATAGCAGAGGAATGGTGACGCTAATGATTGTAGCATCGCCGCTCACCACCTGGGTAGACTCCTCAAAATTACCAAGGACATGGCAGATGTCTGCCAACCAGGCCCACTCTTCTGAAAGGAATTGAGGAGGCTGACTCCCACTGCGCCGCCCATGTTGGAGTTGGTATTCGACTATAGCTCTACGTTGTTCATAGAGCCTGGCCAACATGTGGAGCGTAGAGTTCCACCGTGTGGGCACGTCGCACAGCAGTCGGTGAACTGGCAGCTTAAAGTGATGTTGCAGGGTGCGCAGGGTGGCAGCGTCCGTGTGGGACTTGCGAAAATGTGCGCAGAGCCGGCGCGCCTTTACGAGCAGGTCTGACAAGCGTGGGTAGCTTTTCAGAAACCGCTGAACCACCAAATTAAAGACGTGGGCCAGGCATGGCACGTGCGTGAGGCTGCCGAGCTGCAGAGCCGCCACCAGGTTACGGCCGTTGTCACACACGACCATGCCCGGTTGGAGGCTCAGCGGCGCAAGCCAGCGGTCGGTCTGCTGTGTCAGACCCTGCAGCAGTTCGTGGGCCGTGTGCCTCTTATCGCCTAAGCTGAGTAGTTTCAGCACGGCCTGCTGACGCTTGCCCACCGCTGTGCTGCCACACCGCGCGACACCGACTGCTGGCGACATGCTGCTGCTAACACATCTTGATTGCGAGACAGAGGAGGAGGAGGAGGAGGAGGAGGGTGCTTTAGTGGAGGAAGCATACACCTCCGCAGATACCAGCACCGAGCTGGGGCCCGCAATTCTGGGGGTGGGTAGGACGTGAGCGGTCCCAGGCTCTGACTCTGTCCCAGCCTCCACTAAATTCACCCAATGTGCCGTCAGGGAGATGTAGTGGCCCTGCCCGCCTGTGCTTGTCCACGTGTCCGTAGTTAAGTGGACCGTGGCAGTAACCGCGTTGGTGAGGGCACGTACAATGTTGCGGGAGACGTGGTCGTGCAGGGCTGGGACGGCACATCGGGAAAAGTAGTGGCGACTGGGAACTGAGTAGCGCGGGGCCGCCGCCTGCATGATACTTTTGAAGGACTCCGTTTCCACAACCCTATACGGCAGCATCTCAAGGCTGATGAATTTTGCTATGCGGACGGTTAACGTTTGAGCGTGCGGGTGCGTGGCGGCGTACTTGCGCTTGCGCTCCAACAGTTGCGCAAGCGACGGCTGGACGGTGCGCTGAACTACACTGCTGGATGGGGCCGAGGACAGCGGAGGTGAGGGTGTGGGTGCAGGCCAGGAGACGGTAGTGCCTGTGTCCTGAGAGGGGGGTTGCATCTCAGTGGCAGGTTGGGGCACAGGGGGAGAGGCAGGGGTGCAAGCCGGAGGCGCTGAACGGCCTTCGTCCCACCTTGCGGGGTGCTTGGCCATCATATGTCTGCGCATGGTGGTGGTGGTGAGGCTGTTGGTGTTGGCTCCCCGGCTGAGCTTTGCGCGACAAAGGTTGCACACCACTGTTCGTCGGTCGTCAGGCGTCTCTGTGAAAAACTGCCAGACCTTAGAGCACCTCGGCCTCTGCAGGGTGGCATGGCGCGAGGGGGCGCTTTGGGAAACACTTGGTGGATTATTCGGTCTGGCCCTGCCTCTACCCCTGGCCACCGCACTGCCTCTTGCAACCTGCCCTGCTGATGCCCTTGACTCCCCCTCTGAAGACCTGTCCTCCTGAGTAAGCGTTGCACACCAGGTGGGGTCAGTCACCTCATCGTCCTGCTGCTCTTCCTCCGAATCCTCTGTGCGCTGCTCCCTCGGACTTACTGCCCTTACTACTACCTCACTGCAAGACAACTGTGTCTGATCGTCATCGTCCTCCTCACCCACAGAAAGTTGTTGAGACAGTTGGCGGAAGTCCCCAGCCTCTTCCCCCGGACCCCGGGAACTTTCGAATGGTTGGGCATCAGTGACGATAAACTCCTCTGGTGGGAGAGGAACCGCTGCTGCCCAATCTAAGCAGGGGCCCGAGAACAGTTCCTGGGAGTGTTCCCGCTCCTGAGCAGGTGTTATTGTAGTGGAGTGAGGAGGCTGGGAGGAAGGAGGAGCAGCAGACAGAGGATTCGGATTGGCAGCAGTGGACGGCGCAGAACTGCGGGTAGACGATAGGTTGCTCGAAGCACTTTCTGCCATCCAGGACAGGACCTGCTCACACTGCTCATTTTCTAATAACCGTCTCCCGCGTGGACCCATTAATTGGGCGATGAATGTGGGGACACCAGAAACGTGCCTCTCTCCTAATCGCGCAGCAGTCGGCTGCGACACACCTGGATCAGGAGCTTGGCCTGTGCCCACACCCTGACTTGGCCCTCCGCGTCCTCGGCCGCGTCCACGTCCTCTAGGCCTACCCCTACCCCTCAGCATGCTGTATTACCAGTGATTTGATTTCACAGGCAGCTAATAAATTGGCGCAAGACTGCAGGCCAAATATAATTTTTTCCCTTTTTTGAAAACGAAAGGCCCCACTGCCTCTAGTGAATGAATAATCTAAGTTTAATAACTGTGCTGTTTTCCTGCTAATGTGTCACAGAACGTGAGGGTAGCAGAGTTATTAACTGTGGCAGAGCAGGTATTTTTTTTCCCGATTAAGGAAAGCAAATGGCGAAGCCAGGAGTAAAACGTAGCTGGGTGCGTATGATTTTTACAGGTTGCACACGCAGCCGACACGTGTCCACCGGCGTTAGTACGGACAGAGGCAGGACAAATAGAATTATTTTCCGTTTTTTTGCACCAAAAGGCAGCACTGCGTATATTCTATGAACATGAGAAGTTTAATAACTGTGCTGTTTTCCTGCTAATGTGTCACAGAACGTGAGGGTAGCAGAGTTATTAACTGTGGCAGAGCAGGTATTTTTTTTTCCCAATTAAGGAAAGCAAATGGCGAAGCCAGGAGTAAAACGTAGCTGGGTGCGTATGATTTTTACAGGTTGCACACGCAGCCGACACGTGTCCACCAGCGTTAGGACGGACAGAGGCAGGACAAATAGAATTATTTTCACTTGTTTTACAAGCAAAAGGCAGCACTGCGTATATTCAATGAATAATAACTGTGTTGTGGCCCTGCCTACACAATTCTTTCCCTGCAGTATCAATGGAGGGTGGAATGCTCTGCAGAGGCGATTTTGAGAAGCAAAAAAAAATGCAGCACAGCTAACAGCAGCCTGGACAGTACTGCACACGGATAAATATGGCCCTAGAAAGGACCGTTGAGGTTCTTGAAGGCTACACTCACTCCTAACACTCTCCCTGCCTATGCAGCACTTCTGTCCCTAATGCCGGGTGCAACGCTCTGCAGAGCCGATTTTGAGAAAAAAAAAATGGCACTGCTAACAGCAGCCAACACACAGCTATCAGTGGCCCTAATAAGGACCTTTGGGGGGTCTTGAAGCCTACACTAACTACCAATTCTTTCCCTACAGCAGCTCCGGTACAAACAGCACTGTCCCTCATCTAACTCACACCGCATCTGAGCCGAACCGCGGGAGGGGCCGACTTTTAGGTTCGGGTGACACCTGATCTTCCCAGCCACTCACAGCAGGGGGGTGGTATAGGGCTTGAACGTCACAGGGGGAAGTTGTAATGCCTTCCCTGTCTTTCAATTGGCCAAAAAAAGCGCGCTAACGTCTCAGGGAAGGAAGTGAAAGTAACCAGAACACCGCATGGTGTTCGTTACGAATAACGAACATCCCGAACACCCTAATATTCGCACGAATATCAAGCTCGGAAGAACACGTTCGCTCATCTCTAATCCCGACTAAAGCCCCGCCTCCAGGAACACCTCCGCGCACATTTATAGCTAAACTCTTAAACTACAGAAATAGAGATAAATTCTGGATTAAGAGCGCTTGGTAGCGAAATAAGACTAACATACATATGTAGGTCAATGACAGGCACACCAATTACTTTCAGGCTTGTGGTTGTCTACATTATTCTTATGCCCCAGAAATTGCATATACAACTTGCATATATACTGTTTAATACTTTATACATGGATAAAGAAACTCTGAGGAGACAGTATCTGAGCTAAGGAAGAGCTATATAGAGAGAACTGACAAGAAAATACGCTTTATAAACCCCACTAACAGTTTTGCCATTCCTGAAACACTGTGCTAAAGTTTTCTTTAGTATTCACAAATTTCTATGAATTGTCTACTCCTCTTCACTTTCGCCTTCTAACACTGTTTTAACATAAACAACTGCGCAATAGAAAATGAACAGGAAGAAGCCCCCTCCTTTTTTCCCTCTCAGGGAGTTTGTCACTAACTGATTTATGATGGTGCCTAAAACCTTAACTCTTTAGTTTCCTGACTCACACTTCTTATTAAATGAAGTCCAGCCTAACTACACTTTGTTAAATGAACTGGTAGTTTGAACAATTGCTCTTAAATTACAGTTAAAGTACTTTTATCCTGTAGTGCCAGTCCAGGTCACCACATGTACAGGGGCACTATGCGCTAATATACCATCAAACCACACTCCATGTTAAGCCACATCCCAAAACCATGTCCTTTTTGTTTACCTTGGCCTGTATTCTTTGGTGAGAACGGTGGCAACCCAAAGGCCAACATGAGGTTTTCACAGACTTTGATTACCTCTGGCCATTACCAGGAATTATACTAATCGAAAATGTACTGAAGATGTGACATTACACATATCCTTACAATTAAATTAATTGTATTCACCTGATTTTCCCCTAAAATTAGCAGTAACTGTGATATAAAGACAGGTACAGTACTTTTGATACATGCAATCTACATTTTGCTCACTAGATGGGAGCACAGTCCTCCGTACACAAGATTTCCACGAAACAACCTCAGACTCCTGCACATAAGTAGCACAGAATGAACTTGAGAAGGGATAGAACAAGTACTTGACCCCAGAAGTGTGAATCTATAGCAGTCTTTTCTTGTAAACATGTGCAACATGCTCCACGTCACAGAGAAAAAAATTAAAGGGTGTGTTATTTTTAGATTGTGTTAATAGTATGTGCTGACTTTATATTCACTCCAGTGAGTCACGGCTATATCCTTCCTATAGTGATGGTGGGGCATTTAATGAATTTACATTGTAACTGAAAATACTTAAGGGGGCATATTTACTTGGACTGACACTTCAGAAATTGCCTGAAAAGTTAAGTACACTTGAACCCCTTTACAATCCAATTTGGGATTCAGGGTTTCCTAGGATGTTTTCTCTTTCTGCCATTATACAATGGTGCCATCCGCTGGCTAGAGCCAGTACTGCGGTATGAGACATGCTGGAGAGGCCCCCGACAACAGAGCGGCCAGTAATATACAGTAAGAATACCCTGCCGGACGTCTTCCGACATTGGAACTCTACAGCCTTCAATCAGAATGTCTGAAGATATCAGACAGTGGATTGGAGTGGAAACCCAGCAGTGGGAAGGGGGCATCATTGACTAGGGTCGCAGAGTGGCATTATAACTAAGTGGGGCCTCAGAAGGTATACTAGTACTATAGGAGGGTACGGAGAGTTTCATTGTGGGTAGTGGTACAACCAGTGACAAGCAGTAAGAGGCCTGCAATCTCTGAGCGGTTTCTAAGAAATGGCTGAGAAGCTGTGTCAGGGTGGCGGTGAGTGCAGCATGCTCTTTGTAATCTTGCTCACCATGGAAGGTATACAACAGGATCTGGACGACTTGCGAAATTAGGTGATCGTGATGCCAGTGCCTGGGTTCAAAAGCACTTGGTAGCAAAATAAGACTAACACATCTATGTAAGTGTACTACAAGCACACCATTTACTTTCAGGCACGTGGCTGTCTGCATTGATTTAAGCACAAGAAATTACAAATACAACCTGAATATACACAGTTTAACATTTTGAACAAATTATTAAACAGCATGTATGCAAGTACTTGGATAAAAATGGAGTAATTAACCAGAGCCAGCATGGGTTTGTAACAAACAAGTCATGCAAGACTAATCTAATTTCCTTCTATGACAGAATCACCGACTGGGTTGATCAGGAAAATGCGGTGGATATAGTATATCTTGACTTTAGTAAAGCATTTGACAAAGTATCTCATGCCATACTTAGTGAAAAAATTACCAAATATGGGACTGAAAAAGCAACTGTTAGGTGGATTCACAACTAGCTGAGTGATCGTACTCAAACAGTGGTCATTAGAGATGAGCGAGCACCAAAATGCTTGGGTGTTCGTTGCTCGAGTCGAACTTTTAGCGATGCTCGAGAGCTCGTTTTGAGTAACGAAGCCCATTGAAGTCAATGAGCGACTCGAGCATTTTTGTATATGACCGATGCTCCGGATAGGTCTTCACTTGTGAAAAACCAGAAAACATGCGAAATTCATGCAAACACCACAGAAACGGATAGGGCAGGGGCAGCATGTAGGGCTGCATCTGAGGCTCCCAGGTCTCACTATTAAGCCACAATAGGGGCAAGAGTCTGCCCCCCCCCCCCCCCCCTCTAACAATTTTTACTTTGGACAAACGCTCATTAGCGAGGCACACCTTAGCAAAGCACCACACTACCTGCAGCCAAGCACAATCACTGCCTGCGGGTCACACCGCTGCCTCTTCTCCTGGGATACATGCTGCCCAACCCCCCACATGACCCTGCGTCCACAGCACACATAAGTTTCCCTGGCCAGCCTTCAGCCTTCAGCTGCCCTCTTGCCACACGCTCGCTTCATAGCCACAGCACCCTCATGTCTATTTCCAAGTGCATCTGCGATGAGGAGGAACTGGAGCACACACTGCAGAGGGTTGGCAGGGCCAGGCAGTGACCCTCTTCGAAAGGGGGTGCGATAGCCCACAATGCTGTTGAGAATTGATGAGAAATTGACGTTCGATCTTGACGTAAGCGGGCCCATGGTCAAGCTCGTTCCCAGCCTCCATCTTGTGTGACCCAAGGTGCAGCGAGTTACATAGCAATGTGGAATCCATGTGCCTCCACACAATTCATTCTGTGTTGGTGTCGGATAGCTCAATCGACACCGCAAGGGGAAAGCCATCTGCACTCTGCCCCCAAGTCAGTCAGTGTCTTTGTGCCAGACAGGTAAATCACCGCAATGGAAAGTCTGTGTGTACCCACAGCATAGGGGGGTCCTAGGCGAACCAAGACATGAACCATGAAGAAATCAAAGTGCCCAAACATGGCAGATTTTCACTGCACCAAAGACATAGGCCTCTGCACAAACCCTCAGCAATCGCGGGCATGAAGCGGACTTCGATGCTAGTTCAGCTGCGAAGGTCTCAGTAAATCAGTTACGTTTTCTTTCACCGCTCCAATGACTGGATTAGCCAGGAAAAAGTTCCACCTGGTGCAGTTGCAGTTCCCCCGGGACATAGGCCTCAGCCCACACCCTCAGCAATCGCGGGCATGAAGCGGACTTCGATGCTAGTACAGCATTGAATGTCTCATGCAGTAACGCTCCTCTTCTTTGGCCCAAACCAGTGTATCAGATAACTGTGGTAACACGAGAGCAAATACATTATGCCCAGTGCTGATCCCCTGACCCCAAGCAGGAGGAGGAGGTGGCCTTACAAGGCCAAGAAACCATGACCAGGACCCACTGTAGCCTGTGGGGGAAGTATGTGAGCAGGCCCTGTGTCCGGCTCGGTCCCAGCAAACACACTGTGGTACCCAATGTGCCGCGAGTTACATAGCAATGGGCAATCCGGGTCCCCTCACACTATTTATTCTGTGTTGGTGTTGGATAGCTCAATCGACACTGCAAGGGGAAAGCCATCTGCACTCTGCACCCAAGTCAGTCAGTGTATTTGTGTCAGACAGGTAAAACACCGCTATGGGAAGTCCGTTTGCACCCACACCATGGGTGGGTCCAAGGAACTTAAAGACGATACACATAAAGAAATCAGAGTGCCCAAACATGGCAGACTTTCACTGCCCCGAGGACATAGGCCTCTGCACAAACCCTCAGCAATCGCGGGCATGAGGTGGACTTCGATGCCAGTTCAGCTTTGAACGTCTCATTGAGGCAGTAACGCGCCTCTTCTGTGGCCCAAACGAGTTTCTCCGATAACTGTGGTAACATGATAGGAAATACATATTGGCCTTGGCCCACAATTGATGCCCTAGTCAGTGAGTGTTTGGGGGCCAGATGGGTAATCCACCGCGATGGGAAGTCTGTGTGCACCCATAGTGTAAACAGACCTCTGTAAAATTCCAGTAGAAAAGGTATAAGCAGACCCCTGTAACATTTCGGTTGCAGTAGTATAGGCACACCCCAGTACCATTTCTGTAGTACAAATATAGGCAGATCCCTGTAACATTTCAGTAGCAGTAGTATAGGCAGACCCCAGTACCATTTTTGTTGTAGAAGTATAGGCAGACCCCAGTAACATTTATGTAGCAGCAGTATAGGCAGACCCCAGCACCATTTCTGTAGTAGAAGAATAGGCAGACCCCTATAACATTTACGTGGCAGAAGTATAGGCAGACCCCTGTAACATTTTTGCAGCAGCAGTATAGGCAGACCCCTGTAACATTTACGTGGCAGAAGTATAGGCAGACCCCTGTAACATTTACATGGCAGCAGTATAGGCAGACCCCAGTACCATTTCTGTTGTAGAAGTATAGGCAGACCCCTGTAACATTTAAGTGGCAGAAGTATAGGTAGACCCCTGTAACATTTACGTGGCAGAAGTATAGGCAGACCCCTGTAACATTTATGGAGCAGCAGTATAGGCAGACCCATGTAACATTTACGTGGCAGCAGTATAGGCAGACCCCTGTAACATTTATGGAGTAGCAGTATAGGCAGACCCCTGTAACATTTACGTGGCAGAAGTATAAGCAGACCCCTGTAACATTTACGTGGCAGCAGTATAGGCAGGCCTCAGTACCATTTCTGTTGTAGAAGTATAGGCAAACCCCTGTAACATTTAAGTGGCAGCAGTATAGGCAGACCCCTGTAACATTTATGTAGCAGCAGTATAGGCAGACCCCTGTAACATTTATGTGGCAGAAGTATAGGCAGACCCCTGTAAAATTTTTGTAGCAGCAGTATAGGCAGACCCCTGTAACATTTACGTGGAAGAAGTATAGCAGACCCCAGTAACAATCTTGTAGCAGAAGTATAGGCAGGCAGACCCCAGTAGTCATAGTATAGGCCAACCTCTGAAACATTGGGGTACCATGAGTGTAGGCGAAAGCCGGAAAAATTAGTTGGATAAGAGTGTAGGCGTGGGCCCGAAAAATAAGTGTACCAAGAGTACAAGTGTACCTCTGAAAAATTTATCAACCGAGAGGGCAGGTGAAACCCATAAATATTTTTTGAAAGATACAGCTCGCTGTTGCTTAATTTGTAACAGAGCCTGGAGGCAGCCCTGTTAAAAAAAATTGGTTCATGTTAAAGTATCAATACTTTTGAAACTTTTAAAAATTGTAAAAACATTGTTAGATGAGCCTTTTGAGCCGCAGAAAAATTGGCAGTTCAGCGCGATGACATGTTGTTTCTGGAGGAGGAGTAGCAGGAGGAGGACTAATATCAGAGACAGATTGACAAAGCTAAATACCCCGTTTTTCTGGTGATAGAGAAGAGTGCTTTTATCTGCGGTTGCAGTGAAAAGAATCTTTAGGTTCCGCTGCTCTCCGCCGGTGGCGAAGCGAAGTCTGGGGAAATCCAGGCTTTGTTCATCTTTATGAGTGTAAGCATATCGGCACTAGCAGTTAACAGGCGGGTACGCTTGTCTATGATGATTCCCCCAGCTGCACTAAACACCCTCTCTGACAAGACGCTACTGGCAGGGCAAGCCAGCACCTCCAGGGCATACAGCGCAAGTTCGTGCCACATGTCCAGCTTTGACACCCAATAGTTGTATGGAGCAGAGGCATCACGGAGGATGGTGGTACGATCGGCTACGTACTCCCTCACCATCTTTTTACAGTGCTCCCTCTGATTCAGCCTTGACTGGGGAGTGGTAACACAGTCTTGCTGGGGAGCCATAAAGCTGGCAAAGGCCTTGGAGAGTGTTCCTCTGCCTGCGCTGAACATGCTGCCTGATCTCCACGCCACCCCTGCTACTTGGCCCTTGGAACTGCGACTTCTGCTGCTAGCGCTGTCAGATGTGAAGTTTAGCATCACTTTGTCCACCAGGGTCCTGTGGTATTGCATCACTCTCGTACCCCTTTCCTCTTCTGGAATGAGAGTGAAAAGGTTCTCCTTGTAACGTGGGTCGAGAAGGGTGTACACCCAGTAATACGTGTTGGCCAGAATGCGTCTAACGCGAGGGTCACGAGAAAGGCAGTCTAACATGAAGTCAGCCATGTGTGCCAGGGTGCCAGTCACAAGACATGGCTGTCCTCACTAGCAAGATGACTTTTAGGATCCTCCTCCTCCTTCTCCTCCTCCACAGCCCATACACGCTGAACAGATGAGAGGCAAGCAGCATGGGTACCCTCTGCAGTGTGCCCAGCTGTTTATTTCCCCTCCTCCTGCTCCTCCTCCTGCTCCTCCCCCTCCTCCTCCTCCTCCTCCTCCAAAACGCGCTGAGATATAGACATGAGGGTGGTCTGGCTATCAAGCGACATACTGTCATCCCCTGTCTCCTGTTCCAACCGCAAAGCGTCGGCCTTTATGCCTTGCAGCGAACTTCTCAGCAGGCATAGCAGGTGGACTCCTCGGTAGAGAATTGGGGAGGCTGACTACCACTATGCCGGCCATGTTGGAGTTGGTATTCCACTATTGCTCTACGCTGCTCATAGAGCCTGGCCAACATGTGCAGCGTAGAATTCCACCGTGTGGGCAGATCGCACAGCAGTAGGTGCTCTGGCAGATTAAACTGATGTTGCAGGGTCCACAGGGTGGCAGCGTCCATGGTGGACTTGCGGAAATGTGCGCAGACGCGGCGCACCTTGCCGAGCAGGTCAGATAAGTGCGGGTAGTTTTTCAGAAACCGCTGAACCACCAGATTGAAGACGTGGGCCAGGCATGGCACGTGTGTGAGGCTGCCGAGCTGCAGCGCTGCCACCAGGTTACGGCTGTTGTCACACACGACCATGCCCGGTTGGAGGCTCAGCGGCGAAAGCCAGAGGTCAGTCGGCTCTGTCAGACCCTGCAACAGCTCGGGGGCCGTGTGCCTCTTGTCACCTAGGCTGAGTAGTTTCAGCACGGCCTGCTGACGCTTGCCCACTGCAGTGCTGCCACGCCGCGCCACACCGACTGCTGGCGACGTGCTGCTCACACTTCTTAATTGAGAGGTAGAGGTTGCGTAGGAGGATGGGGAGGGTTTAGAGGAGGTGGCATAGACCGCCGCAGATACCAGAACCAAGGAAGGACCCGCTATTCTGGGTGTGGGTAGGACGTGTGCGGTCCCAGGCTCTGACTCGGTCCCAGCCTCCACCAAATTCACCCAATGTGCCGTCAGGGAGATATAGTGGTCCTGCCCACCAGTACTTGTCCACGTGTCCGTGGTTAAGTGGACTTTCCCAGTAACCGCGTTGGTGAGGGCACGATTGATGTTGCGGGAAACGTGCTGGTGTAGGGCTGGGACGGCACACTGGGAAAAATAGTGGCGACTGGGGACCGCGTAGCGTGGGACCGCCACCACCATCTTTTTTTGAAAGCCTCCGTTTCCACAAGCCTGTACGGCAGCATCTCCAGCCTGATTAATTTGGCAATGTGCACGTTTAAAGCTTGAGCGTGCGGGTGTGTGTGGCGGCGTATTTGCACTTGCGCTAGCGACAGCTGGACGCTGCGCTGAGAGACATTGCTGGATGGGGTCGAGGACAGCAAAGGTGAGGATGAGGTTGCAGGCCGGGAGGCGCTCGTGCCTGTGTCCTGAGTGGGGGGTTGGATCTGAGTGGCAGGTTGGGGCACAGGGGAAGAGGCAGTGGTGCAACCCGGAGGCGGTGAACGGCCTTCATCCCACCTTGTGGGGTGCTTGGCCATCATATGCCTGCACATGCTGGTGGTGGTGAGGCTGGTAGTGGTAGCTCCCTGGCTGATCTTGGCGCGACACAGGTTGCACACCACTGCTCGTCTGTTGTCCGTGCTTTCACTGAAAAACATCCACACCTTTGAACAACTAGGCCTCTGCACTGTGGCTTGGCGTGAGGGGGTGCTTTGGGAAACAGTTGGGGGATTCTTCGCTCTGGCCCTGCCTCTACCCCTGGCTACCCCACTGCCTCTTCCAACCTGTCCTGCTGCTGCACTTGCCTCCCCCTCTGAAGACCTGTCCTCAGTTGGCTTAGCAAACCAGGTGGGGTCAGTCACCTCATCGTCCAGCTGCTCTTCCTCCGAATCCTCTGTGCGCTCCTCCCTCGGACTTACTGTCCTTACTACTACCTCACTGATAGACAACTGTGTCTCATCATCATCGTCCTCTTCACCCACTGAAAGTTCTTGAGACAGTTGCCGGAAGTCCCCAGCCTCATCACCCAGACCCGGGGAACTTTCCAAAGGTTGGGCATCGGTCACGACAAACTCCTCAGGTGAGAGAGGAACCATTTTTTCCCAATCAAGGAAGGGACCCGAGAACAGTTCCTGGGAGTCTGCCTGCTCATCAGAATGTGTCATTTTCATGAAGTCAGGAGGCTGGGAGGAAGGAGGAGCAGCAGCCAGAGGATTCAGAGTTGCAGCAGTGGACGGCGTAGAAGACTGGGTGGTCGATACATTGCTGGATACATTTTCTGCCATCCATGGCAGGACCTGCTCACACTGCTCTGTTTGTAATAAAGGTCTACGACGTGGACCCATAAATTGTGATATGAAGCTGGGGACCCCAGAAACTTGCCTCTCTCCTAATCCCACAGCAGCCGGCTGTGATTCACCGGGACCAGAAACTCGGCCTGTGCCCACACCCTCACTTGGACCTCCGCGTCCTCGCCCGCGTCCACGTCCTCGAGCCCTACCCCTACCCCTCAGCATGGTGGATTACGAATAGAGCAGACACTGAGCGGTGTAAATAATTATGAAATTATTTGCGTACACTTTCACGCTGACAGCGGTATTGTAACGCTAACTCCAGGCAGAAACAAAAAATACGGAAGGCTACAAACAGGCCTAGCTGTGCAATAGTGATGCACTACAACTTCCACCAGACACCCTGTAAATTTTAGACGCTCAGAGGTAGCCCAACAATGGAACTTTTTTTTTTTTCTTTTTGAACAAGAATACAGGCTATATAGTGTGTATATGACTTTCCCTCTATCAGTGGATGTGGCCGTACGCTGTGCGTTACGTTCACTGCAGACACAGACCGGTGTAAAAAATTATGGAATTATTGGCGTACAGTTTGACGCTGAGAGCCGTATTGTAACACAAACTGCAGCCAAAAAAAAAAGGCAGCAAAAAGGGCTGGCTGTTCAATAGTGATGCACTACAACTCCGACCAGACACCCTGTAAAATGCAGATGGTCAGAGGTAGCCCTAAGAAGGACCGTTGGGGTTCTTGTAGACAGGATCCTACACTACCACTGTCTCTATCTCAGCACCACTTTTCCTATACTCTGTATTACAGACTGCAGACTTAGAACGCTATAGCTGTAATAGCCTGCACAGCCCGAGATGAAAAAAAAAAATTGGTGCAAAACTGCTCCCAGCATCCACAACAGTAATGCACACGGTCATATGTGGCCCTAAGAAGGACCTTTGGGGTTCTTGAGAACAGGATCCTACACTAACACTATCCCTGAATAAGCAGCAGCACTTTCCCTATGCTCTCCCAGTGTGTGTCAGAGGCGATCCGCAGGCGGGACCGCTTTAAGTACTCAGCTTTCACTTGATCTCGCCAGCCACTCACTGCAGGGGGGTGGGATAGGGCTGGCACGTCACAGGAGGAAGTGGTAATGCCTTCCCTGCATGTCTATTGGCTAAAAAATGGCGCTAAACATGCAGGGAAGGAAATGGAATTGACTCGAGTACTGCGTGGTGCTTGTCTCGAGTAACAAGCATCTCGAACACCCTAATGCTCGAACGAGCATCAAGCTTGGACGAGTGTGCTCGCTCATCTCTAGTGGTCATAAATGGCTGTACATCCAAGTGGAAGAATATATCAAGTGGGGTACCACAGGGCTCTTTCCTAGGCCCTGTGTTGGTCAACATTTTTATAAATGATGTGGAGGAGAGAATGGATGGGAAACTGATCAAATTTGCTACCAACACTAAGCTAGGAGGGATAGCTAACACTAGGGAAGAGAGAGAGTATTCAAAAAGATCTAGAAAAGCTTGAACAGTGGGCAGCCACTAATAAAATGGTATTTAACAAGGAGAAATGCAAAGTCCTACATCTGGGCTAGAAAAAAGAAAAAAGCACAAACAGAATGGAAGGAATCGGGCTAAGCGGCAGCACATGTGAAAAGACTTGGGTATATTAATAGATCATAGACTGAACATGGGTCAACAATGTGATGCAGCAGCCAAAAAGACAAACACAATTCTGGGATGTATTAAGAGAAACATAGAGTCTAGATCACGCGAGGTAATTATCCCCTTCTACTCTTTCTTAGTCAGACCTCATCTGGAATACTGTGTCCAGTTCTGGGCACCCCACTTAAAAAAAAACATAGACAAACTGGAGCAAGTTCAGAGAAGAGTTACCAAGATGGTAAGCAGTCTCCAAAGCATGTCCTATGAGGAACAGTTAAAGGATCTGGGAATGTTTAGCTTGCAAAAAAGAAAGCTGAGAGAAGACTAAATAGATGTCTACAAATATCTAAAGGGCTGTCACAGTGCAGAGGGATCAGCCCTATTCTCATTTGTACAAGGAAATACTAGAAGCAATGGGATGAAACTGAAAGGGAGGAGACACAGATTAGATATTAGAAAAACCTTTCTGACAGTGAGGGTGATCAATGAGTGGAACAGGTTACCACGGGAGGTGGTGAGTTCTTCTTCAATTTAAGTATTCAAACAAAGGCTGGACAAATATCTGTCTGTGATGATTTAGTGAATCCTGCACTGAGCAGGGGGTTGGACCCGATGACCCTGGAGGTCCCTTCCAACTCTACCATTCTAGGATTCTGAGTCCGAAGCGAAGGTTGGTTCGGGTTGACAGCTTGATCTTGCAGCTTGATATTAAAGAACAAATTTGTTCATTTTTCCCGGGACAATATACTGAACTAAGGCTGAACCCTAGGTCTGAAATTGCTATGGGGTTTACACATTCTACTTCTCCCCAAACGCTACATTATGCAATTACATTTTCAGCATAAAATACCATACACATATTAAATAAACTGACTGATATATTACCTGGAAAAGAGGAAAAATTAGTCAAGTCATGAATCACAGCTTAAATTACTGAGTGTCTATTAATGCTGGGGATGAAAATTAGTTAAGCCAATGAGCAAGCAAAAAGGATAATCAACAATTTAAGTGCAAAAGTTCTCCAAGCAGTCTCTTCGGGTGCAAACTTTAGAACGTTATCCCCGATGATAGGACGTAGGATGATCAGGAATGGGTTGTGGACTTGGCTGGTGAAGTGATACCATAAAGCTGGGCATCAGATGCCAGGTCCTCGGATTACCATTGTGAAAGACTGAAGGGACTGAATTGTCGATATCCGGAGTAAGGTCTAGATCTCCATTGGTAACATTGGATTCACTGTCAGAGTCTTCTGAAGGTGGAGCTGCTAATGAACACAGTATAAGTCTGCTCCGATGTATGATCTTTGATATATGATTCTTCTGTCCGATATAATACATTTTTTAATCTGGTAGGGTTTGGACAAAATGGTGTAAGGCTGTTGCTCTCATATAGAATCCAATTTTACAATCTGTGGAAGTTTCTTTAGCCAGCTTTAGCATTTTTGTCAAAGTCACTTTGCTGCTTTCGATGAACTTCCTTCATGCTGACAATAATAATTTCCTGGGATTCTTGAAGTCTCAGTTGATGCTCTTGCACCCAATCAGTGGTTGGCAAAGGGTTAACTTCATCGTGGGTTGTAATCCAAGGGCTAGATTGGCGGGTAACTTGTCTGGTCGGCCAAACATTAAGTAGTATGGAGTGTACCTAATAGAACAGTGGGGTGTGTTGTTGGAGGTAAATATCAGTTTTGGTAGGAGTGTTGGCCGGTCAGCTTTGTCGTCGGCAGGAATTGTTCTCAACAATCCAAGAATAGTTTCATTGGCTTTCTCAGAAAGTCCATTTTCTTGAGGATGGTAGGCGGTGGGTCTTAGTTTCTTACAACAGTACAATTGACATAACTCTTGGAACAGTTGTAATTCATAAGCGGCACCTCTATCAATCAGGATCTTTTCTAGACAGCCGTAGGGGATTAAGAAATTCTTCCAAACCATCTGAGCAGTGGTTTTTGCAGTCAACTCTTTCATGGGGATGGCAATGGTGTATTTTGTGTAGTAATCAATCATGGTGAGAACATAGCTGTAACCGGTTCTGCTGGGCTCAGTCTTTAGATGGTCGATAACCAGAATTTCAAGGGGTTGCGTCGGTTTGATGGGATGTAGAGGAGCTCTTTGGTCTGCTTTGACTCTTCTTCTGGTTTCGTACACTGTATACTCTTGGCACCATTTCTCGATGTCAGCTCTCATGCCAATCCAATAGAAACGTCTACAAATAGTAGTTATTTGTACACCAAAGTGTTCTGATTGGTCATGGTAAGCGGTCAGAATCATACTTGCATCTCGCTGGGGAATCAATATTTGTTGCACTCGGTGACTGGTAACAGAATCTATAGAATTTCTACATAACAGACTTCTTCTAAGGAACAGTCTCTTTCTTTGTCACCATAGTCGCTGTAGTTCTGGATCTAGATGGCCTTGTCTAATCCTACTGTGGGTGATACCTGAAGAAAGGTAGTCTAGAAGTTCACCGAAGATTTGACTTTCTGTTTGCAGAGTGAACTACTGTTGATCTTCTTTCTGTGTTGTTGATACAGTATCTTTGGCTTGGAGAGCGTTCAGAAAAGCCATTTTGGCACCAAAATCAGGTAGCTCTATTTCTTTCCATTGATCCTTGTCATCATCTGCACAGACTCTAGCGTAAGGCAAATAGGATAATGCATCGGCATTATTGTTACTTTTTCCAGTGCGGAACCTGATTGTGAAGTGGAAATCAGCAAGACAGGAGACCCAACGTTGTTCTAAGGCACCAAATTTGGCAGTGTTCAGGTGAGCTAGGGGGTTGTTGTCAGTGAAGACCACAAAGGTAACTGAAGCAAGATGGTCTTTAACCCTTCAGTGACCAAGCTTGTTTGCGCTTTAATGACCAGGCCAAATTTTGGAAATCTGACATGTGTCACTTTAACATATAATAACTCCATAAAGGTTTTGCATATCCAAGTGATTCTGACATTGTTTTTTCGCCACATATTGTACTTCATTTAGGTGGTAAAAATAGACTGATAGAATTTGTGTATATTTATTAAAAGCGCCAAAATTGGGAACATCTTGAAAAAAATTGTCCTTTTTTCGCATTTGTCAAACACACTGTATAGATTTTTGATAAGATATATATTTCGATTTGTTTCCTATATTCTGGAAGCACATTTTTTTAACTATTTAGGAGATGTACAAATTTAACATTAATTATTAATATTTCGAGAAACACTTTGTTTTCCTGCACCAAGCCAAGATGGCAAAGGATCATAGGTGTCAGAATGATAGATACCCCCACAAATGAACCCATTTTAAAAACTACACTCCTTAATATATTCACTGAGGGGGGTCATGAGTATTTTGACACTATAGTTTTTTTCAGGAGTTAATGCAATTTAGAGGAGAAAAAAAATAAAAAAATTGTTTTTCTATAGTGCACATGAAAATGAGGATTTGCACCCCTAAATGGGTACCCCTGTTTGTCCTGTGTTCAGAAACATACCGTTATGGCCTTAATTTTATGTCTGTATACACAATGGGGCCTAAACCGAAAGGAGCAGCTGGCGGCTTTCGGAACAGACATTTTGCTTGAAGGTGTTTTAAGCCCCATAGTACACTTGTAGAGTCCTTAATCTGCAGAGAACCCCCACAAATACTCCCAATTTGAAAACTAGACCCCTCAACGCATTCATCTAGGGGTGTACTGCATATTTTAATCCCACACTTTTTGAATGAATTTAAGTAAAGCAGAAGGAAAAAATTAGATTTTAATTTTTTTGGCAATCATGTCATTTTTAAAAGTTTTTTTGTACAGCATACATATTAATAAAGACCTGCACCCCAAAATGGATCCCCATTTTTGTCCTGTGTTTAGAAACAAACCCATTGTAGCCCCAATCTGCTTACTGGACACATGGCTAGGCCTGTAATGAAGGGAACACCCTTTGGCTTTCAGGGCACAACAGAATAAATTCCAGGCCTCATTGCCCACTTGTAGAGCAATCAAGGTGCCAAAATGATAGAACGCCCCCCACAAGTGACCCCACTTTAAATTCTAGACCCATTTATCTAGGCGTGTACTGAGCATTCTGACCCCACAGTTTTTTGCAAAAATTATTATAAAGAATGTCAAAAATAAATAAAATGTAATTTTTTTCATAAATTTCACTTTCATGACAGTTTTCTGTTGTTTCAAGCAGGGAAAACTCGGGAGACGCACCCGAAATGTTAAAGCACTAGTTCTTCTGTGTTCAGCAATATCCCAATTGTAGCCCCAATCTACTTACAGGACACATGGCTAGGCCTATAATGAAGGGAACACCCATTGGATTGCGTATTTTGACCCCACAGTTTTTGAATGAATCTAAGCAAAGCAGAAGGAAAAAATTACTATTTTCATCTTTTTGGCAATTGTATCATTTTAAAAAGACGTTTTTTTTTTACAGCACACATATGAATGAAGACTTGCACCCCAAAATGGATCCCTCTGTTTGTCGCATGTTCAGAAACATACCCATTGCAGCCCCAATTACTTTCAGGAGACATGGCTAGGCCTGTAATGAAGAGAACAGCCATTGGATTTCAGGGTACAACTAAATAAATTTGAGGCCCCATTGCTCACTTGTGCAGTAAAAAAAAAAATTGACTCCCTAAAAATAACCCCCACCCCTCCCCTTAGGGGTAAGTACGGAGACCTGGTTGAGATGGGCACTTAAAACCGGGAATCCCTTCCCGCATGCTTGCAGCAAACCCGACACTTTTTGGGGGGGTATTTCTTGACCTCAGTGTCAGAGATGGGGTGTTAAAAGTGGCGCAATTTGAGGCTTCGTAAGCTTGCTGAGGTGCGGTGTCTCACACAGAAGGCGCTCAACAAGCTGCTCCTGGAACTGCAGGAAGGCGAGCGCTCCCTCGGACTTTTTGTAAATTACGTATTACAGGTAGTGATCTGAATAACACCGGGCTCACATGGCCATATGTGGAATCTGCTTGTGGAGGCCCGCAGCGGATCCCAGCTGTGAGCCCGGCCCCTGACTCTGTGTACGGCCGCGTAATGTACTGCGCATAACTGCCTACTCTTGCAGGCAGTCATGCATAGTACACCTTTTGTTTGTTTGATGCGGGTACCAGCAGCCCATACACAATGTAGTTGTAAATGGGCTGTGGGTATATCTGCAATAGTGTACAATGGGGTCTATGTCGCAGATACCTGCCGTACAATAGCATATGTTGTGTTCTGTTTTCTGATGCGTAATTCTGACCCGCTAAGGTCAGCAGAATAGTGTAATCCAATGCATTTGATTGATCCGTGTATTAACGCAGATTAAATGCATGTGGAATCCGCTATTCCTATCCGGCCTAAGGTAGATTGCTACCTTTTTATCATGTGACCGGGGACCTCTCATCAAGGCCTCTGGTCACTGATCCAGGCTCTCGGCTACCGTTGGTTGCCAGGAGCAAGAAGATTTTAAATTTCCTGAGCCCTCCTCTGCTACTGCGCATGTGTCCGTCATTTTGCCGGTGGGCGCATGCACAGAAGCTGGGGAAGGTCCGAAGAGGAATATCGCGTCAGGTTAAAAATGCGGAGGTCTACAGTAAGAAGTTTCATCTCCCCTCATCGATTGCATTGGTGAGGGGAAATTATACTTCAACTTAGAAAAAATAAAACTTTTACGTGATCGTCATTATCCAATGGCTTCTGCGCTTGCGTCTGCCATTTTGCCGATGGCTATATGCGCAGAAGCCAGGGAAAGGTCTGCGGATAAAGATCCCATTTGGGGGACATCACCAAAGGCCTTAGTTAGGTAATTTCCCCTCCCCTCATGGATCGGATTCGTGACGGGAGGTGAAACTTTAACTTTTTTTTTTACTTTTACATGATTACCGTTGTCTATTGTATAACGGTGATCACATGACTGGGGACCGCATACTGCATCCCCCTCATACACCCGTGAAATCTCCAGGCTCTCGGCTACTTTTGGAAGCCAGGAGCAGAGAGATTTTTAATTTCCCGGCCAATCCTCGGCTTTTGCGTATGCGTCCACCATTTTGCCGACAGGTGCATGTGCGGAAGCTGAGGTCCACAGATAAAGATCCTGTAGCGGGACAAATCTGGGATATGTAGTTTTATCTCCACTCACAGATACGATCCGTGAGGGGAGATGAAACTTTAACTTTTTTTAAAAACTTTTTCTTTACTTTACATGATCGCCATCATAAATTGTATAATAATGAACACACGACTAGGGACCACATACCGCGGCCCCCAGTGATATACCCCTGCTCTGAACTATGTTTGACAGTTAGGAGCAGGGAGAATTAAAATTTCCTGGGTTCTCTGGCCTTCTACGTCCAACATTTTCGTCTGGCACACATGCGCAGAAGACGACTCAAGACGTCCTCGCAGGATTGGAATGCCACGAGACATCATGGAGGACGGAGGTGAATAGTTTCATCTCTCCTCATGAATCCGATCTGTGAGTGGAGATGAGACTTAACTTTCTTTAGCTTTTATTTTACTTTTATGCGATTGCCGCTATCCATTGGGAAATGGTGATCGTGTGACTGGGGGTCGCACACTGAAGACCCCATGACAGCTCCAGGCTATCAGCAACTCCGGCAGCCGATAGCAGGGAACTGTCACACTTGCAGACCCTGCAGCTTTAGTCTACAGCAGCGATTCTCAACCGGGGTGCCGCGGCTCTTTGGCTGGAAATCACGTTGGTACTGTTGTACCTTGACGCAGTGGCGTAGCAAGGTGGGTGCGGGAGTGGCACTCCCCCCTAGCGCTGGTTAAACCTCCCCCGGCAGTCCTGTCATGAGGGGACACACAGACCTGCAGAGCCGTCAGCTTCTAAAACCTGTGATGATGTCATGTCATGCGATACCCTGTGTGGGAGGAGTCAGGGATCACATGACCATGGGGGTGCTCAGTAAATGTAGGACTCTGCTGTGTTATGTATGTCTGTGTGTTGGAGCTGTGGGGGTCAGGATGGATGGATGGAGTTAGTGAGTGGAGCTGTGGGGATCAGGATGGATGGATGGATGGAGTGAGTGGAGCTGGATGGATGGATGGAGTGAGTGGAGCTGCGGGGATCAGGATGGATGGAGTGAGTGGAGCTGTGGGGGTCAGGATGGATTGAGTGAGTGGAGCTGTGGGAATCAGGATGAATGTAGCGGAGCTGTGTGTGTGATGTCGGGGGATCAGGATGGATGTAGCAGAGCTGTGTGTGTGATGTCTGGCGATCAGGATGAATGTAGCGGAGCTGTGTGTGTGATGTCCGGGGATTAGGATGGATGTAGCGGAGCAGTGTGTGCGAGGTCTGGGGATCAGAATGGATGTAGCAAAGTTGTGTGTGCAATATGTGGGGGTCAGGATGGATGTCTGGCCGGCCCTGCAGTGACAGTGTCGGGACCCGAGGATGAGAGCAGAGGAGCAGTAAATGTGGTACAACAAGGTATGTACCATGTACTGCATGTAATCTTGTATGTTTAGGTGGTATACGTTATACCAGCTGTACATATAATTATGTACAGGGCATATCCAGGTTACATCAGCATCACTATATACAAGGGCTGTATATCTGGTATATATAGTAATATGGAGCATGCTGGGGTAACCTGGGTATCTCCTGTATATAATAATATATGTACAGCTGGTACAAGCTAGACATCCCCTGTATATAGTGATATAGAGCATGCTGGGGTAACCTGGATATCTCCTGTATATAATTATATATGTACTACTGGTATAAGCTAGACATCTACTGTATATAGTGATGCCCGGAGGTCAAATAATATGTCGTAACAAGCCACACCCTAGCCACGCCCCTGACCCTCACCATAGCCACACACACTTTTGGTAGGGGTGCTGCACCATAAAAAATTTTTCCCAGGGGTGCCCCAAGGCTGAAAAGATTGGGAAACACTGGCCTACAGTGCGAGTGTGTTTTTACGACCCTGTAGCCCAGACACCCAGGAAGTGAAAACACGTAGGGGTGGTCACTAAGGGGTTAAATCTCTCGGTGATGGCCCACACCAGTGCCAGGAATTCCAACTTGAAGGCACTGTAGTTCTGGTCATTTCTTTCAGTACTTCTGAGGGACCAACTGGCGAAAGTGATGACTCTTTCTTGCTCGTCTTGCACTTGACTGAGTACTGCACCTAAACCCTGGAGACTAGCATCAGTGTACAGTGTTAGCGCAATTTTCGCTATTCAATATACTGTGGGTGCCATATTGGATTTGATTAATGTACAGGCCGGGAGACCCACCCAAATGAACACACATCTACATAGTGTACACCAAGAGGGATCTAATCTTTATTTAGGCTGGTAAAAGTTTACATAAGGTTTCAAACACAGGAAGTTAGGTCATTCAGGGTCCAGTTACAGCTTTTTGTGTTCTGATAGGTCATTCTCATAGGGCGGTATTTGTGAGGTAGCTGTGAGATCATTCACCGGGGAGGAGCTTACCTTGAGCATGCTCTATTCATTTGTGACTTGTTGTCCAAAGGAAATACTTCCTGTTTCTCTCCAGCCATTTCCTGTCCTTTAACACAAAGACATTCCTTTTTGCCATGTGGCTGTAACTTGAGCCCTGGATAAGTTTTCAGCTGGTCAAAACTGGTTTTACCGGTTTATGGACACAATACACTGCTCCTTCAATTCTTGTGGGGAATGCTGTCTTCCCCCATCTTAACATCGTCACAGCTGATAACAGAAAATACACAAAATGGCGAACCTCCCAAAATGACATTCTCCCACAACAGGTGATTGTTCTCAGCAAGAGAAACGACGTAATCTTGTAGATATGATACCTTTTAATGGCTAACAAAAATACATGATGTAATAATAGCGAGCTTCCGAACCAACGCAGGGTTCTTCTTCAGGCTTATGGATTGGATCTGAAGAGGCATGGATATTTATACACACTTATAACATACATACTTATGACAAGGCACAGATATGGATGTGATTGGTTCGCACTTAAAAGGAATTCTGCCCTTATCCGTGATGATTCCCCCAGCCGCACTAAAAACCCTCACTGACAAGACGCTAGCCGCAGGACAAGCAAGCACCTCCAGGGCATACAGCGCGAGTTCAGGCCACATGTCCAGCTTCGACACCCAGTAGTTGTAGGGGGCAGAGGCGTCACGGAGGACGGTCGTGCGATCGGCTACGTACTCCCTCACCATCCTTTTACAGTGCTCCCGCCGACTCAGCCTTGACTGGGGAGCGGTGACACAGTCTTGCTGGGGAGCCAGAAAGCTGTCAAAGGCCTTAGAGAGTGTTTCCCTGCCTGTGCTGTACATGCTGCCTGATCTCCGCGCCTCCCCTGCTACCTGGCCCTCGGAACTGCGCCTTCTGCCACTAGCGCTGTCGGATGGGAATTTTACCATCAGCTTCTCCGCCAGGGTCCTGTGGTATAGCATCACTCTCGAACCCCTTTCCTCTTTTGGTATGAGAGTGGAAAGGTTCTCCTTATACCGCGGGGCGAGCAGTGTGTACACCCAGTAATCCGTTGTGGCCAGAATGCGTGTAACACGAGGGTCACGAGAAAGGCATCCTAACATGAAGTCAGCCATGTGTGCCAGAGTACCCGTACGCAACACATTGCTGTCCTCACTAGGAAGATCACTTTCAGGATCCTCCTCCTCCTCCTCAGGCCATACACGCTGAAAGGATGACAGGCAAGCAGCATAGGTACCCTCAGCAGTGGGCCCAGCTGTCTCTTCCCCCTCCTCCTCATGCTCCTCCACCTCCTCCTCAATGTGCTGAGATATAGACAGGAGGGTGCTCTGACTATCCAGCGACATACTGTCTTCCCCCGCCTCTGTTTCCGAGTGCAAAGCGTATGCCTTTATGCTTTGCAGGGAACTTCTCAAGAGGCATAGCAGAGGAATGGTGACGCTAATGATTGCAGCATCGCCGCTCACCATCTGGGTAGACTCCTCAAAGTTTCCAAGGACCTGGCAGATGTCTGCCAACCAGGCCCACTCTTCTGTAAAGAATTGAGGAGGCTGACTCCCACTGCGCCGCCCATGTTGGAGTTGGTATTCCACTATAGCTCTACGCTGCTCATAGAGCCTGGCCAACATGTGGAGCGTAGAGTTCCACCGTGTGGGCACGTTGCACAGCAGTCGGTGCACTGGCAGATTAAACCGATGTTGCAGGGTGCGCAGGGTGGCAGCGTCCATGTGGGACTTGCGGAAATGTGCGCAGAGCTGGCGCACCTTTCCGAGCAGGTCTGACAAGCGTGGGTAGCTTTTCAGAAAGCGCTGAACCACCAAATTAAAGACATGGGCCAGGCATGGCACGTGCATGAGGCTGCTGAGCTGCAGAGCCGCCACCAGGTTACGGCCTTTGTCACACACGACCATGCCCGGTTGGAGGCTCAGCGGCGCAAGCCAGCGGTCGGTCTGCTCTGTCAGACCCTGCAGCAGTTCGTGGGCCGTGTGCCTCTTCTCTCCTAAGCTGAGTAGTTTCAGCACGGCCTACTGACGCTTGCCCACCGCTGTGCTGCCACGCCGCGCGACACCGACTGCTGGCGACGTGCTGCTGCTGACACATCTTGATTGCGAGACAGAGTTTGCGTAGGAGGAGGAGGAGGGTGGTTTAGTGGAGGAAGCATACACCACCGCAGATACCACCACCGAGCTGGGGCCCGCAATTCTGGGGGTGGGTAGGACGTGAGCGGTCCCAGGCTCTGACTCTGTCCCAGCCTCCACTAAATTCACCCAATGTGCCGTCAGGGAGATATAGTGGCCCTGCCCGCCTGTGCTTGTCCAAGTGTCCGTTGTTAAGTGGACCTTGGCAGTAACCGCGTTGGTGAGGGCGCGTACAATGTTGCGGGAGACGTGGTCGTGCAGGGCTGGGACGGCACATCGGGAAAAGTAGTGGCGACTGGGAACCGAGTAGCACGAGGCCGCCACCGCCATCATGTATTTGAAAGCCTCCGTTTCCACAAGCCTATACGGCAGCATCTCCAGGCTGATCAATTTGGCAATGTGCAGGTTTAACGCTTGAGCGTGCGGGCGCGTGGCGGCGTACTTGCGCTTGCGCTCAAACACTCGTGCTAGCGACGGCTGGACGGTGCGCTGAGAGACATTGGTGGATGGGGCCGAGGACAGCGGAGGTGAGGGTGTGGGTGCAGGCCAGGAGACAGTAGTGCCTGTGTCCTGACAGGGGGGTTGGATCTCAGTGGCAGGTTGGGGCACAGGGGGAGAGGCAGTGGTGCAAATCGGAGGCGGTGAATGGCCTTCGTCCCACCTTGTGGGGTGCTTGGCCATCATATGTCTGCGCATGCTGGTGGTGGTGAGGCTGGTGGTGGTGGCTCCCCGGCTGATCTTGGCGCGACAAAGTTTGCACACCACTGTTCGTCGGTCATCTGCACTCTCAGTGAAAAACTGCCAGACCTTTGAGCACCTCGGCCTCTGCAGGGTGGCATGGCGCGAGGGGGCGCTTTGGGAAACAGTTGGTGGATTATTCGGTCTGGCCCTGCCTCTACCCCTGGTCACCGCACTGGCTCTTCCAACCTTCCCTGCTGCTGCACTTGCCTCCCCCTCTGAAGACCTGTCCTCAGTAGGCTTAGCAAACCAGGTGGGGTCAGTCACCTCATCGTCCTGCTGCTCTTCCTCCGAATCCTCTGTGCACTCCTCCCTCGGACTTACTCCAATTACTACTACCTGAGTGATAGACAACTGTGTCTCATCGTCATCGTCCTCCTCACCCACTGAAAGCTCTTGAGACAGTTGCCGGAAGTCCCCAGCCTCATCCCCCGGACCCCGGGAACTTTCCAAAGGTTGGGCATCGGTCACGACAAACTCCTCCGGTGGGAGAGGAACCATTGCTGCCCATTCTGGGCAGGGGCCCGAGAACAGTTCCTGGGAGTCTGCCTGCTCCTCAGAATGTGTCATTGTAATGGAGTGAGGAGGCTGGGAGGAAGGTGGAGCAGCAGCCAGAGGATTCAGAGTTGCAGCAGTGGACGGCGCAGAACTCTGGGTGGTCGATAGATTGCTGGATGCACTTTCTGCCATCCACGACAGGACCTGCTCACGCTGCTCATTTTCTAATAAAGGTCTACCGCGTGGACCCATTAATTGTGAGATGAATGTGGGGACGCCAGAAACGTGCCTTTCTTCCAATCCCGCAGCAGTCGGCTGCGATACACCTGGATCAGGAGCTTGGCGTGTGCCCACACCCTGACTTGGGCCTCCGCGTCCTCGCCCGCGTCCACGTCATCTAGGCCTACCCCTACCCCTCAGCATGGTGTATTACCAGTAGTGCAGAAACAGAACGCTGTAATTAAATGTGCCGCTTATTGGCCTGTGGTTGGAGGCTGACTTCGCTAACGGAACACACAGCAGAGCCAGGAAAGAATTTTGCGCAAGCCTGCTGTAACACTTAGCTGGCTGCGTATTAATTAGGACTACTACCCCCAGCAGAGACGCAGTACACTCAGGACGGTCACAGGCAGCCCAAATAGATTTTTTTGTCCCAAATTTTTTGGAAAAGCCCACTACCTATATAGACAGTATATGTCTTTCACCTTTTTCACTGTCCCTGCCTCAGCACTACTGGCCCTATACTATGTAAAATTACTGCAGACTGTTTCCCTCTGGACAGGATGACAGCGGTGATGTAACGGGCAACGCAGAGCCAGGAAAGAATTTTGTGCAAGCCTGCTGTAAGATTTAGCTGGTTGCGTATTAATTAGGACTACTACCCCCAGCAGAGACGCAGTACACTCAGGACGGTCACAGGCAGCCCAAATAGATTTTTTTGTCCCAAATTTTTTTGGAAAAGCCCACTGCCTATATAGACAGTATATGTCTTTCACCTTTTTCACTGTCCCTGCCTCAGCACTACTGGCCCTATACTATGTAAAATTACTGCAGACTGAGGACGCAATGCTCTGCACGGCCGATATACAAAAAAAAAAAAAAGTGCAACACTGCAAAAAGCAGCCTCAACAGTACTGCACACGGTCAGATGTGGCCCTAAGAAGGACCATTGGGGTTCTTGAAGCCTAAAATCACTCCTAACACTCTCCCTATAGCAGCTCTAGCATCAGCAGCACTTTCCTTGAGCTATGTCAGAATGCATCTGAGGCGAGCCGCGGGAGGGGCCGATTTATATACTCGGGTGACACCTGATCTTGCCAGCCACTCACTGCAGGGGGGTGGTATAGGGCTGGAACATCACAGGAGGAAGTTGTAATGCCTTCCCTGTCTTTCTATTGGCCAGAAAAGCGCGCTAACGTCTCAGAGATGAAAGTGAAAGTAACTCGAACATCGCATGGTGCTCACCTCTAGTAATGGGCATCTCGAACACGCTAATACTCGAACGAGTATCAAGCTCGGACGAGTACGTTCGCTCATCTCTAGTGATTATCGTTATGTGCTTTTTGCAAGGTGATCACTCAAACGTTGAGCGATCACCTTGCGCTCTGAGCGGAGGATGCAGTAGACAAGCGGGGCCACTTGTCTTCTGCATCCAGCTATTCCATGCTCGGAGCGCCCGGCTGGTATACAGCTAAGCGCTCCAAGCGGGGGATGCAGAAGACAAGCAGGGTGGCCCCACTTGTCTTCTGCATCCAGCTGTCCTCTGCTCTGAGCGCCCAGCTGTTGTACAGCCGAGCGCTCTAAGCTGGGTATACGGAACACAGCTTGACCGCTCTGTTTTTCATACCCCGCCTGTCTACAGGGAGCAGGATACAGCTGAAACAATAGTATCAGCTGTATCCCCCTGTGAATTCCTGATAACTGATCGCTGATCTTTCAGTAGGATGAAAGATCAGGGATCAGCGACGGCTTAATGAAAACTGCACGATGTCAGTGCAGTTAGACACAACGATTATAACTCAAAGGATTGTTTTAAGCTATTTTTGAGTGAAAATCGTTGTGTCTAAATGGGCCTGTACTAACACAGGAGGGCAAACATGTGCACTACCTCAACATGCAGGTAGCAAACTGCCAAATGAGGGAGCCAGTTACACCTGTGGAGGACACCGATGAGACAGCCACTCACACAATTGGCTCCCTTATTTGGCAGTATGGCTGTCTGCATGTTGAGGTGGTACACATGTTTGCCCACCAGTGTTAGTAAGTATATGGGCATTTTTAGTGATTGTTTTATTCTGATAAAGTTTTGTCGGTAAACACTTTTTTCTTCCGATCAAAAAAAACTTACTTATGAGGGCTTCTTCAGATGGCACTGATTTTGCAGCTTCTTGCAGTTATTATAATCATGGTCGCAAAAAAACATGAAACAAAACGATAAATTTCAATGGTCTTGTTTTGGCTAGTGGGATTCTCACTACGATATTACTACGTAAGAGAAAAGATAGGACAGCACTTATCTTTCTGCTTTTTTTTTAACCCTTTCCAACCCAATGTTGGGCCTGCCCCGACATCATCATTTTACTTCACAGCTCAGATGTCGGGAGAGGCCTAAGACTACAGTGCAGGAGTGCATCTGCACCCGATTGTCAGACACATCGGGTGCAGATTCACTCCTGCACTAGTCCTCATCTCATTTACACATTACATAGCGCTCAATTAGGACTATGTAATGCACAGAGTTTCCGCCTGGCGATCATGTGACCGTCGGGTGTCACCCGACCTCAGCTATCGCATGATCGCCAAGCCGGGAGGATGAAGAGAGAATGCGAAAGTATTACTTCCGCATTTAGCCTGGCGATCATGTGACCGCTGGGAGGCACCTGACCTCAGCTGTCACATGATCGCCGAGCCGGAAGGCTGATGGTATGTAGTGATGTGAAGCGATGATGGTAATGTGATCACTGGCACCCTCATGAACTCTGTCAGATCAGGAGGGTGAAGGGAGAATTTATTTTTTCTCATCCATTCTCCCCAGCTCCAATTTATTTGGAGCCGGGGAGAATGGATGAGAAAAAAAAATGGATTGGAAAGGATTAAACTGGAGATACTGCAGGGTTTGAAAAGTCAAAAAAATCACTGGTTCATGCGCAAGTATGCTCCATAGCCGCGAGCGTATTTGCACATGTGTCCATGTGTTTAAGCCCCTAAGTGTATGGTAACATACAGCCATTCATTTCCATGCATTTTTCATTGACTGCAATGTTAAAAAAAATGTAGACATTTCCATAGGGTTTTTTCGTGGTACAGTTCTGACAGTGGCATTTAAATCGCCCAAACGATGTTCGGGGGTCCTGTGCGGCCCCCTACAATGAGATCGCAGGGAACTATGCAGGTGTCATGGCCTTCTGAAAGGCCCCAGCGCTGTTATGGCAGAATGCCTATCCAGCCATGCATGTGAGGTGGCTTGATAAAATGCCTGCCAGATCGCAGTATGATGTAATGCTATAGCATTACATCACACTGCAGGAGCGAACAAAGCATCACAAGTTGTTGTCCCTTGTGAGAACTGAAAAAAAGGAAAAATAGGATCAATAAAGTTTTACTAATAATTTTTAAAAAAGTAATAACAATTAAAAAATTGCCATAGCTATAAAAAAAGGAATCTAAATAATGAAACAAAAATACATATTTGGAATCACTGCGTCTGTAAAAATGTCTGATCTTTGAAAGTAATTATTTACCCCGCATGATGAACGTTATCAGAAGAAAAGAATGACAGAAATGTACTTTTTTGGTCTACCTGTCGCCAAGAAAAAATGCAATAAAAAAAGCAATCAAAAAGTCGTATGTATTCCAAAATGATACCACTACAAACTATGTCAATGGAAAAATTTAAAACATGTTGCGCGCAGAATATGGCGGCAGAAAAATTTTTTCAAAAATGTTATATCTTTGAGAAAATACAAGTAGTACAGCAAAAAAACTATATAAGGGCTTATTCCCACGAGCGTATATCGGCCAGCGTTTTCACGGCCGGCTGACATACGTTTTTATCTAAGCAGTTCCCCCCTTCCCTTCCCCTCACCGGCTCTCTGCCTCTCTCCTCCAATCTGGCATTTGTAATGGGAGGGGGAGGGGTGGAGCTAGGCTTCGCTCTTTCCCGCCCACTCCCACTACTGGCTATGGACAAAGGGCGGGGAGGGGTGGGAGCTTAGCTCCACCACCATCCCGCCCACTCCCATTGCAAACCATTCAGAGGGGAGAAGAGAGGCAGAGAGTTGGTAAGGAGGAGGGAAGGGGGGGACTGCTCAGATGGAAGCGTATATCGGCAGGCCGTGAAAACGGCAGCCGATATACGCTCATAGGAATAAGCCATTAATTTGGTATCGTAGTAATCGTACTGACCCATAGAATAGGTTATCAGGTCATTTTTGTTGCAGTTTGTGCGCCGTAGATACAAGATGCACCGAAAAAAATATTTGTTTTCCATTTCTCTCCGCCTAAAAGTTTTTAAAAGTTTTTCAGTACATTATATAGTACATTAAATAGCAACATTGAAAAATACTCGTCCCACAAAAAACAAGCCCTCATACAGCTAGATTGATGGATAAATAAAGGAGTTAGAATTTTTTTTTTTAAAGGGTGGAGGAAAAAATGAAAATAAAAAAACGAAAAAAAGCTTGGTCACTAAGGAGTTAAAAAACATTAACAAAATATTGTTCATTGAATACAAAGATATCAGTATATATCCTACATAGTGTAAAATGAGAACTCCATCTGTTGTTTTGGACACGTGCTCAAAGTTTCTTCCGTCACTCCTGTATTTTGCGATGTGTTATGCCTACACTAATTTGGAATGAATATGCTGTAAAGGAGAATCTTGTAAGAGAACAAGAGAGGAGGTAGTAAAAACCAAAAGGAGAGAACGAAGAATACAAAAAGCTGAGAATGAAGCAGTCATATAAATTCAAAGCAATATTATACATTTAGCAGTGTGGTCCGTGATATATTCCAACCTTTTGTGCCACAGTGTGCCCTGAGGGCTCAGTCAGGCGGGCGTTTTTTCTTGCGCATTTAGTTGCGTGAAAAAACCGCAAACCGCATGCGTCAACAAACTGGCGTGACTGAAGCGGGCGGCACAGTTTAAAAATCACACATGGGTGCATTCAAAATTCGCACATAAAGTGCAGTGCCATCGCAATCCCCTGCTGCGGCTGTGACATCGTGGGGCTTTACCTTGTGGTCAATGGGGCCTGCGGCAGACAACAGATCTGCTATTGAAAGCCACTGAGCCAGATAGGAAATGTACTGCTCGTTATTAACCGGTGAAGCGCCATGTTTGGAACGGGCCAAAACTGAGACCTGCAGAAAATTGTGGGTTTTCCTTGGATAGGAAAAACAGGGGATGGGGAGGGTGATAGTGCTTTCTCAGGTAATGCTCTCCAACAAAGGGAAAGTGTAGGTCCAATTGTGGGGTGCAGTAGTAATGTGGGTGGAATGGGAAGAGGTACCCATGGAAATAGATGTAAGGGGGTTGCTGCAAAAGTATTGTTACATTGGCGCGGTGCACAAAAACATGGTGCCTTAGTGCGGACGCAAGATGGTGTCCTAGTAAACCTGCAAACACTCTCACAGTAATTGCAAGGACAACTTACTCCACTTCAGGCAAAGATGGAAGGAAACTGTCCCTTACTAAATAGGAGAAGCATCCCTACATAAAAGTGGGGTAGGTGCCCCAATAAGGACAGCCCCACCGTCGTCATCTCGGACCTGGCTATCCCTGATTAGGAACCTGGATATATGCACCAAACACAGAATGCATAACTGTTCACACCTATACACAGAACAGGAGTATACATACATCACATGTCTGGCCACCTGCACAGACCCAATGCATATGTCGCTGTTCACACCAACACACCAGGTAATGCATATCACACAGAATAGGACTGTACATACACCCCATGTCCGGTCACCTGCAGAGACTCAACAGAACATGTCGCTGTTCACACCAACACATCAGATAATGCATACCACACAAGAACAGGAACCCCACTCAGAACTCATATGCATACAGCTAGTAAACAATAACTAGTCCAAATGTCCTCACACCTAGGGGAAAGAGAGTCAGTCACTGTGCTGACATAAAGGGAACTGTGTCAGGAGTCACCTATCTGACCATGAGAGACATCAGATGTCTGGAGGCCACACCTGTAAAAGGGGAAGGGAGAGGGAGTCCGCATAAGATGTAGACGGGGATGACAGGTGTCCAAACCGTCCTCAGGGAAGGTGGGAGAAACACTTCAGACTAACAAGTATAACACCTAGCTCTGAGTGGGAATAACACTGCATTAGTAAAATGACCACCATCATCTAGCTATCTTTATTTTGGAATTCTTCCATTAACTCCTTAGTAATGGCCCCGTTGCCTTTTTCCGACCTGGCTTGTTGGGCTTTAATCCTCAGGGACGGAAAAACACGGTTGCTCTGAGGATTAAAGCCCTGCGGGCTGTAGATGTGACGGCTCCATCAGATCTGTGAGGGGAACTGAGGGTACTCACCTCCATCCTCAGCGATGTTCCGGTCTTTTTTAGGACTTGACCCCGGTCTTCTGCGCATGCACGCCAGGCGTCATCACGTCACGCACAGAAGGCCTTGGAGTCCCAGGAAATTTAAAATCACCCTGCTTCCAGCTAGCATGTGTAGCCAAGAGTAGGGTGATGTCACCGGGCACCAGTGGGTAACAGCAATCATGTAAAGTAAAAAAAAAGTGTAAAAAAAAGAAAAAAGTTTGTTTCATCTCTCCTCACAGATCTTATCCATGAGCGGAGATGATATTAGGTACCTCAGGCCCCTGGATTTATCCGGGGACCTTACTCCAACTTCTGCACGCGCGCCCGTCGCCAAAATGACAGACGCATGCACAGAAGCCGCGGATTCACATAGTAATTTAAATTCTCCCTGCCCCTGGGTACCAAACATAGCCAAGAGCATGGAAATTTCACGGGGGTCGGGGTACATGATCCTTGGTAACATGATCGCCGATATCCAATGGATAAGGGCGATCATGTAAAAGTAAGAAAAAGTTGAAATTTCATCTACCGTCACCGATACGATGCATGAGGGGAGGTGACATTATTCACCTAAGGGCTCCAGCGATGTCCCCGACGGGATGTTTTTCTGCTGACCTTTCCCCAGCAGAAAGTGAATGCCCCCATCGCCAAAATGGCGGACGCAAGCACAGAAGCTGGGGAGAGCGTAGTAAATTAAAAATCTCCTTGCTCCTGGCTAATAAAGGTGGCCAAGAGGCTGGAGCAGTGCAGTGACCAAGGGCCGCGTTGACGTGATCGCCATTATCACGTAAACGTTAAAAAACTGTTGAAGTTTAATGCTCCTTTCAGTTTGGGCCCTGTTGTGCATTCAGACATAAGATTAGGGCCACAATTGGGATATCTCTGAACATGGGACAATTAGGGGTACCCATTTTGGGGTGTAAATCCTCATTTTCATGTGCACTATAGAAAAAAAATAAGTCTTTAAAATGACATATTTCAAAAATATGGAATTTTATTTTTTCTCCTCTAAATTGCATCAACTCCTGAAAAAAACCCTGTGAAGTGAAAACACCCACAGTGAATATATTAAGGAGTGCAGTTTTTAAAATGGAGTCACTTGTGGGGGTACCTATTATTCTGACACCTATAAGCCTTTGCAATCTTGGCTTGGTGTAGGAAAACAAAGCGGTCCTCAAAATGTTGATTAGAAAATGTACAAATTTAACATTACTTAACGGTTAAAAAAGACCTAAAGTTTTTCAAATGTGCATCCATAATAAAGTAAACAGATGGAAATATATATCTTAGCAAAAAATTTTGCAGTATGTTTGCATATGTTTGAGATATAACAGTTGAAAATGTGAAAAAATTACAATTTTATCAACATTTTCGCAATTTTGGCACTTTTAATAAATATACACAAATTCTATCACACTATCTTTACCACCTAAATGAAGTACAATATGTGGCGAAAAACAATGTCAGAATCAGTTGGAAATGCAAAACCTTTACGGAGTTATTCTACGTTAAAGAGACACATGTTAGATTTCCAAAATTTTGCCTGGTCATTAAGGCGCAAACAGGCTTAGTCACTAAGGGGTTAAGTTAGGGAGGGTTGTAAAATGGATAATTATGAAAAACAAGAGGTCGTCTGTGTAAGGCCCATGATGCTTGTGTTGGCTGTAATGGCCCTTAGTAAAGGCTCCATGGATAATGCAAAAAGTAGGGGAGAAAGTGGGCAGCCCCTGCGTGTAGCATTACTTATGGAAAATTGTGAGAAGAGATCTCCATTTACTTTGGTGGAAGCAGTAGGGGACCGATACAGAGACTGTATCCAAGTCCTCATGGCTGGGCCTAGGTCAATTTGTCAAAGAACTGAAAAAAGGAGAGGCCAACCATCTTAGTCAATTGCCTTCTCGGCATCAGTGGATAGTAGGCAAAGGGGGATATGTTTCATTTTAGTGTAATATATGGAATTCAGTACTTTAGTGGTGTTATCGCAGGTCTCTCTAGAGTGGACTAGCCCGACCTGGTCGGAGTGAACCAATTCTGGTAATAATGGTGAAAGGCGCATTGCTAGGACTTTTGTAAACAATTTGAGCTCAACGTTGAGTAGAAATATTGGACGGTAATTTGAACATAGATTAGGATCTCTACCTTATTTGTGGATTACTGTAATCTGGGCATTTGTCATATCTGGGGGAGAGGACACCCCTCCACGATCAACTTTAGTGCAGAGATCAGTGATAAGGAAGTATTTCTTATAGGAGAAAAATGGGAGGCCATCTGGACCAGGTGCTTTACCACAGGGCATGGATTTTAAGGATTGGGAAATCTCCTCCTCTGAAATGAGTTGATCCAATGTGCATGCCGATTCCGGTGACTATGATAACAGAACGGATTCCTCTAAATACTGCTGAATTTGGGGGCTTAGGGAAGTATCAACCCGCGTCCCTAAGGCAGCTGTCAAGTTGTACAATTCTCTGTAGAATTGTGCAAACTCAACTGCAATAGATGTTCTTTGAGTTCACTACAGGGTAAGCTGTGAGCAGGCTGGAAGGTGCTAGAGAATGCTGGGGAAACTCTGGAGCCCTAGGATGGATAGTGATTGGTCTGAAGAAAATGGTGGTAAAAGCCTGAGGGATCCTTCCGTGCAGCTCGGGCCCTGGAGTGTTGAGAGAGTGTTGGTAACTCTCACTGCAGTTGGTAACTGAGCTTTGCCTGAGAGAGTGTTGGTGGCATTTCTGAGGAACTCTGTTGGTGGTACCTCTGAGCGCTGCATTGAGTCTGTTGGTGGTACCTCTGAGTGCTGCATGGAGTCTGTTGGTGGTACCTCTGAGCGCTGCATGGAGTCTGTTGGTGGTAATTCTGAGCGCTGCATGGAATCTGTTGCTGGTATGTCTAAATGCTGCATGGAGTCTGCTGGTGGTACCTCTATGTACTGCATGGAGTCTGTTGGTGGTACCTCTGAGTGCTGCATGAAGTCTGTTGGTGGTACCTCTGAGCGCTGCATGGAGTTTGTTGGTGGTACCTCTAAATGCTGCATTGAGTCTGCTGATGGTACCTCTGTGTACTGCATGGAGTCTGTTGGTGGCACCTCTGAGCGCTGCATGGAGTCTGTTGGTGGTACCTCTGAGTGCTGCATGGAGTCTGTTGGTGGTACCTCTGAGTGCTGCATGGAGTCTGTTGGTGGTACCTCCGAGCGCTGCATGGAGTCTGTTGGTAGTAGCTCTGAGTGCTGCATGAAGTCTGCTGGTGGTACCTCTAAATGCTGCATGGAGCCTGCTGGTGGTACCTCTGTGTACTGCATGGAGTCTGTTGGTGGCACCTCTGAGCGCTGCATGGAGTCTGTTAGTGGTACCTCTGAGTGCTGCATGGATTCTGTTGGTGGCACCTCTGAGAGCTGCATGGAGTCTGTTGGTGGTACCTCTGAGCGCTGCATGGAGTCTGTTGGTGGTACCTCTGAGCTCTGCATGGAGTCTGTTGGTGGAAAACACACGCGGAAAACAAATCGCAGCATGTTCTATTTCATGTATTTACTTTGAGATTTTTGCTTCTCTCCTTGAAGTGGGTAGTTAGAAGAGGATTTAAAAAGGAGGGGGGGGTAATGCATTATTTCGATGACTTTTCATTTGTTAATCCTCCTGTTGCTACTAATTATAAGGTAGTTAAAAGTTTTTTGTTCAACGATTGAACTTTTTGTGGTTTCCCTCTGGGTCATGAGAAGCATTTCTCCATGCACTGGACTGGAATTCTTAGGTATTATAATTGATATTTGTATTATCTTCTTGTGAACCGGGTTGGTAATTTTGTTTTTTATTTCTCTTTCTTTCCAGAAGATTTTAGAGTCACAAGGGAGTCTTCACTCTCTCAATGGGCATGTTGACTGTTAATTCAGAAGAATGATCTGCTCTCATGGATGCAGTTTTGCTAGAGTTTAATGGTAGTTTCACAAGCGGATTTAGGGTTTTTTTTAGCATCCAAATTAAAATTATTTACGGTTTATTTGTTCTTTTCTTTTGAGCAAGATTACGGGGTATTCTGGAATGGTCACTGGCCGGCTGAACCATGGTGTGAGCTCGAAATGGATAAGCATTCGCAGGATGGGAATGTGTTTATTTCTTTTTACTTTCTAGCTTTAAAGCAGGTTTGCCTTATAAGTCTATCACGAAATTAATGGCAGGGATATCATTTTTTCAGAAATGGCTTGGGGTGTCACCGATCAATTCTTTTCAGCAAATTAGACTATGGGTCCGAGAATACAAAGCGGTTGCTTTTTTCAAGGCTCAAGGTTATTATGTTTGGCTCATTGAAGCTGGTGTCAGTGTTTGGTTGTAGCTCAGGTTATGAAGTGATGTTGTTTTAGTGTGCCTTTTTATCAGTGTATTTTGGAGCGTTGAGATGCGGAGAGTTTCTGGCTCAGTTCTGAGCGATTTGCTCACCTCTTTTATTCTCCCATGTGTGTGAGCAAATAATCTTGCTGTGTGATTTTGTCTTCCTTTAGGTTATGTGGGGGATTAGCGTTAGGACCAGGTAGCGGCCTGGGCGTCCACGGCCAGAGACAGTGACACCAGGAAATAAAGTTCTTTAGTCCAGACTTCACCTGGGTTTATTGCAGCATAAATAAAGTAAAACAGGCCTTAACTCCAGGCCAACAGAAAATGAACACCTGCTCGTCTGAGCACTTAGTATACATAGCTCGGTCCTGACTACTCGCTGTCAGAAATACTTCTTGCTGCGCACAGCCAGTCTGGTCCTCAGACCTACAGAGGTCTCAGCACACTCTCCTTGGTGTGGAGGTTAGGGGCATCTCCCTGTAAACCTCTGGCCTTCTCAGCCCCCCCCCCCCCAAGACCTGCAGGCCCAGGCTTTATAAGGCCTAGTACCAGCCTCACCTGGTACGTGGGAGTGGCCATCCCACCCTTCGCTTTGACCACTCCAGGAAAAGCCGGCCCAGAATATGTAGCTTGGAGCCACTTACAAACTACACCCTGTCAGTAACTTAGTGTTACTGACACACAAATGCTGGCTTCCTCCACCGAGCCCAGGCCGCTCGGTGGCACATATCCGCCCTCCAGCACTTTGTCAGTCACTGTCTCACAGTTATCAACGAACGGTTTTGTGGATCGTTGGACACTCGTTTACTCTCTGTTCTCAGCAAAAAGCAGTGGATCATTGATACTCAGATGATTTGGGGTTAGATGTGTCAGTTTTTTGAGGTTTTTAGTACATAGTCAGAGGGATGAAATGGTTCTTGCTGATGTTACAAATCAGTCCTTCCTGAGCCAGGCATCCTCGTGTTCCATTTGAGAGGGAATGACATTGGGAAAATTAAAACATTTGAAATGTTATGCGAAATCAGAAGGGAACTGTGGAGGGATAAAGCCATTTTTCCTGACAAGATTTTAGTATTTTCCGAATTTGGACCCCGGTTGGTTTGGGTGTTTCCAAAGTTTTATATTGAATAAAAGATGGAAAAGATTGAACATAGTGCTAGGAAAATGGTTGCTGTCGCTTGGGGCTTTTTCGGTTCGGCACGCTGAGCTAGAAGGGTTTTTAGTTGGCCATGCAGAACTGGATTGGGTGCATTTATTGGACATTGCTTTGGTCATTTTTATATAGGACTAGCTTACACGTCGCTCGTTGCTGCAAAGACAGACAGACAGACATACATACATACATTTGTTTTTATATATATAGATAACAACCAATCACAGCGCAGCTTCCATGTTACCTCAGTGGTGTAATATATAATAACCAAACGCAGTGCAGCAGCCAATACCGGCGGCCGGAGGCCACCAGGAGTCCGAAGGGGCGCCGGCAGGAGGATCGTCCGGTGGAAGAAGAAGCAGAGTGGAACAGCAGGTCCCGGAATGACAGGAGGGCAGAGTGAGAGTCGGGAGAGCAGCCGCCAGGAGAGCAGGTGACGTCACCAGAACTGCGGAGGAGCTGCAACAGGAGCCGATAAGTATCTTCTGTGTGTGTGAATCTAAGTGTGTGTCTTCTGTGTATCTAGTATGTCCTAGTTGTGTCTTCTGTGTACTTAGTGTAAGTGTGTGTGTCTGTGAGTCTAAGTGTTTGTGAGGGAGAAAAAAAAAAATTGTGTGAGCGGTTGCGTGCGAGCGTCAGTGGGTGAGCAGTTGCGCAGAGGCGGCAGCGAGTGAGCGGTTGCGTGCGAGCGTCAGTGGGTGAGCGGTTACGCAGAGGCGGCAGCGAGTGAGCGGTTGCGCGTCAGTGTGTGAGCGGTTGCGCAGAGGCGGCAGTGAGTGAGCGGGTGAGTGTCAGTGTGTGAGCGGTTGCGTACGAGCGTCAGTGTGTGAGTGGTTGCGCAGAGGCGGCAGCGAGTGAGTGGGCGAGCATCAGTGTGTGAGCGGTTGCGCAGAGGCGGCAGCGAGTGAGCGGTTGCGCGTGAGCGTCAGTGTGTGAGCGGTTGCGCAGAGGCGGCAGCGAGTGAGCGGTTGCGCGTGAGCGTCAGTGTGTGAGCGGTCGCGTGCGAGCGTCAGTGTGTGAGCGGTTACGTAGAGGCGGCAGTGCATGAGTGGTTGTGCATGAGCGGTTGCGCGGAGGCGCCAGGGGGTGAGCGGTTGCGCGGAGGCGGCAGCGCGTGAGCGGTTGCGCGGAGCGACAGCGCGGAGTCGGCAGTGCGTGAGCGGTTGCGTGGAGGCGGCAGCGCATGAGCGGTTGCGCGGATGCGGCAGCGCGTGAGCGGTTGCGCGGAGGCGGCAGCGCGTGAGCGGTTGCGCGGAGGCGGCAGCGAGTGAGCGGTTGTGCCGAGGCGGCAGCGTGTGAGCGGAGTGTGAGCAAGGCTATCTTCACTACTTCCACAAGTAAATTGTAGATCCCCATTAGGATAAGCTTCATGCCTGGCAATGCCATCCAGTGTGCTACTTGTGCAAAGTATACGGTCCTTGATCAACCGATCGAGGGTGCATACTGTTGCGCAAGATGCATGCACGTCGCACATTTAGAAGCCCAAATCCTGGATCTAAATGGGCAACTGGCAACACTGAGAGCCATTGACATTATGGAAAGGAATTTGGTGCTCACTGAGCAGGCACTCGCTGGGGTAGAGGCGGGGCCGGATGGTAGTACGGAAGAGCAGGGGGAGCAGGCAAGAAGCTGGGTGACAGAAAGAAGGAGGGGTAGAGGGAAGAGAACCAGGGAGGCTAGTCCCGAACTGGCACAACCCAACAAGTTTGCAAAGTTGGCAGATGAGGGGGATGCCATTACAGAGCCAGCACCGCTGCAGCACGACATGCTCTCTGAACGCCAGGAAGATGACTGTTCCAGTGAGACGGGGACGGGGAGCGCAGGGCAGGCAAGACAGGTCCTAGTGGTGGGGGATTCAATTATAAGGGGGACAGATAGGGTAATCTGCCATAAAGACCGGGATCGTTGAACGGTGTGTTGTCTTCCTGGCGCTCGAATTCGACACATCGCGGATCGGATTTACAGATTACTGGAAGGGGCTGGTGAGGATCCAGCGGTCATGGTGCACGTTGGCACTAATGAACAAATTAGAGGTCGATGGAGGGCCCTCAAAAATGATTTCAGGGACTTAGGATCCAAGCTTAGGGCGAGGACCTCCAGGGTAGTTTTCTCAGAAATACTACCTGCACCTAAAGCCACACTAGAGAGGCAGCAGGATCTTAGGGAGGTAAACAAGTGGCTTCGAAGTTGGTGTAAGGAGGGATTTGGGTTCCTGGAGAACTGGGCTGACTTTGTTGTCGGCTACAGGCTCTACCGTAGGGAGGGGCTGCATCTCAATGGGGAGGGTGCAGCTGTGCTGGGGGATAAGATGGCTAGAAGGCTGGAGGAGTGTTTAAACTAGGGAATGGGGGGAGGGCAAAATGAAAAATAGTGGGGTAGCCAGTGTAGCTAGCGACCCAGGTCTAAGTAAGGGGAATGGGGGTCGAGCAGGGGGTGGGGTTAGTAAAGTTAGAACTGTTAGATCAGCCATTAGTATGAATAGCAACAAAACGAAATTAAAGAACAAAAAAACGATATAAATTGTATGACCACGAATGCAAGAAGTCTGATTGGTAAAGTGGGTGAGCTTGAAGCGAGAATGGCCGATGAAAGCTATGATATAGTCGGAATAGCGGAAACATAGCTTGATGATAAGTGTGATTAGGCGGCGAATTTACAGGGGTACAACCTCTTCAGAAGAGACCGAAGGAACCAGAAAGGGGGAAGGGTATGTCTGTATGTTAAATCGTACTTAAAGCCGAGACTACGGGAGGATATAGGAGTAGGAGAAGAACAGGTGGAATTTCTGTGGGTTGAAATACAGGGAGAAAAAAATTACAAAATCTTGATAGCGGTTTTCTATAGACCACTAAAAGTAGCAGAAGAAACTGAAAACGTATTATTAAGGCCGCCTGCAGACGAGCGGGTCTGATCCGGCGGCGAGAATTCTCGCCGCGGTACCCGACCCGAGAGCCTGCAGGGACGAGCGCGTACTCACCCGCGCCTGACGGCCCCGGCTCTTCCATGTGCCGGCTGCCGGCGCATGCGCAGACCGGAGCCGGCGGCCGGGTGAGTGACGTTTTTGTGCGAGGCTCTGCGAGCCCCGCACAGAAATAGACATGCCGCGGTTTGTTTGTCGCGCGACATTTCGCGCGGCCAAACCGCGGCCGTCTGCATAGGAGTGCGTATTGTAATGCACTCCTATGCAAACTTTCAGTGGCGGAAATACCGCGGGATTTCCGCCCGTGTGCAGGCGGCCTAAGGCAGATAGAAGAGGTGTCAAACCGCAATAAAGTCATTATCTTAGGGGACTTTAATTATCCAGACATAACATGGGAGAACGAAACCTGCAAATCTCATAGGGGTGATAAGTTCTTGAGAGTAATTAAAGACAATTACCTGAACCAACTTGTGCAGGAACCAACGAGAGGGAGGGCCATTCTGGACCTGGTACTAACTAACAAGCCGGACAGAATAAAGGGGGTACAGATTGAGGGGCACTTGGGGAACAGTGATCACAATATAATCAACTTCCAGATGGCATTCAATAAGAAGCCTTATCAGGGAGCGACAAATAAACTAAACTTTAGTAAAGCAAAATTTGATGAGCTTAGAACTACTATCGGTAACATTAATTGGGACAACATCATCAAAAATAACAGTACAGAGGACAAATGGGAAAAGTTTAAAAGGATCCTAATCTCCTCATACATCATTTTGTAGTTGAACACGCATCCCGTTGCTTGTAATGCCTTTTGCTTTCGTGCTTGAGATGGAAATCGAACGATCTTTGTCTGGGGGGGCATAACTATTGACGCTACTCGCACTCGCGCCATGTATCGTAGGATAGATGTACTATGCCAGTAATCTTCGCAGGAGTGTACTCAACAAATTCCCAAAGTTTCATGGCAATTGGATGAACGGTAGAGTAATGCATAAAGGACAGACAGACAGACATACATTCCTTTTTATATATATAGATAACATCAGGAAGTGAGAGAATTAGATTGCGTACATAAAATTTGGACGCTAATTCTTTTGCGCTTAGAATTAATCGAGTTGGGACCCATTAGCTTTTCCTATTTATGACATAATCAATGCTCGTGCCAAATGTCATGTTTCTACGACATCGGGAAGTAAGAGAATTCGTGGCGATGCCTTTTTCTTTCGTGCTTGAAATGAAAATCGAACGATCTACGTCTGGGGGCATAACTGTCGGCGATGCTCGCACGCACGCCAACTATCGTAGGATGGATGTACTATACCAGTAATCTTCCTAGGAGCGTACACAACAACTTCCCAAAGTTTCACGGCGATCGGATGAATGCTGTAGTAATGCATAAAGGACAAACAGACAGACAGACTGACATACATTCCGTTTTATATATATATATATATATATTGCAAGATTTGATTTAAAGGTCTGCGGCTGTGCTGGGGGGAGGGGGGGGGGCTTGCCATAGCTATGTCATGGCCTGGTGGGAATGCCACCCGCCTCCTGCGGGTCAGTATAAAAATGGATTAAAGATTGGTTATTGGTGTAGACTTATGTAGGTAGGGCTCAGTCTACATGTTACATATGTTGGGTTTTTGAGTTATTAATATTTATAAGGTAACCTTGTTTAAAATAAATGCCGTGGCCTTTCATATCCAGGCTGGCGTCTGTGTGTTTGCATTTCAGGTATATGTTTAGATATTAATATAGAGCATAAGATTTCATGCTGGGAGGTATGTAGAAAGCTGTTGTCACTGTTCCTTTGGAGCAACTGAATGACAAATGAACTCAGCAGGTCACCATAATGTGATGGATACCTTTAACATTTGACTTTTCCGCAAACTCACAGGTGTCAGATGACAGATATTACATATTCATAACAAACATCACCATCTTATCTCATGATTGATGCAAAAAACCTCACGTACAAACATTAGTTATTGACACTAGCTGGGGGTGTTGTGTGTCTGGCAGTATAACTCTCAGTGTGCGCTCCTGATCCCGTATTCCTAAAGATGGAGAAGGCTCACTACCATGACAAAGATGATCACACTAAAGTGGCTTATAGGGCGTACCTCTCCAGAGATGCAGATCCACTTCTACAGGAGATCAATATATACCCAGCAGAGAAATTACAAGGCATATTTGGTAAAGTTTAGGCTTCTTACAGCTTTTACTGGCATTTTCATCAACATTTTCCCAATTTTGGCACTTTTAATAAATATACACAAATTCTATCAGACTATTTTTACCACCTAAATGAAGTACAATATGAGGTGAAAAAACAATGTCAGAATCACTTGGATATGCAAAACCTTTACGGAGTTATTCTACGTTAAAGTGAGATGTCAGATTTCCAAAATTTGGCCTGGTCTTTAAGGCGCAAACAGGCTTAGTTACTAAGGGGTTAAGTTAGGGAGGGTTGTAAAATAGTTATTTATGAAAAACAAGAGGTTGTCTGTGTAAGGCCCGTGATGCTTGTGTTGGCTGTAATGGCCCTTTAGTAAAGGCTCCAGGGATAATGCAAAAAGTAGGGGAGAAAGTGGGCAGCCCCTGCGTGTAGCATTACTTATGGAAAGAGATCTCCATTTACTTTGGTGGAAGCAGTAGGGGACCGATACAGAGACTGTATCCATGTCCTCATGGCTGGGCCTAGGTCAATTTGTCAAAGAACTAACAAAAGGAGAGGCCAACCATCTTAGTCAATTGCCTTCTCGGCATCAGTGGAAAGTAGGCAAAGGGGGATATGTTTAGTTTTAGTGTAATATATGGAAATCAGTACCTTAGTGGTGTTATCGCAGGTCTCTCTAGAGGGGACTAACCCGACCTGGTCAGAGTGAACCAATTCTGGTAATAATGGTGAAAGGCGCATTGCTAGGACTTTTGTAAACAGTTTGAGGTCAACGTTGAGTAGAAATATTGGACGGTAATTTGAACATAGATTAGGATCTCTACCTTGTTTGTGGATTACTGTAATCTGGGCATTTGTCATATCTGGGGGAGAGGACACCCCTCCACGATCAACTTTAGTGCAGAGGTCAGTGGGCTGATAAGGAAGTATTTCTTATAGTAGGAAGATGGGAGGCCATCTGGACCAGGTGCTTTACCACAGGGCGTGGATTTTAAGGATTGGGAAATCTCCTCCTCTGAAATGAGTCGATCCAATGTGCATGCTGATTCCGGTGACTATGATAACAGGCCAGATTCCTCTAAATACTGCTGATTTGGGGGCTTAGGGAAGTACCAACTCGCATCCCTAAGGCAGCTGTCACATTGTACAATTCTCTGTAGAATTGCGCAAACTCAACTGCAATAGATGTTCTTTGAGTTCACTACAGGGTCAGCTGTGAGCGGGCTGGAAGGTGCTGGAGGATGCCGGGGAAACTCTGGAGCCCTAGGATGGATGGTGATTGGTCTGAAGAAAATGGTGGAAAAAGCCTGGGGGATCCTTTCTGCAGCTCAGGCCCTAGCAACAAGAGCTGATCGGTGGGAGTGATTGGTAAGTGAAAGCTGATATAAGGAGGTGTTGACAGGACGGGGGCTTCAGTTTCTCTACAGCACCACAAGATTGTGAGCAGTTACTGAATCCAAGTGAAGGTTTCTTGTCCCCGTCTTCGTCTCTCACAATCCCTGTATATCATGGAGAATAAGGAGATTCTGTTATTTGTACTCCACCGTTGATGCTGCCACTTACTTATGGACTCTATTATGGACTCTATTGGGAACTGAAGGTTCATGGTTCCTGCTGTGTGGCTCATCCAGTTCTTGGCTATCTACTAGTGTGACTGCTGGATTTTCCTCACTAGCTTTCCTCTCACAATTCCTGTCACAGCTTCAGATCCTCTGTGAAGATGGAGGACTTTCTGCAGCGGCTGATCATTAGCGAGGATGAAGCAGATGGTGAGAAATAGTTTCACAGATGTCAGGATTGCCCCGCGCTTCAGCCTTAGGACCCGTCAGATGCACCGGCCAGGAGGAGCGCTGAGCATGCAAAGTACATCGTTTGAACACTTGTATCTGAAGAGGATTCGTTGGTGGAAAAGGGAAGCCAGGGAAGCAAACAGGGAAAAAGAGAGACACCTTTTACTTTCATCTGATCAAAGGCGACTGAGACTTGGCAGCGAGAACAGTGCCCAGCAGATGCCACACCAGCAGGAACAGTGCCCAGCAGAAGCCAATGCCACCAGGAAAAGTGCCCACCTGACAACACCAAGTCCTGCGCTGCTGCAGGTGCAGCGTACAGGTGAAGCTCTATAAGATGGTGAGGCCCCCGGTAACGAGGTGGTACCCCTAGTTACTGGCACCTGTGTATAGAAGGATTTATCCTGTATACTAGTTAAGGTAGATTTGTCAGTTGTACATGTGTCAGTGTTAACCCTTGCTAGGTTTTTCAGGTACGGGTTGGTTCAGGGGCGAGGATGGGGACTTTATGTCTTGTTAACAAATGCTTTATTAATGGTGAGTGCAGAACTGTGAACATGGATTCCCGTGTATAAAAATTAGTAGACTGGAGCATGTAGGGTTAAGTCTACGCAGTACATATATATATATTTTGCCACCCACCTGATGCAGGTGTGCATGAAAATGAAGTGAGTTTGGGTGTTTTTTAGTAGACTGCAGCATCTAGTTCTAAGTCTACTCAGTATATATATATATATATATATATATATATATATTTCTGTTTTGCTGATTTGATCTGAGTGAATTTCTGAGATCTCTCACTGTTTGGGAGAGTATTAGTGATTGTTGAGAGTGTTGAGAGAGTGTTGGTAACTCTCACTGCATTTGGTAACTGAGCTTTGCTTGAGAGAGTGTTGGTGGCATTTCTGAGAAACTCTGTTGGTGGTACCTCTGAGCGCTGCATAGAGTCTGTTGGTGGCACCCCTCAGTGCTGCATGGAGTCTGCTGGTGGTACATCTGAGAACTGCATGGAGTCTGTTGGTGGTACCTCTGAGTGCTGCATGGAGTCTGTTGGTGGTACCTCTGAGCGCTGTATGGAGTCTGTTGGTGGTACCTCTGAGCGCTGTATGGAGTCTGTTGGTGGCACTGTTGTAGACTAGAGATGAGCGAGCACCAAAATGCTCGGGTGCTCGTTACTCGGGACGAACTTTTCGCGATGCTCGAGGGTTCGTTTCGAGTAACGAACCCCATTGAAGTCAATGGGCGACCCGAGCATTTTTGTATTTCGCCGATGCTCGCTAAGGTTTCCTTGTGTGAAAATCTGGGCAATTCAAGAAAGTGATGGGAACGACACAGCAACGGATAGGGCAGGCGAGGGGCTACATATTGGGCTGCATCTCAAGTTCACAGGTCCCACTATTAAGCCACAATAGCGGCAAGAGTGCCCCCCCCCCTCCCAAAAACTTTTACTTCTGAAAAGCCCTCATTAGCATGGCATACCTTAGCTAAGCACCACACTACCTCCAACAAAGCACAATCACTGCCTGCATGACACTCCACTGCCACTTCTCCTGGCTTACATGCTGCCCAACCGCCCCCCCTCCCCCCCACAGCGCACACCAAACTGTCCCTGCGCAGCCTTCAGCTGCCCTCATGCCACACCACCCTCATGTCTATTTAGAAGTGCGTCTGCCATGACGAGGAACCACAGGCACACACTGCAGAGGTTGGCATGGCTAGGCAGCGACCCTCTTTAAAAGGGGCGGGGCGATAGCCCACAATGCTGTACAGAAGCAATGAGAAATAGAATCCTGTGCCACCGCCATCAGGAGCTGCACATGTGGGCATAGCAATGGGGAACCTATGTGCCACACACTATTCATTCTGTCAAGGTGTCTCTGCATGCCCCAGTCAGACCGGGCTTTTTAATTCATAGACACAGGCAGGTACAACTCCCTATTGTGAAGTCCCTGTCGACCGACAGCATGGGTGGCTCCCTGGAACCCACCGGCGATACACAAAAATATCCCATTGCATTGCCCAACACAGCTGAGGTAGTAATGTCGTGCTTAATGCAGGTGGGCTTCGGCCCACACTGCATGCCCCAATCTGACTGTGGTTCTTTACAAGTGGAAACAGATGCATTTATAATTCCCTGTGGACCCACAGCATGGGTGGGTGCCAGGAAGCCACCGGCGGTACATAGAAATATCCCATTGCATTGCCCAACACAGCTGAGGTAGTAATGTCGTGCTTAATGCAGGTGGGCTTCGGCCCACACTGCATGCCCCAGTCTGACTGGGGTTGTTTACAAGTGGAAACAGATGCATTTACAACTCCCTGTGGACCCACAGCATGGGTGGCTCCCTGGAACCCACCGGCGGTACATAAAAATATCCCATTGCATTGCCCAACACAGCTGAGGTAGTAATGTCGTGCTTAATGCAGGTGGGCTTCGGCCCACACTGCATGACCCAGTCAGACTGGGGTTCTTTACAAGTGGAAACAGATGCATTTATAATTCCCTGTGGACCCACAGCATGGGTGGGTGCCAGGAAGCCACCGGCGGTACATAGAAATATCCCATTGCATTGCCCAACACAGCTGAGGTAGTAATGTCGTGCTTAATGCAGGTGGGCTTCGGCCCACACTGCATGCCCCAGTCAGACTGGGGTTCTTTACAAGTGAACACATGTAGGTTAAACTCCGTGTGTACCTACAGCATGGGTGGCTCCCTGGAACCCACCGGCGGTACATAAAAATATCCCATTGCATTGCCCAACACAGCGGATGTAACGTCAGCTGTAATGCAGGTGGGCTAAAAATTCATTTGATTACACTGTAGGCGAGGGCCCACAAAAATTGCTGTATCAACAGTACTAATGTACATCCAAAAAATTGGCCATGGCCAACCAAGAGGGCAGGTGAAACCCATTAATCGCTTTGGTTAATGTGGCTTAAGTGGTAACTAGGCCTGGAGGCAGCCCAGTTTAACTAAAAATTGGTTCAAGTTAAAGTTTCAACGCTTTTAAGAGCATTGAAACATATAAAAATTGTTTAGAAAAATTATATGAGTGAGCCTTGTGGCCCTAAGAAAAATTGCCCGTTCGGCGTGATTACGTGAGGTTTCAGGAGGAGGAGGAATATTATACACAGATTGATGAAGCAGAAATGTCCCCGTTTTGGATGGTGAGAGAGAACGATGCTTCCATCCGCGGGTGCAGCCTACGTATTGCTTAGGTATCGCTGCTGTCCGCTGGTGGAGAAGAGAAGTCTGGGGAAATCCAGGCTTTGTTCATCTTGATGAGTGTAAGCCTGTCGGCACTGTCGGTTGACAGGTGGGTACGCTTATCCGTGATGATTCCCCCAGCCACACTAAACACACTCTCTGACAAGACGCTAGCCGCAGGACAAGCAAGCACCTCCAGGGCATACAGCGCGAGTTCAGGCCACGTGTCCAGCTTCGACACCCAGTAGTTGTAGGGGGCAGAGGCGTCACGGAGGACGGTCGTGCGATCGGCTATGTACTCCCTCACCATCCTTTTACAGTGCTCCCGCCGACTCAGCCTTGACTGGGGAGCGGTGACACAGTCTTGCTGGGGAGCCATTAAAGCTGGCAAAAGCCTTGGAGAATGTTCCCCTGCCTGCGCTGTACATGCTGCCTGATCTCTGCACCTCCCCTGCTACCTGGCCCTCGGAACTGCGCCTTCTGCCACTAGCGCTGTCGGATGGGAAGTTTACCATCAGTTTGTCCACCAGCGCCCTGTGGTATAGCATCATTCTCGAACCCCTTTCCTCTTCGGGAATGAGAGTGCAAAGGCTCTCCTTATAGCGTGGGTCGAGCAGTGTGTACACCCAGTAATCCGTAGTGGCCAGAATGCGTGTAACGCGAGGGTCACGAGAAAGGCATCCTAACATGAAGTCAGCCATGTGTGCCAGGGTACCTGTACGCAACACATGGCTGTCTTCACTAGGAAGATCACTTTCAGGATCCTCCTCCTCCTCTTCCTCCTCCTCAGGCCATACACGCTGAAAGGATGACAGGCAAGCAGCATGAGTACCGTCAGCAGTGGGCCAAGCTGTCTCTTCCCCCTCCTCCTCATCCTCCTCATGCTCCTCCTCCTCCTCCTCCTCACCGCGCTGAGATATAGACAGGAGGGTGCTCTGACTATCCAGTGACATACTGTCTTCCCCCGGCTCTGTTTCCGAGCGCAAAGCGTCTGCCTTTATGCTTTGCAGGGAACTTCTCAAGATGCATAGCAGAGGAATGGTGACGCTAATGATTGCAGCATCGCCGCTCACCACCTGGGTAGACTCCTCAAATTTTCCAAGGACCTGGCAGATGGCTGCCAACCAGGGCCACTCTTCTGTAAATAATTGAGGAGGCTGACTCCCACTGCGCCGCGCAAGTTGTAGTTGGTATTCCACTATAGCTCTACGCTGCTCATAGAGTCTGGCCAACATGTGGAGCGTAGAGTTCCACTGTGTGGGCACGTCGCACAGCAGTCGGTGCACTGGCAGATTAAAACGATGTTGCAGGGTCCGCAGGGTGGCAGCGTCCATGTGGGATTTGCGGAAATGTGCGCAGAGCTGGCGCACCTTTCCGAGCAGGTATGACAAGTGGGGGTAGCTTTTCAGAAAGCGCTGAACCACCAAATTAAAGACATGGGCCAGGCATGGCACGTGCGTGAGGCTGCCGAGCTGCAGAGCGCCACCAGGTTACGGCCGTTGTCACACACGACCATGCCCGGTTAGAGGCTCAGCGGCGCAAGCCAGCGGTCGGTCTGCTCTGTCAGACCCTGCAGCAGTTCGTGGGCCGTGTGCCTCTTCTCTCCTAAGCTGAGTAGTTTCAGCACGGCCTGCTGACGCTTGCCCACCGCTGTGCTGCCACGCCGCGTGACACCGACTGCTGGCGACGTGCTGCTGACACATCTTGATTGTGAGACAGAGGTTGCGTTGGAGGAGGAGGAGGAGGAAGGTGCTTTAGTGGAGGAAGCATACACCGCCGCAGATACCACCACCGAGCTGTGGCCCGCAATTCTGGGGGTGGGTAGGACGTGAGCGGTCCCGGCTCTGACTCTGTCCCAGCCTCCACTAAATTCACCCAATGTGCCGTCAGGGAGATATAGTGGCCCTGCCCGCCTGTGCTTGTCCACGTGTCCGTTGTTAAGTGGACCTTGGCAGTAACCGCGTTGGTGAGGGCGCGTACAATGTTGCAGGAGACGTGGTCGTGCAGGCCTGGGACGGCACATCGGGAAAAGTAGTGGCGACTGGGAACCGAGTAGCGCGGGGCAGCCGCCGCCATCATGCTTTTGAAAGCCTCCGTTTCCACAAGCCTATACGGCAGCATCTCTAGGCTGATCAATTTTGCAATGTGCACGGTTAACGCTTGAGCGTGCGGGTGCGTGGCGTCGTACTTGCGCTTGCGCTCAAACTGTGGCACTAGCGACGTCTGGACGCTACGCTGAGAGATATTGCTGGATGGGGCCGAGGACAGCGGAGGTGATGGTGTGGGTGAAGGCCAGGAGACGGTAGTGCCTGTATCCTCAGAGGGGGGTTGGATCTCAGTGGCAGGTTGGGGCACAGGGGGAGAGGCAGTGGTGCAAACCGGAGGCGGTGAACGGGCATCGTCCCACCTTGTGGGGTGCTTGGCCCTCATATGCCTGCGCATGCTGTTGGTGGTGCCTCCCCAGCTGATCTTGGCGCGACAAAGGTTGCACACCACAGTTCGTCGGTCGTCAGGCGTCTCTGTGAAAAACTGCCACACCGTAGAGCACCTTGACCTGTGCAGGGTGGCATGGCGCGAGGGGGCGCTTTGGGAAACAGTTGGTGGATTATTCGGTCTGGCCCTGCCTCTACCCCTGGACACCGCACTGGCTCGGCCTGTGCCCACACCCTCACTTGGCCCTCCGCGTCCTCGGCCGCGTCCACGTCCTCTAGGCCTACCCCTACCCCTCAGCATGCTGTATTAGCAGTGATTTGATTTCACAGGCAGGAAAGAAATTGGCGCAAGGCTGCACTCAACCGTAGCTGGTTGCGTCTGATTTTTTTACGTTCTCCACGCAGCACACACGTACCCAGAGTCCTTAGGACTGACAGAGGCAGGGCAAATATACTTTCTTCCCTTTTGTTTAAAAGGATAGGCCCACTGCGTCTATTCACTGAATAATAAGTTTAATAACTGACACTGTGTTGCGGCCCTGCAAAAGTGTCACAGAACTTTACTGTTGCAGAGTTATTAACTGTGGCAGAGCAGGTATTTCCCAGGTAGGAAAGAAATTGGCGCAAGGCTGCACTCAACCGTAGCTGATTGCGTCTGATTTTTTTACGTTCTCCACGCAGCACACACGTACCCAGAGCCCTTATATTCTGACTCAATAACATGGCTGTAAGCGTATCGGCTGAAGTAACTTCTCTTGTAGTTATGAACCAGTACTCACAGTAGGTATATGTTGTCAGACAGCATCCAACTCGACTGCAGAGGCATGTGAGAAGATTCCAGGGTTTATTTAGGTAGAAATCTTGTATAATGCACATTCAGCAGTAGGTAAAAAGAGTGATGGTTAGCCAGAGCACAGAGTAGAGACCTAAGACATAGGCTATAGACAGGAAACTCCCCAGCAGGAGGAAAGGGAGGGGTTATGCAACACAGGGGGGTACAGAGAGCCAGGAGGGACAAACTAAAGAAGGCAAGCACTTACAGATACAGTACAGATTATACATGTCAATGAATAGAGTCAGGTAGATGAGACATGACACTCCCCGTCTGAAATCTTTAGATTTCACTGAATACTGTTTTGACATAATGTCCTTCAAAGTCCAGAAATTCTTGTTTAACCTAAAAAACAAGTAAACGAATGCAACAGCAATAATAAATGAACAAATCAACTGTTGTGGCAAAGGTAATCCACAGGTGGACTTCTTCAGTTTCTCTCGGTTGCAGTCTGCGGTGATATGCTCCCCGCCATGAGCTGTGTAGGATAATCAAGCTTCCTTAGCTGACTTCCTTCCTTGGAAGAAGAAGTACTAGTTCACTGATTGGACGGAAGAAAACTCTTACAGTGCCTCCTTTTGTCACTTTGACTTCCACTTTTCGAATTTTCCCATCGTCGTTAGGGATGACCTTGGTGACGAGACCCATGGGCCATTCATTCCGGTGAACCTCTTTGTCTTTCAGAAGAACAAGATCACCAACCTGGAGATTGGGTTTTGGAGTCTGCCACTTCTGACGACTTTGAAGGGTGTGTAGATACTCCATCTTCCAACGGTGCCAGAACACATTGGAGAGATGTTGAACTTGTTTCCACTGACGTCTGTAAATGTCACTACAGTCAAAGTTGCCTGGAGGAATAGTAGCAGTCCCAATTTTCTGGGTGAGGAGCGTGGCTGGAGTAAGAATAAATGGAGAATCAGGGTCTGAAGATACCGGAACTAGTGGTCTTGCGTTGATGATAGCAGAAACCTCAGCAAAAAGGGTGACCAATGTTTCATGAGTGAGTATCGACGACTTGTGATCCATTAACATTGAATCAAGTATTCTTCTTGTAACGCCAATCATGCGCTCCCAAGCTCCTCCCATATGAGATGAATGCGGAGGGTTAAATACCCAGGTACATCCATTGTTGAGCAAGAAGTTGCCTAGTTGTAGTTCCTTGCAGGCTCCTACGAAGTTAGTCCCACAGTCGGACCTCAGCTGTTTGACTGGTCCACGAATGGAGAAGAATCTTCTAAGAGCATTGATGAAACAGGAAGAATCCATAGACTCAATCACTTCAATATGTACTGCACGAATGCTAAGACAGGTGAACAGCACAGCCCATCTTTTGCTATTTGCGGCGCCACCACGCGTCCTTCGTGTGACTACGGACCACGGACCAAAGACATCCACACCAACATAAGTAAAAGGGGGATCGGTACTTAACCGATCTGCTGGTAAGTTCGCCATTTGCTGTTGTTGTTGTCTTCCCCTTAGCTTGTGACACTTGACACATTTATGGAGTACGGAGGAAATGCTTCTCTTCATTCCTACGATCCATAAACCGGCTGACCTGATGGCACCTTCAGTGAACTGTCTGCCTTGGTGATGCACTTGATCATGGTGGTGTCGGATTAGCAAGGTAGCGATATAATGTCCACCTGGTATGATGATGGGGTTCTGTTCTTTATTGCATAGATCGGATTTCTCTATCCGACCACCCACTCTGAGCAATTTGTGGTGGTCAACTACTGGGTTGAGTTTATAGAGTGCGCTGCTCTTGGGCGGACTGATGCCCTTCGAGATATTGTCTATCTCTGAGTGATACACCTCTTGCTGTGTACACTGGATGATGATTTGTTCAGCAAGTTCAAATTCTGTGACTGTAGGGTGTGCTTTACACATATGCCAACCACTACACTTTGACGATGCGTTCTTTGCAAAACACTGAGCAATGTGAGTTAGTCTGCCAATAGCTTGCACGAGAGATCTCCATGTCGAGAAACGTTCAAAGCGATGTGACTTCAGCTTCACCTTAGAAGTTACAGAAGTGTAAAGTGTAGAACTTAGGGCTCTGATTTCCTTGTCAGACGCAGGGTCCACCAGATCATAGATGGCATTGGTAGGTAACAAACAAGGATCTTCGTATAGAAAACTTGGAGGTGAAGACCATATGTGGTCTAGCAGATCTGATGTTGGTGCGGCTCTTGTTCCCCGGTCGGCTGGATTAAGTTCTGTAGGGATGTAATGCCACTGGTTAGGGGTGGAGAAACTTCTGATCCTTTCTACTCGGTGTCCTACATACACGTAGAATTGTTTTGTTTGGTTGTGTATATAACCGAGAACAACCTTACTGTCTGTGTAAAAGGTGAATGAATCAAATGCGACGTCCATTTCATCCCTTATCACTTCGGCGATCTCTACTGCTAGCACGGCTGCACAGAGTTCAAGTCTTGGTATGGAATGCGCAGGTTTTGGGGTTAGTTTGGCCTTACCTAGTACGAATCCACAGTGTAGCTCATTGTTGGCTCCTGAGATCTTCAGATAGGCCACTGCGGCTATGGCTTCCATTGATGCATCAGAGAAGATGTGTATTTCCCTTTTGACAGCAGCTGAAAGAGAACTGGGAGCATAACAGCGCGGTACTTGGAGTTGTTCTAATACTTTCAAGGACCTTTTCCATTTTTCCCACCTTTGTTGTTTCTCAACAGGTAAGGGAGCGTCCCAATCCATATTCTCAGTAGTAAGCTGTCTCAGAAGTATCTTGCCCTGAATAGTGATGGGGGCTATGAATCCGAGAGGATCATAAAAACTGTTCACGACCGATAAAACTCCACGCTTGGTGAAAGGTTTGTTGCAAGCTAATACTTGAAATATAAATGTATCTTGTTCGATATTCCAGAGCAATCCTAGGCTGCGTTGTATAGGAAGAACCTCAGAGCTGAGGTCAAGGTCCCGCAAGTTGATTGCATGATCGTCAGATGGAAAGGCCTTCATTACTTCCTTGCTGTTGGAGGTAATCTTGTGAAGCCTAAGGTTTGCGGCAGACAGCATTTCCTTGGTTCTGGTGAGGAGATCAATCGCCTCTGCGCTTGTGGGTAAGGATTTAAGTCCGTCGTCTACGTAGAAGTTCTTCTCGACGAATTGCCGAGCATCCGATCCGTGCTCCTTCTCACCTTCTTGGGCTGTCCTCCTCAGTCCATAGATTGCTACAGCAGGTGATGGACTGTTGCCAAAGACATGTACCTTCATCCGGTAATCTATGACCTCTTTGCTGACATCATTGTCCTTGTGCCATAGAAACCTGAGATAGTTTCTGTCATCTTCCTTAACGATGAAGCAATGGAACATCTGCTGGATGTCAGCCATAACCGCAACGGGTTCTTGTCTGAAGCGAATTAGAACGCCCATGAGGCTGTTGTTTAGGTTAGGGCCTGTGAGGAGAAGGTTGTTGAGAGAGACACCTTCATGCTGAGCACTGGAATCAAACACAACTCTGATTTGTTCAGGCTTGCGGGGGTGATACACGCCAAAGGACGGAAGGTACCAGCATTCTTCTCCTTCCCTTACCGGTGGCGCAGGTTCTGCATGGTCTCTATCGAATACCTTCTGCATGAAGTCTACGAAATGTTTTTTCATTACTGGTTTTCTCTCAAGAGTGCGTTTCAGAGAGGAGAATCTAGTGGTAGCTTGCTGCCTATTGTTAGGTAGCTTTACTCTTGGAGAACGGAAGGGTAAGGGAGCTACCCAGCTATTGGAGTCATCTTGGGTGAATTCCCTTTCCATGACCTTGAGAAATTCAATGTCTTCTCTAGCAGGTGCCAACTTGTTATCGTCACTTGTTGTATTGAACACTGTTGATCCAAGACTGTCATCCCAGAGGAAAGTGTTTGTACTGTCTTGTTGGTCGTGGTGCCACTTACTGTTAGTCAGTTTCTCCTTCACCCGATAATGGTGTGGGCATGGATGAAAATAAGTACCGCGACCATTTGGCAAGATGTGTGTTTTAAATGAGGAAATCTTGGTTGGCTTTTTCATCTTGTCTATACAGACATTGCCTATGATGACCCATCCTAAGTCAAGGCGCTGGGCAAATGGTGCATCATGAGGTCCATTAATTTGCTGACGTATTTTGTGCACCCTAAGAATGTCTCTACCCAGCAGAAGTAGAATCTCTGCGCTCTTGTCAAGGGCTGGTATTTCGTTAGCTATAGCCCTTAGGTGGGGATGATGGAAAGCGGCCTCTGGTGTAGGGATCTCTCCCCTATTGGATGGTATCTGATTACATTCAACAAGTGTGGGCAAGGGTATCTCAAGGTTGCCCTTAAGAGAGGCTACTACAAGTCCGCTGGCTCTTCTCCCCGAGACCTCTGTCACTCCACTACATGTACCCAAGGTGTATGGGTAAACATCTCCCTTTATGTTAAACAAATCAAAGAGTTCTGACCTTGCAAGTGATCGGTTGCTCTGGTCATCGAGGATGGTGTACACCTTCATAGTCCTTTCTGGTTGACCCTGGGGGTACACATCGACTAGGCATATCCTTGCACAGGACTGGTCACAAATGCCTTCTCCACAGACTTCTGTGCATGAAGAAGATACAGTGGTAGGACTTTCTGCTTGATCTGTGTTCTCCCCGCCGTACGTTGGTGGGGTAGGGAAACTTGTAGCTGGTGCGGTTCTAGGTTGAGATGGATGAAGAGCTTGTACATGATCTTCACGACCACACTCAATGCATTTGATGGCATTTTTACAGTCTTTAGCGATGTGTTCAGTAGAAGCGCAACATCTGAAACATACCCCAAACTTCTTTAGAAGCTCCTTGCGTTCCTGGAGTGGTTTCTTCCTGAAGCCGATGCACTTCTTGAGGGGATGAGGCTTCTTATGTAAGGGACACAGGCGATTAGGGTTTTCAACCTTTTCATCTTGATTGCTCTTGTAACTGACTCCCTGTGAAGCTGACAAAGTAGAGGGAAAAATATCAGTCTTTTTTACTGACACTGGACCTCTGCGGCCTTTGTAGTCGATGCGTGGGTTGTCAGACTTGAATAGATGTGGACCGGGATTGGATTCCTCATAGGAGAAGCTTGGATTGTTCTTGGATTCTGCAATGTTTTTGATGAACTCACAGAAGTAGGCAAATGGAGGAAAGGAGACTTGATTTTCTCTCTTATATCTTGACCCCAGAGCGGTCCACTTCTCTTGAAGGTTGTATGGCAGCTTTGACACGATTGGGTTTACTCCACGAGCAGTGTCCAGGTAACTGAGGCCAGGTAGGTGAGTGTCTCCCTTGGCCAGCTGTAGCTCTAGCAGTAAGTCACAGAGCTCTTGGAATTTCTGATTGTCTTTACCAGATATCCTTGGAAAGGCTTGCAGACGTTTGAACAGAGCGTTTTCTATTGCTTCGGGACTACCATAGGTTCTCTCCAGTCTCTCCCAAGCGGCTGCAAGGCCTGCTGCTGGATTTTCAATGTGGACAGATCTGAGTCTCTTTACTCGTTCTGTAGACTGTGGGCCAAGCCACCGGATCAGTAGATCTAGTTCTTCCGAAGCAGTAATGCCGAGATCGTGAGTTGCAGTTCTGAAGGCACATTTCCAGCCTCTGTAATTCTCAGGCTGGTCGTCGAACCTTATCAGTCCTGTCTTGGTGAGCTCACGACGTACCATGTATTTTGCAAACTCTGACATGTCGGTTTTCTCTGACTTCAGGTGTGAAATTGGTTGAGTGGTGCTAATCACATCGTTTGTGGTGTTTTGCATGAGAGACGTAGGTACATATGGGGCTGCCAGGGTATTCAGCCTGGGAGCTGGTTTGAAGTCCATAGGTTTGGTGACATGTGGATATGGAACCATGTAATTGCTAGAGGTTTGGAGAACCGCTGGTATTTTGAATTGTCCATGAATACCGGTATATTGAGCTTGCTGGGGTGCAGAGCCTTGGTGCTCCATATAGGATGGAAGGTTGGTGTGAGGAACGAGCGGAGTTCTGTGCTGACTTTGCATGCCTGGTGCTGTGGAAGGATGTGCGGCCTGCCGCTCTGGAGAGACGTCTGTTTTGTCTGGAATGTTTGCGGCAGGTGGGGAATTGAAGCATTGGCTTAGTACATAGTCTCTTGTACGCTTGAGAGGTTCCTCTGCATCCATTCCGCTGAAGTCAATGCTGTCTCTTTCGCTCTGACTCGCGGCTTGTTCTAAAACTCTTAACCTTGCTACGGCTGTAGCATGTTCGCATTGTTTCTCCAGAGCCTCTATTTCCGCCTTTCTATGTGCAGCTTCCACTTCTGCCTTTCTATGTGCAGCTTCCACTTCCGCTTCCTTATGTGCAGCTTCCACTTCTGCTTCCTTATGCGCAGCTTCCACTTCCGCTCTCTTCTGCGCAAAGACGGCCTGTATCTTAGTCGCTTCCGCTTCTACGCGTGCTTTTAGAAGCTGCTCACTGAGGGTGGAATGCTTTGAAGATCGTGACCTAGATGTACGCTTGGAGTGCCTGGTAGAGTCAGAAATGTGAGATGACACCTTCTGAAGTTGCGCAATTCTCACTTCTGTCTTAGACTTAATGTCGCGTACTAAGCTGTCTCTTCCTACACTGAGATGTTGGAAGCTTTGCAATTCCTCTATGGAATCCTCTGTGTTTAATTTTCTCAAAGCATTTTCGTACTCCTGGACCTTTATATTATAATGTTCATACGTTGCACAAAGCTGTTGCAGGGCTCCCTCTAGTGGTGACACGTGGAGTGAAGACAGACTCTGCTGAATGTTGGAGACATGACTTAGTAATGTTTCCCACAGTTTTAAAATGTCAGAGGAAAGTTCCTGCTTGAGACTTTCAAGGTTCTCTCTAACCTTCCAGGTTGGCTTATTAGAGCGCCTGTCTCTCTCACTAGACTGCAGACTAGGGTCCATGCTAGCTTGTGCCTCAGAGTGTCCTTCAGCCATGATGCAGCACACAGGATGGAGGTAACACTGAGGAGAGTTATAGCTTTGTGGGAGGTTATGAGCTGCAGCTGTGGTTGTATGTGGAGCTGCTGGAGGAGTCTTTACAGCAGTGTCTGGCTGTATTTATACACTCTTTTTACTATTCTGACTCAATAACATGGCTGTAAGCGTATCGGCTGAAGTAACTTCTCTTGTAGTTATGAACCAGTACTCACAGTAGGTATATGTTGTCAGACAGCATCCAACTCGACTGCAGAGGCATGTGAGAAGATTCCAGGGTTTATTTAGGTAGAAATCTTGTATAATGCACATTCAGCAGTAGGTAAAAAGAGTGATGGTTAGCCAGAGCACAGAGTAGAGACCTAAGACATAGGCTATAGACAGGAAACTCCCCAGCAGGAGGAAAGGGAGGGGTTATGCAACACAGGGGGGTACAGAGAGCCAGGAGGGACAAACTAAAGAAGGCAAGCACTTACAGATACAGTACAGATTATACATGTCAATGAATAGAGTCAGGTAGATGAGACATGACACCTTAGGACTGACAGAGGCAGGGCAAATATACTTTTTTCCCTTTTGTTTAAAAGGATAGGCCCACTGCGTCTATTCACTGAATAATAAGTTTAATAACTGACACTGTGTTGCGGCCCTGCAAAAGTGTCACAGAACTTTACTGTTGCAGAGTTATTAACTGTGGCAGAGCAGGTATTTCCCAGGCAGGAAAGAAATTGGCGCAAGGCTGCACTCAACCGTAGCTGGTTGCGTCTGATTTTTTTACGTTCTCCACGCAGCACACACGTACCCAGAGCCCTTAGGACTGACAGAGGCAGGGCAAATATACTTTCTTCCCTTTTGTTTAAAAGGATAGGCCCACTGCGTCTATTCAATGACTAATAACTGTGTTGTGGCCCTGCCTACACAATTCTGTGCCTGTAGTATCAATGGAGGGTGCAATGCTCTGCACCGCCGATTTTGAGAAAAAAAAAAAAAAACAACACAGCTAACAGCAGCCTGCACAGTACTCCACACAGTTAAATGTGGCCCTAGAAAGGACCGTTGAGGTTCTTAAAGGCTACACTCACTCCTAACACTCTCCCTGCCTAAGCACCACTTCTGTCCCTAATACCGGGTGCAATGCTCTGCACTGCCGATTTTGAGGAAAAAAAAAAATTTCTCCACTGCTAACAGCAGCCTGCACACACGTAGATGTGGCCCTAAGAAGGACCGTTGGGGTTCTTGAAGCCTACACTCACTACAAACACTCTCCCTACAGCAACTCCAATAGAACAGCACTTTCCCTCAGCTAACTCACAAGACATCTGAGGCGAGCCGCGGGAGGGGCCGACTTTTATACTCGGATGACATCTGATCGCCCCAGCCACTCACAGCAGGGGGGTGGTATAGGGCTTGAACGTCACAGGGGGAAGTTGTAATGCCTTCCCTGTCTTTCAATTGGCCAGAAAAGCGCGCTAACGTCTCAGAGAGGAAATTGAAAGTAACCGGAACACCGCGTGGTACTCGTTACGAGTAACGAGCATCCCGAACACCGTAATATTCGCACGAATATCAAGCTCGGACGAGTACGTTCGCTCATCTCTATTGTAGACATGATAATTAGTTAGCATAAAATGTCTATTGATTTTGTGAGACGGTGACCGGCAAAGTGCTGGAGGGCAGATATATTTCGCCTAGGATGCTCTCCTATGCGGCTTTAGGGAGCACTGGGGCAGATACATGCCACCGAGCAGCCTGGGCTCGGTGGAGGAAGCCGGCAGTATGGTGTCAGTAACATTAAGTTACTGACACGTTGTAGTGTGTAAGTGGCTCCAAGCCACATAATCCGGGCCGGCTTTTCCTGGAGTGGTCAAAGCAAAGGGTGGGATGGCCACTCCCACGTACCAGGTGAGGCTGGTACCAGGCCTTATAAAGCCTGGGCCTACAGGGCCTGGAAAGAAGAGCTGAGACCTTTGCAGGTCTAGGAGCCTGGCTGGCTGTGCGCAGATACCATTTGGTTACCAGTGTGTAGACAGGGACGCTCCATGTTTAGTAAGTGCTCAGACGAGCAGGATTTACTTTCTGTTGGCCTGAAGTAAAGGCCTGTATTTTGCTTTGTTTGCTTGGAAATAAACCCAGGCAAAGCCTGGACTAAAGACTTTATCCCGTGTCACTGTCTCTGACTGCTTATGCCCAGGGTGCTACCAATCCTAAACGCTAATCCCTCACATATGGTGTTTGGATGCGGGCAGCGGTCTTAAAGAGACATACACCAATTAATGTACATTTTGCTGCAGCAGCTGGAGAACCGTTGCTAAGGGCAACCGCCCAAGAGAGATTGACTGGAGAGTGCTGTGACCCCCATGTCCTGGGTGAAAGCTGCAACGGCGCAGCTATCAGACACTGCCAAGATGGAAGAACTGATAAAGCAGCTGGTGCAAATGAACATGCAGCAGCAACAAACGTTGGCTCAGCAGCAACAAATGAACGTGCAGCAATAACAAACGTTTGCTCAGCAGCAACATGACGGCGACCCAGCAAAAGGTCCATGAGGAGGCCATGAGAGCTCAGGCCGAAACTAATGCTCTCCTGGTGGAAGCCAACCGTTTAGCCTCACAGGAGCAACAACGAGCTAACCAGCAGCTGCAAGAGCAAGTCCTGGCAGTGGCGCAAAGTGTGCAGAGGTCATGTGGTTCACTTCCCACCGCCCGTACTGCGGTACAGGCGTCCTTACAAAAGATGACGCCCACAGATGATGTTGAAGTTACCGGTGCCTCAGTGGGCTGAGGTAGTGGCGCCTTTCCTGATGGGGGAACCTCAAAAAGCCTATTTTGACCTCGGTGAGCAAGATGCCAAGGACTATGCTAAACTCAAGGGTGAGATCCTGGCACGCTTGGGCGTGAATACCCATGTGCGGGCCCGACAGGTGTACAACTGGACTTTTGCGGACCACCTGCCAGCTCGCTCCCAGATGTACGACCTGTTCCACCTGGTGAGAAAGTCAATAAGAGATAGTCAATAAGGATGGGAAGGACTGGGACTGTCTGCTGCCATATTTAATGTTCTCAATCTGTGAAGTCCCACAATCCTCCACTGGGTTCTCTCCCTTTGAATTAGTTTATGGTAGACATCCCCGGGGGCTCCTTGATGTAGCCAAGGAGACCCGGGAGCACGAGTCCACCCCCTACAGGAGTGTTATTGAACACATCTCCCTCATGCAAGATCGAATTGCGGCAGTCATGCCCATTGTTAGAGAACATTTACAGCAGGCTCAAGAAACCCAAAGCCGAGTATATAACAGCTCTGCCAAGGTGAGAACCTTCAACCCTGGGGATCGGGTACTAGTGTTGGTGCCCACCCTAGAAAGTAAATTCCTAGCAAAATGGCAAGGGCCCTATGAAATAATCAAAAAAGTCGGAGAGGTAAACTATAAGGTGTACCAGCCGGGTAGGCAGAAGCCAGAACAGTTGTACCATGTAAACCTAATTAAGCCATGGAAGGACAGAGAAGCCCTGACTGCAGCGAGCACCCCCCATGGTGGGGTCCCAGAGGTGTGTGTATCAGGGTCCCTGTCCAAATCCCAACAGCATGAGTCTAGGGAATTTATACGACGTAATTCAGATGTGTTCTCCGATATACCAGGGCGTACTGGTGTCATAAAACACGACATTATAACCGAACCAGGGGTAAAGGTTCAGATGAAACCGTACAGGGTTCCAGAAGCCCGTAGACGAACCATCTCAGAGGAGGTCAAGAAAATGCTAGACCTCGGAGTAATTGAGGAGTCGAAAAGCGAATGATCCAGCCCTATCGTGCTGATACCAAAACCGGATGGCTCTCTGCGCTTCTGTAACGACTTCCGGAAGCTAAATGACGTGTCAAAATTTGCCGCATACCCAATGCCGAGAGTGGAGTTAATTGAGAGACTGGGACATGCCAGATACTTTTCCACTCTCGACCTTACTAAAGGCTACTGGCAGGTTCCCCTTACAGAGAGCGCGAAAGAAAAGACGGCATTTGCCACACCAGAAGGGTTGTTTCAGTACATCTGCCTACCCTTCGGTTTGCATGGAGCCCCAGCAACCTTTCAAAGATTGATGGATGTCATACTCAAACCCCATCGTCAATATGCGTCAGCAAATTTAGATGATATCATCATCTTTAGCGAAGACTGGGACAGCCATCTACCCAAGGTACAGGCAGTACTGAACTCGCTTAGAAAAGCAGGGCTCACAGCAAACCCAAAGAAGTGTGCCATAGGCCTCGAAGAAGCACGATACCTAGGGTATATAATAGGTAGGGGTATTATAAAACCCCAGGTCAATAAAGTTGAAGCCTTTCAGGACTGGCCACAACCCACAACTAAAAAGCAGTTGAGAGCTTTTTTAGGCATTGTAGGGTACTATAGGCGGTTCGTGCAGAACTTTGCTAGCATAGCAGCACCCCTAACAGACTTGACCAAGAACAGTAAGTCAGTCATGGTCAAGTGGAACCCTGACGCAGAAAAGGCGTTCCAAGAGTTACAACGGGCCCTCTGTAGACGTCCAGTGTTGGTCACACCTAATTTTAAAAGAGAATTTGTCGTTCAAACAGACGCGTCCGACGTGGGACTGGGAGCAGTTCTGTCCCAAGAAGTAGAGGGAGAGGAACATCCCGTAATTTATCTGAGCAGGAAGCTCACGCCACCCGAGAAAAATTACAGCATTGTTGAACGGGAGTGCCTAGCCATCAAATGGGCCCTTGAATCTCTAAAATACTACCTTCTAGGTCGGCACTTCAGGCTGATCACAAACCACTCTCCCTTAACCTGGATGTCACAGGCAAAAGAAAGAAACGCCAGAGTCACTAGGTGGTTCCTGACACTACAAAACTTCAGTTTTTCTGTTGAACACAGGGCAGGAAAGCTACAGGGCAATGCCGATGCCTTGTCAAGGACGCATTGCATGGCAGCGAAAGGTGTCCGACCCCACAGGCTCGAATAGAGGGGGAGGGTATGTGAGACGGTGACCGGCAAAGTGCTGGAGGGCAGATATATTTCGCCTAGGATGCTCTCCTATGCGGCTTTAGGGAGCACTGGGGCAGATACGTGCCACCGAGCAGCCTGGGCTCGGTGGAGGAAGCCGGCAGTATGGTGTCAGTAACATTAAGTTACTGACACGTTGTAGTGTGTAAGTGGCTCCAAGCCACATAATCCGGGCCGGCTTTTCCTGAAGTGGTCAAAGCGATGGGTGGGATGGCCACTCCCACGTACCAGGTGAGGCTGGTACCAGGCCTTATAAAGCCTGGGCCTACAGGGCCTGGAAAGAAGAGCTGAGACCTTTGCAGGTCTAGGAGCCTGGCTGGCTGTGCGCAGATACCATTTGGTTACCAGTGTGTAGACAGGGACGCTCCATGTTTAGTAAGTGCTCAGACGAGCAGGATTTACTTTCTGTTGGCCTGAAGTAAAGGCCTGTATTTTGCTTTGTTTGCTTGGAAATAAACCCAAGCAAAGCCTGGACTAAAGACTTTATCCCGTGTCACTGTCTCTGACTGCTTATGCCCAGGGTGCTACCGATTCTAAACGCTAATCCCTCACAATTTGTATAAACCAAATGTATTACACTACTGTAGTGACTTTAACTCTGTGGAGGTTAATGGCCACACAATCTCACCATGGTAATTGCTGGACAATGGCATGGTGAAAGATGTGTGGTATAATGTTAGCCTAATACAAAGTTCCACAAGCAGCCTCTTAGAGTTAAAGTCACAATATTTTATGTATACCTGTATTCATTATTGTGTGTTACCCCAGCCCTACCTTCCCCCACACCGAAACTCCCCCCCCCCCCATACTGAAACTTCTCAAACAAAGACTGCCACGTACACTGAAATTCCTTCAGCTAGACCGCATGCTGAGAAGATAAAGTCCACACATACACTGGACTTGAGAGAAGGTGGGGAGGGGGGGTGGGGAATTCTATATGACCCAGCGAATAAGAATATATATATGTTACTGATGTAATCTGTTAAATGCCCATAAAGGGCAGGTATTATGTGCTTCAATGAATTGAGGCTTCTGGGCGTCATATGCTCAGAACCATATTGGACATGAGACTGATATCTTGCGTCTAACTTGGGGCAGTGTGCGCATACTGTATTATACACAATTAGGAAGCTACAGAATACCCTGAAGCCTGTTGGAGAAAAACTGTTACCATGCAGGGTGGCGCTGGGTCCCGCGGCCGGCGCGCGGCGCTCCGATGTCGGCTCCGGCGTCCCGGAGCTCTGCTGTCGGGGCTCTCCCGGCGGCGTGGAGCAGCCAGCGTGCAGCGGCGTGGGCGTGTCCACCCATAGGGTGCCGCCCGCTCTCCTCCACCTTCAATATGCAACAGTGGGAGAGTCGGCTCCTCCCACTCTCCGCCCCTGGGCGGAGGCTTTAAGTTAAAAGGCTGGCAGTGACCTGAGCTCACTGCCAGTTATTGGTTCTGCTAGCCCCTAGTCAGGTCTGTCTCAGTCTGCTCTAGTTGCTCGTCAGTATCCTGTCAGTTTGCCTGTGAGCTCCATCTCCAGCCTTACTCTGCTTAGTAAGTTTTGTTGGTCTGTTCCACCTGCCTCTTCTGTCGGCACTCTGTCCCCTGTTAGTAGTTCCATCTAGGTAGTCGCCAGGTCCCTAGCCAGCGCAGGGACCGCCGCCCAGTTGTCCGCCTGGGGTTAGCCAGGGCCGAGGCAAGTAGGCAGGGACAGTGGGGTGCGGGAAGATCAGGGCACCCCACCTGGCGCTCGGGGGGCAGAGTGCCATAACATAATAACTGGCCCTTAAAACCTGTTTGTCATGGAGGCGATCAGTTCCCTCACGAATCAGCTGCAGGCCCTGGTGTCTGTGATCCAGGATTTATCCGCCCGCATGGTGGCCCAGGAGCAGCGGGAGGTGTCGCAGAGGTCGGATGCCTCAACCAGCCCCGAACCCAAGTGCCCTCTTCCCGAGGTGTTTTCTGGGGAGAGGAACAAGTTTTTTGTTTTCCGACAGGCGTGTCGCCTGTTTTTTCGGATGCATCCCCGTTCTTCCGGGTCGGAGGCTCAGAGGGTCGGGCTGATAATGTCCCTGCTGCGGGGCTCTGCCCAGACATGGGCCTTTTCCATCCCCGAGGGTTCCTCCTGCCTGCAGTCTGTGGACTCCTTTTTTCAGGAACTCGGGGGTATGTTCGACGAACCGGACCGAGCGGGGTTGGCGGTTTCGCGGTTGTTGGAGCTGCGGCAGGGGTCGTCTTGTGTGGAGGACTATTGCTCCAACTTCAGACGCTATGCGGGAGATACGACATGGAACGATAGTGCGCTGAAAGACGTTTTCCTACAGGGCCTCTCGGACGCAGTTAAAGACCTGTTAATTTCCCATCCCGTTCCCGGGTCCTTAAGGGAGGCTATGGAGCTAGCGGTGAGGGCAGATAGGAGGCTCAGGTCTAGGAGGCAGGACAGGCAGACCTGTAGAGTCAGGGAAGTCGGTTGCCCTGGTTCCTCTTCCTCCTTACCAGTCCCTGTCCCCGAGCCGATGGAGGTGGATCCGCTGGACCCCAAAGAGCGACGCCGGATCCGTTTGTTGCATCGTCTCTGCCTCTACTGCGGGAAAGCTGGACATCGGGTGATAACCTGCCCACTGAGGTCTCAACGCTCGCAGACGGAACCAGCGGAAAACTCCGAGTCCTAGGCGATTACAGGGAGGATCGCCTAGGACTTAAGGTACTTCCTAAACTTTTGGTACCGTGTCAGGTTAGATTCCGGGACTTTTCCCGATCAGGGCGGGCGTTTATTGATTCTGGAGCAGCCGCTAACTTGATAAGTCTGTGTTTTGTCCGTTCTCTGATGGCGGAATTTGTGGAGCTGAAGACGCCAATTCATTTTACCAGTATTGATGCTACCCCCCTCTACAGGCCTGGTACGATGGAGGACCCCAACATTACAGTTCACGGTGGGGATCCTCCACTCGTAAGAACTGTCTTTCCTGGTTATGGAAAAAATGTCGGTTGATGTGGTGCTTGGTATGCCCTGGTTGACACTGCACAATCCCCAATTTGATTGGTCCACCCGGGAATTGACTCATTGGGGATCATCCTGTTATAATCACCTGTCTACCATAGCTGTGTGCTCCACAGATACGGTGCTCATTCCGGAGTATTTGTCAGACTTTCAGGATGTATTCTCCAAAAAACTGTCTAAGGCTCTGCCTCCTCATAGGGAGTGGGACTGTGGTATTGATCTGATTCCCGACAGTCCCATCCCTAAGGGAGCCATTTTCAATTTGTCAGGCCGTGAGCATGAAGCCCTCAAGTCCTATGTCTCGGAGGCTCTGGCCAACCGACATATCCGGCCGTCCAGGTCCCCTGCCGGGGCAGGTCTCTTCTTTGTAGAGAAGAAGGACGGGACACTAAGGCCTTGTGTGGATTATCGGGCCTTGAATAAAATCACTGTGAAGAACCAGTGCTCCTTGCCCCTAATTCCTGACTTGTTGAATCAGGTGGTAGGGGCCCACTGGTTCTCCAAACTGGACTTGCGGGGGGCTTACAATTTAATTCGCATTAGAGAGGGAGATGAATGGAAGACGGCGTTCAACACCCCATTAGGACATTTTGAATGTCTGGTCATGCCTTTTGGACTTTGTAATGCCCCCGCTGTGTTTCAGGGTTTTATGAATGCGGTCTTCCATGACTTCCTGGGGGTATTTCTGGTCATCTATCTTGACGACATTCTGGTGTACTCGCCTGACTGGGACTCACATGTGCAGCACCTGAGGTTGGTCCTGGCCCGTTTGCGCGAGTATCAACTTTTTGTCAAGTTAGAGAAATGTACATTTGGTTCTAAACAAGTATCCTTCCTTGGCTATGTAATCTCACCCACGGAGATTCAGATGGAGTCTGATAAAGTAGCAGCAATCTCCCAATGGATCAGACCAGACAACCTCAAGGCTCTCCAGCGGTTCTTAGGTTTTGCAAATTTTTACCGCAAATTCCTTAGGAATTATTCAGTTATTGCTGAACCTCTGACCGACCTGACTAAGAAGGGGGCCGACTTGGGTAAGTGGTCGCCGGCAGCCCTTGAGGCCTTTAGCCGTCTAAAAAAGGCATTCACGACTGCCCCAGTGCTAATACAGCCGGACGCACTACTACCCTTTTTTATTGAGGTAGACGCGTCGGAAGTGGGGACTGGAGCAGTATTGTCGCAGGAAGTCAGTGGGAGGTCTGGGTATAGCCCATGTGCGTTCTTTTCGCGGAAGTTCAATTCCGCAGAGCGAAACTACGACGTGGGTAACCGTGAATTATTGGCTATCAAATGGGCTCTGGAAGAGTGGCGACACCATCTTGAGGGTGCTAGACACCCAATTACCGTATATACTGATCACAAGAATCTGGTATATCTCGCCAATGCGAAAAGACTCACAGCTCGTCAAGCCAGGTGGGGGTTGTTCTTCGCCAGGTTTAATTTCGTCGTGACATATATCCCAGAAGAGAAGAACGTGAAGGCGGACGCCCTGTCACGGAGTTTCAGGGTACCGGATAGTGAGACCATGACTCCCGAGAACATCTTAGCCCCCGGCGTGGTGGTAGCAGCTGTGGAGTCTAACTTCGTCCCTCAACTACAGGATGCTCAGCAGGACGCTCCTTCGGGGGTGCCGGAGGGCAGATGGTTTGTGCCAGAGACCCTACGCCCCAGAGTCATGGACGAGTCTCACTCGTCGGTTCTCGCCGGGCATCCAGGGTTCCAGGGGACCCTGGAGCTTTGTTCCAGACACTTCTGGTGGCCAGGCATGTCTCAGGAGATCCGCAACTTTGTGAGGGGTTGCTCGGTCTGTGCTCGCAATAAGAGTCGGCGGCGTCCTCCGGAGGGTCCCCTGAGACCGCTACCAGTTCCTTCCAGTCCATGGTCACACCTATCAGTAGATTTCATCACTGACCTACCAGAATCCCAGAAGTGCACCACTATCTTAGTGGTGGTCGACCGGTTCTCAAAGATGGCGCATTTTGTGGCGTTAAAAAGCTACCCTCGGCAAAAGAGTTCGCCACGATTTTTGTAAAGGAAATAATACGCCTACATGGGGTTCCCCAAAATATTGTATCTGATCGCGGGGTTCAATTTGTGTCGCAGTTTTGGCGTGACTTTTGCAGAAACCTGGGAATGTCGCTTTCCTTCTCTTCAGCGTTCCACCCGCAGACTAATGGTCAGACTGAGCGGAAGAACCAAGATTTAGTGCAATATTTACGGCTGTTTGCTAGCGAAAAGGCTCATTAGTGGGCAGAGTTCCTGCCGTTAGCAGAGTTTGCACTAAACAACCGCCTTTGTTCTTCCACTGGGGTGTCTCCATTTTTTTGTGTATACGGTCAGCATCCTCGCTTCCTTACAGCAGTCCCTACTCCGTCGGTCTGTCCTGCAGCTGATGTCGCCACAGATATGCTTCGGGGGGTATGGAAAGAGGTACAGAGAAACTTGGAGGCAGCGGGGGCCCGTATGCAGTTACGTAGTGGGAAGTCTGTCTGTGTCTGAACCTTACAGGGTGGGACAGAAGGTATACCTGTCTTCTAAAAATCTCAAATTGCGGGTCCCGTCCTTGAAGCTGGCGCCACGTTACGTAGGGCCGTTTGCCATCACACGTGTGGTGAACCCACTCGCCTACGAGCTGGGGTTGCCAGCCACATGGAGGGTTCACAGGTTATTCCATAAGTCGCTATTGAAACCTTTTGTCCCTTCGGTGATGCCCACCTCCGGTCCCCCTCCGCCCACCCTGGTACGGGATGAAGTGGAATACGAGGTCCAGGAGATACTGGATTCTCGTCGGTGTCGAGGAACCCTACAATATCTGGTGGCCTGGAAGGGGTTTCGACCAGAAGATCACTCCTGGGTGGCCGTACGTGATGTTCACGCTCCCGTGTTGGTACGGCGGTTCCACCGTTGTTTTCCGAATAAGCCTGGTCGAGTTTCAGGGGGCCCGGAGGTCCCCCGTGAGAGGGGGGGTAATGTTACCATGCAGGGCGGCGCTGGGTCCCGCGGCCGGCGCTCGGCGCTCCGATTTCGGCTCCGGCGTCCCGGAGCTCTGCTGTCGGGGCTCTCCCGGCGGCGTGGAGCAGCCAGCGTGCAGCGGCGTGGGTGTGTCCACCCGTAGGGTGCCGCCCGCTCTCCTCCACCTTCTATATGCAACAGTGGGAGAGTTGGCTCCTCCCACTCTCCGCCCCTGGGCGGAGGCTTTAAGTTAAAAGGCTGGCAGTGACCTAAGCTCACTGCCAGTTATTGGTTCTGCTAGCTCCTAGTCAGGTCTGTCTCAGTCTGCTCTAGTTGCTCGTCAGTATCCTGTCAGTTTGCCTGTGAGCTCCATCTCCAGCCTTACTCTGCTTAGTAAGTTTTGTTGGTCTGTTCCACCTGCCTCTTCTGTCGGCACTCTGTCCCCTGTTAGTAGTTCCATCTAGGTAGTCGCCAGGTCCCTAGCCAGCGCAGGGACCGCCGCCCAGTTGTCCGCCTGGGGTTAGCCAGGGCCGAGGCAAGTAGGCAGGGACAGTGGGTGCGGAAAGATCAGGGCACCCCACCTGGCGCTCGGGGGGCAGAGTGTCGTAACAAGAACATATTCCAGTTCAGCACCTCTGAGCGCTGCATGGAGTCTGTTGGTGGTACCTCTGAGTGCTGCATGGAGTCGGTGGGTGGTACTTCTAAATGCTCTATGGATTCTGTTGGTGGAAAACACACGCAGAAAACAAATCGCAGCATGTTCTATTTCGTGTATTTACTTTGAGATTTTTGCTTCTCTCCTTAAACTGGGTAGTTAGAAGGGTTTTTTTTTAAAAAAGGGGGGGGGGGTAATGCATTATTTGGATGACTTTTCATTTGTTAGTCCTCCTGTTGAAGCTAATTGTGAGGTAGTTAAAAGGTTTTTGTTCAACGATGGAACTTTTTTTGGTATCCCTCTGGGTCATGAGAAGCATTTCTCCATGCACTGGACTGGAATTCTTAGGTATTATAATTGATATTTGTATTATCTTCTTGTGAACCGGATTGGTAAATTTTGTTTTTGATTTCTTTTTCTTTCAAGAAGATTCTAGAGTCACAAGGGGGTCTTCACTCTCTCAATGGGCATGTTGACTGTTAATTCAGAAGAATGATCTGCTCTGATGGATGCAGTTTTGCTAGAGTTTAATGGTAGTTTCACAAGCGGATTTAGTTTTTTTTTTAGCATCCAAATTAAATTTGTTTACGGTTTATTTGTTCTTTTCATTTAAGCAAGATTACGGGGTATTCTGGAATGGTCACTGGCCGGCTGAACCATGGTGTGAGCTCGAAATGGATAAGCATTCGCAGGATGGGAATGTGTTTATTTCTTTTTACTTTCTAGCTTTAAAGCAGGTTTGCCTTATAAGTCTATCACGAAATTAATGGCAGGGATATCATTTTTTCAGAAATGGCTTGGGGTGTCACCGATCAATTCTTTTCAGCAAATTAGACTATGGGTCCGAGAATACAAAGCGGTTGCTTTTTTTCAAGGCTCAAGGTTATTATGTTTGGCTCATTGAAGCTGGTGTCAGTGTTTGGTTGTAGCTCAGGTTATGAAGTGATGTTGTTTTAGTGTGCCTTTTTATCAGTGTATTTTGGAGCGTTGAGATGCGGAGAGTTTCTGGCTCAGTTCTGAGCAATTTGCTCACCTCTTTTATTCTCCCATGTGTGTGAGCAAATAATCTTGCTGTGTGATTTTGTCTTCCTTTAGGTTATGTGGGGGATTAGCGTTAGGACCAAGTAGCGGCCTGGGCGTCCACGGCCAGAGACAGTGACACCAGGAAATAAAGTTCTTTAGTCCAGACTTCGCCTGGGTTTATTGCAGCATAAATAAAGTAAAACAGGCCTTAACTCCAGGCCAACAGAAAATGAACACCTGCTCGTCTGAGCACTTAGTATACATAGCTCGGTCCTGACTACTCGCTGTCAGAAATACTTCTTGCTGCGCACAGCCAGTCTGGTCCTCAGACCTGCAGAGGTCTCAGCACACTCTCCTTGGTGTGGAGGTTAGGGGCATCTCCCTGTAAACCTCTGGCCTTCTCAGCCCCCCCTTCCCCCCCAAGACCTGCAGGCCCAGTCTTTATAAGGCCTGGTACCAGCCTCACCTGGTACGTGGGAGTGGCCATCCCACCCTTCGCTTTGACCACTCCAGGAAAAGCCGGCCCGGAATATGCGGCTTGGAGCCACTTACAAACTACACCGTGTCAGTAACTTAGTGTTACTGGCACACAAATGCTGGCTTCCTCCACCGAACCCAGGCCGCTCGGTGGCACATATCCGCCCTCCAGCACTTTGTCAGTCACTGTCTCTCAGTTTTTCAACAAACGGTTTTGTGGATCGTTGGACACTCGTTTATTCTCTGGGCTCAGCAAAAAGCAGTGGATCATTGATACTCGGATGATTTGGGGTTAGATGTGTCAGTTTTTTGAGGTTTTTAGTACATAGTCAGAGGGATGAAATGGTTCTTGCTGATGTTACAAATCAGTCCTTCCTGAGCCAGGCATCCTCGTGTTCCATTTGAGAGGGAATGACATTGGGAAAATTAAAACGTTTGAAATGTTATGCGAAATCAGAAGGGAACTGTGGAGGGATAAAGCCATTTTTCCTGACAAGATTTTAGTATTTTCCGAATTTGGACCCCGGCTGGTTTGGGTGTTTCCAAAGTTTTATATTGAATAAAAGATGGAAAAGATTGAACATAGTGCTAGGAAAATGGTTGCTGTCGCTCGGGGCTTTTTCGGTTCGGCACGCTGAGCTAGAAGGGTTTTTAGTTGGCCATGCAGAACTGGATTGGGTGCATTTATTGGACATTGCTTTGGTCATTTTTATATAGGACTAGCTTACCCGTCGCTCGTTGCTGCAAAGACAGACAGACAGACATACATACATACATTTGTTTTTATATATATAGATAACAACCAATCACAGCGCAGCTTTCATGTTACCTCAGTGGTGTAATATATAATAACCAAACGCAGTGCAGCAGCCAATACCGGCGGCCGGAGGCCACCAGGAGTCCGAGGGGGCGCCGGCAGGAGGATCGTCCGGTGGAAGAAGAAGCAGAGTGGAACAGCAGGTCCCGGAATGACAGGAGGGCAGAGTGAGAGCCGGGAGAGCAGCCGCCAGGAGAGCAGGTGACGTCACCAGAACTGCGGAGGAGCTGCAACAGGAGCCGATAAGTATCTTCTGTGTGTGTGTGTGAATCTAAGTGTGTGTCTTCTGTGTATCTAGTATGTCCTAGTTGTGTCTTCTGTGTACTTAGTGTAAGTGTGTGTGTCTGTGAGTCTAAGTGTTTGCGAGGGAGAAAAAAAAAAAATTGTGTGAGCGGTTGCATGCGAGCACCAGTGGGTGAGCAGTTGCGCAGAGGCAGCAGCGAGTGAGCGGTTGCGTGCGAGCGTCAGTGGGTGAGCGGTTGCGCAGAGGTGGCAGCGAGTGAGCGGTTGCGCGTCAGTGGGTGAGCGGTTGCGCAGAGGCGGCGGTGAGTGAGCGGGTGAGTGTCAGTGTGTGAGTGGTTGCGCAGAGCAGCAGCGGTTGCACGTCAGTGTCTGAGCGGTTGCTTGGGAGCATCAGTGTGTGAGCGGTTGCGCAGGGGTGGCAGCGAGTGAGCGGGCGAGCGTCAGTGTGTGAGCGGTTGCGCAGAGGCGGCAGCGAGTGAGCGGTTGCGCGTGAGCGGTTGCGCGTGAGCGTCAGTGTGTGAGTGATTGTGTGCGAGCGTCAGTGTGTGAGCGGTTACGTAGAGGCGGCAGTGCATGAGTGGTTGTGCATGAGCGGTTGCGCGGAGGCGGCAGCGCTGAGGCGGCAGCGCGGAGCGGCAGCGCGTGAGCGGTTGCGCGGAGGCGGCAGCGCGTGAGCGGTTGCGCCGAGGCGGCAGCGCGTGAGCGGTTGCGCCGAGGCGGCAGCGAGTGAGCGTTTGTGCCGAGGCGGCAGCGTGTGAGCGGAGTATGAGCAAGGCTATCTTCACTAATTCCGCAAGTAAATTGTAGATCCCCATTAGGATAAGCTTCATGCCTGGCAATGCCATCCAGTGTGCTACTTGTGCAAAGTATACGGTCCTTGATCAACCAATCGAGGGTGCATACTGTTGCGCAAGATGCATGCACGTCGCACATTTAGAAGCCCAAATCCTGGATCTAAATGGGCAACTGGCAACACTGAGAGCCATTGACATCATGGAAAGGAGTTTGGTGCTCACTGAGTAGCCACTCGCTGGGGTAGAGGCGGGGCCGGATGGTAGTACGGAAGAGCAGGGGGAGCAGGCAAGAAGCTGGGTGACAGAAAGAAGGAGGGGTAGAGGGAAGAGAACCAGGGAGGCTAGTCCCGAACTGGCACAACCCAACAAGTTTGCAAAGTTGGCAGATGAGGGGGATGCCATTACAGAGCCAGCACTGCCGCAGCATGACATGCCCTCTGAACGCCAGGAAGATGACTGTTCCAGTGAGACGGGGACGGGGAGCGCAGGGCAGACAAGACAGGTCCTAGTGGTGGGGGATTCAATTATAAGGGGGACAGATAGGGCAATCTGCCATAAAGACCGGGATCGTTGAACGGTGTGTTGTCTTCCTGGCGCTCAAATTCGACACATCGCGGATCGGATTTACAGATTACTGGAAGGGGCTGGTGAGGATCCAGCGGTCATGGTGCACGTTGGCACTAATGAACAAATTAGAGGTCGATGGAGGGCCCTCAAAAATGATTTCAGGTACTTAGGATCCAAGCTTAGGGCGAGGACCTCCAGGGTAGTTTTCTCAGAAATACTACCTGCACCTAAAGCCACACTAGAGAGGCAGCAGGATCTTAGGGAGGTAAACAAGTGGCTTCGAAGTTGGTGTAAGGAGGGATTTGGGTTCCTGGAGAACTGGGCTGACTTTGTTGTCGGCTACAGGCTCTACCGTAGGGAGGGGCTGCATCTCAATGGGGAGGGTGCAGCTGTGCTGGGGGATAAGATGGCTAGAAGGCTGGAGGAGTGTTTAAACTAGGGAATGGGGGGAGGGCAAAATGAAAAATAGTGGGGTAGCCAGTGTAGCTAGCGACCCAGGTCTAAGCAAGGGGAATGGGGGTCGAGCAGGGGGTGGGGTTAGTAAAGTTAGAACTGTTAGATCAGCCATTAGTATGAATAGCAACAAAACGAAATTAAAGAACAAAAAAACGATATAAATTGTATGACCACGAATGCAAGAAGTCTGATTGGTAAAGTGGGTGAGCTTGAAGCGAGAATGGCCGATGAAAGCTATGATATAGTCGGAATAGCGAAAAAACATAGCTTGATGATAAGTGTGATTAGGCGGCGAATTTACAGGGGTACAACCTCTTCAGAAGAGACCGAAGGAACCAGAAAGGGGGAATGGTATGTCTGTATGTTAAATCGTACTTAAAGCCGAGACTACGGGAGGATATAGGAGTAGGAGAAGAACAGGTGGAATTTCTGTGGGTTGAAATACAGGGAGAAAAAAATTACAAAATCTTGATAGCGGTTTTCTATAGACCACTAAAAGTAGCAGAAGAAACTGAAAACGTATTAAGGCCGCCTGCAGACGAGCGGGTCTGATCCGGCGGCGAGAATTCTCGCTGCGGGACCCGACCCGAGAGCCTGCAGGGACGAGCGCGTACTCACCCGCGCCTGTCAGCCCCGGCTCTTCCATGCGCCGGCTGCCGGGCAGCCGGCGCATGCGCAGACCGGAGCCGGCGGCCGGGTGAGTGACGTTTCTGTGCGAGGCTCTGCGAGCCCCGCACAGAAATAGAACATGCCACGGTTTGTTTGCCGCGCGACATTTCGCGCGGCCAAACCGCGGCCGTCTGCATAGAGTGCGTATTGTAATGCACTCCTATGCAAACTTTCAGTGGCGGAAATACCGCGGGAAATACCGCCGCGGGATTTCCGCCCGTGTGCAGGCGGCCTAAGGCAGATAGAAGAGGTGTCAAACCGCAATGAAGTCATTATCTTAGGGGACTTTAATTATCCAGACATAACATGGGAGAACGAAACCTGCAAATCTCATAGGGGTGATAAGTTCTTGAGAGTAATTAAAGACAATTACCTGAACCAACTTGTGCAGGAACCAACGAGAGGGAGGGCCATTCTGGACCTAGTACTAACTAACAAGCCGGACAAAATAAAGGGGGTACAGGTTGAGGGGCACTTGGGGAACAGTGATCACAATATAATCAACTTCCAGATGGCATTCAATAAGAAGCCTTATCAGGGAGCGACAAATAAACTAAACTTTAGTAAAGCAAAATTTGATGAGCTTAGAACTACTATCTGTAACATTAATTGGGACAACATCATCAAAAATAACAGTACAGAGGACAAATCTCCTCATACATCATTTTGTAGTTGAACACGCATCCCGTTGTTCGTAATGCCTTTTGCTTTCGTGCTTGAGATGGAAATCGAACGATCTTTGTCTGGGGGGGCATAACTATTGACGCTACTCGCACTCGTGCCATGTATCGTAGGATAGATGTACTATGCCAGTAATCTTTGCAGGAGTGTACTCAACAAATTCCCAAAGTTTCATGGCAATTGGATGAACGGTGGAGTAATGCATAAAGGACAGACAGACAGGCATACATTCCTTTTTATATATATAGATGACATCAGGAAGTGAGAGAATTAGATTGCGTACATAAAATTTGGACGCTAATTCATTTGCGCTTAGAATTAATCGAGTTGGGACCCATTAGCTTTTCCTATTTATGACATAATCAATGCTCGTGCCAAATGTCATGTTTCTACGACATTGGGAAGTAAGAGAATTCGTGGCGATGCCTTTTTCTTTCGTGCTTGAAATGAAAATCGAATGATCTACGTCTGGGGGCATAACTGCCGGCGATGCTTGCACGCACGCCAACTATCGTAGGATGGATGTACTATGCCAGTAATCTTCCCAGGAGCGTACTCAACAACTTCCCAAAGTTTCACGGCGATCGGATGAATGCTGTAGTAATGCATAAAGGACAAACAGACAGACAGACATCCATTCCGTTTTTTATATATATATTATTATTATTGCAAGATTTGATTTAAAGGTCTGCGGCTGTGCTGGGGGGAGGGGGGGGGCTTGCCATAGCTATGTCATGGCCTGGTGGGAATGCCACCCGCCTCCTGCGGGTCAGTATAAAAATGGATTAAAGATTGGTTATTGGTGTAGACTTATGTAGGTAGGGCTCAGTCTACATGTTACATATGTTGGGTTCTTGAATTATGTTAGGGGTTAATCTTGTTTCTAAAGTAATTCCTAATGCTGACATGACATAAGAAAAATAAGGAACTTAGAAGTTGCTCATTTTGTCCGGACCTTGCATTTCGGACATCGTGATAAGACACAAGAAACTAAGTAGATAAGTTTCAAACTGACATTTCATGGTTGTGGCCGGATACGCCCGAACTGCGCCCGAGCACAGCAGATGTGCTTTTGCAAGATAAAGTTGTTTTTGCAAGAATGAAAAGTGCTAATATTTTGTTTTCCAAACTAATCACCTGACTAAGTAATTCTTCGAAGTCGCACCCTGCGCGGGCGACGGTCTATATAAGCTGTGTGTTTCTCCAAATAAACCAGAACTCATTTTGATTCACTTGCTGTGTGTATAGTGGATTCTTATGGTTCTCCGGGTACTCGTTATAATTCTCCTTTTTAATTTGGACTCAGGCAACATCCGCATTGGTCTCTGTTGAAGACCCCCTACAGTTTCCTTGGCGCCCAACGTGGGGCGGGGACTCCTCTTCACCTGCAGCCGATACCTGACGACACCAACTGCCAACACCCCAGGACCAGGATCACGGGACCCCAGATCTACAAAACAACGGTGTAAGGTAAGCCCTTGACTTGCCATCTTCAGCTCTGGGCTCCCCTGATTTGTGTCTATTGTTGACAAAAGGTTAGTCGCTGCATGTGTTACTTTCAGGTTCCCCGCCTCTTTGTGTAGTTTGTTCATGAAACTGTATTAGACGGAAGAACGCACTACTGGGATATTTTCATGCCATGTTGCCTGTAGTAATTGTTGAAATCTGTACGTTGATAGTCTGTCATTTTAGCCATAATTTGTTTTTACTGGATCTGTTATAATATCACCAAAAGTTCCCTTAGAGGAGAGGTCTGGTCTCCCCTGAACCCCTAAGTAATCTGAGTGACTGCTGTAGTGGTTCCGTAAAACTATTCCAGGACCAGGGACTAAGTGTCCTTAGTGTAACTGTGTGAAATAAGGTCCTGTATACTTAGTGAAGAATAGTGGGAATAAGTTACCTTCGTGGTTGAAAATGGGGTCTGAACAGTCTAAAACTTATCTGACTCCCATAGAGATAATTAAGGAGAGGGAAGGGAGAGACATATGCAGACAAGCATATAAAGTATATAAGCGAATAGGCCTTAAAAAGGCGGGAACATTTAATTTTGAATCTTGGTCTCAGTATCATGATAAAAATTGGAAGGAGATACGAGACTCAGGTCTAGAGAAAGGTTTGACAGCCATATTAAATTATAGCAAGAAGGCTTATGAGGAGCATTGGGACTCTGAGCCCAGACCGAAGGGCATACTAGTCTACTGTCCCTTAGCAAGCCCTCCGGCAGGACCACCGACCATGCCAACCGGTCTATACCCTGCATTACCCCCAGTAGAGGAGGAGCCGCCGACCTACCCCGCGGCAACAGCTCCTACAACACCACATAGAGATATTACCAGTCGAGGACCGGTCTGGGACTGCCCCAGATACGGCCAACAAAACACCTGTCATAGAGAGACGTGTTTCGTTTGTGGGACACCCCGGCCCTGCGGTCAGTGCATTTATCCTGTCACCTTTGGTATCACAGAAGGAAAGAGCATAAGCACCCACCCTGTAGTACCCACACCGACATCAGGAGCTGATGGGGCCGAAAGTGCAGATTCAACGGACGAAGCCCAGGCGCCTGCGCGGTCTGTCACCAAAGACGAGCGGACGGTTACCTCTTGGCGTCCCTGGTCAGTAACTGACCAAATGGCCCTATGCCAACAACTTCCTGACCCAGAGACTCAACCGGCAGCCTTCCACCGTAAATTAGAGATAATACAGAAAAATTATACCGCTGCATGGGCTGATTTAGAGACGTTAGCACGCATTAAATTACCCGAGGGACTATATAGTACTGTGTCCGCAGTCTGTCGACTGAATAACCCGCCTGCCTCCCTGTACACAGAGGAAAGCGGCAAGGAGTTCCTCCGGAAACTCTATAGATGGACAGAAGTTCAAAACAGGGAAAGACAGACTGCATTAACAACTTGTAGGAGAGAAAAGAACGAGACGATTGATTGTTACTACGGACGACTAGAGACAAAGTCCCACGATATGAATTTGCATAATTGTCCTTCAGAAGTGTATGAGACCATGATGACTGAAGCCTTTATGCAGGGCATCGGGTCATCAATAGCAGACAAAAATAAAGCCTGTACTCCTGACTGGCGTCAAGCCAAATCTAGAGACTTGTATAAAAAGGCAGTAGGGTTTGCTATGCACGAGAAGCGCCCCAGTGTGGCGGTCAAGTACTATAGCAACCAAGGTGGGAAGACTCAGATGACTGACAGACCACCACGGGAGACCCGCAAGTGTTACAACTGCGGGAAACCCGGACACCTGGCCCGGGATTGCAGAGCTCCTAGGAGACCGAGACAACAGCAACAAACCAATGACAGTCAGCAGGGTGGGGGACAAGCTGCACCCGCCGTCCCGCAAGGCAGAGGCAGCTATGTTAATTACCAATGAAGTTCTGGCAATCCTGCCCCCATAGCCCTGGTGAGCGCTGAAGATAGGGGGACTCAAATTTTTCAGCCACTAGAAATAGGGGGGGAGGAGGTGCCTTTCTTAATAGATACTGGCGCAACCAAGTCTTGTATTAGTCGCAAAACGGTCCGCGACCTTAACCTTCCCCTATCTGATTCGATCCAGGTGGCATTTGGTATTTCTGGCGATCCCACACCAATAAGAGAGACAGAGCCCGTGGAAATCTGTTTTCAGGGGCACGAGTCCTCACTCGCTTCCTGGTGTCACCCGCTGGGGATTGCATATTGGGAACCGACGTGATGGGACCCCTGGGGTGCTGCATACAGCTCCACCCTTCGGGTGAGGCTCATGTTAGCACCTCCGCGGCCGACCACCAAGTATTCTGTCTCATGGCAGCAGACTTGGTCACTCCGCCTCCTTCTTGTACTGTCTATATGTTGACCACAAAAGATGCACATGTTCTCTCAGCAGTACCAAAGACTCTATGGGCAAGGGGGAAGACGGACTTGGGGCGTCTCCAAGTACCCCCGGTCATGGTGTACCTCAAAGATGGGGGAAAAAGCCCCCATGATTCGCCAGTATCCTCTAGCCATGGCACAGGAAGATGCAATAGCCTCCACTGTTACAGAATTATGTGCCTTGAATGCTTTAAAACCTTGTGTCTCCTCCGCTAACACGCCACTCTTCCCAGTAAAAAAGAAAGGAAAGAAGGGCGAACCAGACACCTACCGTATGGTTCACGATTTAAGAGAAATTAACAAAGTAACTGTTTTGGAAACACCTTTGGTCCCCAACCCACATACTTTGTTATCAACTATACCTTCCGGAACTTGCTGGTATACAGTGGTGGACCTTGCTAACGCCTTCTTTTCAGTTCCATTGCACCCTGACTGCCAGTATCTGTTTGCATTCACGTTCCGAGGGAAACAGTATTGTTGGACCATCCTACCTCAAGGGGCGCAAAATAGCCCCAACCAGTTTACCAGATGTATGATGTTAGTGCTTGATGCTTGGGCCACCCCGCCCAGAGTGGCCCTCCTACAGTATGTTGATGACCTACTGCTCTGTGCACTGGACAGATCTATCTGCATAGAGGCTTCCCTGAGCCTCCTTTGCTTTCTTGCAGACAGCGGGTGTAAAGCCAGTAAAGACAAATTACAGTTTTGCAAATCTCATGTTGTGTTTCTTGGTCACTGCCTAGGTCCTGGTACAAAACACCTCACGCCAGAACGTACCAAGGTGGTGGAGGACATGCCACTCCCTACCTCACATGCTCAGTTGCGGACATTTCTGGGGTTAGTTTCATATTGTCGGCCGTGGATTCGCTCTGCCTCCATGACCATGCAGCCTCTGTACGACTGCCTGGGTTCTAAGCCATTTGCTTTGACCCCGGAAGCCGAGTCAGCTTTCCATCAGCTGAAAATACAGATTACCAGTGCTCCGGCACTGGGCCTGCCAGACTATGGTAAACCCTTTCAAATGTTCGTGACTGAGATGGCGGGACATGCTACTGCCGTCCTCACACAAGAGCATGGTGACAAAGTGCCCTGTAGCATACTACAGTGCACATCTTGACGCAGTAGCCAGGGGTTCACCCTCCTGTGTAAGAGCAGTTCTGGCAGTACAAGCACTACTTGAGAGCCTCTGAGATGGTCTTAGACTACCCCCTCGTGGTCCTCACCCCTCATGATGTACATGGAATTCTGACACAGGTAAGCCGTAGACATCTGTCCCTTGCTAGACAGATCAAAATGGAACTTGCAGTACACTCTTCATCCAATGTCTCATTTCAACGTTGCACCACTTTGAATCCGGCCACCTTATTACCATTAGGTGACACTGATTCAAATGGGGGAGTAAGTACAGGGGACCAGCTTTTTGCAAATTCCCTGACTGATGATGAGGAGGAGGCCTTTGACGCCGAACACCAGCATGATTGTGCAGCGCTCATGGAGCAGGAGACAGCTGGGTTCGCACATGTCACTGACAAACCTCTCCTAAACCCCCACCTTGAAATGTTTGTGGATGAATCTAGATACCTGAATGAGAAAGGCAGTTTTGTCACGGGTTATGCTGTGGTCACTCTGCACGAGGTACTGATAAGTAAAGCACTGCCTCCACATATGTCAGCGCAGGAGGCCGAGTTGTGCGCTTTGACTGAAGCCTGTAAACTAGCTGAAGGTGTAACTGCCAACATCTACACAGATTCCAGGTATGCGTTTGGTGTGGCACATGACTATGGGCCTATTTGGCGCTCACGGAGCTTCCTCACAGCTCAAGGCAAGCCGATAAAGAATGGTGAAGCTGTAAGTGCATTGATGAAGGCTATCATGTTGCCAGAACAGGTGGCCATAGTGAAGGTTAAGGCACACACCCAGGGTCAGTCCATTGAGAGTAAGGGCAACGAGAAGGCCGATAGAGCAGCTAAGGCTGCAGCCCTACTGGACAGAAAGTACCATGTGTGCAACAAGGTAAAGACTCGGTCGGCCCCTCACCCTGATACGGGTGATACTGAGGAGGGTGCGGACACACCGACGGGGACCACTTCTCCGACCAATGTGGTACTTAAACCTACCAGGATGGAGGAGGAGGGATGGGCCCTAGCAGGAGGAAAGAAGGTAGAGAACGTCTGGATGATGGGAAATAGAGCATGTCTACCGGCCTCTGCCTACCCCACTCTGGCGTCACTGGCCCATGGAAAGGTACATGCCTCGCGTAATGCTATGGTTTCGATGGTAGACAAGGTTTGGTATGCCCCAGGGTTTGACAGGATGGCAAAAGCATATGTCAAGGCATGTGAAGTGTGTGCGTTACACAACCCTGGTCAGGTGGTAAAGACCCCTCGAAAATGCTCACCCCGACCATTGTACCCCTTCCAGAGACTACAGATCGACTACATCCAGCTGCCCAAATCAGGAAGGTATGAGTACGTGCTTATATGCGTGGACCTCTTTTCCGGGTGGCCTGAGGCATATCCGGTGGGGAGGGCCACTGCGCAAGTCACTGCACAAAAACTGGTGTCAGAATTGGTGTGTAGATTTGGGGTCCCAGAGACCATTGAAAGCGATAGAGGTACACACTTTACTGGTGAAGTAATGCGAGAAGTTATGTCAGCATTGGGAGTGGAACAAGTCTTCCACACCCCCTATCATCCGCAGAGTTCAGGAAAGGTTGAGAGACTTAATGGTACCTTAAAACTCAAGATCCAGAAAGCCATGGCTGAGACTGGAAAACCATGGCCAGAGTGTCTCCCGATGGCCCTTTACTCTGTGCGCACCACCCCTAATCGAAAGACAGGTTCTTCTCCATATGAAGTACTGTTTGGCTCAGTGCCAAGATTAGGCCTGTACCATCCTCAGGCCCTGCAGCAGGGGTGTGATAAGGTTACTGAATATGTACAAGAACTGTGTCGTAAGCTGAAAGTAACACACGATCTAGTATTTTCTTCAATTCCAGACCCAAATAGCCTAGAAGGGACTCATTCCCTGCAGCCTGGAGACTGGGTGGTCATAAAGAGACACATGAGAAAAGCTCTGGAACCAAGGTTTGACAGACCATACCAAGTTCTGTTGACAACGCCTACTTCGGTAAAAGTGGAAGGGAGAGCTACCTGGATACACGCCTCCCACTGCAAGAAAGTTCCCAAGCCGGAGGAAAAGTGATGGGTGGGATACCGGCATTGTTTGGGTGGGGGGTACTGGGCATTTTGACTTTGACATCTGCATTTTGTCTTATTGGACTGTCCTCTTATTGGGGAACACCATTACAAACGATCCACATTGAGAAGCGATGGACTGGATAGGCAGAAGGACACCCCAATATGTGGGAATACCTAGCAAAGGATGTATTGAACATTTCTCACATGTGTATGCCCAACCTCAGGAGTGGAGAGGACATTTTGCGGACTTGTCTATTATCTGTCCCCACTCCTGTAGAGACTCTTCAAGACATATACTCAATAGTACACAATAATAGTGATGTAGTAGATGACAATGTTGTTCAGGAAAACACCTTCCTTAATATATATGAATATTGTCCCCATTGCGATGCCGTTGAACATACACATTGGACGAATATGACTCAGTTTCAGGTGAGAAATGTTGCATTGGCTGAAGTGTGTTATAATTTTACTTGTGACCCTAATGAAATCGGGAGATGTCAACAAATTAAGGCAGCACAAGTAACAGCTACTAATGATTCTCAAATACTTTGCAATCGTACGACTAGTCAGTGCCGACAGCTGGCCAATACTATGCAATGCAACAGTACGATTAAAAGCCCTAGCCATTTCCGACATGTCAAGCTGCCGTTAGGATGGGTCCTGTCTTGCGGCAACTTGACTTATACATACATCCCTGGTAACATTTCAGGAGGACCGTGTGCATTGTCCAGACTAAGTATACTAATGTACCAAAAACCTAACGGCCCGGGATCTATAAAACAGACGAAGGCGGGAGGTGAAGGGGCTAGATAGCAAGTGTGAAGGACCACCCACTTTGCTGAGTTTTTCGGAATCTACGGCACTTGCTGTCAGTATTGTGGGTGTTCCCGGACTGGCCCAATATAACGCAAGAGTAATTAATGGTCTAGCATGTGATATGGTAAAGGGTCTGAATGCCACCTCTCAGGCTTTGGACCTTCTTCTATTAGATATACAGGGAGTTAGAAAAGCAGCCCTACAGAACAGGGCCACCATAGATTACTTGCTACTTGCGCTAAACCACGGATGTGAGGAATTTGAGGGGATGTGTTGTTTTAACCTCTCTGATCACTCAGAATCCATACACCTAAGAATCAATAACTAAGGGAAAATAGTTGCCAGCCTAAACCAAGATGAAGATCAGGGATGGTTTAGCTTTCTTAACCCTGCCAATTGGTTCTCGGGGTTAGGAGGTTGGTTCATGGGAATTCTACAAAGTATAATATAAGTGGTAATGATAATCTTATGTGTATATATTGCAATCAAGGTAATAATTTCATGCGTAGCTAAATGTATTGAAAGCCGATTTTCTGCACCCATTTAAATGTCTTGATACCCTAGATGGACATAGAGTGCATCATTCCTACCTGGGGATCCGGCTGGAGCCGGATCCAACGGGTGACTGAACCAGGAGATAATGGTGGCTCTGATGTCCAAATGGGGGATTATGTTAGGGGTTAATCTTGTTTCTAAAGTAATTCCTAATGCTGACATGACATAAGAAAAATAAGGAACTTAGAAGTTGCTCATTTTGTCCGGACCTTGCATTTCGGACATCGTGATAAGACACAAGAAACTAAGTAGATAAGTTTCAAACTGACGTTTCATGGTTGTGGCCAGATACGCCCGAACTGCGCCCGAGCACAGCAGATGTGCTTTTGCAAGATAAAGTTATTTTTGCAAGAATGAAAAGTGCTAATATTTTGTTTTCCAAACTAATCACCTGACTAAGTAATTCTTCGAAGTCGCACCCTGCGCGGGCGACGGTCTATATAAGCTGTGTGTTTCTCCAAATAAACCAGAACTCATTTTGATTCACTTGCTGTGTGTTTAGTGGATTCTTATGGTTCTCCGGGTACTTGTTATAATTTTCCTTTTTAATTTGGACTCCGGCAACATCCGCACTGGTCTCTGTTGAAGACCCCCTACAGTTATTAATATTTATAAGGTAACCTTGTTTAAAATAAATGCCGTGGCCTTTCATATCCAGGCTGGCGTCTGTGTGTTTGTATTTCAGGTATATGTTTAGATATTAATATAGAGCATAAGATTCCATGTTGGGAGGCATGTAGAAAGCTGTTGTCACTGTTCCCTCGGAGCAACTGAATGACAAATGAACTCAGCAGGTCACCATAATGTGATGGATACCTTTAACATTCGACTTTTCCGCAAACTCACAGGTGTCAGATGACACATTTTACATATTCATAACAAACATCACCATCTTATCTCATGATTGATGCAAACAACCTCACATACAAACATTAGTTATTGACACTAGTTGGGGTTGTTGTGAGTCTGGCAGTATAACTCTCAGTGTGCGCTCCTGATCCTGTATTCCTGAAGACGCAGAAGGCTCACTACCACGACAAACTTGATAACACTGAAGCATTTTATAGCACGTTCCTCTCTAAAGATGCAGATCCACTTATACAGGAGATCAATCTGTACCCAGCAGAGAAATTACAAGGCATATTTGGTAAAGTTTAGGCTTCTTACAGCTTTTTTTCATCAACATTTTCCCAATTTTGGCACTTTTAATAAATATACACAAATTTCATCAGACTATTTTGTAGTAGTACAATATGAGGTGAAAAAACAATGTCAGAATCACTTGGATATGCAAAACCTTTACGGAGTTATTCTACGTTAAAGTGAGATGTCAGATTTCCAAAATTTGGCCAGGTCTTTAAGGTGCAAACAGGCTTAGTTACTAAGGGGTTAAGATAGGGAGGGTTGTAAAATAGTTATGAAAAACAAGAGGTTGTCTGTGTAAGGCCCGTGATGCTTGTGTTGGCTGTAAGGGCCCTTTAGTAAAGGCTCCAGGGATAATGCAAAAAGTAGGGGAGAAAGTGGGCAGCCCCTGCGTGTAGCATTACTTATGGAAAGAGATCTCCATTTACTTTGGTAGAAGCAGTAGGCGACCGATACAGAGACTGTATCCAAGTCCTCATGGCTGGGCCTAGGTCAATTTGTTAAAGAACTAACAAAAGGAGAGGCCAACCATCTTAGTCAATTGCCTTCTAGGCATCAGTGGATAGTAGGCAAAGGGGATATGTTTCGTTTTAGTGTAATATATGGAATTCAGTACTTTAGTGGTGTTATCACAGGCCTCTCTAGAGGGGACTAACCCGACCTGGTCGGAGTGAACCAATTCTGGTAATAATGGTGAAAGGCGCATTGCTAGGACTTTTGGAAACAGTTTGAGGTCAACGTTGAGTATAAATATTGGACGGTAATTTGAACATAGATTAGGATCTCTACCTTGTTTGTGGATTACTGTAATCTGGGCATTTGTCATATCTGGGGGAGAGGACACCCCTCCACGATCAACTTTAGTGCAGAGGTCAGTGGGCTGATAAGGAAGTATTTCTTATAGTAGGAAGATGGGAGGCCATCTGGACCAGGTGCTTTACCACAGGGCGTGGATTTTAAGGATTGGGAAATCTCCTCCTCTGAAATGAGTCGATCCAATGTGCATGCTGATTCCGGTGACTATGATAACAGGCCAGATTCCTCTAAATACCGCTGATTTGGGGGCTTAGGGAAGTACCAACTTGCATCCCTAAGGCAGCTGTCACATTGTACAATTCTCTGTAGAATTGCGCAAACTCAACTGCAATAGATGTTCTTTGAGTTCACTACAGGGTCAGCTGTGAGCGGGCTGGAAGGTGCTGGAGGATGCCGGGGAAACTCTGGAGCCCTAGGATGGATGGTGATTGGTCTGAAGAAAATGGTGGAAAAAGCCTGAGGGATCCTTCCTGCAGCTCGGGCCCTAGCAACAGGAGCTGATCGGTGGGAGTGATTGGTAAGTGAAAGCTGATATAAGCAGGTGTTGACAGGACGGGGGCTTCAGTTTCTCTACAGCACCACAAGATTGTGAGCAGTTACTGAATCCAAGTGAAGGTTCCTTGTGCCCATCATCGTCTCTCACAATCCCTGTATATCATGGAGAATAAGGAGATTCTGTTAGTTGTGCTCCACCATTGATGCTGCCACTTACTTATGGACTCTATTATGGACTCTATTGGGAACTGAAGGTTCATGGTTCCTGCTGTGTGGCTCATCCAGTTCTTGGCTATCTACTAGTGTGACTGCTGGATCTTCCTCACTAGCTTTCCTCACAATTCCTGTCACAGCTTCAGATCCTCTGTGAAGATGGAGGACTTTCTGCAGCGGCTGATCATTAGCGAGGATGAAGCAGATGGTGAGAAATAGTTTCACAGATGTCAGGATTGCCCTGCGCTTCAGCCTTAGGACCCGTCAGATGCGCCAGCCAGGAGGAGCACTGAGCATGCAGAGTACATCGTTTGAACACTTGTATCTGAAGAGGATTCGTTGGTGGAAAAGGGAAGCCAGGGAAGCAAACAGGGAAAAAGAGAGACACCTTTTACTTTCATCTGATCAGAGGCGACTGAGACTTGGCAGCGAGAACAGTGCCCAGCAGATGCCACACCAGCAGGAACAGTGCCCAGCAGATGCCAATGCCACCAGGAAAAGTGCCCACCTGACAACACCAAGTCCTGTGCTGCTGCCGGTGCAGCGTACAGGTGAAGCTCTATAAGATGGTGAGGCCCCCGGTAATGAGGTGGTACCCCAAATTACTGGCACCTGTGTATAGAAGGATTTATCCTGTATACTAGTTAAGGTAGATTTGTCAGTTGTACATGTGTCAGTGTTAACCCTTGCTAGGTTTTTCAGGTACAGGCTGGTTCAGGGGCGAGGATGGGGACTTTATGTCTTGTTAACAAATGCTTTATTAATGGTGAGTGCAGAACTGTGAACATGGATTCCCGTGTATAAAAATTAGTAGACTGGAGCATGTAGGGTTAAGTCTACGCAGTATATATATAAATTATTGCCACCCACCTGGTGCAGGTGTGCATGAAAATGAAGTGAGTTTGGGTGTTTTTTAGTAGACTGCAGCATCTAGGTCTAAGTCTACTCAGTATATATATATATATATATATATATATATATATATATATATATATATATATATTTTTTTTTTTTTTTTCTGTTTTCCTGATTTGATCTGAGTGCATTTCTGAGATCTCTCACTGTTTGGGAGAGTATTAGTGATTGTTGAGAGTGTTGGTAACTCACTGCAGTTAGTAACTGAGCTTTGCTTGAGAGAGTGTTGGTGGCATTTCTGAGGAACTCTGTTGGTGGTACCTCTGAGCGCTGCATGGAGTCTGTTGGTGGCACCTCTGAGCGCTGCATGGAGTCTGTTGGTGGTACCTCCGAGTGCTGCATGGAGTCTGTTGGTGGTACCTCTGAGCGCTGCATGGAGTCTGTTGGTGGCACCTCTGAGCGCTGCATGGAGTCTGTTGGTGGCACCTCTGAGCGCTGCATGGAGTCTGTTGGTGGCACCTCTGAGCGCTGCATGGAGTCTGTTGGTGGCACCTCTGAGCGCTGCATGGAGTCTGTTGGTGGCACCTCTGAGCGCTGCATGGAGTCTGTTGGTGGCACCTCTGAGCGCTGCATGGAGTCTGTTGGTGGCACCTCGGAGCGCTGCATGGAGTCTGTTGGTGGCACCTCGGAGCGCTGCATGGAGTCTGTTGGTGGCACCTCGGAGCGCTGCATGGAGTCTGTTGGTGGCACCTCGGAGCGCTGCATGGAGTCTGTTGGTGGCACCTCGGAGCGCTGCATGGAGTCTGTTGGTGGCACCTCGGAGCGCTGCATGGAGTCTGTTGGTGGCACCTCGGAGCGCTGCATGGAGTCTGTTGGTGGTACCCCTCAGCGCTGCATGGAGTCTGTTGGTGGTACCCCTCAGCGCTGCATGGAGTCTGTTGGTGGCACTGTAGTAGACATGATAATTAGTTAGCATAAAATGTTTATTGATTTGTATAAACCAAATGTATTACACTACTGTAGTGACTTTAACTCTGTGGAGGTTAATGGCCACACAATCTCACCATGGTAATTGCTGGACAATGGCATGGTGAAAGATGTGTGGTATAATGTTAGCCTAATACAAAGTTCCACAAGCAGCCTCTAAGAGTTAAAGTCACAATATTTTATGTATACCTGTATTCATTATTGTGTGTTACCCCAGCTCTACCTTCCCCCACACCGAAACTCCCCCCCCCCCATACTGAAACTTCTCAAACAAAGACTGCCACGTATACTGAAATTCCTTCAGCTCGACCGCATGCTGAGAAGACAAAGTCCACACATACACTGGACTTGAGAGAAGGTGGGGAGGGGGGGGGGATTCTATATGACCCAGCGAATAAGAATATATATATATATGTTACTGATGTAATCTGTTAAACGCCCATAAAGGGCAGGTATTATGTGCTTCAATAAATTGAGGCTTCTGGGCGTCGTATGCTCAGAACCATATTGGACAGGAGACTGATATCTTGCGTTTAACTTGGGGCAGTGTGCGCATACTGTATTATACACAATTAGGAAGCTACAGAATACCCTGAAGCCTGTTGTAGAAAAACATATTCCAGTTCAGCACCTCTGAGAGCTGCATGGAGTCTGTTAGTGGCACCTCTGAGCGCTGCATGGAGTCTGTTGGTGGTACCTCTGAGTGCTGCATGGAGTCGGTGGGTGGTACTTCTAAATGCTCTATGGATTCTGTTGGTGGAAAACACACGCGGAAAACAAATCGCAGCATGTCCTATTTCGTGTATTTACTTTGAGATTTTTGCTTCTCTCCTTGAACTGGGTAGTTAGAAGGGTTTTTTTTAAAAAAAAAAGGGGGGGGTAATGCATTATTTGGATGACTTTTCATTTGTTAGTCCTCCTGTTGACGCTAATTGTGAGGTAGTTAAAAGGTTTTTGTTCAACGATGGAACTTTTTTTGGTATCCCTCTGGGTCATGAGAAGCATTTCTCCATGCACTGGACTGGAATTCTTAGGTATTATAATTGATATTTGTATTATCTTCTTGTGAACCGGATTGGTAAATTTTGTTTTTGATTTCTTTTTCTTTCAAGAAGATTCTAGAGTCACAAGGGGGTCTTCACTCTCTCAATGGGCATGTTGACTGTTAATTCAGAAGAATGATCTGCTCTGATGGATGCAGTTTTGCTAGAGTTTAATGGTAGTTTCACAAGCGGATTTAGTTTTTTTTTAGCATCCAAATTAAATTTGTTTACTGTTTATTTGTTCTTTTCTTTTGAGCAAGATTACGGGGTATTCTGGAATGGTCACTGGCCGGCTGAACCATGGTGTGAGCTCGAAATGGATAAGCATTCGCAGGATGGGAATGTGTTTATTTCTTTTTACTTTCTAGCTTTAAAGCAGGTTTGCCTTATAAGTCTATCACGAAATTAATGGCAGGGATATCATTTTTTCAGAAATGGCTTGGGGTGTCACCGATCAATTCTTTTCAGCAAATTAGACTATGGGTCCGAGAATACAAAGCGGTTGCTTTTTTCAAGGCTCAAGGTTGTTATTAGAGATGAGTGAGCGTACTCGGATAAGCACTACTCGCTCGAGTAATTTGCTTTATCCGAGTATCGCTGTGCTCGGGTCTAAAGATTCGGGTGCCGCTGCGGCTGACAGGTGAGTCGCAGCGGGGAGCAGAGGAGAGCGGGCGGGAGAGAAGGAAAGAAAGATCTTACCTCTGTTCCTACACGCTCTCCCCTGCAGCTCCCCGCTCCGTGCCGGCACCCGAATCTTTAGACCCGAGCACAGCGATACTCGGATAAAGCCAATTACTCGAGCGAGTAGTGCTTATCCGAGTACGCTCGCTCATCTCTAGTTATTATGTTTGGCTCATTGAAGCTGGTGTCAGTGTTTGGTTGTAGCTCAGGTTATGAAATGATGTTGTTTTAGTGTGCCTTTTTATTAGTGTATTTTGGAGCGTTGAGATGCGGAGAGTTTCTGACTCAGTTCTGAGCGATTTGCTCACCTCTTTTATTCTCCCTTGTGTCTGAGCAAATAATATTGCTTGTGTGATTTTGTCTTCTTTTAGGTTATTAACGAACGGTTTTGTGGATCGTTGGACACTCGTTTATTCTCTGGGCTCAGCAAAAAGCAGTGGATCATTGATACTCGGATGATTTGGGGTTGGATGTGTCAGTTTTTGGGGGGTTTTAGTACATAGTCAGAGGGATGAAATGGTTCTTGCTGATGTTACAAAGAGCAGTCCTTCCTGAGCCAAGCATCCTCATGTTCCATTTTAGAGGGAATGACATTGGGAAAATTAAAATGTGTGAAATGTTATGTGAAATCAGAAGGGAACTGTGGAGGGATAAAGCCATTTTTCCCTGACATGATTTTAGTATTTTCTGAATTTGGACCCCGGTTGGTTTGGGTGTTTCCAAAGTTTTATTTTGAATAAAAGATGGAGAAGATTGAACATAGTGCTAGGAAAACTGTTGCTGTCGCTCAGGGTTTTTTTCGGTTCGGCACGCTGAGCTAGAAGGGTTTTTAGTTGGCCATGCAGAACTGGATCGGGTGCATTTATTGGACATTGCTTTGGTTATTTTTAATATGGGATTACAGTTGAGGATTGAACGGGCTGCGGCTGTGTTGGTGGGGGGGGGGGCTTGCCATAGCTATGTCATGGCCTGTTGGGAATGCCGCCGCCTTCTGTGGGTGGGAATAAAAATGGATTAAAGATTGGTTATTGGTGTAGACTTATGTAGTTAGGGCTCAGTCTACATGTTACATATGTTGGGTTTTTGAGTTATTAATATTTATAAGGTAACCCCGTTTAAAATAAATGCCGCAGCCTTTCATATCCAGGCTGGCGTCTGTGTGTTTGTATTTCAGGTATATGTTTAGATATTAATATAGAGCATTAGATTCCATGTTGGGAGGCATGTGGAAAGCTGTTACTGTTCCCTCGGAGCAACTGAATGACAAATTAACCCAGCAGGTCACATTGTGATGGATACCTTCAACGTTCGACTTTTCCCTAAATTCACAGTTGTCAGATGACACATATTACATATTCATAACAAACATCACCATCTTATCTCATGATTGATGCAAAAAACCTCACGTACAAACATTAGTTATTGACACTAGTTGGGGGTGTTGGGAGTCTGGCAGTATAAATCTCAGTGTGCGCTCCTGATCCCGTATTCCTGAAGATGGAGAAGGCTCAATACCCCGACAAACATGATCACGCTGAAGCATTTTATAGCACGTTCATCTCTAAAGATGCAGATCCACTTATACAGGAGATCAATCTGTACCCAGCGGAGAGATTACGCGGCATATTAGGTAAAGTTTAGGCTTCTTACAGCTTTTTATTGGCATTTTTTTTAGGCTCGTAAAAACGCTATGAATTTCATGCATTTTTATAAGCATTTTTAGCTGGTGTTTTTTAACTGTGCGTGCCTTTTTTGTCCAAGTCCTTTTTTGTCTTATAAGGCTGCATGTCCGCGGGTGGGATTCACAGGCGAATCACGCTGTCTGAAGCTTTCCATAGCGTTGCTTTGGAAAGCACAGCCGCGGCGTCCACGAGTGGAGAATCATAGCGATTCTTTGCTTGCGGGATTCAAATCACAGCATGCTGCGATTTGCCGCAATTATCCGCAGTGAGCCTATCTGTCAGATAGGCTCAGTGCGGAGAACCGTTAGCTGTCTCCTGCTCCCCGGTGGCGGCTCCTGCGGCGGAGATATGCCGCGGGATATCGCTATGGCAGTGGACAAGCAGTCTAAGACTATGGGGAAATGGTTGAAAAAAAAAACTTGCATGCTGCATTTGAAAAATAACACCATAAACCCAAAAAGCGGCACCCCAAGTGAGAAAAAAAGCCAAGAAAAACCATTGTTTGTAGCAAAAATACTGCAAAAGTACTGGGAGAATGTGGCATTTGTTTCTATAACCCCTTTTACGGTGCGCTCACATGTCTTTGATTTGCTGTGGATTTCGCCGCAGATTTTGGTGCAGATCTGTACAAAAATATGCAACCCAATCTGCAGCAAATCAGAGACATGTGAGCGCACCCATATATAGCCGTGATTTATTATAAGACGTTGTCTGCTATAGAGCTGGTTACAACAACAGCATTTTTGTGGAAAAATATATTTCTATTTTTGCTTTGTTTTGCTTCTTTTTCCAGCCAAATGTTACTTTGCTGTCTGTAGTACAATACAAAATGTATCACATACGATGCGGTTTTGTTACTTTTTTTGTGGCTTTATTGTCAGCTGGGGTGTTTTTCCAAACATTTTTCCCATAGGCGACTATGTCAGAGTTAAAAAGTACCAGAAAAAAGTATGTTTTAAGTGTAAGAAAAAAATACAAAACGTGCCTGTCAGGCTTCTTGCATACAGGAGATATTTCTATCTAACTTTCAGACCAAAAAATTGGTCCAAACATTGGACAGAAATGGCAGCTGTTCGTTTGACTAGGTACAAAAAGAGTTTTTTATACTCAGATGGAAAGTCCAGAGAAAAAAAAGAAATGGCTTGTCCTATTAGCACGTGTGAGATCCTGTACATTGGACAGCACACCGACAGGATGTGTCTGAGCTGTCTAATCGAAATTGATCAAAAAAGCCGTATGTACCCCAAAATGGTACCAATAAAAACTACAGCTCGTCTTGCAAAAAATAAGCCCTCATAGAGCTCCGTACATAAAAAAATTAAAAAGTTACAGGACTTTGAATGCAGCGATTTAGAAAAAAAAAAGACTTCCAAAAAACGGGGTTTGATTGCAGAAAAGTGAAAAAAAAAAAAAAAAAAAGTAAGAATTTTGGTATCATTGTAATCGTACCGACCCGCAGAAAAAATGTATTGTGTCATTTGTAAAAAAAAAAAAATAATAATAATCTATGGCAGAATTGATGCGTTTTCTCTCCCTGCTATCATAAAAAAATAATAAAAGTTTTACAATATAGTCAATGTACCCAAAAGTGGCACCAATAAAAACTACAGTTCGCCACGCAAAAAACAAGCCCTCATACGGCCGCGTCGACGGAAAAATAAAAAAGTTATGACTTTTGAAAAATGGAGAAGAAAATCCGCCAAAAATCGTTGCGTCCTTAAACCCAAAATAGGCCGTGTCATTAAGGGGTTAAAGAACCGTACCTCTTTTATTTATCCGTCGACGTAGCTGTATGAGGGCTTGCTTTTTGCGGGCCGAGTTGTATTTTTCAATTGTACTATTTAATGAACCATATAATGTACTGAAAAACTTTTTTTAAAAATTCATAAAGAGGAGAGAGATGGGAAAAAACTGAAATTCCAAAATCTTTCGGTGCGTCTTGTTTCTACAGCGCACAAACTGCAACAAAAATGAGCTGATAACTGTATTCTATGAGTCAGTACGTTTACTACGATACCAAGCTCACAGGTTTTTTTTGCTGTACTACTTGTATTTTTGTTCAAAGGTATTTAACTTTTATAAATTATTTTCTGCCGCCATCTTCAGCGCACAATAGCTTGTTTATTTTTCTGTCGACACAGTTGTGCGAGGGCTCATTTTGTGCGGGACGTCCTGTAGTTGTTACCATTTTTAAATATGTGCAACTTTTTTTTTTTTTTTAAAGTGCATTTCTGCCGTTGTTTTTTTTTCTGACGACGTTCATTGTGCGGGATAATTGCAAGGTTATTTTGATAGATCAGACTTTTACGGATGCAGCGATACCAAATGTATATTTTTGTTAAATTAAAAAGATTATTTTATTATAAAAATGGCAAAAGGTGTTTTTTTTTTAAACTCTTTAATAAGTAGTAAAACTAACGTCGGGGGAGATCTCTCTCTTTCTCCCCCCGCCACCCCCCGAATCTTTTCGGACGAGCAAGCAGTTACTTGAAAATGCCGATGCTCGCTCCAGTAATTTCCTTAACTGAGCATGCTCGCTCATCTCTAGTTAACAGCCCAGATACGCCACACAGTTTGACGGAGCTGTTGCCGCTGGGTGTTGGCTGTAAGAATCAGCCGTCACCCACGATGTAAGAAGGGAGATCCACCCGCGATCTCTTTTCATACATAGACCACTGATACAGGCCATCAAAAGGCGTTTTAGCGGTCGTTAAGGGGTTAAAATAAGCGCGTGTGAAGTTGGCCAAGAAGTAATAGAAGGGGTCAGGGTCCTCATGTTGATACCTCTGCAACACCCCAGAGGGGTGACCCTTGGGCATCTGGCTAACGTGAAGAGTTGGGAGGGCTAAGTGCTGACATGTCATGGTGGCATTACCATCCTCTGGTCCCGTAGGGATGACACGCAACTAAGGCCAGTGTAGATTGCAAGCCAAGCTTCGACACTCCTTCAGCAGGGAGTGCCAATAAAGGGGATGAGAGGGGTTGTAGTAGATATCACACGTGATGCCACCGTTCTCACACACCGTTATTCTATGCAGCAGAGTAATAATTTACAGAGGCTTGTGTGTAGTACCTCGGGTCCCTAACAACAGTTAGAGCACGGTATGACTTTACTTGAAATAAAATTGTAATTACAGGTACAATTCACTTACAGGCTATAACTTAGAGGTAGGGAGGATACACAGGATCAATACGGCCCTATAGTCCATGTTATCTATATGATATTGGTCCTGGATTGGGAGCACTCCGGAGGAGGAAAAAGGGGGTAGGGGTCACTCTGCATACACTCTGGTAAGAACACATATTCAAGTAGGCTTCACCAATAAAGTACCTCTGTGCGGTGATCCTAACTAACGGACGGCCACACAGGAAAAGCCTGTGGTGTGAACGGGTACATGATTTAGAAAACTGGGGTAGCAGACTCTTTCTCTGTTTTCTGAGACTCACTCCTCTCACATCCACTCTCCAGATGCTACGGGATGTCGCTCTTCCTCTTCCATCTTCACCTACATGGAAGCTAAAGGTGCTTCCATGCAGCTCGGTGTTAGCACTCTCTCCTCCTGAAGATGGACTCTTTCTTCTCAATTTCTCTCTTTTATAACCTCACTTTTACCACATAACACGATAGAATAGATACATTCAGCACACAGAGCTGACAGGCTATAATTTTATAACAGTTAACTCTTCAGACGCTGCAGCTGTGCAACACACATGCAGAAAATGACAAGACAGCTTTGCACAGTGCACCCACATAAGACAATACATGTATGACATTTATGGAGGGGACCAGGATTGTGTTCTGGTCTACTACACCTCCATCAACTTGCCAGGGCTCTCCTCCCTGGACAACCAGTGACTGCAGTAGGTGAACTTCTATTAGAAGTCTGACATAGTCTAAAACACATCTCCTGTCTCATCTGAGGCTCTAGCTGCAGCTTTGTCTCTTCTCTATACTTTACACCTCAGCTTTGTCCCAATAGGACAGCGGTACATGTTTAATGGGGTTGTCCGGTGCCAGACAATTTTTGAAGTATAGGCTCAAATGTGTTAAAATAACGATAGCATGGGGTACTTACCTGTTTTCTGCCCGGTGATCCAACGCTGCAGCTCCCATAGTCCTCTCAATCTTTGTTGTGGAACAGATACCACCTGATCAGTGCAGCCTATCATAGTCTGCAGCAGTCAGGTGCCGTTCTCTTGGCATCATGGCTCCCAGCATTTGAGTGATGATGCCAGGAGAATGGCAGTTGCCTCTAATTGACTGCAGCAATCAGGTGATATTAGTTCCAAAAACAAAGACTGGAAGGATCGCAGGGCTGTGGCATCGTAATACCAGGATAGAGGACAGGTAAGGACTGCTGCTTTTCTTATTTTAACACATTTGAATCTATACTTGGCAACCAGACAACTCCTTTAACTGAGTAGTCTAAAGCAGTTTGGGACGGTCTGAAATCTACCTCCCGCTTCATCAGTAACTCACGCTGCAGCTTTATCCCTCTCCATATTTTGCACTGCAGCTTTGTCCCACCCCTCTATGATTTACACTGTAGCTTTGTCCCCCCCTCTATGATTTACACTGCAGCTTTGTCCCCCCCTCTATGATTTACACTGCAGCTTTGTCCCCCCCTCTATGATTTACACTGCAGCTTTGCCCCGCCCCCCTCTATGATTTACACTGCATCTTTGCTAGTTCACATTGCTAGTTATTTTTACACACACGCTTAGTGGAAAGCCAGCGAGCTTGCTGGGCAATGTAGTAGCCTGCAGCATTAGAAATATAAACACATTAGTACATACCAAGGTATTACTTTCAGGGTAACAGGGTAGCTATAGCAGGTATATTATAGACTATTTGACATATATATATGGAAATACCCCTTAACTATGTGACATCTTCTGTTCCAGGGAGCATTGGCGGAGGCTCTGTGATTGAATTAACTACGGGTCTAGGCATTGCCCACCTGCTAGTACTGCTAGACACCTGCCAGGACATGACTCTGTTGAATGCCAATGCACATTACATTACAGAACTGGAGAAGTGGAAACAGAACCAGCCGGATGCATTGGATTTCTCCCATGCGATGCAGAAAGTTTGTGATCTCATCGGCAGCAGGTGAGGAATGATAGATTGTTATTGGACTGAAAAGGAGGATCTTAGTGATGTCACTGACTCTCCCTGGCAGGCCCCGGGGGGCCACACTAGCCATTGATTCAGCAGGCGGCCATGTTTGCGCTTCTGTGACTCTAAACAGAAAAGATTGAGCTGCCAGATACCACTAGAGTCTTCGACTCTGACTGCAGCCGCTGCAAGTAAGCTTTTCCGCCCCGTCATAAGACTGACCTGTCACCTGGCATTGGCTGCAGCATCAGGAGGGCACTCTGCGCTGGCATGCGGCCAACATTTGGACACTCTGTTCAGGTGGAGTTAACACTGCCTGTGCTGGTTGTGGGCGGCCATGCTAGATCCACCTCCCGACAAGTCTTGTGCCATTACTACCTGGGATGTGTCGTTCTGCACTGTTCATTCCAAAGCAGATCCTCCTCCTTGGCCTGCGCGGAACAGACTTCAATTTGCCTAGGCCTGGCTGCAGTCAAACCTGCACACCTAGAGTTGATCGCCCCCATTCCCGAGACTGGTCCAACTTTAGTGAGAGCTGGGTCTTCTCACTCGAACTCCTTATACTTGCGCCGGCGCCACCCTGTGTGCTGTCTGCTGTGTTAGTCAGGTCTGGTGAGTTCTATAGACTGCAGACTGGGTTCTTTCACTGTGCCAGCGCTAAACAGAACTTTGATTTGCGTCACCAGTGCCTGGGCAGTGTGGGCACACTGATCACTATCAGCGCTATTTAGTGGGCAGTTGGACTACTAAGTAGACTTCTGGGTGAATTTGTGAATTTTGTGATGCCAACTTTGTAGTATACCAAAGAGGGGGACAGCTTGAGTTATCACAATGGCTTCTACTCTGATTCCCTACCAGCTATATAGTCATATAAAATGATGTTGGTTGTGTATTATTGATCTTATGGGGAGTGAAGCCGACACTTACACTTCCTCCCCGGACCACTGATGATGCAGCGGGCAGGACAATCAGCTGATTGGCAGGGATCCCAAACGTGGGATTCCCACAAATCAAATAGTTATGACCTATCCAGAAAAAAGCCTGGAATACCCCCTTAATGATCATGTTACCCTCTTACCCCCATTATGGTGACAGTATTATATATATTCTATGTAACTGAAGGGCTGATAGTCAAGGACTGCCCGCTGCATTATTTGTATCTGTGTTTCAGAGAAAGAGCTCAGGAGCTGGAGGAGAAACTGAGAGAAAAAGTGAAGTGCATCCTCCACTGTGACTTCACCAAAGAAAACATCACCGACCCACATGTGCTTCCGAAAGTCGATTGTGTCCTCAGTGTTTGGGGTCTTGGCCCAGTCAGCAAAGACCAAGCTTCCTACACTGATAACACGAAGAAGATGGCTTCACAGGTGAAGGTTGGGGGAAAGATGGTGATGATTGGAGCGCTCAATGCCAGTCAATTCACAATTGGAGGCAGGAAATATCACACAGTGATGCGTGATGAGAAGACGGTGAGGATGGCGCTGACAGCTGCAGGATGCTCCATAAAAAGCTTCCAGGTCGATGACAGTGAAATTCCAGATCACCACCTAGATAATACGCATTACTTCTTTGCTTTGGCTGTGAAAGAACATGAGGTCTAAAACTGCGATGATCTCTGAGCATGATTTTAAAGGGGTTGTCCAACTTCTAGCTGTCTTGGTGTAGGCAGCAGAGAGCTCCATACATTGTGCAGTGGCCAGGGCTGGTACAACAGGCTGAGTCCCATTCACTTGAATTCACTCAGTCTTCAATACCAACCCGGGCCTCTGCGTAACATATGCAGCTATCTGCTTCCTGCAGAAAAACAGCTAGAAGTGCAACAACCTCTCCTTAAGCTTTTTCTGGAATGGTGAGGAGCTATGTAGGAGTACATAATGTCTCTGTGCTTATATAATAAATTAGTCTGTCATTCGGTCTATAATAAAATCGCTCTAGCTGTCTCTCATTTTCTCTTCTTTATAAGTCATAATGTTTTAAGCTACACATAATCTGCGTACCCAATTACTGGAAACTAAATCCCCTGCAGCAGGGGCGTACCTAAAGGCTAAGGGGCCCGGGTGCAAAAGTTCAGCGCCCCCCCCCCCCCCCTCCTTTGCATACATGATCTGGCCCCTTTACCTGACTACGTAAAAACCTGTTGGTAATGTCTTAGGCTGCTTTCACACGGCCCCAAAATTGCGCAGGATTTGTGCGTTGCAAGACGCACAAATCGCACATGAATATGACCCCCATTGTTTTGAATGCGATCATACACAGGAGTGATTGTTTTGTTTTTTCTCTGCATCGCACGAGAATATGATGATGTGATGGGAGCTGGTTTTAACACAACAACCCCTCACATCCGTGGGGACCACACACGTTGCGAGTGTAATATGGGGCATAGTTTTACGGCCCAAAATCAGACTCACCCGTGTGAAGTTAGCCTAAGGGCGGCTGCAAACAGCTGGATTCGCATTGCGGAATATGGAGCGGGCATCCGCCTATGGATTCCGCAGCATGTATCGCCCATAGCATGCTATGGAAAAGCGTTTTTTCCTCTACACAAGCAGAAAGCAATTGCGGTTTTCCGCTCACGAAGGAAAAAAATCACGGCATGCTATATTTTAGTGCAGATTCTGCACGGACGGCCTACATTGAACTCAATGCAAGCCGTGCGACCTGCTACCCTGACATTGCGGAAAAGTCGCTAGCACCCGCGTCATCTCCTAGCGACGGCGCTGGAAAGTCAGTGATTAAAAGGAAAAAAACATTTTCTGTGCGGGTCCGATGGCTCGCCTTGTAGACCATCCGTAGTACAGAAAAAAGAAATTACAGGTACACGCGGATGCCAGCCGGGCACAGGGTTGGATTCCACTGCGGGCTCACTCATGCAGAATCCGGCCCAGTTGTGTGCAGCCGGCCTAACACTGTGTGCATGGATTTTGTTGCATTTTGAACCACAATTTAAATCACATCCATAACTGCATGCACTATTATAAACCGCACGGGGATTCAACCAGTACATGCGGGTTTTAAACTGCATGCAGGTTTCTGATGTGTTTTTAAGTTGTGTGTAAAGTGTTCAAATATATAGTATATATCCAGGTTATACCAGCTGTACATATATAATTATATACAGTATATACCCAGGTTATACCAGCTGTACATATATAATTATATACAGTATATACCCAGGTTATACCAGCTGTACATATATAATTATATACAGTATATACCCAGGTTATACCAGCTGTACATATATAATTATATACAGTATATACCCAGGTTATACCAGCTGTACATATACAATTATATGCAGTATATACCCAGGTTATACCAGCTGTACATAAATAATTATATACAGTATATACCCAGGTTATACTATCTGTACATATATAATTATATACAGGAGAGGTATAACTTATACCAGCTGTACATGTATATTTATATACAGTATATACCCAGGTTATACCAGCTGTACATAAATAATTATATGCAGTATATACCCAGGTTATACCAGCTGTACATAAATAATTATATACAGTATATACCCAGGTTATACTATCTGTACATATATAATTATAAACAGGAGAGGTATAATTTATACCAGCTGTACATATATAATTATATACGGTATATACCCAGGTTATACCAGCTGTACATATATAATTATATACAGTATATACCCAGGTTATACCAGCTGTACATATATAATTATATACAGTATATACCCAGGTTATACCGGCTGTACATATATAATTATATACAGTATATACCCAGGTTAGAGCAGCTGTATATAAATAATTATATACAGTATATACCCAGGTTATACCAGCTGTACATATATAATTATATACAGTATATACCCAGGCTATACCAGCTGTACATATATAATTATATACAGGAGAGGTATAACTTATACTAGCTGTACATATATAAGTATATACAATATATACCCAGGTTATACCAGCTGTACATATATAATTATATACAGTATATACCCAGGCTATACCAGCTGTACATATATAATTATATACAGTATATATCTAGGCTATACCAGCTGTACATATATAATTATATACAGGAGAGTAGAGATGAGCGAACGTACTCGGTAAAGCACTACTCGTCCGAGTAATGTGCTTTATCCGAGTACCTCCCCGCTCGTCCTAAAAAAAAAGATTCGGGGAGTGCCGCTGCTGACAGGTGAGTTGCGGCGGGGAGCAGGGGAGAGCGGGCGGGAGAGAAGGAGAGAGAGATCTCCCCTCCGTTCCTCCCCGCTCTCCCCTGCAGCTCCCCGCTCCGCGGCGCTCCCCGAATCTTTCAGGACGAGCGGGGAGGTACTCGGATAAAGCACATTACTCGGACGAGTAGTGCTTTACCGAGTACGTTCGCTCATCTCTACAGGAGAGGTATAACTTATACTAGCTGTACATGTATAATTATATACAGTACATACCCAGGTTATACCAGCTGTACATATATAATTATATACAGTATATATCCAGGCTATACCAGCTGTACATATATAGTTATATACAGGAGAGGTATAACATACTAGCTGTACATATATAGTTATATACAGTATATACCCAGGTTATACCAGCTGTACATATATAATTATATACAAGAGAGGTACAACTTATAATAGCTGTACATATATAATTATATACAGTGTATACCCAGGTTATACCAGATGTACATATATAATTATATACAGTATATATCCAGGCTGTACCAGCTGTACATATATAGTTATATACAGGAGAGGTACAACGTGTACTAGCTGTACATATATAATTATATACAGTATATACCCAGGTTATACCAGCTGTACATATATAATTATATACAGGATATACCCAGGTTATACCAGCTGTACATATATAATTATATACCGTATATATCCAGGCTATACCAGCTGTACATATATAATTATATACAGGAGATTATAAGTATATACATCTCCTGTATACAGTGATATCGGCCATGCTGGTGTAAGGCCGGTCTCACATCTGCGTCGGGACCTCTGGCCAGAGATTCTACCACAGATACAGCACCAAATACCGGGAAAAACAAAAGTGCTGCGTGCCAATTTTTCCTTCCATCCAAAAGCCGTGCCGAAGCCGGACGGACCCCATTATAGTCAATGGAGGCCTTCCAGCGCTATTGGGTTCTGTCCACAGATGGATCGTTCTTCTGCAGGGATTCCCCTTTCCTGCTTCCCAAACGGAACAGGAAAGCAGATTTCCCAGTGCAGGTGTGAAACCTCCCAAAGTTGGATATCTTCTGTATATAATTATACATGTACAGCTGATATAAGTTATACATTCTGTATATAGTAATATAGAGCATGCTGATATAAACTGGGCCAGGTTACACCAGCATGGTCTATATCACTATATACAGGCTGTAGAGCTTCTACCAGCTGTACATACATAATTATATACAGGAGATACACAGGTTACACCAGCATGGTACATATCACTATATACAGTAAATGTATATCCCCCTGTATATAGTGATATGTCCCATGCTGGTATAACCTCTGTATCTCCTGTATATAAAAATATATGTACAGCTGGTATAACATATACCAACTATACATACTTAATTACACTCACTTCTCTACTCACCTCTGCAGCAGTGTCTGGGCAGCCTGTAAATGAAAGTCTGGGTCCTTTGATCACATGATCGGAGCCGGCACTGTGATCTGCAACCAAAGGTCCTGCTGTACTTTCATGTACCTGCTGTGCATCCATCGCTGCGGAGGTGAGTAGAGCCGCACTAGCCCCTCCCCCTGGTAATCGCTGGCCAGCAGTGACTGATAGACTGCAGCTGTGACCACTTACAGCTGCAGCCTATCAGTGGGAGGGCTGCGCACCGTGGGAGTCTGCAGCCTGTAATTGGCTGCTGACTCCACGTGTAACAACCCTCCCCTCTGCGGGTGCCGATCTGCAGCACTTCCACCCCGCCTTTCTCCTCTTCTCGCCCTCCGCCTCCCGCTACAAACGCACTGTCAGCCACAGCAATCACACGGCTGACAGTGCCAGTAATGCACGCACTGTGCATTTTGAATATGGGGGGGCCTCTGGCCCCCCTCAGCGCAGGGGCCAGGTCGCCAGTGCGACCCCTGCCGCCCCTCACAGTACGCCAGTGCCCTGCAGGCATCCCTCCATGATATTCTCAGTAAACTAAATTACCCAGCCAGCTTCACTGAGAAGTATCTCACTGGGCAGCTATCAGTGACTGTCTATATATTGGTCCTAAAGTCTTTTCAATCAGGGATGGACACTGACTGCCGATTTCCCTATGCAAGAACTAACTTTGCAAACATGAGGCTCGGTGTCTTATTTTCGGGGAGTGGGGGGGAGGCTTATACTCACCTGGTCTGCGGCGTCCTTGCGATGGTCTCCAGCATTGCTGCGGCAAACTGCGGTGTCCTCCCTGTTTGCAATCTCAGCTTCTTCTGGTGACAGGGCTTTGAATATCCCGCCTCCAACAAAGTGAGCACTGTGATTGGCTAATCGAGCGCCAGCAGCCAATCACAGCTGGCGCTCGATGAGCTAATACTTAGTTATAATAATTTCTCTGTGGCCCCACTTAATACTGTGTTCCCCTGAAAATAAGACACTGTCGTATATTAATTTTTGCACAGTGTCTTATTTTCGGGCACCACAGAAGGTATACTCAGTGGCGTAAACAAGTGGGCGCAGCAGGTGCGGGCCATCCTGGGTGCTATCAGTAAAAGGTGGTAATAGCTCAGCGAGTCAGCTGTGGTCCTGGTGCGCAACAATTTGGCAGTGCGGTGCTGCACGGAGCTGCAGCTGGTGGAGGAGCTACTACTGGAGCTTCTGCAGGAGAACCAGTGCCTGCGGGGCCACCCTGTGTACGCTATACCCAGGGCCATGTGTGACTGACTGGCCGCAGGGGAGCTTCCCCGTACAGCCCGGCTGCCAGAAGCCCCTCACTGAGCTTGCACTGTCCCGCTAGCATCGGTTAATCCTCCCTTGGCGGTTCTGACATGAGGGGACACACAGACCTGCAGAGTTGGACAGCTTCCAGGACCTGTGATGATGTTACCCTCATCTGAACACCTGTGTGGAAGGAGTCAGGGATCATATGACCATGGGGGAGGTCAGTGGATGCAGGACTCTGCTGTGTTGGTAATGATCCCTGCTGGATGAGCTGAAGGGATCAAGATGGAGTAGAGCTGTGTTTGTGATGTGTGGGGGTCAAGATGGATGTAGTAGAACTGTGTGTGTGATGTGTGGGGGTCAGGATGGATGTAATAGAGCTGTGTGTCTGATGTGTGGGGGTCAGAATGCATGTAATGGAGCTGTGTGTATGATGTGTGGAGTACAGCTGTGTGTGATGTGTTGGGGTCAGGATAGATGTAGCAGGCCTGTGTGTGTGATGTGTTGAGGTCAGGATAGATGTAGCAGGGCTGTGTGTGTGATGTGTGGGGGTCAGGATGGATGTATCAGAGCTGTATGTGTAATATTATGGGGTCAGGATGGATGTATCAGTGCTGCGTGTGTAATGTGTGGGGGATCCGGATGAATGTATCACAGCTGCGTGTGTGATGTGTGGGGTATTAGGATGGATGTAACAGAGTTGTGTGTGTGATCTATGGGGGTCAAGATGGATGTAGCGGAGCTGTGTGTGTAATGTCTGGGGGTCAGGATGGATGTAATAGATCTGTTTGTGTGATGTCTGGGGATCAGGATGGATGTAACCGAGCTGTGTATGTAATGTCTCGGGATCAGTAATGATGTAGCGGAGCTGTGTGTGTAATGTCTGGGGGTCAGGATGGATGTCCAGCTGGTCCTGCAGTGACAGTGTCGGGACCCGAGCAGGAGAGCAGAGGAGCAGTACATGCGGTATCTCCTGTATATAATTGTATATGTACTACTGGTATAAGCTAGTCTGCTATAAGTCTCTGTGTTTATTTCTCTGCCGCGTAGCATACCGGTGTGTGAGAAAAGTGGCGTCACGAGTGATAAGTACTACAACTCCCATCATCCCGTTTATTGGCATTCCCTATCTTAGGAGTGTCGGAGGTGTCCTGCGATTCTGCTCTGGCCTTGGCTATGTGATGTCCCTCAGGGACCAGAGCCTGGTAAGTGCCACTGTGACAAGCCAACACTTATCCCTCCCAGCTCTTCACGTTAGTCAAGTGTCCGGGGTCATCCCTCTGGGGTGCTGCATCCCCACCATGTGAAAGCCCCGTGGATGTGAGGAGTTTTCATGTGCAAAGAGCCTCGCATCACTGCGGGGATGTAGGGAATCCCCATGGCGGCTGTCATAGTCGCGGCAGAGGATCGGGAGGTTAGCTGCAAGTCAGCATGGAGACGGTAAATATGATACCAATAGCGCGTTTTTCACTAGCATTCTTTGGGTCAGTGTCTATTCTTTGGCTTTTATATTAGATGATTTCGTATAGGCTGGGTTCACATGGGGTGTTATTGCTGTGAGAAATTCTGCACGAAAATTCCGCCCGCGGCCTTTTATCCTGTGATTAGCCAGCGAAGTCGACGAGATTTGCAAAAATCTCGTCAACACACTGCAGCCGATCCGTTGCGGCGCTGAAATTGACATGATGCGCGGAGTTGAAAGACGTGCTATGTCAATTCTTTCCCCATTTCTGCGGCAGCCTCTTTCCACTCTAGGGGGATAAAAAATTTCCTGCACCGGGTACCACCTGACCTTGCTACGCCACTGGGTATACTAGTACCATAGAAGGGTACAGAGAGATTAGGGGTAGTGGCAGAAAGGGGAGAGTGCAGATTTGAACAGCGGGGTGGAGAAAGGCTTTGTCACGGGCTTCTACCATCTCCTTCCATGGGGGTAGCTCAGGACCCAACCACATTACTGCTGGGGGTTGTAACTGGGGGTTACCTTAAGTCCAGTTTTCACTTGTGATGCCACTGTTCCGTCCTATGGGGCGGATCTTCCAACTGACATAAAGTAGCCCACACACAGGGCAACTTTCTGAACGAGATCCGGGAACAGTCGGTTCTATCCGTTTACTGTAACCTTGTAAACTGTAATCCAAACAAACAGTCTTGGTACAGATATAACAAGCCATAGTGGTGTAACAGGCAGGATTCTCGGGGTATTCGGATAATCCACAGTCCAAGTTATCTGTGTGATCCAGCTCCCAGCAACTCTCACTCTGTACTGGTCCACACGCACTCTCGCTGTCCTCTTCCTGCTCTGCAGCAGCTTGTTCTACTTCCAGCGCTCAGTTGCAGTTCTCCCGAGTAGAATGGGCCCAGGCCGAGCACAAGGAAGTCGCTCAGCCTCCTCCATTCTCTCTTCACACAGACCGATGTCCGATGCCTCATTCTTCCTCCCTGACTGACAGACTTCTCTTCTCTTGCATTCTTGCAAATACCTACATGTAACATCCTCACATGACCACAAAACAATATACTACGATACATTTTCCAGACAAGACAGTACATACCGCACATTAACCCTTTCAGTCCTGCAATCATCCAATCCACATAAATCAAATGCACTCCACAAACAAGACAATGGCACGAGACAGACATATAACATTATCAAGGGGCCCTATTAACTCTGGGCCACTACACTGGGAATAAGTCATCATGGTGGTCTGCGATATGGACGACTCCATTCAGAGAAGACGTTACCTGTGATCACTATAAGTCACTGCGCTATCATTATCACTCTGTAGAAGTGACATCATATCCTAGAGGTGAGCTGCTGTATCTGAGCTATAAACATTATTTCTTTTTCAGGTCAAATTCCAGGTTTTACTATGGAGCCGCATTAGTTCTTTGTAGTGAGCTGCCAGAACAAGACACAGAGGAAGCACTCAGCCTAGCGGGCACCTCACCTAAGCTGCCACAAGCAAGATTGGGATGGGCATGGTGAGGGGACGAGTGTTAAGTTTACTTGTGTCCTTCCTTGTTCTGCCTGGTCGGGAAGGGAGAAGAGGGATTCTGGGAGATATCAAAGTCATCAGTACTGTGAGGGGGTCACCAAGGGGCACAATAACTGTGAGAAGGGGCGCTATTACTGTGAATTAGTTACTAACGGGTACCATTATTATGAAGGGACACAGCGGACGTGGCTTAGCATAAAAGTGGTTTGCAGTGCTGTGCTATACTTGCCATAGGACTTCTCCTTCTTTTCATTGTTCAAAAGTTGAAAGTTGTTGTTACTGTTCCCTCGAAGCACCTGAATGACGAATGAACTCAGCAGGTCACCTCATTGTAATTGATACCTTCAACTTTAGACTTTTCCCTAAAATCACAGTTGTCAGATGATACAGATCACATATTTATCTTATCTCATGATTAGAGATGAGCGAGCATACTCGTCCGAGCTTGATGCTCGTTCGAGTATTAGGGTGCTCGAGATGCTCGTTACTCGAGACGAGCACCACGCGATACTCGTCTCGATTAAACGAGCACTGACCATTGAATTCAATGGAGCTGGCAATACAGCTGGCTCCATTGAAAGCAATGGCCTGCCGGCGAGCGCGGGATGAATTGTCGGGAAGGGCTTAAATATATAAGCCCTTCCTTGCAATTCATCCAGAAATGTGTAAAAAAAATATATATATATACTCACCTTGTCCCGGCAGAACGATGTTAGCCCATTGAATTCAATGGAGCCGGCAATACAGCCGGCTCCATTAAAGGCAATGGGCTGCCGGCGATCGCGGGATGAATTGTCGGGAAGGGGTTAAATATATAAGCCCTTCCTTGCAATTCATCCAGAAATGTGTAAAAATAAAAAATATATATATACTCACCTGGTCCCGGCAGACGGAGTTCAGCGCGGCCAGCAGCAGTCCTCCTGAACTGCTCTGAACAGCTGTGAGTAGTATTCAGCAGCCGGGGATTTAGAGTCCCCGCCTGCTGAATGAGCTGCCTCTAATTGGTCACAGCCTGACCAATCAGAGGCAGATTCCACTCACACACCCATTCATGAATTTATGAATGGGTGAGTGACTGCTGCCTCTCATCTGATTGGTCCCGCTGAGCCAATCAGAGGCAGCAGTCACACACCCATTCATAAATTCATGAATGGGTGTGTGAGTGGAATCTGCCTCTGATTGGTCAGGCTGTGACCAATTAGAGGCAGCTCATTCAGCAGGCGGGGACTCTAAATCCCCGGCTGCTGAATACTACTCACAGCTGTTCAGAGCAGTTTAGGAGGACTGCCGCTGGCCGCTCTGAACTCCGTCTGCCGGGACCAGGTGAGTATATATATATTTTTTATTTTTACACATTTCTGGATGAATTGCAGGGAAGGGCTTATATATTTAAGCCCTTCCCGACAATTCATCCCGCGATCGCTGGCAGCCCATTGCTTTTAATGGAGCCAGCTGTATTGCCGGCTCCATTGAATTCAATGGGCTAACATCGTTCTGCCGGGACAAGGTGAGTATATATTTTTTTAATTTTTACACATTTCCGGATGAATTGCAGGGAAGGGCTTATATATTTAAGCCCTTCCCGACAATTCATCCCACGATCGCCGGCAGCCCATTGCTTTCAATGGAGCCAGCTGTATTGCCGGCTCCATTGAATTCAATGGGCTAACATCGTTCTTCTCTGCCACAGCTGTTACAGCTGTGGCAGAGGAGAACGATCTTTATGCTGACAGTGTGTGTGTGTGGGGGGGGGGGGTCTCACTCTCGCCACTATTGTGGCTTAATAGTGGGACCTGGGAACTTGAGATGCAGCCCAACATGTAGCCCCTCGCCTGCCCTATCCGTTTCTGTGTCGTTCCCATCACTTTCTTGAATTTCCCAGGTTTTCACAAATGAAAACCTTTGCGAGCATCGGCGATATACAAAAATGCTCGAGTCGCCCATTGACTTCAATGGGGTTCGTTATTCGAAACGAACTCTCGAGCATCACTGAAAGTTCGACTCGAGTAATGAGCACCTGAGCATTTTGGTGCTCGCTCATCTCTACTCATGATCAATGCAAAAAAACATCACCTAGCAGCTTCAGTTAGCACATGGTAACAGCACTCAAATACTAGTCTTTTATCAGAAAAATACATAACTGTAATGCATATACCAGCTACATCAGAAACACAAGGTTACTAGTATATAGTTTGATCAAAATATATATGCCCATCCACCAATCTCCAGATAACCACGCATTCGGTTGGGTGCTAACACTAATAAGAGAGGGTTAGCTGCCAGAAATAAGAGGAACGCAGGAATAAAGTTCCTTAGTCTACCAGCCCATTCACAAGGACATAATTGCACGCACATTTTTTACATGCATAATACGCATTGAATAGATTTAATTTCAATGGGTGAACCACATGGCTGTATTTTTCATGGCCGTTTTTTCTAGAATGCAGCATGGCCTATTTTTTGCGCATTTACTGAATAGTTGTGAAACACTAATAACATACGGATGTAATGCCATCTGAAACACGTCCGTAATATGCATCCATATTACTAATATGTTACAATACGCTCACTAGAGATGAGCGAACACGTTCGGCTCCGCCCCTTTTTCGCCCGAACACCGAACTTTGCGAACACTTCAGTGTTCGGGCGAAAAAGTTCGGGGGCCGCCGTGGCAGCGCGGGGGGGTGCGGCGGGGAGTGGGGGGGAGAGGGAGAGAGAGAGGGCTCCCCCCTGTTCCCCGCTACTGCCGCCCGCGCCGCCGCGCATCTCCCCGCCCCCCGGCGGCACCCGGACACTTACGCGCGAACACTGCAGTGTTCGGCAAAGCCGGTGTCCGGGTGCGGATGTGTCCGTAACGGACACGTTCGCTCATCCCTAACGCTCACCTAAAACCGTCCAAATGGTTTGGATTTTGATGCAAATTCTCCAATTGTAGAAATGTTACACCAATTCCGCTATGTGTGAAGGTACCCCATACCTCCCAGCGTTTGAACAGCAAAAGGAGACATACAGTGGCGAGTGTATTGTACCCTGGCAAATTTTTGTGACATGTCACATCTCTTTTATGCTAAGCCATGCCCCTCTGTAGCCCATAATACTGCCCTTCAGTGAACCACTGACACGAGAATAGGACTTGCAATGTGCGGTGTCTTGCACATTGCACAACACATGGACGGGGTGTTTGTGTGCTTTATAATGCTAGTGATGCCAGAGAATGTCGGGCCCAATTCGCTATTGGCCATGTAAATATGGCCTTAGTGATGTGGCCCCAGTATCTATAGTGACCCCATTAGTGGCCGCAGTAGTAAGTGTCCCCATTAGCAGCCCAACTGTAATAGTGCCCCTGTTTGCAACCCCAGTAGTAATAGAGCCCCCATTAGCGGCTGTAGTAGTAATAGTTCCCTCGTTAGTGTCAGGTTGTGCTCCTGGGACCTGCAGTTCTATGGGTTTCCAGGAGCACACTGTCATAGGGGAATGATGTTTGAGCTAGTTGGGTGTGGTGTTCTCCAGTCAGCCATTCACCAGCGGTCTGCTGCACATAAATATCAGCCCCTCTGGCTAGAGGGTCCTGGTTTCTTCATTTCTCTTGTGTTTGCATCCATGCATGTTGTTCTGTAGGTGTGAACACTGAGGTGTTCTGTGTGTCTGTGCAGGTGGCCGGACATAAGGTGAACAGTCCTGTTCAGTCTGGTATGCATTCCTTTCTGTTGGTGTGAACTGTGTCCTGTTTGGCTTGGATCATTTTCCATGTAGGGTGAGCCAGGTCCTTGCGTTGCATTGTGGGGCCGTCCCTATTGGGACATTCACCTCACTTGCAGGCAGGACTCATGGGGTAGTTGTCTTGTTAGAGTAGAGACCCATGAGACAACGAGGACCCTTGTCAGCGGGTTTGTGGGCTTAAATATATTGACGAAATTACGAACCAATACCTTGTACCATAGCAATTCCATTAGTTTATGCTTGCAGGTATGCTAGGTGAGTGTTTTAGGTGTTTGTCGATCGTTGAGTCATATCTGCTTGTGAGTCGAGTTTGCAGTTCACTAGTACACGTATGAAGGAGACATGACAGTCAGCAGTCCTAGACACCCCATCTTCTCCGCTGCCTCTCTGCTCCACTTGCCTTTTCTCTGAATCCTGTTGACCTCCACTGGCCTCAGTCCCGACAGCCGGTCACATGCTTGACAGCCCCTGACTGCTGCAGCCAATCACTGGCCTCAGTCGTGCTAATGCTGAGGCTAGGGATTGCAGTAGCACGTGACTAGCTGCAGGGAGGACAGCAGGACGGAACGGCAAGTAAACTGGAGAGACAGCAAAAAAGAAGAAAATGGAGTGATGTAGAATGTATTCAAGACTGATCCCTGTCATATCAGCAGTTAAGGTGCATTCACAAAGGCGTGTATTTCAGTCCATGAATATGCAACGAAATATGCTGTCACCCTATGTTTTTCTACCTTCGGCAGTCCTAAATGCACAGCGTTTTACATATGTAAAAAAAAAAAAGGCACAAAATCCCATTGACTTCATGCCTCAATACACAGAAAACATGCAGATTTCAATTGGCTACTACGGTGCATAATACGCATCAAGTTAGGCATGTCGGGTTTTTTTTCACGCGACCATCGTAGCTATGAATGAACCCTTTGAAATCAATGAGCCCCAGTCACTGCATATTATGCGTGCAATTGCTGTGTATTTATGCTTGTGTGCAAAAAGCCCTTAGGCCGGTCTCACACAGGCGTTAGCAAAAACATTGTGTTTTTAAACACTTTTCAGCATTTTGGGACGGCGTTTTCAAATGTGTTTAACAGCGTTTTTAAGGCACTCCATCACTGCAATGGGTGATGTGGTGCGTTAAAAATCACTGCAACGTACTAAAATAGAACAGAAGCTCTTCTGAGAAGCCCCATTGAAATCAATAAATGCTCAGTACAGCGTTTCAACCGCCCGCTAAAAAGCTGTAAAAAATGCCTCTGTGAGAGTGGCCTCAGTGATACCAGGGTGTTGTACCTAAAAATCTCCAGCAGGTAGCAGTATATACCCAGTTATGTTGGTTTTAGAGAGTGTTCATCTATAATTGTATCTTCTAATGCTGACTGCTATCCGATCCCTGGTCTGAAGAATTCAACTTCACTGCTATTAGGACCCGTCCACACTGGCACTTTCATGTATGTTTCTAAAAACAAAGATGTAAAAATACATACATTTTAAGGATATGATTAACCTTTTTTAACTATAACCTAACTATACTATTTAATATACCACATAATCTACTGAAAAACCTTTTAAAAATTCTAAGTGGAGTGAAATGAAAAAGAAATGAAATTCCATCATCTTTACGTGCATCTTGTTTCTACGGTGTACACACTGCAACAAAAATAACATGCTAACTTTATTCTGTAGGTCAGTACGAATACTACAATACCAAATTTATATCTTTTTTTTTCTGTACTACTTTTATTTTTTTTCAAATATATTTCATTTTTTTAAATTATTTTCTGTCGCCATCTTTTGACAGCCATAACTTTTTATATTTTTTCGTTGCCATAGTTGTGCGAGGGCTCATTTTTTGTGCGACGTCCTGTAGTTTCTATGGGTACCATTTTGGAGTACATGTGACTTTTTGATCGCTTTTTATTACATTTTTTCTTAGAGACCCAAAAAAAAAGCAATTCTGGCGGGGGGGGTTTTATGACGTTCACCGTGCAGGGTAAATAATGCATTATTTTGACAGATCAGACTTTTACGGACATAGCAATACCAAATTTGTTTTTTTGTTTTTTTATGTATTATAAATATGGCAAAAGGTTTTTTTTAACTTCTATTACCTTTTATTTATTTTTAATAAATAGTAATACTTTTTTAAACTTACTTCATTTTTAATCCCCATAGGGGAGAAGAACTTGCAATGCTTTGATCGCTCCTACAGTATAATGTAATGCCATAGAATTACATAATATCACGATCTGACAGGCATTCTATCAAGCCATGCCAGTGGCATTCTGCAGTGGTAGTCCTGCGAGCTTTCAGATGGCCCCCCGGCTGTCCATGATAACCATTCGGCAACCCACGATCTCATTGCAGGGCACCGTATGGGATAATCGAACATCGGTCGTGGCATTTAAATGCCGCTGTCAGAATTGATGGCAACCTTTAAAGGGTTAACAGTTCCAATGAGCGGTGCAGCTTATCGGAGCTGTTGCGGACACGTGTCGGCTGTAAGAAACAGCTGGCACCTGTGTTGTATGACACAGGATCCACCCTCGATCCCCTTTTATACATACCCGGAAGCTGCAGGTCATAACTGTACATCCTGTAGCTTAAAGAAGTTAAAATCGACTCACACAACCTCCTATATAGAGGGGGCTGGCTGCTTGGTGTATACTCCTGCACAGAGTAGATACAAAGTGGCAGACCATTCTGATACATGTGGTGCACCATACAAACAAGCAACCTATTAATGACGCCCTGCACATTAAAAAGTGAACCACATTGGTACTACCTCCCTGGGTGTTTAAAGCAGCACTGCATGTGAATAATACATAATAAATGTGAGGGTATTAGTTGGATTTTGGCCAAAATACTTGAGCTCACAAGCCAATCGTCAAGGTGTTTTGTGAGTCCCTACACTAATATAAATGTATCACAGAAAGGGAAATCTAAAAACAAACAATCACTGAAAACCGCCATATACATAAGGCTGGATTAGACACAACGATTATCGCTCAAAAAATCTTTTGAGCGATTTTTGTGTGATTATTAGAGATGAGCGAGCACCAAAAGGCTCGGGTGCTCGTTACTCGGGACGAAATTTTCGCGATGCTCGAGGGTTCGTTTCAAATAACGAACCCCATTGAAGTCAATGGGCGACCCGAGCATTTTTGTATATCGCCGATGCTCGCTAAGGTTTCCATTTGTGAAAATCTGGGCAATTCAAGAAAGTGATGGGAACGACACAGAAACGGATAGGGCAGGCGAGGGGCTACATGTTGGGCTGCATCTCAAGTTCCCAGGTCCCACTATTAAGCCACAATAGCGGCAAGAGTGCCCCCCCTCCCAACAATTTTTACTTCTGAAAAGCCCTCATTAGCAATGCATACCTTAGCTAAGCACCACACTACCTCCAACAAAGTACAATCACTGTCTGCATGACACTCCGCTGCCACTTCTCCTGGGTTACATGCTGCCCAACCCCCCGCACGACCCAGTGTCCACAGCGCACACCAAATTGTCCATGCGCAGCCTTCAGCTGCCCTCATGCCACACCACCCTCATGTCTATTTATAAGTGCGTCTGCCATGAGGAGGAACTGCAGGCACACACTGCAGAGGGTTGGCACGGCTAGGCAGCGACCCTCTTTAAAAGGGGCGGGGCGATAGCCCACAATGCTGTACAGAAGCAATGAGAAATCCAATCCTGTGCCACCTCCATCTGGAGCTGCACACATGGGCATAGCAATGGGGAACCTATGTTCCACACACTATTCATTCTGTCAAGGTGTCTGCATGCCCCAGTCAGACCGCGGTTTTTTATAAATAGTCACAGGCAGGTACAACTCCGCAATGGGAATTCCGTGTGCACCCACAGCATGGGTGGCTCCCTAGAACCCACTGGCTGTACATAAATGTATCCCATTGCAGTGCCCTGGACAGCAGAGCTAACGTCAGATTAAATGCAGGTGGGCTTCGGCCCACACTGCATGCCCCAACCTGACCGGGGTTTTTAATTCATAGACACAGGCAGGTACAACTCCCTATTGTGAAGTCCCTGTGGATCCACGGCATGGGTGGCTCTCTGGAACCCACCGGCGGTACATAAATATATCCCATTGCAGTGCCCAGCACAGCTGAGGTAATGTCATGTTTAATGCAGGTGGGCTTTGGCCCACACTGCATGCCCCAGTCAGACTGGGGTTCTTTAGAAGTGGACACATGCAGTTACAACTCCGTGTGGACCGACAGCATGGGTGGGTGCCAGGAAGCCACCGGCGGTACATAAATATATCCCATTGCAGTGCCCAGCACAGCTGAGGTAATGTCATGTTTAATGCAGGTGGGCTTCAGGCCACACTGCATGCCCCAGTCAGACTGGGGTTTTTTATAAATAGTCACAGGCAGGTACAACTCCGTGTGGACCGACAGCATGGGTGGGTGCCAGGAAGCCACCGGCGGTACATAAATATATCCCATTGCAGTGCCCAGCACAGCTGATGTAACGTCAGCTTTAATGCAGGTGGGCAAAAAATTAATTGGATTACACTGTAGGCGAGGGCCCCAAAAAATTGGTGTACCAACAGTACTAATGTACCTCAGAAAAATTGCCCATGCCCAACCAAGAGGGCAGGTGAAACCCATTAATCGCTTTGGTTAATGTGACTTAATTTGTAACTAGGCCTGGAGGCAGCCCAGTTAAAATAAAAATTGGTTCAGGTGAAAGTTTCAACGCTTTAATGAGCATTGAAACGTATAAAAATTGTTTACAAAAATTATATGACTGAGCCTTGTGGGCCTAAGAAAAATTGCCCGTTCGGCGTGATTACGTGAGGTTTCAGGAGGAGGAGCAGGAGGAGGAGGATGAATATAATACACAGATTGATGAAGCTAAAAGGTCCCCGTTTTTGATGGGGATACAGAACGATGCTTCCATCCGCGGGTGCAGCCTACGTATTGTTTAGGTATCGCTGCTGTCCGCTGGTGGAGAAGAAAAGTCTGGGGAAATCCAGGCTTTGTTCATCTTTATGAGTGTAAGTCTGTCGGCACTGTCGGTTGACAGGCGGGTACGCTTATCCGTGATGATTCCCCCAGCCGCACTAAACACCCTCTCTGACAAGACGCTAGCCGCAGGACAAGCAAGCACCTCCAGGGCATACAGCACAAGTTCAGGCCACGTGTCCAGCTTCGACACCCAGTAGTTGTAGGGGGCAGAGGCGTCACGGACCACGGTCGTGCGATCGGCTACGTACTCCCTCACCATCCTTTTACAGTGCTCCCGCGGACTCAGCCTTGACTGGGGAGCGGTGACACAGTCTTGCTGGGGAGCCAGAAAGCTGTCAAAGGCCTTAGAGAGTGTTCCCCTGCCTGTGCTGTACATACTGCCTGATCTCCGCGCCTCCCCTGCTACCTGGCCCTCGGAACTGCGCCTTCTGCCACTAGCGCTGTCGGATGGGAATTTTACCATCAGCTTCTCCGCCAGGGTCCTGTGGTATAGCATCACTCTCGAACCCCTTTCCTCTTTTGGTATGAGAGTGGAAAGGTTCTCCTTATACCGCGGGGCGAGCAGTGTGTACACCCAGTAATCCGTAGTGGCCAGAATGCGTGTAACGCGAGGGTCACGAGAAAGGCATCCTAACATGAAGTCAGCCATGTGTGCCAGGGTACCTGTACGCAACACATTGCTGTCCTCACTAGGAAGATCACTTTCAGGATCCTCCTCCTCCTCCTCAGGCCATACACGCTGAAAGGATGACAGGCAAGCAGCATGGGTACCCTCTGCAGTGGGCCAAGCTGTCTCTTCCCCCTCCTCCTCATGCTCCTCTACCTACTCCTCCTCCTCAACGCGCTGAGATATAGACAGGAGGGTGCTCTGACTATCCAGCGACATACTGTCTTCCCCCACCTCTGTTTCCGAGCGCAAAGCGTATGCCTTTATGCTTTGCAGGGAACTTCTCAAGAGGCATAGCAGAGGAATGGTGACGCTAATGATTGCAGCATCGCCGCTCACCATCTGGGTAGACTCCTCAAAGTTTCCAAGGACCTGGCAGATGTCTGCCAACCAGGCCCACTCTTCTGTAAAGAATTGAGGAGGCTGACTCCCACTGCGCCGCCCATGTTGGAGTTGGTATTCCACTATAGCTCTACGCTGCTCATAGAGCCTGGCCAACATGTGGAGCACAGAGTTCCACCGTGTGGGCACGTTGCACAGCAGTCGGTGCACTGGCAGATTAAACCGATGTTGCAGGGTGCGCAGGGTGGCAGCGTCCGTGTGGGACTTGCAGAAATGTGCGCAGAGCCGACGCACCTTTCCGAGCAGGTCTGACAAGCGTGGGTAGCTTTTCAGAAAGCGCTGAACCACCAAATTAAAGACGTGGGCCAGGCATGGCACGTGCGTGAGGCTGCCGAGCTGCAGAGCCGCCACCAGGTTACGGCCGTTGTCACACACGACCATGCCCGGTTGGAGGCTCAGCGGCGCAAGCCAGCGGTCGGTCTGCTCTGTCAGACCCTGCAGCAGTTCGTGGGCCGTGTGCCTCTTCTCTCCTAAGCTGAGTAGTTTCAGCACGGCCTGCTGACGCTTGGCCACCGCTGTGCAGCCACGCCGCGCGACACCGACTGCTGGCGACGTGCTGCTGCTGACACATCTTGCTTGCGAGACAGAGGTTGCGTAGGAGGAGGAGGAGGAGGGTGGTTTAGTGGAGGAAGCATACACCACCGCAGATACCACCACCGAGCTGGGGCCCGCAATTCTGGGGGTGGGTAGGACGTGAGCGGTCCCAGGCTCTGACTCTGTCCCAGCCTCCACTAAATTCACCCAATGTGCCGTCAGGGAGATATAGTGGCCCTGCCCGCCTGTGCTTGTCCACGTGTCCGTTGTTAAGTGGACCTTGGCAGTAACCGCGTTGGTGAGGGCGCGTACAATGTTGCGGGAGACGTGGTCGTGCAGGGCTGGGACGGCACATCGGGAAAAGTAGTGGCGACTGGGAACCGAGTAGCTCGGGGCCGCCACCGCCATCATGTATTTGAAAGCCTCCGTTTCCACAAGCCTATACGGCAGCATCTCCAGGCTGATCAATTTGGCTATGTGCACGTTTAACGCTTGAGCGTGTGGGTGCGTGGCGGCGTACTTGCGCTTGCGCTCAAACACTCGCGCTGGCGACGGCTGGACGGTGCGCTGAGAGACATTGGTGGATGGGGCCGAGGACAGCGGAGGTGAGGGTGTGGGTGCAGGCCAGGAGACGGTAGTGCCTGTGTCCTGACAGGGGGGTTGGATCTCAGTGGCAGGTTGGGGCACAGGGGGAGAGGCAGTGGTGCAAATCGGAGGCGGTGAACGGCCTTCGTCCCACCTTGTGGGGTGCTTGGCCATCATATGTCTGCGCATGCTGGTGGTGGTGAGGCTGGTGGTGGTGGCTCCCCGGCTGATCTTGGCGCGACAAAGGTTGCACACCACTGTTCGTCGGTCGTCTGCACTCTCAGTGAAAAACTGCCAGACCTTTGAGCACCTCAGCCTCTGCAGGGTGGCATGGCGCGAGGGGGCGCTTTGGGAAACAGTTGGTGGATTATTCGGTCTGGCCCTGTCTCTACCCCTGGCCACCGCACTGCCTCTTCCAACCTGCCTTGCTGCTGCACTTGCCTCCCCCTCTGAAGACCTGTCCTCAGTAGGCGTAGCAAACCAGGTGGGGTCAGTCACCTCATCGTCCTGCTGCTCTTCCTCCGAATCCTCTGTGCGCTCCTCCCTCGGACTTACTCCAATTACTACTACCTGAGTGATAGACAACTGTGTCTCATCGTCATCGTCCTCCTCACCCACTGAAAGCTCTTGAGACAGTTGCCGGAAGTCCCCAGCCTCATCCCCCAGACCCCGGGAACTTTCCAAAGGTTGGGCATCGGTCACGACAAACTCCTCCGGTGGGAGAGGAACCATTGCTGGCCATTCTGGGCAGGGGCCCGGGAACAGTTCCTGGGAGTCTGCCTGCTCCTCAGAATGTGTCATTGTAATGGAGTGAGGAGGCTGGGAGGAAGGAGGAGCAGCAGCCAGAGGATTCAGAGTTGCAGCAGTGGACGGCGCAGAACTCTGGGTGGTCGATAGATTGCTGGATGCACTTTCTGCCATCCACGACAGGACCTGCTCACACTGCTCATTTTCTAATAAAGGTCTACCGCGTGGACCCATTAATTGTGAGATGAATGTGGGGACGCCAGAAACGTGCCTCTCTCCTAATCCCGCAGCAGTCGGCTGCGATACACCTGGATCAGGAGCTCGGCCTGTGCCCACACCCTGACTTGGGCCTCCGCGTCCTCGCCCGCGTCCACGTCCTCTATATGAGCAGAAAATAGAGATGGAGGGGAGCTGCTACCGTTAAAAATTTCCTTCTTCATTGAATAAAATAAAGCATACAGCTCACAAGTGCACGCTGAACGCGTTTCGGCAAAAGCCTTTGTCAACAGCTGTTGACAAAGGCTTTTGCCGAAACGCGTTCAGCGTGCACTTGTGAGCTGTATGCTTTATTTTATTCAATAAAGAAGGAAATTTTTAACGGTAGCAGCTCCCCTCCATCTCTATTTTCTGCTCATATGGAATTTGGCCGTTTGCCGTCGGCTACTTGAGGATGGAGCTCCTGTTGGATCCCAGATCTTCCTGCAACATTGAAAGTTACTGCTGGTGAGGTGAGCCCACATCTTTCTTTTTTGGCTTGTCCACGTCCTCTAGGCCTACCCCTACCCCTCAGCATGCTGTATTACCAGTAGTGCAGAAACAGAACGCTGTAATTAAATGTGCCGCTTATTGGCCTGTGGTTGGAGGCTGACTTCCCTTACGGAACGCACAGCAGAGCCAGGAAACAATTTTGCGCACGCCTGTAGTGAGACGTAGGTGCGTATGACTGAGCTAGTGGAATTCACAGCGCAGAAGCAGTCAAGTGGCCAAAGGCCAGTAGTAGGCCTTAAGTATTTTGCTTTTATTTTTTTAAAATGCTGAGCTGATACAGCAGACAGATACTGTAGGCAGCGTATAATATTATGTATACTGTTTCCCTCTGGCGGGATGACGGCGATCATGTAACAGAGACAGCAGATCCAGGAAACAATTTTGCGCAAGCCTGCTGTAACGCTTAGCTGCGTATTAATTAGGACTACAAGCCCCAGCAGATAGATGCTGTAGGCAGCGTATAACATTATGTATACTCTTTCCCTCTGGCGGGATGACGGCGATCATGTAACAGAGACAGCAGATCCAGGAAACAATTTTGCGCAAGCCTGCTGTAATGCTTAGCTGCATATTAATTAGGACTACAACCCCCAGCAGATAGATACTGTAGGCAGCGTATAATATTATGTATACTGTTTCCCTCTGGCGGGATGACGGCGATCATGTAACAGAGACAGCAGATCCAGGAAACAATTTTGCACAAGCCTGCTGTAACGCTTAGCTGCGTATTAATTAGGACTACAACCCCCAGCAGATAGATACTGTAGGCAGCGTATAATATTATGTATACTGTTTCCCTCTGGCGGGATGACGGTGCTGATGTAACAGAGACAGCAGATCCAGGAAACAATTTTGCGCAAGCCTGCTGTAACACTTAGCTGCGTATTAATTAGGACTACAACCCCCAGCAGATAGATAGTGTAGGCAGCGTATAATATTATGTATACTGTTTCCCTCTGGCGGGATGACGGCGATCAATTTTTTGGAAAAAGCCCACTGCGTATATAGCCTGAATATCTCTTTCCCTGCCTCACCAGTACTGCCCCTATACTCTGTACAATGACTGCAGACTGCGGACGCAATGCTCTGTACGGCCGATATACAAAAAAAAAAAATTGTGCAACACTGCTAAAAGTAGCCTCAACAGTACTGCACACGGTCAGATGTGGCCCTAAGAAGGACCGTTGGGGTTCTTGAAGCCTAAAATAACTCCTAACGCTCTCCCTATAGCAGCAGCACCAGCAGCAGCACTTTCCCTGAACAATGTCAGAATGCATCTGTGGCGAGCCGCGGGCGGGGCAGATTTAAATACTCGGGTGACACCTGATCTCGCCAGCCACTCACTGCAGGGGGGTGGTATAGGGCTTGAACGTCGCAGGGGGAAGTTGTAATGCCTTCCCTGTCTTTCTATTGGCCAGAAAAGCGCGCTAACGTCTCAGAGATGAAAGTGAAAGTAACTCGAACATCGCGTGGTGCTCGCCTCTAGTAACGAGCATCTCGAACACGCTAATACTCGAACGAGTATCAAGCTCGGACGAGTACGTTCGCTCATCTCTAATCCTAACTAACGGACGGCCACACAGGAAAAGCCTGTGGTGTGAACGGGTACCTGATTTAGAAAACTGTGGTAGCAGACTCTTTCTCTGTTTTCTGAGACTCACTCCTCTCACATCCACTCTCCAGATGCTACGGGATGTCGCTCTTCCTCTTCCATCTTCACCTACATGGAAGCTAAAGGTGCTTCCATGCAGCTCTGTGTTAGCACTCTCTCCTCCTGAAGATGGACTCTTTCTTGTTCTCAATTTCTCTCTTTTATAACCTCACTTTTACCACATAACACGATAGAATAGATACATTCAGCACACAGAGCTGACAGGCTATAATTTTATAACAGTTAACTCTTCAGACGCTGCAGCTGTGCAACACACATGCAGAAAATGACAAGACAGCTTTGCACAGTGCACCCACATAAGACAATACATGTATGACATTTATGGAGGGGACCAGGATTGTGTTCTGGTCTACTACACCTCCATCAACTTGCCAGGGCTCTCCTCCCTGGACAACCAGTGACTGCAGTAGGTGAACTTCTATTAGAAGTCTGACATAGTCTAAAACACATCTCCTGTCTCATCTGAGGCTCTAGCTGCAGCTTTGTCTCTTCTCTATACTTTACACCTCAGCTTTGTCCCAATAGGACAGCGGTACATGTTTAATGGGGTTGTCCGGTGCCAGACAATTTTTGAAGTATAGGCTCAAATGTGTTAAAATAACGATAGCAGGGGTACTTACCTGTTCTCTGCCCCGGTGATCCAACGCTGCAGCTCCCACAGTCCTCCCGATCTTTGTTGTGGAACAGATACCACCTGATCAGTGCAGCCTATCATAGTCTGCAGCAGTCAGGTGCCGTTCTCTTGGCATCATGGCTCCCAGCATTTGAGTGATGATGCCATGGGAATGGCAGTTGCCTCTAATTGACTGCAGCAGTCAGGTGATATTAGTTCCAAAAACAAATACTGCAAGGATCGCAGGGCTGTGGCATCGTAATACCAGGATAGAGGACAGGTAAGGACTGCTGCTTTTGTTATTTTAACACATTTGAATCTATACTTAAACATTTGTCTGGCAATTGGACAACCCCTTTAACTGAGTAGTCTAAAGCAGTTTGGGATGGACTGAAATCTACCTCCCGCTTCATCAGTAACTCACGCTGCAGCTTTATCCCCCTCCATATTTTGCACTGCAGCTTTGTCCCGCCCCTCTATGATTTACACTGTAGCTTTGTCCCCCCCCTCTATGATTTACACTGCAGCTTTGTCCCCCCCCTCTATGATTTACACTGTAGCTTTGTCCCCCCCTCTATGATTTACACTGTAGCTTTGTCCCCCCCCTCTATGATTTACACTGCAGCTTTGTCCCCCATCTATGATTTACACTGCAGCTTTGTCCCCCCCTCTATGATTTGCACTGCAGCTTTGCCCCCCCCCCCCCTCTATGATTTACAATGCAGCATTGCTTGTTCACATTGATAGTTATTATTACACACAAGCTTAGTGGAAAGCCAGCGAGCTTGCTGGGCAATGTAGTAGCCTGCAGCATTAGAAATATAAACAACACATTAGTACATACCAAGGTATTACTTTCAGGGTAACAGGGTAGCTATAGCAGGTATATTATAGATTATGTGACATATTTATATGGAAATACCCCTTAACTATGTGACATCTTCTGTTCCAGACAGCATTGGCGGAGGCTCTGTGATTGAGTTTGCTACGGGTCTAGGCATTCCCCACCTCTTAGTACTGCTAGACACCTGCCAGGACATCACTGTGTTGAATGCCAATGCACATAACGCTGCAGAACTGGAGAAGTGGAGACAGAACCAGCCGGATGCTTTGGATTTCTCCCATGCGATGCAGAAAGTTTGTGATCTCATCGGCAGCAGGTGAGGAATGATAGATTGTTATTGGACTGAAAAAGAGGATCTTAGTGATGTCACTGACTCTCCCTGGCAGGCCCCGGTGGGCCACACTAGCCATTGATTCAGCAGGCGGCCATGTTTGCGCACCTGTGACTCTAAACAGAAAATATTGAGCTGCCACCTACCACTAGTGTCTACAACTCTGACTGCAGCCGCTGCAAGTAAGCTTTTCCACCCCGTCATAAGACTGACCTGTCACCTGACATTGGCTGCAGCACCAGGAGGGCACTCTGCGCAGATGTGCAGCCAGCGTTTGGACACTCTGTTAAGGTGGAGTTAACACTGGCTGTGCTTGTTGTGGGCGGCCATGCTAGATCCACCTGTTGACTAATCCTGTGCCACTACTACCTGGGCTAGAATGTGTCGATCTGCACTGTTCATTCCAAAGCAGTTCCTCCTCCTTGGCCTGCTCGGAACACTTCAATTTGCCTAGGCCTGGCTGCAGTCAAACCTGCTTACCTAGAGTTGATCGCCCCCTTTCCCGAGTCTGGTCCAACTTCAGTGAGACCTGGGTCTACTCACTCGAACTCCTTATACTTGCGCCGGCGCCACCCTGTGTGCTGTCTGCTGTGTTAGTCAGGTCTGGTGAGTTCTATAGACTGCAGACTGGGTTCTTTCACTGTGCCAGCACTAAACAGAACTTTGATTTGCGTCACCAGTGCCTGGGCAGTGTGGGCACACTGATCACTATCAGCGCTATTTAGTGGGCAGTTGGACTATTTAGTAGACTTCTGGGTGAATTTGTGAATTTTGTGATGCCAACTTTGTAGTATACCAAAGAGGGGGACAGCTTGGGTTATCACGTTGGCTTCTACTCTGGCTCCCGCCCAGCTATATAGCCATATAAAATGATGCTGGTTGTGTATTATTGATCTTATTGGGAGTGAAGCCGACACTTACACTTCCTCCCCGGACCACTGATGATGCAGCGGGCAGGACAATCAGCTGATTGGCAGGGATCCCAAACATGGGATTCCCACAGATCAAATAGTGATGAGCTATCCAGAAAAAATCCTGGAATACCCCCTTAATGATCATGTTACCCCTTACCGCATTATGGTGACAGAATTATATATATTCTATGCGACTGAATGGCTGATAGTCAAAGATTGTCCGCTGCATTACTTTGTATCTGTGTTTCAGAGAAAGAGCTCAGGAGCTGGAGAAGAAACTGAGAGAAAAAGTGAAGCACATCCTCCACTGCGACTTCACCAAAGAAAACATCACCGACCCACATGTGCTTCCGAAAGTCGATTGCATCCTCAGTGTTTGGGGTCTTGGCCCAGTCAGCAAAGACCAAGCTTCCTACACTGATAACACGAAGAAGTTGGCTTCACTGCTGAACGTCGGGGGAAAGATGGTGATGATTGGAGGGCTCAATGCAAGTCATTTCACAATTGGGGGCAGGAAATATCACACAGTGATGCGTGATGAAAAGATGGTGAGGATGGCGCTGTCAGCTGCAGGATGCTCTATAAAAAGCTTCCAGGTCGATGACAGTGAAATTCCAGATCACCACCTAGATAATACGCATACCTTCTTTGCTTTGGCTGTGAAAGAACATGAGGTCTAAAACTGCGATGACCTCTGAGCATGATTTTAAAGGGGTTGTCCAACTTCTAGCTGTCTTGGTGTAGGCAGCAGACAGCTCCATACATTGTGCAGTGACCAGGGCTGGTACAACAGGCTGAGTCCCATTCACTTGAATTCACTCAGTCTTTAATACCAACCTGGGCCTCTGCGTAACATATGCAGCTATCTGCTTCCTGCAGAAAAGCAGCTAGAAGTGCAACAACCTCTCCTTAAGCTTTTTCCGGAATGGTGAGGAGCTGTGTACTCGTACATGATGTCTCTGTGCTTATATAATAATTTAGTCTGTCATTCGGTCTATAATAAAATCGCTCTAGCTGTCTCTCATTTTCTCTTCTTTATAAATCATAAACTTTTAAACTACACATAATCTGCGTACCCAATTACTGAGGTGAAAGGAAACTAAATCCCCTGCAGCAGGGGCGTACCTAAAGGCTAAAGGGCCAGGGTGCAAAAGTTCAGCAGCCCCCCCCCCCCCCTCCATTTGTACCAGTACCTATACCTAAACTGTGCTAATTTGCATACATGATCTAGCCCCTTTCCTTGACTACATAAAAACCTGTTGGTAATGTCTTAGGCTGCTTTCACACGGGCGCAAAAGTTGCGCGGGATTTGTGCGTTGCAAGACGTACAAATCGCACATGAATATGACCCCATTCTTTTGAATACGATCATACACAGGAGTGATTGTTTTGTTTTTTCTCTGCATCGCACGAAAATATGATGATGTGATGCGAGCTGGTTTTAACACAACAACCCCTCACATCCGTGGGGACAGCAGATGTTGGCGAGTGTGATATGGGGCATAGCCTAAGGCCGGCTGTATACGGCTGGATTTGCATTGCCGAATATGGAGCGGGCGTCCGCCTACGGATTCTGCAGCATGTACCGCCCATAGCATGCTATGGAAAAGCGTTTTTTCCTCTACACGAGATCAATTGCGGTTTTCCGCTCAAGGAGGAAAAATCACGGCATGCTGTATTTTAGTGCAGATTCTGTACGGACGGCCTCCATTGAACTCAATGCAAGGCTTGCGACCCGCTGCCCTGACATTGCGGAAAAGTCGCGGGCACCCGCGTCATCTCCTAGCGACGGCGCTGGAAAGTCAGTGATTAAAAGAAAAAAACTGTACTGCGCGGGTCCGACGGCTCGCCATGTGGACCATCCATAGTACAGAAAAAAGAAATTACTGGTCCGCGTAGATGCCAGCCGGGCACAGGGTTGGATTCCACTGCGGGCTCACGCATGCAGAATCCGGCCCAGTTGTGTGCAGCCGGCCTAACACTGTGTTCATAGATTTTGTTGCATTTATGAACCACAATTAAAATCACATCCATAACTGCATGCACCATTATAAACCGCACGGGGATTCAAACAATACAGGCGGTCTTTAAACTGCATGCAGGTTTCTGATGCGTTTTTCAGTTGTGTGTAAAGTGTTCAAATATACAGTATATACCCAAGTTATACTAGCTGTACATATATAATTATATACAGTATATACCCAGGTTATACCAGCTGTACATATATAATTATATACAGTATATACACAGGTTATACCAGCTGTACATATATAATTATATCTATATATATAAAGCTGAAAGCCCTCACTGACTCACTCACTCACTCACTCACTCACTGACTGACTGACTGACTGACTCGCCAAAAGTTCTCCAACTTTCCGATGTCGTAGAAACATGAAATTTGGCGCAAGCATAGATTATCTCCAAAATAGGAAAAGAAATTGGGTCCCAACTCGATTATTCAATTCTAGCGCAAAAGAATTGGCGTCGAAATTTTACGTGCGGAATGTAATTTTCTCACTTTCCGGTGTCATAGAAACGGGAAATTTGGCACGAGCATTGGTTATGTCATAAGTAGGAAAAGCTAATGGGTCCCAACTCGATTATTCAATTCTATGCGCAAAAGAATTAGCGTCCAAATTTTACATACGGAATCTAATTTTCTCACTTTCTGGTGTCATAGAAACGGGAAATTTGGCACGAGCATTGATTATGTCATAAATAGGAAAAGCTAATGGGTCCCAACTCGATTATTCAATTCTAGCGCAAAAGAATTGGCGTCGAAATTTTATGTGCGGAATGTAATTTTTTCACTTTCCGTGTCATAGAAACAGGAAATTTGGCACGAGCATTGATTATGTCATAAATAGTAAAAGTTAATGGGTCCCAACTCCATTATTCAATTCTATGCGCAAAAGAATTAGCGTCCAAATTTTACGTACGGAATCTAATTTTCTCACTTTCCGGTGTCATAGAAACTGGAAATTTGGCACGAGCATTGATTATGTCATAAATAGGAAAAGCTAATGGGTCCCAACTCGATTATTCAATTCTATGCGCAAAAGAATTAGCGTCCAAATTTTACGTGCGGAATGTAATTTTCTCACTTGCCGGTGTCATAGAAACGGGAAATTTGGCACGAGCATTGATTATGTCATAAATAGGAAAAGTTAATACGTCCCAATTCCATTATTCAATTCTAGCGCAAAAGAATTGGCGTCGAAATTTTACGTACGGAATCTAATTTTCTCACTTTCCGGTGTCATAGAAACTGGAAATTTGGCACGAGCATTGATTATGTCATAAATAGGAAAACCTAATGGGTCCCAACTCGATTATTCAATTCTAGCGCAAAAGAATTGGCGTCGAAATTTTACGTGCGGAATGTAATTTTCTCACTTTCCGGTGTCATAGAAACGGGAAATTTGGCACGAGCATTGATTATGTCATAAATAGGAAAAGTTAATACGTCCCAATTCCATTATTCAATTCTAGCGCAAAAGAATTGGCGTCGAAATTTTACGCACGGAATCTAATTTTCTCACTTTCCGGTGTCATAGAAACTGGAAATTTGGCACGAGCATTGATTATGTCATAAATAGGAAAAGCTAATGGGTCCCAACTCGATTATTCAATTCTATGCGCAAAAGAATTAGCGTCCAAATTTTACGTGCGGAATGTAATTTTCTCACTTGCCGGTGTCATAGAAACGGGAAATTTGGCACGAGCATTGATTATGTCATAAATAGGAAAAGCTAATGGGTCCCAACTCGATTATTCAATTCTAGCGCAAAAGAATTGGCGTCGAAATTTTACGTGCGGAATGTAATTTTCTCACTTTCCGGTGTCATAGAAACAGGAAATTTGGCACGAGCATTGATTATGTCATAAATAGGAAACGCTAATGGGTCCCAACTCCATTATTCAATTCTATGCGCAAAAGAATTAGCGTCCAAATTTTACGTACAGAATCTAATTTTCTCACTTTCCGGTGTCATAGAAACGGGAAATTTGGCACGAGCATTGATTATGTCATAAATAGGAAAAGCTAATGGGTCCCAACTCGATTATTCAATTCTATGCGCAAAAGAATTAGCGTCCAAATTTTACGTACAGAATCTAATTTTCTCACTTTCCGGTGTCATAGAAACGGGAAATTTGGCACGAGCATTGATTATGTCATAAATAGGAAAAGCTAATGGGTCCCAACTCGATTATTCAATTCTATGCGCAAAAGAATTAGCGTCCAAATTTTACGTGCGGAATGTAATTTTCTCACTTTCCAGTGTCATAGAAACGGGAAATTTGGCACGAGCATTGATTATGTCATAAATAGGAAAAGCGAATGGGTCCCAACTCCATTATTCAATTCTATGCGCAAAAGAATTAGCGTCCAAATTTTACGTACATAATCCAAATCTCTCACTTCCCAATGTCATAGAAACATGAAATTTGGCACAAGCATTGATTGTGTCATAAATATGAAAAGTTAATAGGTCCCAACTCGATTATTCAATTCTAAGCGCAAAAGAATTAGTGTCCAAATTTTATGTACGTAATCTAATTCTCTCACTTCCTGATGTCATTTTATTTGAAGGAAACGTCGCATGGTTACCTCCACGTGGTGTTTCCTGGGTAACGCAGAGAACTATGCAAAATGGTGAACATATGTTTTCCCGGTATCTCTAAAGTAACCACGACTTCATAAGATTTTCCGTGTGAACACCAGATAAACACCAGTACCAAATTAAACCGGGCGAAGCCGGGTATATCAGCTAGTACAGTATATACACAGGTTATACCAGCTGTACATAAATAATTATATACAGTATATACCCAGGTTATACCAGCTGTACATATATAATTATATACAGTATATACCCAGGTTATACCAGCTGTACATATATAATTATATACAGTATATACGCAGGCTATAGCAGCTGTAAATATATATTTATATACAGTATATATCTAGGCTATACCAGCTGTATGTATATCATTATATACAGGAGAGGTATAACTTATACTAGCTGTACATATATAAGTATATACACTATATACCCTGGTTATACCAGCTGTACATATATAATTATATACAGGAGAGGTAAAACTTATACTAGCTGTACATATATAAGTATATACAGTATATACCCAGGTTATACCATCTGTACATATATAAGTATATACAGTATATACCCAGGCTATACCAGCTGTACATATATAATTATATACAGGAGATCTCCTGGTTACACCAGCATGGTACATACAGGAGATTATAAGTATATACATCTCCTGTGTACAGTGATATCGGCCATGCTGGTGTAAGGCCGGTCTCACATCTGCGTCGGGAACTCTGGCCAGAGATTCCATCACAGACCAAGCCTCAACACTGCGTGCTGTATGCCATGGTGCTCGGTCATGTTGGTGGAGACACAGAGCTGTACCAAAGTATTGCCACAGGGTAGGTAATGCCACATTGACCAGATATCTCTGTATCCATTGGTGATGACAGTGGACTTCATTATAAGCAATGACCCTAGTCCTTCCCAGCTGAAACACCGCCACACCACAACAGGACCTCCTCCAAACTTCACTGTTGGGGCGATGCAGTCGTATACAAACCGCTCTCCAGGTAACCATCACACCCAAGTGTGGCCATCCAATTGGAAGATTGTTACTGTGATTCAGCTGTCCACAATACTTGCCTCCACTCATTTACAGTCTAAGGCCTCCTTCCCACGAGCGTGACGGGGTCCGCCGCGTAATATTACGCAGTGAAGCCCGTCATGGCGCCCCCCAGAGCCCCTATACTTACCTGCGGGAGATAGCGTGAAATCGCTTCCCCGCCCACCACCGCCGCGTCACCGCCCACCACCGCCGCGTCACCGAGCGTGTCACGTGACGCGGCCGGCCGTGTCACGTGACGCGGCCGGCCGCGTCATTTGGCGTCAGATGACGCGCGGCGGTGGGCGGGAAAGCGTTTTTTCACGCTATCTCCCGCTGGTTACAGCGGGAGATAGCGTGAACGGACGGCTTCCATTGACTGCAATGGAAGCCGTCAGTGCGTACAGCCCGTCCTCACCCGCAGAAAATAGAGCATGCTGCGGGTGAGGACGGGAGAAATCGCGGTGCGTAATTCCGCGCTGGAATTACGCATCGTGAGCATTGTGCTATTAGGTTCAATAGAACCTAATAGCTGCGGGCAACGCAGCGGATTTTCGCCGCGAATTACGCGGCGGAAATCCGTTCGTGGGAAGGAGGCCTTAGAACGACGCTCCAAGCACCATTGCAGGCACCTCTGTGTATTCACTGCGTAATGTTGGGCTTATGTGCAACAGCTCATCCATGGTAAACCTTCACATGTGTGTGACCTGTGGGGGTCAAGATGGATGTAGCGGAGCTGTGTGTGTAATGTCTGGGGGTCAGTATGGATGTAGTAGAGCTGTGTGTGTGATGTCTGGGGATCAGAATAGATGTAATAGAGCTGTGTATTTGATTTCTGGGGATCAGGATGGATGTAACGGAGCTGTGTGTGTAATGTCTCAGGATCAGTATGGATGTAGTGGAGCTGTGTGTGTAATGTCTGGAGGTCAGGATGGAAGTCCAGCTGGCCCTGCAGTGACAGGGTCGGGACCCGAGCAGGAGAGCAGTACATGCAGCATCTCATGTATATAATTATATATGTACTACTGGTATAAGCTAGACATCTCCTGTATATAATGATATGGATCATGCTGGTATAATCAGGTATATCAGTATATACAACAGCTGTACATACATAATAATATACAGGAGATACCCAGGTTTGGGCTCCATCACATGAGGGAGCGTGATATGGGGTTGTGAATCACGACCAGATATCGCTCTCCCTGTAGTGTCACAGAACACCATCCTGGTCCCCTCCATAAATGTCATAAATGTTTTGTCCTATGTAGATGTACTGTGCAAAGCTGTTCTGTCATATCCAGTGTGTGTGTTGCACAGCTGCGGCGCTTGAGAGGTTAACTCTTATAATATCATTGCCTGCATGTAGATGTATCAGTTTGAAGGTATAAATAGGTGTGCTTGAGAGTGGAAAAGGAGTCCATCTTGTCTGCCTGAGAGAATGCTAACACAGAGCCGCATGGAAGTACCTTCAGCTTCCATGTAGGTGAAGATGGAGAAAGAAGAGCGATATCCCATAGCGAGTGAAGTCTGGATGTGAATGGAGTCCCACCATCAGAGAGAGAGAGCAATCCAAACTAGTTCTGTATAGAGGAACCCAACATATAGGTGCCAGTTCACACGACAGGTTTTTCTTGTGCGGCCGTCCACAGTACAGATAACCGCACAGAGGTACGCTACTGAGAAACACCCATACGCCTGCCGTGCGGGGTGTTTATTGTTTAAGCCTTCCTGTCAATAACTGTCTGTCGGAGTGTCTGTGGGGGGACCCCTACGCCTCTTCCTCCTCTGCAGTGTTCCCATTCCAGGAGCGGTGCCGTGCAGATAACCTGGACTGTAGTACCGGATTCAAAATTTATTTATTAAGTGGAATTATACCGGGCCCTAACCATTCCTGGTGACCTGAGGTACTATACACAAGTCTCTGGGTTCTTTTCTCCACCGCGTAGCATACCGGTGTGTGGGAGCGGTGGTGTTACGAGTGATAAGTACTACTACTCCCATCATCCCATTTATTGGCATTCCCAATCTTAGGAGTGTCGGAGGTGTCCTGTGATTCTGATCTGGCCTTGGCTACATGATGTCCCTCAGGGACCAGAGCCTGGTAGGTGCCACCGTAACAAGCCAACACTTATCCCTCCCAGCTCTTTACGTTAGTCAACTGTCCAGGGTCATCCCTCTGAGGTGTTGCATCCCCACCATGTGAAAACTGGGTTCACATGGGGCGTAATTGCTGCGAGAAAGTCTGCACGGAGATTCCGCCCGGGCCTTTTATCCTGTCATTAGCCAGCAAAGTGGACGAGATTTGCAAAAATCTCGTCAACACACTGCGGCCGATCCATTGCGGCGCTGAAATTGACATGATACGCGGAATTGAAAGACGTGCTATGTCAATTTTTTCCCCATTTCTGCAGCGGCCTCTTTCCACTCTATGGGGATAAAAAAATTTCCTGCAGAGGGTACCACCTGACCTTGCTACGCCACTAGGTATACTAGAACCATAGAAGGGTACAGAGAAATTTATTAGGGGTAGTGGCAGAAAGGGGAGAGTGCAGATTTGAATTGTTGCTGGTACAGCTTCCGAGGAGCGGACCCACAGCAGAGAAGACAGCGGGGTAGAGAAAGGTTTTGTCACGGGGTTCTACCATCTCCTCCCCTGGGGGTAGCTCGGGACTCGACCACGTTACTGCTGGGGGTTGTAACTGGGGGTTACCTTAAGTCCAGTTTTCACTCGTGATGCCACTGTTCCATCCTCTGTGGCGAATCTTCCAACTGACATAAAGTAGCCCACACACAGGGCAACTTTCTAAACAAGATCCGGGAACGGTCGGTTCTATCCGTTTACTGTAACCTTGTAAACTCTAATCCAAACAAACAGTCTTGGTACAGATATAACAAGCCAGAGCGGTGTAACAGGCAGGATTCTCGGGGTATTCGGATAATCCACAGTCCAAGTTATCTGTGTGATCTCGCTGCCAGCAACTCTCACTCTTTACCGGTCCACACTCACTCTCGCTGTCCTCTTCCTGCTGTGCAGCAGCTTGTTCTACTCCCAGCGCTCAGTTGCAGTTCTCTCGGGTAGAAGTCGCTCAGCCTCCTCCATTCTCTCTTCACACAGACCGATGTCAGATGCCTCATTCTTCCTCCCTGACTGACAGACTGACAGGGAAAGTGCTGCTGAGATAGGGAAAGTGGTAGTGTAGGATTCCTATCTTCAAGAACCCCAACGGTCCTTCTTAGGGCCACATCTGACCATGTGCATTACTGTTGTGGCTGCTGGGAGCAGTTTTGCACAAAAATGTTTTTTTTCATCTCGGGCTGTGCAGGCTATTAGAGCTATAGCGTTCTCAGTCTGCAGTCAATTATACAGAGTATAGGGAAAGTGCTGCTGAGATAGAGATAGTGGTAGTGTAGGATCCTGTCTACAAGAACCCCAACGGTCCTTCTTAGGGCTACCTCTGACCGTATGCATTTTACTGGGTGGCTGCTGGGAGTTGTAGTGCTTCAGTATTTCACAGCTAGACCTGTTTTCAGCCTTCCCTATAATTTTTTTCTGTCTGGAGTTTGCGTTACAATACCGCTGTCAGCGTGAAAGTGTACGTAAATAATTCCATAATTATTTACACCGGTCTGTGTCTGCAGTGAATTATATGCACAGCCCAGGCCCAACACAGACACTTTTAGAGGGAAAGTGATATAGACAGTATACAGCCTGTATTCTTTTTCAAACAAAAAAAAACAGCTCCTTCATTGGGCTGCATCTCACCGTCTGCTTTTTGCTGGGTGCCTGCTGGGAGTTGTAGTGCTTCACTATTTCACAGCTAGGCCTGTTTGCAGTCTGCCGTATAATTCTTTTCTGTCTGGAGTTTGCGTTTCCAAACCGCTGTCAGCGTGAAAGTGTACGCAAATAATTCCATAATTATTTATCCAGTTCTCTGTCTGCAGTGAATTAGACCGCGGTCTCACCCATAAACAGTACTGTAATATTACCGGGGCCACTGCTAAGTATTTCAGCTCAGCCGCTGTGCAGATCATCCCACAATACCATTTCCATTGGTGGGGTTGAGATCGCTGCAGTTACCAGCACTATTCACTGGTTAAATATCCCCCCCCCCCCCCCCCTCCACACAGCCTCTATTATCTACAAGTCTCAGCGAGCAGTAAATCAGCGCGAGACAGCGGGTTACTTTTTACTAGTCACAGCATAGAGCCTCCACTATCCACAAGTCTCTGTGTGCGGTGAATTAAGGCCCAGTTGTCAATACTGAACAGTGGGGTAATTAATTTGGCCCCTGCTCTATTCGTAATCCACCATGATAAGGAGTAGGGGTAAGGGTCAAGGACATGGATGCGGACGTCCAAGTGAGGGTGTGGGCACAGGCCGAGTTCCTGGTCCAGGTGAATCACAGCCGGCTGCTGCGGGATTAGTAGAGAGGCAAGCTTCTGGGGTCCCCAGCTTCATATCACAATTTATGGGTCCACGCGGTAGACCTTTATTACAAACAGAGCAGTGTGAGCAGGTCCTGTCGTGGATGGCAGAAAATGCATCCAGCAATGTAAAGGCCACCCAGTCTTCTACGCAGTCCACTGCTGCAACTCTGAATCCTCTGGCTGCTGCTCCTCCTTCCTCCCAGCCTCCTCACTCCACGAAAATGACATATTCTGAGGAGCAGGCAGACTCCCAGGAACTGTTCTCGGGTCCCTGCCTTGAGTGGGAAAAAATGGTTCCTCTTTCACCTGAGGAGTTTGTCGTGACCGATGCCCAACCTTTGGAAAGTTCCTGGGGTCCGGGTGATGAGGCTGGGGACCTCCGGCAACTGTGTCAAGAGCTTTCAGTGGGTGAGGAGGATGATGATGATGAGACACAGTTGTCTGTCAGTGAGGTAGTAGTAAGGGCAGTAAGTCCGAGGGAGGAGCGCACAGAGGATTCGGAGGAAGAGCATCTGGACGATGAGGTGACTGACCCCACCTGGTTTGATAAGCTTACTGAGGACAGGTCTTCAGAGGGGGAGGCAATTGCAGCAGCAGGACAGGTTGGAAGAGGCAGTGGGGTGGCCAAGGGTAGAGGCAGGGCCAAAGCGAAGAATCCCCCAACTGTTTCCCAAAGCACACCCTCGCGCCTAGCCTCTGTGCAGAGGGCTAGGTGTTCAAAGGTATGGATGTTTTTCACTGAGAACGCGGATGACCGACGAACAGTGGTGTGCAACCTGTGTCACACCAAGATCAGCCGGGGAGCCACCACTACCAGTCTCACCACCACCAGCATGCACAGGCATATGATGGCCAAGCACCCCACAAGGTGGGACGAAGGCCGTTCACCGCATCCGAGGCGCACCACTGCCTCTTCCCCTGTGCCCCATCCAGCAATGTCTCTCAGCGCAGCGTTCAGCTGTCGCTAACGCAAGCGTTGGAGCGAAAGCGCAAATATGCCGCCACACACCCACACGCACAAGCTTTAAACGTGCACATTGCCAAATTAATCAGCCTGGAGATGCTGTCGTACAGGCTTGTGGAAACGGAGGCTTTCAAAAACATGATGGCGGCGGTCCCACGCTACTCAGTCCCCAGTCGCCACTATTTTTCCCGGTGTGCAACATAAATCGTGCCCTCACTAGCGCGGTTACTGGGAAGGTCCACTTAACCACGGGCACGTGGACAAGTACTGGCGGGCAGGGCCACTATATCTCCCTGACGGCACATTGGGTAATTTGGTGGAGGCTGGGACCGAGTCAGAGCCTGGGACCACTCACGTCCTACCCACACCCAGAATAGCGGGTCCTAACTCAGTGCTGGTATCTGCGGCGGTCTATGCCACCTTCCCTAAACCCTCCCTTTCCTCCTCCTCCTAAGCAACCTCTACCTCTCAATTAAGAAGTGTCAGCAGCATGTTGCCAGCAGTCGGTGTGGCGCGGCAGCACAGCGGTGGGCAAGCGTCAGCAGGCCATGCTGAAACTACTTAGCTTAGGTGACAAGAGACACGGCCCCCGAACTGTTGCAGGGTCTGACAGAGCAGACCGACCTCTGGCTTTCGCTGCTGAGCCTCCAACCGGGCATGGTCGTGTGTGACAACGGCCGTAACCTGGTGGCGGCTCTGCAGCTCGGCAGCCTCACACACTTGCCATGCCTGGCCCACGTCTTCAATCTGGTGGTTCAGCGGTTTCTGAAAAACTACCCGCACTTATCTGACCTGCTCGGCAAGGTGCGCCGTGTCTGCTCACATTTACGCAAGTCCACCACGGACGCTGCCACCCTAAGGACCCTGCAACATCGGTTTAATCTGCCAGAGCACCGACTGCTGTGCGACGTGCCCACACGGTGGAATTCTACGCCGCACATGTTGGCCAGGCTCTATGAGCAGCGTAGAGCAATAGTGGAATACCAACTCCAACATGGGCGGCGTAGTGGTAGTCAGCCTCACCAATTCTTTACCGAGGAGTGAGCCTGGATGGCAGACATCTGCCAGGTCCTCGGAAACTTTGAGGAGTCTACCCAGATGGTGAGCTGCGACGCTGCAATCATTAGCGTTACCATCCCACTGCTATGCCTGCTGAGAAGTTCACTGCAAGGCATAAAGGCCGATGCTTTGCGGTTGGAACTGGAGACGGGGGATGACAGTATGTCGCTTGATAGCCAGACCACCTTCATGTCTATATCTCAGCGCGTTTTGGAGGATGAGGAGGAGGGGGAGGAGACAGCTGGGCACACTGCAGAGGGTACCCATGCTGCTTGCCTCTCATCTGTTCAGAGTGTATGGGCTGTGGAAGAGGAGGAGGAGGATCCTGAAAGTCATTTTCCTAGCGAGGACAGCCATATCTTGCGTACTGGCACCCTGGCACACATGGCTGACTTCATGTTAGGCTGCCTTTCTCATGACCCTCGTGTTAGATGCATTCTGGCCAACACGGATTACTGGGTGTATACACTGCTCGACCCACGGTACAAGGAGACCCTTTCCACTCTCATTCCCGAAGAGGAAAGGGGTATGAGAGTGATGCAATACCACAGGGCCCTGGTGGACAAAACTTCCCATCTGACAGCGCTAGCGGCAGAAGGCGCAGTTCCGAGGGTCAAGTAGCAGGGAGGCGCGGAGATCAGGCAGCATGTTCAGCACATGCAGGGGAACACTCTCCAAGGCCTTTGCCAGCTCTATGGCTCCCCAGCAAGACTGTGTCACCACTCCCCGGTCAAGGCTGAGTCAGAGGGAGCATTGTAAAAAGATGGTGAGGAAGTACGTAGCCGATCGTACCACCGTCCTCCGTGATGCCTCTGCTCCACACAACTATTGGTTGTCAAAGCTGGACACATGGCACGAACTTGCGTTGTATGCCCTGGAGGTGCTGGCTTGCCCTGCCACTAGCGTCTTGTCAGAGAAGGTGTTTAGTGCAGCTGGGGGAATCATCATGGACAAGCGTACCCGCCTGTCAACTGCCAGTGCCAACATGCTTACATTCATAAAGATGAACAAAGCCTGGATTTCCCCAGAATTCTCTTCTCCACCGGCAGAGAGCAGTGGAACCTAAAGATTCTTTTCGCTGCAACTGCAGATAAAAGCCCTCTTCTCTATCACCGGAAAAACGGGGCATTTAGGTTTCTCAATCTGTCTCTGATATTAGTCCTCCTCCTGCTACTCCTCCTCCTTAAACAACATGTCATCACGCTGAACTGCCAATTTTCTGCGGCCCAAAAGGTTCATCTAACAATTTTTTTACAATTTTTCAAAGTTTCAAAAGTATTGATACTTTAACATGAACCAATTTTTTAACAGGGCTGCCTCCAGGCTCTGTTACAAATTAAGCAACAGCGAGCGATATCTTTCAAAAAATATTTCTGGGTTTCACCTGCCCTTTCGGTTGAGCAATTTTTCAGGGGGACATTTGTACTGTTGGTACACTAATTTTTCTGGCCCTCGCCTATACTCTTATCCAACTAATGTTTCCGGCCTTTGCCTACACTCATGGTACCCCAATGTTTCAGGGGTTGGCCTATACTCTTGCTACAGAAATTTTACTGGGGTCTACCTGCCTATACTTTTGCCACATTAAAGTTACAGGGGTCTACCTATACTTCTGCCACGTAAATGTTACAGGGGTCTGCCTATACTTCTGCCACATAAATGTTACAGGGGTCTGCCTACACTTCTGCTACAAAAATGTTACTGGGGTCTGCCTATTCTTCTGCCACGTAAATGTTACAGGGGTCTAACTATACTGCTGCTACATAAATGTTACAGGGGTCTGTCTATACTGCTGCTACATAAATGTTACAGGGGTCTGCCTATACTTCTGCTACAAAAATGTTACTGTGGTCTACCTATACTTCTGCCACGTAAATGTTACAGGGGTCTGCCTATACTGCTGCTACATAAATGTTACAGGGGTCTGCCTATACTTCTGCTACAAAAATGTTACTGGGGTCTGCCTATACTTCTGCTACAAAAATGTTACTGGGGTCTGCCTATACTTCTGCCACGTAAATCTTACAGGGGTCTGCCTATACTGGTGCTACATAAATGTTACAGGGGTCTGCCTATACTGCTGCTACATAAATGTTACAGGGGTCTGCCTATACTTCTGCTACAAAAATGTTACTGGGGTCTGCCTATACTTCTGCTACAAAAATGTTACTGGGGTCTGCCTATACTTCTGCCACGTAAATCTTACAGGGGTCTGCCTATACTGCTGCTACATAAATGTTACAGGGGTCTGTCTATACTGCTGCTACATAAATGTTACAGGGGTCTGCCTATACTTCTCCTACAGAAATTTTACAGGGGTCTGCCTAGACTTCTCCTACAGAAATGGTGCTGGGGTCTGCCTATACTGCTGCTACAGAAATGATACTGGGGTCTGACTATACTGCTGCTACATAAATGTTACAGGGGTCTGCCTATACTGCTGCTACATAAATGTTACAGGTGTCTGCCTATACTTCTGCCACGTAAATGTTACAGAGGTCTGCCTATACTACTGCAACATATATGTTACAGGGGTCTGCCTATACTTCTCCTACAGAAATGTTACTGGGGTCTGCCTATACTTCTACTACAGAAATGGTGCTGGGGTCTGCCTATACTGCTGCTACAGAAATGATACTGGGGTCTGATTATACTGCTGCTACATAAATGTTACAGAGGTCTGCCTATACTGCTGCTACATAAATGTTACAGGGGTCTGCCTATACTTCTGCCACGTAAATGTTACAGGGGTCTGCCTATACTACTGCAACATAAATGTTACAGGGGTCTGCCTATACTTCTCCTACAGAAATGTTACTGGGGTCTGCCTATACTTCTACTACAGAAATGGTGCTGGGGCCTGCTTATACTGCTGCTACAGAAAGGATACTGGGGTTTGCCTATACTGCTGCTACATAAATGTTACTGGGGTCTGCCTATACTTCTACTACAGAAATGGTGCTGGGGTCTGCCTATACTGCTGCTACAGAAATGATACTGGGGTCTGCCTACACTGCTGCTACATAAATGTTACAGGGGTCTGCCTATACTTCTACTACAGAAATGGTACTGGGGTCTGCCTATACTCCTGATACCGAAATGTTACGGGGGTCTGTTTATACTTCTGCTACAGAAATGTTACAGGGGTCTGCCTATACTTCTGCTACAGAAATGTTACAGGGGTCTGTCTATACTTCTGCTACAGAAATGTTACAGAGGTCTGCCTATACTACTGCTACCGAAATGTTACTGGGGTCTGCTTATACCTTTTCTACTGGAATGTTACAGGGGTCTGTTTATACTATGGGTGCACACAGACTTCCCATCGCGGTGTTTTACCTATCTGGCCCAAAAGCACTGACTGACTAGGGCATGAATTGTGGGCCGAGGCCAATATGTATTTTTTCTCGCATTACCCCAGTTATCTGGGGCACTGCTTTGGCTCAAACAAGAGGAGCGATACTGCACTTATGAGACGTTGACAGCTGCACTAGCATCGGAGTCCGCTCTATGCTCGCGATTACTGAGGATTTGTGCAGAGGCCTATGTCTTTGGCGCAGTGAAAGTCTGCCATGTTTGGGCACTCTGATTTCTTCATGGTTAGGACCCACCTATGCTGTGGGTGCACACAGACTTCCCATGGTGGTGATTTACCTGTCTGGCACAAAGACACTGACTGACTTGGATAGGGTGCAGAGTGCAGATGGCTTTCCCCTTGCGGTGTCGATTGAGCTATCCGACACCAACACAGAATGAATGGTGTGAGGGGACCCGGATTGCCCATTGCTATGTAACTCGCAGCACCTTGGGTCACACAGTGTGTTTGCTGGGACTTAGCTTGACCGAGGGCCCGCTCACATACTTCCCACACAGGCTACAGCGGGTCCTGCTCATGGTTTCTTGGCCTTGTAAGGCCACTTCCTCCTGCTTGGGGTCAGGGGATCAGCACTGGGAATCATGTATTTGCTCTTGTGTTACCACAGTTATCTGAGACACTGGTTTGGGCCAAAGAAGCGGAGTGTTACTGCATTAATGGGATGTTCAATGCTGTACTAGCATCGGAGTCCGCTTCATGCCCGGGATTGCTTAGGGTGTGGGCTGAGGCCTATGTCCCGGGGGAACAGCAACTGCGCCAGGTTGGGCCTGTGGAACTTTTTCCTGGCTAATGCAGTCTTTGGAGCGGTGAAAGAAAACATAACTGATTTAATGAGACCTTCACAGTTGTACTAGCATCGAAGTCCGCTTCATGCCCGCGATTGCTGAGGGTGTGGGCTGAGGCCTATGTCCCGGGGCAACAGCAACTGCGCCAGGTTGGGCCTGTGGAACTTTTTCCTGGCTAATGCAGTCTTTGGAGCGGTGAAAGAAAACGTAACTGACTAAATGAGACCTTCACAGGTATACTAGCATCGAAGTCTGCTTCATGCCCGCGATTGCTGAGGGTGTGGGCCGAGGCCTATGTCCTGGGGGAACAGCAACTGCGCCAGGTTGGGCCTGTGGAACTTTTTCCTGGCTAATGCAGTCTTTGGAGCGGTGAAAGAAAACGTAACTGATTTAATGAGACCTTCACAGGTGTACTAGCATCGAAGTCCGCTTCATGCCCGCGATTGCTGAGGATTTGTGCAGAGGCCTATGTCCTCGGCGCAGTGAAAGTCTGCCATGTTTGGCACTCTGATTTCTTCATGGTTCATTTCTTGGGTTGTCTAGGACCCACCTATGCTGTGGGTGCACACAGACTTCCCATAGCGGTGTTTGATCTGTCTGGCACAAAGACACTGACTGACTTGGGTAGGGTGCAGAGTGCAGATGGCTTTCCCCTTGCGCTGTCGATTGAGCTATCTGACACCTACACAAAATGAATAGTGTGTGGGCACATGGATTTTCCCATTGCTATGTCAGTCACGGCACCTTGGGTCACACAATGTGTTTGCTGGGACCGAGCCTGACCAAGGGCCCGCTCACATACTTCCCACACAGGCTACAGCGGGTCCTGGTTTCCTGGCCTTGTAAGGCCACCTCCTCCTCCTGCTTGGGGTCAGGGGATCAGCACTGGCATCATGTATTTTCTCTCGTGTTACCACAGTTATCAGAGAAACTCGTTTGGGACAAACAAGAGGAGCGATACAGTGCTAATGAAACGTTCACAGCTGCGCTGGCATCGGAGTCCGCTCTATGCCCGCGATTGCTGAGGGTTTGTGCAGAGGCCTATGTCCTCGGCGCAGTGAAAGTCTGCCATGTTTGGGCACTCTGATTTCTTTATGTTTCTTGTCTTTCGGTTCCTTGGATCCACCCATGCTGTGGGTGAACACAGACTTCCCATAGCGGTGTTTTACCTGCCTGGCACTAAAAAAACACTGACTGACTAGGGCATGGATTGTGGGCCGAGGCCAACATGTATTTTCTCTCGCGTTACCACAGCTATCTGGGGCACTGCTTTGGGACAAACAAGAGGAGTGATACAGCGCTAATGAGACATTCACAGCTGCGCTAGCATCGGAGTCTGCTCTATGCCTGCGATTGCTGAGGGTTTGTGCAGAGGCCTATGTCCTCGGCGCAGTGAAAGTCTGCCATGTTTGGGCACTCTGATTTCTTTATGTGTACTGTCTTTAAATTCCTTGCACCCACCTCTGCTGTGGGTGCACACAGACTTCCTATAGCGGTGTTTGACCTGTCTGGCACAAAGACACTGACTGACTTGGGTAGGGTGCAGAGTGCAGATGGCTTTCCCCTTGTGTTGTCGATGAGGTATCCGACACCCCCACACAATGAATAGTGTGTGGACATATGGATTTCCCATTGCTATGTCACTCGCAGCACCTTGGGCCACACTAGGCGTTTGCTGGGACCGAGCCTGACCCAGGGCCTGCTCACATACTTCCCACACAGAGTATTGCTGCATTGTGGAGATGTGTAGAAGTGCTGGGCTGGCACCTGAGTCCCCTTTATGCCCACTTTTGCGGCTCGTGACATTTTTGCGACGGAGGTGGCACGGGATTGGAATGATGATCATACATCAATTTATCATCGATTCTCAACAGCATTGTGGGCTATCGCCCCCCTGCCCTTTTTAAAGAGGGTCGCTGCCCAGCCGTGCCAACCCTCTGCAGTGTGTGCCTCCTGTTCCTCCTCATCCAGTACGCACTTATAAATAGACATGAGGGTGGTGTGGCTATGAGGCCAGCGTGTGGCATGAGGGCAGCTGAAGGCTGCACAGGAACACTTTTGTTTGCGCTGTGGACACTGGGTCGTGCGGCGGGGTTGGGCAGCATGTAACCCAGGAGAAGAGGCAGCGGTGTGTCCCGCAGGCAGTGATTGTGCTTGGTTGCAGCTAGTGTGGTGCTTAGCTAAGGTGTGCCTTGCTAATGAGGGTTTGTCCGAAGTAAAAATCGTTGGGGGGGGGAGGCTCTAGCCCCTATTGTGGCTTAATAGTGGGACCTGGGAGCCTGAAATGCAGCCCTGCATGCTGCCCCTGCCCATCCCTATCCGTTTCTGTGGTGTTTCCATGACTTTCGGATGTTTTCTGTTTTTTCACAAGTGGAGACCTATGCGGAGCATCGGTCATATACAAAAATGCTCGAGTCGCCCATTGACTTCAATGGGGTTCATTACTCGAAATGAGCTCTCGAGCATCGCGAAAAGTTCGACTCCAGCAACGAGCACCCGAGCATTTTGGTGCTCACTCATCTCTACCTATTAACTCCGAGCCACTACACTGGGAATAAGTCATCATGGTGGTCTGGGATATGGACGACTCCATTCAGAGAAGACGTGACCTGTGATCACTATAAGTCCCTGCGCTGTAATCACTATCACTCTGTAGAACTGACATCATATCCTAGAGGTGAGCTGCTGTATCTGAGCTATAAACATTATTTCTTTTTCAGGTCAAATTCCAGGTTTTACTATGGAGCCGCATTAGTTCTTTGTAGTGAGCTGCTGGAATAAGATAGAGAGGAAGCACTTGGCCTAGCGGGCACCTCACCTATGCTGCAACAAGCAAGATTGGGATGGGCATGGTGCGGGGGCGATCAAAGTCATTAGTACTGTGAGGGGGTCACTAAGGGGCACAATAACTGTGAGAAGGGGCACCATTACTGTGAATTAGTTACTAACGGGTACTATTATTATGAAGGGACACAGCGGACCTGGCTTAGCGTAAAAGTGGTTTGCAGTGCTGTGCTATACTTGCCATAGGACTTCTCCCTCTTTTCATTGTTCTAAAGTTGAAAGTTGTTGTTACTGTTCCCTCGGAGCAACTGAATGATGAATGAACTCAGCAGGTCACATCATTGTGATGCATACCTTTAGGCTGGGTTCACACGGGGTGGATTTGCCGCGGAAATTCCGTCCGGAATTTTGCCGCGGCATATCCGCCTGCGGCCCCTAATCCCGGGATTAGCCCGCCATGTGGACAAGATTTCTCAGAAATCTTGGCCACACGGGACGGCAAATCCGCCGCGGCAAAGCCGGCACTGCGGCGCGGATTAGCCGTCCGCAGCATGCTGATTCTTTTTCTTCCTCCGCTGCTCTATGGGAGCGCCGGCCGCAGCTTAAGAGCAAGCGGTCGGGCGGCTTCAAAACCCGCAGCTAAAAGTGCCGCGGGTTTTGAAGCAGCGCTTTTCCCAGCGGAAATCTTGCGGTTTTTCGCTGCGGCCAAACCGCAAGATTTCCGCCGGGAATCCGGCGTGTGGGAACCCAGGCTAAACGTTACACTTTTCCCTAAAGTCACAGTAGTCAGATGATACATATTACATATTTATCTTATCTCATGATCAATGCAGAAACATCAACTACCAGTTGTTTTTTGTTTCTTTTTTTATCAGAAAAATACATAACTGTAATGCATATACCAGTCACATCAGAAAATGCAAGGTTCTTAGTATATAGTGTGAGGTACTGAGGGGCACCTATTGAAAGGCTTTTGATTCCCAGTCATTGTAACAAGACTTGTATAAAAAGTCCCACTTTGACTCGAAAGAATGCTGCCTTTCAATAGGTGGCACTGTGGAGGATTTATTCCATCTCCCTTATTTGCATATTACCCAGAGGAGCGTGCGTGGCCATTTGAGTCTCCTCACTTAGTTTATAGTATATAGTTGCTCTCCCTAAGGAGAAAAGAGCGTTTCTGACCCCTGGGTACTGAGGGGCGTGATAGTGGATGGTCGCTATGTCGCCCCTAGGTTCTGTTATTATGACTAGTGGGGCTGGAGGAAGTCCATGTCCCGCTGTTTGACATGAAAATCCAGGAGGGCAATGTAATCTCCAGCAAGTAGTTGCTGGAGGTCTTTTCTTTAAAAGTCTTGGATTTTTGGAATGGATGACGGGTTGGTAGTGGGGCCATCCATTCCACTTTCTCCACTCTAGGTTATGTGCAAGGTCAATCAGCACAGGTGCTGAGGCTGGGCCAGGAAGAGGTGTACATAAATAGCAGTGACACAGGAGAGACTGGATGGCTGCTGGACCCAGGCAGCCTGAGATATCTGCTGGAGGTAAAAGCCCTGCTGTGTGGTGCACCTGCTGAACGTGACCTGTACAGGCAGGGACTGCCTATTATCCTATTGCTGGACTGTTGTTTTCTTGCCTGAAGCTAAGGCTGGATTTGCTTTGATTTTCTGGACTGAAATAAACGCAGGTCACGCCTGTACTTGGACTTTACATACTTGTCTCCATCTCTGACTGCCGCAAACCCGCACTCTACCGAGCTGTCTTCCCACAAGAGTTTGATCAAAATATATATGCCCATCCACCAACCTCCACATGACCATGCTTTCGGACGGGTGCTAACACTAATAAGAAAGGGTTAGCTGCCAGAAATAGGAGGAACACAGGAATAAAGCTCCTTAGTTTACCAGCCCATTCACAAGGACATAATTGCACGCGCATTTTTGACATGCAGAATACGCATTGAATAGATTTAATTTCAATGGGTGAACCACATGGTGTATTTTTCACTGCAGTTTTTTTTTAGAATGCAGCAAGAACTTTTTTTGTGCATTTACTGAATAGTGGTGAAACACTAATAACATACGGATGTAATGCCATCTGAAACACGTCCGTAATATGCATCCATATTACTAATATGTTACAATACGCTCACCTAAAACCAGCCAAATGGTGTGGATTTTGATGCAAATTCTCCAATTGTAGAAATTTTACACCAATTCCGCTATGTGTGAAGGTACCCCATACCTCCCAACGCTTGAACAGCAAAAGGAGAAATATAATGGTGAGTGTAGTGCACTCTGGCTAATTTTTGTGACATGCCACACCTTTTTAACGCTAAGCCACGCCCCTCTGTAGCCCATAATGCTGCCCCTCAGTGAACCCCTCACACGAGAATAGGACTTGCAATGTGCGGAGTCTTGCACATTGCACAACACATGGACGGGTGTTTGTGTGCTTTATGATACTAGTGATGCCAGAGAATCTCGGGCACAGTTCGCTATTGGCCATGTAAATATGGCCTTAGTGATGTGGCCCCAGTATCTATAGTGACCCCATTAGTGGCCGCAGTAGTAAGTGTCCCCATTAGCAGCCCAACTGCAATAGTGCCCCTGTTTGCAACCCCAATAGTAATACAGACCCCATTAGCGGCTCCAGTAGTAATAGTGCCCTCGTTAGTGTCAGGTTGTGTTCCTGGGACCTGCAGTTCTATGGGTTTCCAGGAGCACACTGTCATAGGGGTATGATGTTTGAGCTGGTTGGGTGTGGTGTTCTCCAGTCAGCCATTCACCAGCGGTCTGCTGCACATAAATATCAGCCCCTCTGGCTAGAGGGTCCTGGTTTCTTCATTTCCCTTGTGTTTGCATCTATGCATGTTGTTCTGTAGGTGTGAACAGCGACATGTTCTGTGTGTCTGTGCAGGTGGCCGGACATGAGGTGAACAGTCCTGTTCCGTCTGGTATGCATTCCTTTCTGTTGGTGTGAACTGTGTCCTGTTTGGCTTGGATCATTTTCCATGTAGGGTGAGCCAGGTCCTTGCGTTGCATTGTGGACATTCACCTCACTTGCAGGCAGGACTCATGGGGTAGTTGTCTTGTTAGAGTAGAGACCCATGAGACAACGAGGACCCTTGTCAGCGGGTTTGTGGGCTTAAATATATTGACAAAATTACGAATCAATACCTTATACCATAGCAATTCCATTAGTTTATGCTTGCAGGTATGCTAGGTGAGTGTTTTAGGTGTTTGTCAGTCGTTGAGTCATATATGCTTGTGAGTCGAGTTCGCAGTTCACTAGTACACATATAAAGGAGACATGACAGTCAGCAGTCCTAGACGCCTCATCTTCTCCGCTGCCTCTCTGCTCCACTCGCCTTTTCTCTGTATCCTGGTGACTTCCACTGGCCTTAGTCCCGACAGCCGGTCAAATGCTTGACAGCCCCTGACTGCTGCAGCCAATCACTGGCCTCAGTCGTGCTAATGCTGAGGGAGATCAGCAGGAAGGGACGTCAAGCAGACTGGAGAGACAGCAAAAAAGAAGAAAATGGAGTGATGTAGAATGTATTCAAGACTCATCCCTGTCGTATCAGCAGTTAGGGTGCATTAACACGGGCGCATGCGTATTTCAGTCCATGAATATGCAACGAAATATGCTGTCACCCTACATTTTTCTGCCTTCGGTGGTCTTAAATGCACAGTATTTTACATGTGTTAAAAAAAAAAAGGCACAAAATCCCATTGACTTCATGCATAAATACACCGAAAATATGCAGATTGCAATTGGCTATTATGGTGCGTAATACGCACCAAGATAGGACATACCAGGTTTTTTTTATGTGACCATCATAGCTATGAATGAACCCTTTGTAATCAATGAGCCCCAGTCACTGCATATTATGCGTACAATTGCTGGGTATTTATGCTTGTGTGCAAAAAGCCCTTAGGCCGGTCTCACACAGGCGTTAGCAAAAACATAGTGTTTTTAAATACTGCATTTTACAGCGTTTTGGGACGGAGTTTTGAAATGTGTTTAACAGCGTTTTTAAGATACTCCATCACTGCAATGGGGGATGTGGTGCATTAAAAATCGCTGCAACAGACTAAAATACAACAGACGCTCTTCTGAGAAGCCCCATTGAAATCAATAGATGCCCAGTACACTGTTTTGAGCGAACGTTTCAAGCTCCCGCTAAAACGCTGTAAAGAATGCCTGTGTGAGAGTGGCCTCAGTTATACCAGGGTGTTGTACCTAGAAATCTCCAGCAGGTAGCAGTATATACCCAGTTATGTTGGTTTTAGAGAGTGTTCATCTATAATCATATCTTCTAATGCTGACTGCTATCTGATCCCTGGTCTGAAGAATTCAACGTTACTACTATTAGGGCCCGTCCACACTGGCACTTTCATGTACGTTTCATGAAAAAAAAAGTAAAAATGCATAAATTTAAAGCATATGATTAACTTTTTTCAACCCCTTAGGGTGGCTTCAGACGAGCGTGTATTTTGTGCGTGCATATGCACGCACAAAAACACACTTCTATTAGAACCTATGCATTCCCTATGGTGTGTTCACATGTCCGTTTTTCACAGGTGCGTGCCTGTAAAGATAGGACATGCGTGCACCATAGGGAATGCACGCATTGTCTTCCATGGAGCCACGGCTTCCGCCGGCGGCTTGATTGAAAACAAAGGTCTGCTGGAATCCCCTGCATTGTTTTTCAGGGAAGAGCTTTACATATATGCTCTTCCCTGAAAAACAAGAATTTTAGTGTGAACAAAAAAAAATAAAATACTTACCTGTCCACCACTGCTGTGTCCCCGCGGGGATGAAGAACACATCTGCCGCAGATTTTTCTTTTCTTTCCACTTAGAATTTTTTTTTTACGTTTTTCAGTACATTATATAGTACAATTGAAAAATACAACTCGTCCTACAAAAAACAAGCCTCAGACAGCGACGTCAATGGATAAATAAAGGAGTTACGATTTTCTTAAAAGGGTGGAGAAAAAAATGAAAATAATAAAACGAAAAAAAGCTTGGTCACTAAGGAGTTAAAAAACCTTAACAAAATATTGTTCATTGAATACAAAGATATCAGTATATTTCATACATATGGTAGTGTAAAATGAGAACGCCATCTGTTGTTTTGGACACATGCTCAAAGTTTCTTCCTTCACTCCTGTATTTTGCGTTGTGTTACACATACACTAATTTGGAATGAATTTGCTGTAAAGGGGAACCTTGTAAGAGAACAAGAGAGGAGGTAGTAAAAAACCAAAAGGAGAGAACGAAGAATACAAAAAGCTGAGAATGAAGAAGTCATATAAATTCAAAGCAATACTATAGATTTAGCAGTGTGGTCTGTGATATATTCCAGTTAAGCAACCTTTTGTGCCACTGTGGGGTGGTTGTCTAATCAGTTGTAACTATAGGGAATACATATGTAGTGGCCCGAAGGGGCCTACAGGATAGTCACACAATCAGAAATACCTGGCTATGTGCTCCTGCGGAAACACAGAAGGCATCATGTGAGAGAGAAACCTTGTCTTCCCCCTACTTTGGGGGCTTAAGCTATTCTGCCTACTCCAACAGCTTGCTTCTGATTGGCTGCTTGTCATAAAAATCCCTGATTGGTAGAAGAGGACAAAGTAGAGTCAAGGGCAGGGCAAGGCAAGATGTGAGGCGGGGAGAGAAAGAAAGTGCAGGAAAGCAGCAGGAAGTGGAGGAAGAGTTAGGAGGAGGAGTCGTCGGGAGGTGGACAAGAGAAGGTGTAATGCCATGCTGCAGCAGTTACCGTTGCCAGAGAGGAAAATGGGAATACAACAACTACTAAAACAAGTGTAGTGTGGAGGAGAAAAGATCTGGGAACCGTCTGTACAACGGTTAGTTGTACGAGCCTCTGCAAAGTAAGGGAAAGTGCAAGCGGCCCTATCTCAGGCGCTACCTTTTTTTTGTTAAACATTCCTTTGGAAAACAACCCTCAGATGACTGGGACTGGTAGATTTGTTTCCTGAGTAACCTCAATAGAGAGAGCATTGAAGAGAAACTGTTTGTGTTATTCTAGGACAAGTAGCATCATTAATATCAATGCAAAGCAAGTCTGCAGAACTGTGAATTGTAAATGTACTAAGTGTGTTAACTGCTGCTGAGTAAACTGTGTACCTTCGGTTTACCAACAAAGCTACGTGGACTCGTCTCAGTTATTTAACCACCGGAGTTTACCCCACCAAGGTACTGGCATCACGTGACAAAATCATTGCGAACAATTGCTATAATTATTGTGCCTGTTCCACTGTGTGCGACCGAGCTAGGCCACTTTCAGCCATTGTTGGAAGACATCGCAGAGCTACCTGTGACATTCATCTTTACCCATGTTTACCCATAGTCCCCCCCACAGCGGCTCAGACGCCACACAAAATATTGTTGTACCCTCTCATGCTAGCCCTAATGGACCTGTGACAGGCAGGACTACTAGCAGGAATAGCTGAAGAAGTGGAGCCACTCCTTCCAACACGGTTTGAATCTATCTAGTTGCCCTAATCTAGCGGCGATCGTGTTATACTGGATTGTCATAAAAATTTTGATCAGAGATGGCACAGCTAGGGATCTCCATTTCCTCGCTATGGCTGATCTGGTTGCTTTTAGTATATGAGATATCATAAACCGGTCTTGCGGGATACATCCCTCCAGGCCAAGAAAGAGCAGGCTAACACTTGAGCTCCACTTTAACCAGTGACCAAGCCTGTTTGCGCCTTAATGACCAGGCCAAATTTTGGAAATCTGACGTGTCCCTTTAACATAGAATAGCTCCGTAAACGTTTTGCATATCCAAGTGATTCTGACATTGTTTTTTCACCACATGTTGTACTTCATTTAGGTGGTGAAAATAGACCGATAGAATTTGTGTATATTTATTAAAAGTGCCGATATTGGGGAAATTTTGAAAAAATTATCGTTTTTTCACATTTTCAATTGTAATATATCAAATATGCGCAAACATACTGTACAAACTTTTGCTAAGTTAAATATTTTCATCTATTTACTTTATTCTGAATGCACATTTGAAAAACTTTTATGTTTTTTTTAACCATTTAAGAGACGTACAAATTTAACAATACTTTGCAGCATTTTGAGGAACACTTTGTTTTTCTACACCAAGCCAAGATTGCAAAGGCTCATAGGTGTCAGAATGATAGATACCCCCACAAATGACCCCATTTTAAAAACTACACCCCTTAATGTATTGACTGAGGGGGGTCATGATTATTTTGATCCCACAGTTTTTTTTCAGGAATTAATTCAATTTAGAGGAGAAAAAGTAAAATTTCATATTTTTGCAAATATGTCATTTTAAAGACATATTTATTTTCTACAGTTTACATGAAAATGAGGATTTATACCCCAAAATGGATCCCCCTGTTTGTCCCGTGTTCAGAAATATACCCATTGTGGCCCTAATCTTATATCTGGATGCACAACGGGGCCTAAAATGAAAGGAGTAGTCGGTGGCTTTCAGAACAGAAATTGTGCTTGAAGGCGTTTTAAGCCCCATTGCACACTGGTAGAGTTCTTGAGCGCCCAAAACCATAGAAAACCCCTACAAATGACCCCATTTTGAAAACTAGACCCCTTAACAAATTTATCTAGGGGTGTACTGCATATTTTGATCCCACAGTTTTTGAATGAATTCAAGCAAAGCGAAAGGAAAAAATTGTGATTTTCGTTATTTTGGCCATTCTGTCATTTTAAAAACAGCTTTTTTTGTACACATATGAAGGAAGACTTGCACCCCGAAATGGATACCCCTGTTTGTCCTGTATTCAGACATTGTGGCCCTAATCTAGTGACTGGAATCACAAAGGGGCCCAAAATGAAACGAGTAGTCGGTGGCTTTTAGAACACAAATTTTGCTTGAAGGCCTTTTATGCCCCATAGCACACTTGTAGAGTTCTTGAGCCAAAACTATAGAGAGCCCCCACAAATGACCCCATTTTGAAAACTAGACCCCTTAACAAATTCATCTAGGGGTGTATTGTGTATTTTAACCCTACAATTTTTGAATAGATCTAAGAAAAGCAGTAGGAAAAAAATTACAATTTTCATTTTTTGGGCAATTGTGTCAATTGAAAAACAGTTTTTTTGTACAGCACATGTATAAATGAAGACTTTCATCCCAAAATGGATACCCTCGTTTGTCCCGTGTTCAGAAACATTCCCATTGTGGCCCTAATCTACTTACAGGACCCATGGCAAGGCCTATATTGGAGGGAACACCCGTTGAATTGCAGGGCACAACTGAATAAATTCCAGGCCCCATTGCTCACTTGTGCGGAATAAAAACTGACTCCCTAAAAATATCCACACACACACACCCCCTCCCCCGCATTCTTTTTGGCATTCCCCAAATCTTATATAAAAGTAATAATGTGAACTGTGTGGTATTTCCAAAGACAGAGGTAATTACGGTTGGGATGGGTACATGGAGCAATAAAACCGGGTATCCCCCCTCCTCTCATCCTTTTTGGGGGGTGTTTTTTGACCTTAGTGGTGGGTATGGGGTGTAAAAAGTGGCGCTCCGTGAGTGTTCGTAAGCTTGCTGAGGTGCGGCGGTCTCACACAGAAAGCGCTCAACAAGCTGCTCCTGGAACTGCAGGAAGGCGAGCGTTCCCGGGGCTTCTTGTAAATTGCGTATTACAGGTAGCGGTCTGAATAAGGCCGGGCTCACGCAGCCGTAGGTGGAATCCGCTTGCGGAGGCCCGCAGCGTATCCCATCTGTGAGCCCGGCTGTGACCCTGCGTACGGCCGCGTAATGTACTGCGCATAACTGCCTACTCACACAGGCGGTCATGCGCAGTACACCATTTTTTTGGTTGTATTTCCCGCACCGTCGCTTAGCGATGACGCGGGTACCCGCAGCCCTTACACAATGTAGTTGCCTATAGACTGCAGATATATCCACGACCATGCAGCACAATGCGTTCTGTTTTCTGCGAGTGGATTATGCAATTCCGACCCACTAATGTGAGCAGAATTGTGTAATCCAATGCGATTGATCTGCGTATTACCGCGGATCAGACGCATGCAGAATCCGTAATTCCTATCCGGTCATGTGAGACCGACCTAAGGTAGATTGCTACCTTTTTATCACGTGACCGGTGATCGCTCAACAAGGTCACTGCTCCAGGCTCTCGGCGACCGTTGGTCGCTGGGAGTAAGGAAATTTTACGTTTCCTGAGCTCCCCGACTCCTGCGCATGTGTCCGGCATTTTGCCAGCGGTCGCATGTTCAGAATCCAGGAAGGATTACGGAGGAGGATCGCGTCGGGGTGCAAATACGGAGGCCTCCAGTATAAAGTTTCATCTCCTCTCACTGATCTCATTGGTGAGGGGAGATGAAACTTCAATTTTTTTTTTACTTTTACGTGATCGCCATTATTAATTGGATAACGGCGAACACGTGACCAGGAACCGCTCACTGCGGCCCCCCCGTTAAATCTCCAGGCTCTTGGTTCAGTTTTGTAGCCAGGAGCAGGGAGAATTTAAATTATCCTGACAATCCGCAGCTTTTGTGCATGCATCTGCCATTTTGGCGACGGGCGTGTGCGCAGAAGCTGGGGTAAGGTCTGCAGATAAATCCAGGGGCCTTATGTGCGTACTTTCAACCTCCCTCACGGATATGATCCGTGAGGGGAGATGAAAATAAGCTTTTTAAACTTTTTTTAAATTTTTTAAAACTTTTTTTTTTATTTTTACACTTTTTTTTACTTGTTATCCATATGATAACAGTGATCACCTCTCCAGTGACTTCCCTCGGCTCCGGGCTACACATGGTAGCCAGGAGCAGAGGGATTTAGAATTTCCCAGGGCCTGAGCCCCTCTGTGCACGCGCCCGATGATTGACATCGGGCGTGCATGCGCAGAAGGGGACTTCAGGTCCCGGAACACTGGGACATCGTAGAGGACCCGAGGTGAGTATTTTCACCTCCCTTCATGGATCTGATCCATGAGGGGAGGTGAAACTTGTACTTTTTTTCACTTTTTTAAACTTTTTCGCGATCGCCGCTATCTATTGGATAGCGGCGATAACAGGCCCAGAGACTGCTCACAGCGGTCCCCGGTAACATCCCCTGGTTCCCGGCTACCTTCAGGAGCCGGGTGCCAGGAGATTTTAAATTTTAAAATTTTTAAATTTTAAATTTGACGAGACTCCTTTTTTTCACTTTATTGCGATCGCCGCTATCCATTGGATATCGGGGGGGACTACCCGCAGCCCAGGATGATATCTCCATGCTGTCGGCTACCTGCGGGCACCGACAACATGAAGCTGTCACGTCCAGAGCCCACGTGGCTTTATTTCCTGCAGGACACATGTTTTTACGTCCTCAGGGAATAAAGCCCACTTGGGCAGGACGTAAAAACACTATGGGCTGGTCACTAAGGGGTTAAGTCCACTTGTAAAATTGAATTAATTGAATGATCCCTCGGGGCCCTGAGAGACACGCATGACCACCAATTATGAAGTAGAGAGCCTGCCTGTTCGTTATATCTCCAGACTTTAGCATATATTGGAGGTTTGCCATCTGTTAAATAATTTTCTGTTGGCTTCTAAGTGGTTCACTCAGTGGGATGATTTAAAAACTAATTGAAAAGCGGACAGCCATTGGTCCTCACTGAAAGATTCCTGGAATTCCTCCTGCCATCTCGGCTTGAAAAGAGGCATTAATGTGGAGGGCCAGAAGTTAGTGCTGCATATGCTACAGAATTCCCCTTGGCTTGCTTTTTTGAATTATACCAGTAAGAGTCAAATTTAGTGAGAGGAGATTTTTTCGGGGAAGAGTATGGGGAGAGAAGATGTTGCAGTTGCAGGTACTTATAGAACTCTCTATGAGGCAATTGGTACCCTTCATTTAGTTGGGCAAATGACTTGAACATTGGTCCTTCATATAGATCATCTATTTTAAAGATACCCCTATCAGTCCAGGTGTCCAGGTTTATGTCTGGGAGCAACATCCGAGACACCTCCATAGGCATCCTGGAAATCGGAGAGGCAAGAGACTGAGGGATAAGGTTGCTTTTTTCTCCATAGATATCATAACAGCTATCATAGGGAATTTAGAGGTGGGGAATTTATCGGAGAGTCTAGATGCCCATAGCATGCTTGAAAGCTTATAATCCCAGCTCAACTTGCTTCAATATTGACCCAATGCTTGGATGAATCGTCAAACCACCAGCTCGTCATTTGATCTAATAATGCAGCATAGCGGTAATTGTTTTACGCATGGGGATCCCAAACCTCCTTGAGAGGGGTGGAGATATAGAATCTTTGCTGCAACTCTCACCCTTCGGTTATGCCAAATGAAACGCATTAGTATACTTTGTATTTTGCTCAGTATGTGGTTCGGTATAAGGTTGAGGAGTAAATGCAGGACTTTGGAAAGTAATAGCCTTTTTATGATACGGATGCGACCCAACCAGGGTATCTTTAAATTGGAATAGGATTTAATATCCTTTTCTAGCAATGATAGTAAGGCCTTAAAGTTGACAGGGCCCAATTGCTGTATAGAGGAAGTTAGTGTAATATCTAAGTTTGGGATTTGCCCTTCTGACCATTTATATGGAAATATGTTTTGTAGGCTTGTTTGAATGATTTCACGGATTCCCATATTGAGGATTAAGGATTTGGAGGGGTTGATTTTATAATAGCTCACCGAGCCAAATCTCTCAATAGTGCCTGAGATCGTATTCAAGGATACCTCTGGGGTTGTCAGACACAGAATCACATCATCCACAAAGAGCCCAATGTGATGTTCGGTGGTCCCTACTTTAATGCCGGAGATATTGGGAGATGAGCAGATCAACTGAGCAAAGGGCTCCGTTACCAGTGCCAATAATATTGGTGATAGTGGGCATCCCTGGCGAGTCCCATGGGAGATCTAGAAGGGAGTGGAAATTGAGCCAGAGTTAAACAACTGGGCTGATGGTGAGGAATAAAGTGCCATTATACGGTAGATGACACCAAGAAGTCTCCAAAGCCAATTTTAAAAGGAGTCCCCTTCCATTTCTGTTCAGTATGGTTCCCACATACCACTTTTCATGCCATTTAGCCTCTGTGATGACATAAAGGGTATGTAGACTTTTGCAACCATTTTGTAATACATCATTACTTCTAAAATAAAACATGAAGTAACTTTATAAATAGTCTTGATTACAAATCGCTTCCTGTGTACAACCCTTATGCAGAGCTATGTGTCCATGGTGACACTAACTTGTCTAGTCTGATTCTGCAGTCACATCGCACTACACTGTCTCTCACATGGGGACGTGACTGGTCCTCTGTAATCCATGACACCTTATCATACAGTAGGAATAGAATGTACATGGCAGCACTCACCACCAATGGAGCGCTGAGCCTCAGCAGAGGACCCTGGTGGGCAGCTAGGTGCAGCTGAAGCAGCAGAACAGATGCGGCTCAGATGGGGGTCCATGCTCATTCTTCATTAGTAGAACCACCAATGGCCACCCAAACCACCTGTATTATATTCCATGTAGGCCAAGGGTTCAGCACCTATGTACTTGTCTATTCAGATCTCCACCTTGTTGTATCCCTCTTAAAGGGGTTGTCTTGTTAGTGCATGAAATTACAAGTTTACACTCAGATTGTCTATGCTCAGCTATTTTCGCCAGCACTATTTAAAGAAACTGACCCATGGACACTCCATTCATTTCAATGGGGCTGATGGAAATAGTCAAGCACTATGCTCAGCTATCTCAGTCTGTCCTATTGAAATGAATGGAGAGCACAGTGCATACAAGGCTGCGGCTCCGTTAATTTGAATGGGGCAAACAGAGATAGCTGAGTATAGTGCTTGACTATTTCCATAAGCCCTACTGAAATGAATAGAGTAGCACCAATCCATTCATTTCAATGGGGCTGACAGCCACGCATGTGTGACCAGTGGGCCATTATCAACTACACTACAGAAATGGGAGAGGAAATCTTGCACCGTGAAAGAGGAGAGACACGGGACCCCCATTCTCAGGATCGGCAGGGGTCCAGGCGTTCAGACCCCACCAATCTATCAGTTTTCACCCATCCACTGGATCCAGTGAAAGGCATCATGGGAATGATCTCAATAAAATAGAGGGATGTAGAATGTATTCAGGACTGGTTATATATCCCTGGCAGTGAGGGATCCCTGAGTGTTGCACATACAGCTCTCCAGCTGGTGGCAGTATTTACCCAGTTATAGTATGTTGGTTGTGGATAGCGTTCATTGACAATCATGTCCTATAATCATGACATCCGCGCTGTGAAGAATAAAGCTTCACTACTATTAATAAAATGTGTCACTCTACACTTCTACATTTGTATTTGCTATGATTCGCACAAACAACTTTTCATGCAGTTTAGCCACTGTGATAATTTAAAGGGTATCTAGACTTTTGCAACCAGTTTTCAATTTCTCCTATATAGCTAAAATAGAATATGAAGCCACTTTATAAACAGTCTTGATTACAAATTGCTTCCTGCTTTCTGTCCATAGCCCTTATGCAGAACTACTATATGTGTCTCTATGGTGATAGACAAACAAAACCTGATCCTGCCGTCATATGGTACTCCTCGGTCTCTGCCTCCTGGTCTACAAGTTAGCATGACAGGGTAGAGGAGTACATGATGCAGAATCAGACTACACAAGTGTGAAAGGGCTCGGTTGGTAGCTTCGGGGTGTCCCGGAAGGGTTGGTGTCTGAATGGCAAGCAGCAAGTAAAATTGACTCTGGAATCATGAGCACTAAATGAAGCTCCAAGACCAATGTCATAGTCCCCAAATCCTCTTGAGTTAGCAGAAGGGACATAAGAGATTCATGGGCAGCATGGTGGCTCAGTGGTTCGCACTGTTGCCTTGCAGTGCTGTGACTTTAGGTTCAAATTGCACTAAGGGTAACATCTGCATGGACTTTGTATGTTCTCTCTATGTTTGTGTGAGGTTTCCTCCCACACTCCAAAAAACATACTAATAGGTGAGCCCTAATGGGGATATCAAGTTGTGTGGAATAAGTAAGTGCTATATAAATGTGCTCCTGCCCTACCGGTTTGTGGGAAAGCTGGGTTTTGAAATAAGCCTTGTTGGCCACCGCAGCACATAGGTTTTGCGTAGTACTCCAGAGATGTCATTGCTGCACTCAAGGATAGATGTAATACAAACTATAATGCAGTAATGTCCAACCTGTGGCCACAAGGGGCAGATTGGCCATTGACTGCACTGGGAATATTCCCAGAGGGTCGGCTGTTGTACTTCATTATACACCGGGCCGGCCCCTGTCAGTGGCAACTTAACTAGATGTGGCCGGCCCCATATATAAGAACTGCACTGCACTACTAATGCGTGTGACTGTAAATAATGGAGCAAATAAAGATTCCAGCAGCATATATAGTTCAAAATCTTTTTATTTCACCATGTTCTTTTAAAAAAAAGCAATGTTTCGGCCACAGATGGCCTTTGTCAAGCTCTGGTTTGACAAAGGCCGTCTGTGGCCGGGACGTTGCTTTTTTAAAAGAAAGTGGTGAAATAAAAAGAAGAGTATGCACAATATATGCTGCTGGAACCTTTATTCGTTCTATGGATTTTCCTGGATTCGTGGCTCAGGTTCCAAAAAGTGGCACTGCATATTGAAATTTATTCGCCTGGTGGATTGACTTTATGTGCTGCTGGTACAACCTGTTTCTTGTGAAGTAATGAAGTACAGAGACACTGGCCTGCAAAGTGGAGGAGCCTACGGGTGAGCACTTACTGCTCTTACAAAGCTGCTGTTGCTGCTCCAAGTCATAGGAAAGTCACTGTGGAGAGGTAGGCCATGTTGGTCGAGTCTAAGCCAGTGAGCCCCCTCATCGGCTAGTAATCCCAGTGGTTAGCTGATCATGTGACATGATGCTACCTTGTAGGTGTCGAGATGTACTCAGTGGAGCAGCAGCGAGCCACCTGGCGCCCTTGTTAGCTCCACCTCTTCCTGCCCCTTCTCTAATTCTCTCTCGGGCTGCAGCTAGGCCAGCGCCCAGTGCCTGGCAGCAGTACTGTGAGTCTCTGTGAGTTAATGAGCAAGCGGCAGTAGTTAGTAGACTAGACAGATCAGCCATCCTGCATTAATGTAGAAGTCATCAGGTCAGTGCTGTCTGCCTCTGTGTCTCAGATGGATATTAGGTGATTAGTTGAACCCTAAGGATACATTCACGTGGCAAAGTTTTCACATGTACGAAAACTGTGGCAAAATCCACGGCTTTCTGCTACGGTTTTTGCCATGGATCCGCACGTGGATTTCGCCCCTTCGAAATACTTACACATTTCGTTAATTTTTTGTGTATTTAATGTGTGGCCTAAAACAACTCATCTTCTGCCAATGTGGCCCAGAGACACCAAAAGGTTGGACACCCCTGCTCTCATGCAAGGGGTTTATCAAACTGGGTCCTGGTTTCCGGGGTGACTTAGTATCTTAAGTAGTTTGACTGGCACAGTCCAGAAGATCTGCCTTAGCGGTGAGATAACAAGTGTTTGTACCAAGTTACCGGAATCAATTTCAAATGAAGACAGGCCGACGTTGTTGGAAGGCCGGAAACAAGAGAACATTTGACTCCGAGGCCACTTCCTCTTCCCGGTTCACTGGAGGAAAGACTGTCCGTAGGGCAAATACTACAACCCCCGCAGTATCACTCATGGGAGACTCCTTCCCGCCTCTGTCCACTGCGTAGCTGCACCACCGCACACTGCTGCTTCCAGCCACTTCCTGCTTGGAGTCCTGTTCCCGCCCCCTTCTAAAGTGATAACACTATTATATCAAAATCAGTATAAAAAACAAGAACCAATAATATTACGTACCACTTTATACAAGTATTTTTGGGATCTAAGCCGTCAAAGAAAAAAATAGAAATGACCCCGTTGCCTCCATGCAAGAAAAATATCAGCCTCCAGTAGTAACTAGGGAAGAAAGCACCAGGCTGGTAAGTATAGGGCAAAGTAGAATCTATCTTTGTTTTTTTGGAACCTGTAAGCAAGGAAACACATTATTTTGCATAGGAGCTGTATACACAAAATGCAGAAGACTTATATTCAGGACTATTTGTAATGTTCAAGCCCTAAAAAAAGGGTTATAAAATTCTACACTTTGTTAAAATGTACTACAGTCCCTCATAATCAGTGCAAAGCATCTGCTGATACAAAATACTATAAAGGAATACATGCCTCATACATTTACTTCAGGGATCCGCACACTTACCTGCCCGCTCGAAGGTTACAGGTTGCAGATCACAATCTATGTAATGTGATCCAATCCGTAAACAGTTAAATCTACAGTATACAAACCCCATAAATAATATATGTGAACATTGATAGCTCACTGAGTAATATATAGACAGGCAGTGATATACCTAGATGCTGGGAATGCTGGGTAATGCAGCTCACTGACAGTAAGGACGGAGTGAGTCCATCCAGGGGGTGTAGGCTTCTCCTTTCGGAGCAGTCAGTGATTGTGCAGCCTGGAGCATCAGTACATGGGTAAATTTGTTTGGGGGGAAGAATTTGACCAAATTTGTAATCAATTTTCTGAGAAATTCTCTTGAGTACCAATAATGCCAGGACTACATGGTGGTAAGTAGTGGCACATCATGGAATATCCATGTAACTCCAAATATTCCTTTATAAAAAGCTGTAAGTGATCTGTGAGTATCTGAAAAAGTAATAAAATCATGTGATTATAAAACATCTGCCACAGGACCCCCCGAAAAACAGACTCCAACAGGACCCCCCAATTAAAAATAGTTGCAGTACTCTAATAACAGTAACAGCCATGGTACCTCCAAAGCAAGGGCAGGCCTCAACATACTCCAATAACAGTGATAGCAACATGACCTCCATAACAGTGATATCAACAAGACCCCCCTCAAAACAGTGAAAGACCTCCAACATTACATACCCCAAAAATAGTGACAGTCAATAATCTCTTAAAGGGAACCTGTCACATTCCCATAACACTATAAACTAAGTCCTTTTCCGGTGCTCACGCTGTCCAATACAAGTCTATTGGAGAGTATGTGCACGGCACTCTGAAAAAAGTCAGATTTTAGTGCTACATTAGTAGGGGACAGCGCTGGATCGCGTGGGCAGGTGAGTATAAAAAATATTTCCCCATGCTCCCTGTCACCTCCTCTAACAGCACCATAACCTAGTTTATGGTGATGTGGGGACATGACAGGTTCCCTTTAATAACAATGAAAGAGCCCCAATTTAACAAAGACATCCACAGGAACCCTATTTATAATCACAGACCCCCAATGCACGCCAATACTACCCTCTTATATAAGACCCCGACAACCCCAATAAGGGCTCTTTCATAGCTGCGTTAGGACATTCCATCTCTCTGTTCCGTTTTTGAAGCAGAGAAATTAAATTAAAACTGAAATAAATGTTTCCGTTATCTTCCCCACTTCTTTTACTGGGTTTTCAAAAAAGCTGAAAGCTTTCACTTTGCCTCCGTTCAGCTAGTTTCTTTTTTCAACGCAACCAACAGGGCGGTCTGCAGCGCTATTTGTTTAGCTAAAAAAAGGGAAACCTAAAAGAACTGAAGCAAACTGAATGCTTTCTGGATTTTTTTGAATATCCAGCGAATAAGTGGGGAAAAATGGAAAAATGTATTTCAGTTTTATTTCAGTTTACTCCAAAATTGTAAGAGAGAGACGGAAAGCCCTAATGGCGCCCTAACACAGATGTGAATGAGCAATAATAGTGACAGCCAATGATCCTTCAATAACAGCGACAGACCCCAATTTACTGGAATAATTTTGTATTTAGTTAACAATTTCTCTGTGCAAGTTCCATCCAATAGCGATCCGGATGGAACTCAATGGAAAATAACCCATTTACGGGAGAGACTTTTCGTTTGCACCTATAGAGATAAGTAAATCTTGTTATTTGTATAGCGCCAATTTATTCTGCAGTGCTTTCAGGTAATTTATTTATTACCCCCCACCAAGCTGGGATCTCATTTTATCAACCTCGAAAGGATGGAAGGCTGAGTGAATCTTGAGCCGGCTACCTGAACTATTCAGGGATTGAACTCACAACCTTCAGGTCATGAGCAAGAGCTTAGGACTGCATTTCTGCTTGCAATCACAGCATGTCCTATGTTTGGGAGATTCTTTTTTCAGGATCGCCCATTATTTCCTATGGGAGGCAAAACAAAACAAAACAAAACAAAACATTGCCCTCGCATGTAAGTGCAATTCTCATCTAAGTGTGATGTGCTTTTCTATTTTTACTATAGGAAAAACATGACATTTTCATGCAAGTAAAGTACAGGGATTAGATGCGTTTTTATCGCAAAACACATCAAACTCGCAGAAAAAAATTGCAGGTTTACAAGTGCGATATTGGTCCAGGTTTCTCAGATTGATATCGCCCTCACCAGTGTAAGTATGGTCTCACAATGATAGTCACAGAAGCCACAATTACAATCACAACTACAGGACCCCTAAATTCAGGGTTTCCTAAAAGACTTTCTCTTTTTGCTGTTATACAACGATGCCATCTGCTGGCTAAAGCCAGTGTGTGTGCCAGAGAGGCTCCGGCAGTGGAGTGGCTGGCAATAGACGGTAAGAATACCCTGTGAGACGTCTTCTGACATTGGAGCTGTACAAGCTTCAATCAGTATGTAAGAAGACATCAGACAGTGGATTGGAAAGGGTTTATCGTCAGGAATTGGAAGGTCACCAAAAGGGAAAGACCTTCACACCCTGGTGTCCGCTGTCCGCTCATGCCACAATGGAAAAATTGAAGGCTTTCAGATCTAATACTTTTCACAAGTAGCAAGAAGCGTAGAACGTTTGGCTTACAGAATATCCAAATTAATGCCCAAACAGAGCAGTTATCGTTTGCTGTTATAGCTATTTAGTTATTAAATGTTTATTTACCTAAAGCGATAGCTTTCTAAGAATACAGATAGGTAACTGTCAAAAATGTTAAAAATTCTGTGTGGAGAAATGGGAAATGTTGAGCCTTGTGTGATATTGAGATTGTTGTATCACTTGTCATGCCGATATGGCATAATTGTTTTGTATGCCCAATGTTTTCTACCACAAGATAAGAAAACGTTCATAACAACCGCAGGTCCTCCACAGCAGTGACAGCCATGGTGCCCCAACAATAATGGAAGAACATCTTGAGGCAGAGTAAAAATTCTAGTGGGAAACATTGGGATAGGGCAGTCAGTGACGGAAGGACATCACCCTGCCTTCTAACATGTGCCACTTCTAGCACGTACCTGTTTGCCAAAGGTTCACCACCCATGTACTAGTCTATTAAGCTAGTCAGATTCACTATCCACCTTGTGGTATTCTTCATAATTCATTATCAGTATCTCTCTCTCTCTCAAGCTGGACTTGCATTTTTTGTGCAACCAATGACAGACAACCCTCATCCTCCCTCATTATAGCCCTAAACAGCAATCTCAGGGTCTCATTTGTCATATTTATATATTTACTGGTGATAGATAGATAGATAGATAGATAGATAGATAGATAGATAGATAGATAGATAGATAGATAGATAGATAGATAGATAGATAGATAGAATCGGTAAAAGGATGCGGTATAATTAAAATATACCATTTATTAGATATGCATTAAAAACAACATTGAAACTATAAAAAGCACTAACTAAAAATGGCAACTAGATCCCACAAAAAACTGTAATGGTCATACCATATTCTCAGGAAATAGTTTTAGATGTAGACTCTGTGTTGGTGGTCATCACTGGGATTCTGCAGGACCATCACCGCAGGGTATACATTCTCATGTAAATAAGATAAGACCTTTCCATTTTTTTCTGTAGAATCTGGTTGCCATTTCTTGGCTTGTGCTTGTGTGCTGATTTATATGGTCTCTAGATATTTTCATTATACCTCATCCTATTGTTATATACACGGTTTGTCATGACAGTGATCGCTGACCTTGTCATTTTTTGTTAGCCTTTGAGGCTTTTTGCCGGGTTTAATGCGTATATAGTTGTTATTTTTATTATCTCTACTATTAATTTATTATTCTCATTGTCATTATATTTTTATTATAGGATGTGCGTCTTCTATGAAGCAAATGGCTATACAAAGTACGTGAAGTTCTCTGCCTTGTCAAACAAAAGAGGAGATAACAATATCAGAATTTACCAGGCGGAAATCTGATGAGACGTCACAGTGGAGATACAGGATCAATACAGGGACTGACAGCTCCACACAACTGATAAGACAAACACTAAACTATGTGAGGACGTGGAGGTAATAGCAGCAAATATATGCATACACTAAAGGGGTTGTACCAGGGTTAAAGGTTATCCTGTATCCACAGAATATGGATAACTTTCAGAACAATTAGGATTTGATAGCTGGGATTCCACTAATCCAGAGAACAAGGGATCAAAGGTCCCTGCATGAACGGAGTGGTGGTCAAGCGTTGGCACTGTTGCATGATTCATTGCAATTGGACTGAGGGAAATAGCCAAGTTCAAGCTCTCAGCTACCTTTGGTAGCCTTTTGTTTAACTAAAGGAGTGCTGGTGCACATACTGAACCGCCAATTGATTAATATGGGGACTTTAAAGATCAGCGGTCAGACCCCACCGATCTGAAAGTTATCCCTGGTCCTGTGGATAGGGGTAACTTTTAATCCCGGCACAAACCCTTATCTCGCATTTTTTTATGTATCCTCTAATATAATGGGCGATATTGCCCAAAAATAGGACCTGCTGCAATTTTATTTGTCTTGCAGCAATTTTATATGATCGGTGCTATTTTCATAGGCTTTTTGTTCATCTCGCAGCTCACAAAACTCGAATGATTTAATCGCCCGTGTATATGCATCCTTACTAGAGATCCATGTAGGACTTCAAATGACAAAGATATGGCTACATAAACTACAGTTTTCTTCAGAAGGACCTTTCACACGGGGCAGAATTAGGAAGAGGATATTTCTGCGCCACAATGTTATCCCTATGTGGCTTGAATTTTGCACAAATTAAAATCTGCACCTTTAGCCCTCCATCACACGGCGACAGCGATATCGCCGCAAGAAAATCACTGTGATATCGCAGCTGTGTTCTATGCGATATTGTTGGTTTTTTTACTTGGCGATATCACGGTTTTGTGTTGCTACAAAGTCGTGCGTGGGGTTACAAAGTCACACGACGTTTTAGCGCTCTTTTGGCGGGATTTTTAGGGGGAGATGGGGGTTGAAATATAAGTCCTAACCCAAAAATAAGCCCTGGCAGCAATAACCCCCCCCCCCCCCCCCCTAAAAAACAATACATTACCTAACAGGCACTGTCTGCTTCGACGCACTTCTTCTCCGCAGGTCCCCGACACTCTTGCTTGTAGTTTTGAGCCAGCGCTTCCTGGTCAGAGGTTCAGAAAAACCCTGCCTCCATGCGATGGCTGTGATTGATTCATCAAGCACTGCAGTGATTGGCTGAGCCGCAGCGCTTGAGAACCAATCACAGCCAGCGCTTCCAGGAGGCGGGGTTCTTGAACCCCCAACCAGGAAGTGCTGGAGAAAAACTACAGAATACAGATGCGATATCGCCTTGATTTTCTCACGGCATTATGGCTGCTGCCCGTGTGAAAAGGTCAATGTCCATGGGCGGTTCCTCACCGCATAGTATGTGTGCGATGCACATGTGATACGCAGTGAGCGGAGGCAATGAAAGTCAATGGACTTTCATTGTTCCATGCACTCCAGCGTGTGGACACTGCATTTACGTACAGCACAGAAATAAATCGCAGTATGCACTATTTCTTTGCGCATGAGACAGAGCCCTTCTATGGACTCCATATCAAAATACTGCCCCAAGTAGGCATTGCGAGAGGGCAGTGTTTCGAAATGCAGGGAGTTAAAAGAAAAATCATACTGCACATGTCCATGACGTCAGACGACATGCGCAGTCCATACTCAGCTCATGCGCGGTCTCTGCCGGCAGAGTGAAAGGGCTCCATATGTATGCGTAAAATGGAGCGTTTTTTTGCATAAGCCTGTGGACATAAGCCCTTGTAGATCCGATTCTTGCTGGAGCCTCTGGGAATCTCAATGATAATCCTTCAGTTTAATCTGCCAGCGACTAAACGGCGAACGATCATTTATTCACTTAGAATTCTTTGTTCGGTTTCTGCATGCATAAAAAATTAAATGATGTTTGCTGCGTATAAACAGGCAGTTGTTGATCTATGAATGACTGCCTGTTTACTGTGAATGGAGGCGGGCAGCTGGAGCGATCTACATCCCGCTCCACCTCCATGATGATCGCTCCTGTGTGAAAGCAGGGGAGCAATAAAGAATCACTGGGGCGACTGTGAGGCACTTTAGCGCTTGACAAAAGTCCTGTGTCAAAGTGATGATGAGTGGAGCGAAGTGTTGACAGGATCAGTGCAGACTCTCTGATCATCAAGTCCTCACCAAACCACTGATATCCATAGAATTGACTTCTTCGAGGTTTTGTAAATTTTTTGTAAACTTTTTTGCATAATTTTCCTGTTATAAGTATTTTTTGTTGCTTAAGTCTGGCTGCACACGGACGGGTCGGATTCCGCATGCGGGAGCCTGCAACGGAATCCAACCCTCTGCCCAGCCGGCATCCATGTGTACCTGTATTTTCTTGTCTGTACTGTGGATGGTCGCCATCGGACATACGCAGTACAGATTTGTTTTTTTAAACTCCTGCTTCTCCCGTGCAATCCCCGGCCCGTCCGCAATGTCACTTGGCCGCATTAAGATGGCTTCCATTGACTTTAAAAGAAGCCGTCTGTGTAAAATCTGCAGGAAAATGGCGCATGCTGTGATGTATACTCGACTCCTTTATTAATTTCAAGGCGCAGGCTCACCCGAGGGTAATTTCATTGTAAATAACGCGAACGATGTACAAGCGCATAATACGCGGCGAATGGAGTCAACGAAAGTATATTGATTTTCATTGACCAACTCACTGTTTTTTTTATTGTCTACAAGCATTTTTTTTATAGTTCTAATGGCCCTAAATCTGATTTTAAAAAAATTCTGGATTGTCTAATTGTAATATTTTACATTTTGACTTATAATTCATGATGAACGGGGACGGGGGGTGTTGTAATCTGAAACATAGAAGCCATTAGTTACATAGACATTAACTTCTAGCTATGTTTCTCTTCGGCATATGCTCTGGGCTGCTTCACATGACCGTGTTGGTACAGTATTCTGAGGCGGTTTTGCACGCGGAATACGCTTTACCAATCTGCCATTGGCTCCCATGCTATCAAACACACCTATTGCGCAAAATGCCATTGCATACTTGGCACGTGCCACGCAACTGTCTCATGTGGATGGCACGCAGCAAATTACACTCATGTGCAACCAGCCTTAGGGTGTATTTACACGGGTGACTTTCCAATTCAAGTTCCATCCGATTGCGATATGGACAGAACTTGCATGGGAAGAGAACCCAATATTATCCATGGCTTTATAAACATGGGTGATTTTTTTTCTCAGACCGAGAGTGCGAGATAAGAAAGTTGCAGTGTGGCCTATTTAAGACTTGCATGTTATTTCCTATGGGAGCATTAAAAAATCGTATCGCACTTGCATGCCATGCAATTTGCATGCAGGTGCTATGCGATTTTTACCATTTTGCCTATTGGAAACACATTTTTTTCATGTGCATGAAAAATGCATATACTGAGATTCAATGTGGTTTTGATGCCGAAATGTATCACAACAGCAGAAAAATCACAGGAAAATGTGAGGTTAGATTTGTCTTGAACCTACATCTCACTTGCCTATGTAAATAGTTTTATAGTCTACAGCTTCAGAGCTGAAATCTCTGAATGTTCCCTTCTTGTTCAGTGTCTGCATAGTGCTTGATCTGTTGATTTGTAGTCTGGAAAGTGACATCTTTACATCAGTTACTTTAGATTCATATGATGAGGCAAAAACTAATTGCCCCCTGAAATGTAAGAGCTTAGCTTAGTTATTACAGGAGTGCCTGTATGCAAGCTTGCTGTCAACCACCAGTAATCTAATGTATGTACAGTACAAAGCAACAACACTAGCAGAATAGAGAATACAGCTCTGGAGTATAATACTGGAAGTAACTCAGGATCAGTACAGGATAAGTAATGTATGTACACAGTGACTCCACCGGCAGAATAGTGAATGCAACTCTGGAGTATAATACTGGAAGTAACTCAGGATTAGTACAGGATAAGTACACAGTGACTCCACCAGCAGAATAGTGAGTGCAGCTCTGGAGTATAATACAGGATGAAACTAAAGAGCAGTACAGGATAGGTAATGCAATGTATGTACACAGTGACTCCAAGAGCAGAACAGTGAATACAGCTCTGAAGTATAATACAGGATGTAATTTAGAATCAATACAGGATACAGTAGAAGACTGTTTTGTATTCAAGATTTGCATTCACAATTTAACCTTTTCAGAGCTGAAATCTCCCAGCATATTCTACTTGTTCAGTGTATTGTGCTGGATTACGGTTTTCTCCAGCAGGCTTTGGGGTATTTTGTCGCTTTCCAAATTGTGTGGAAGCAGTATGCGCACACTGACCAAGTCAAACACAAGGTATGAATCTCATGTTAAAAATGGCTCTCCGTCCAGAAACAGCCAGACAGGGCCTTTTATTGTACAGACACACAATGGGCGTGCAACAGGTTACATCAGTAACATATAGGATTCTCATTTGTCGGATCATACAGAATCCCCCACCTCTCTGCCCACCTCTCTGCCCACCCTCTCTCACGTCCGCCATAGTATGGACTTTGTATTCTTTAGCATGCAGACAACCTTAAGGAATTCTGTGTAGTTGACAAGATGTGTTTAACTAGCTTGTGTTTGAAGAGTGGAAGGGGGCCTAGGTAAACACACAGGATATACACGACACTATGGCCCTTTAACTTCTTAGAAACTGGTTGAGCAACTTCGATGTATTTAGAGCAAATACATCACCCATCCATTGGCTAGCAAATACCATGATTAGATTGTGTGTGTCCTTTGAACTCCTCAGAGCTGAAAGTCATTACAATAGCAAAATACATTTGGGTTATATACAAATAGCGATAGACATTTTATACTAAATAATTATCATGTCTATCACAATCCCCCCTTAAAATGTCTATCCTCTAATTCTTTATCTAATTTTCACAGTCTTCTGCGCATGAGCCTATAACCGGAGCGCGTTGAAGGTTCGTTTTAGGGTCTTCAAGGGGGGTGTAGGACTTGTCCACTCCTTCTGGGGATGCATCCAGCAAACTCATGATGGGAGCGGCTTTTCCAGCATCAGTTTCACAGGTCTCTCTGACACAGGGGATAACACAGCGGACTAGAACAGAAAAGGTAACCATCAGTTCACATACAACAGCGACGCCCGTCTGTGCCAGGATCCTTTACCACCCGCTCATCCATGGCGAGTGCTGGTCCCAAAAGTTAGCTCTTTTTAGTTAGTGCGGTCAGCTTCTTAATGGCAAGTGCGTCTTTACCCGCGGGTCACGTGTCGTCTAGGATGTAGGTATGACAAGTCTCCCCTATCATCTTTCAGACACTCCCCTTTTTAGCTAAAGTCGTCTCTAAGGCCATTCTATTTTTAAAAAAGTCATAGTCGAGGTAGGTCCTATTGGTCGACTAGTCCCTATAAGGCGTCTCTAGTATAATTTATAAACCACTGCTAATTATAATAAACATAATTAATCCAGTCAACATTTATTTACCCTAATGATCAGGAAAGTGGACTCGAATCTAGTTTTAACTTGGTCTCTAATTTTTAAAACTTGTCAGGTACCCCCCTTGGCTATCCCATGACGTCAATGTACACGTGTAGATCAAAACTACCACCAGGGGTCTCTCTTCTCGCTCTAGTATAATGTTACAATACTAGTAGCGTGCACAGGTACGCACGGCGTGGGACTCCCTAATCTTCACCCACACCAATGTCCCTCCTGGAGATAGTCCTAATGGTGAACACGTCCAAGTCGCCTCACCCTTGCGTCAGGGTTTTCCCACTGCCCGTAAGTCCCTACTCCTAGGAGGGGGGGGATCCCTACCTCACCTCAGAGGGAGGCCATGGATTCCCTGGGCTCATTTCCGGGCATCCATACCCTCTATCTGTACAAGTTAACACCCCACAGGGTGTGCCCTCGCCGGAACCTAAGGTCTTCTGCACTATCCCTAGGCAAATGGGAATTCCACTGACAATCCATCTTAGGAGATCGGGGCAGGCGCAGTACTAGTACATTTCTCCTTTTTCTTTGGTAGCGCATGTGGTTGGCATTATCGGAACTGGCTCTTCATCTTTTTCAAACAAGGGAAACGTTGGTGTCTGACAGGATGTGGAGGAGCATAAGGGCTTTACTAAGGCACACTCCCCTGTCCAATTACCCTCCAGGCGGGTCCTCTACCTCATGTCTCCACAAAGCCAGTAAACGTCTCCTAAGGACTGGACCTGATTCTGCATCTATTCCCCTCCTATCATACTGTAGGAGGAGCAATACCCGTTGGTGAGTTCCCCAAAAATCTCCCTCCACCCTGCCTATTTGCCTGGCAGGTGTAGTTTCCAGGGTAGTCAGTAATACTCTCTCCGGTGCAAAACACTTAAGTAGTTATAGAGTATTCCTTCTTCCATTTCTCACGGACAGTGTAATTAGCGGAAATGTTCGTGAAGAGACTAATAAACCACTCTTCAGCATCTACAGGGAGATTTAGGGGGACCATCCCCGAGTGTAGTCGGGCACTACCGCACACGCAACAGTTAGACTTGTTGCTCCTGTTAGCATTGTACCTCATCAACTCCAACCAGAGATTCTGGTCAGAGTAGCCAGTCGCTACTGTCAAGGTGTCCTCAAAAGTAGGGTCGGCTATGATCATCATGTTCGTCAAGGTCTTTATCTTACGGCGGAGGGGGTTAATTATGGGCACGGGACTAAGTGAAGGCTTCCATTCGGCTGCATCTACCATACCCCTTATTTTAAACTTCCCTAAGGGATCTATCCTCCCGTACCGGTATGTCCCCAGACTATAAGTCTCCCCGTCCCCCGGGCTTGGATCTCCCATGGTTAATGTAAAAACCGCATTAAAACCAAGCAACATACTAAGTTCAGCCTTCCAATACCTGCTGTCCTTATTATTCTCAAGGAGGGTTATACGACTAATTAGGGATTTCCCGCTCCTATTTTTCTTATTTAAGGCACTTCGCGGTTTATAGGACTAGTCTGTTCCTGCGTTCCATCCCACTAATCCCCAATAACGGCAGTCTTCTCCCCAGACGTTATCAGTGGCGCAAACATATTGTATTCCCCGGGTATATAAGTCATATAACCAGCTGGACTGAGCTAAATCTGGCCTGCGGTGGGATCTTGCGCCTAGACACGGGACCACAGTACAATAGTCGAAGGAATATGCGGCTACTTGAGCATTGGACGAGTTATACTAGAAGGTAACCATACCCCCATATTCTTCCGACTAAGGATTCCAGTTGCTACCTTCCTCTCTCACTAGCCCCAACCAGAGTAACGTCTTTGGCACAACTAAGACTGGTCTCCCGGATCTGAAGCTTTCTTACAGTATGAAGCGTTGATCCATGTAAGTCTTTCGGCTAGTTTCACAGCTGTGACAGTAGTCAGAAGCACCTGGTAGGGGCCATCAAATCGGGGCTCAGGAGGGTGCTTCCTGGGGAACTTCTTGATGCACACCCAATCCCCAGGCTGCAAGATATGTGTCCCAGTGTCTGCCTCTGAGTCTGGAAGAGAACACCTGTGCATAGGCTTTGGTTAGTTCTTTAACAACGGAAATCACATACTCAGTCAACACATCAGATTGTAATTTTAACTACTGAGGATAGTAACGACCTAGTCTTGGGGCTAGCTCAAACAATCTCGTAGGGAGATAATGTATAATCCCCCCTGGGTTCATATCTAACACTGTATAAGGCTATTGGATGACAGTCTTTCCAAAGTGGCGTCATTTTTAAGTATCTTACTTTTAGCGTGCCACTACGTCTCTCCACCTTTCCACTACACTAAAGGTGGTACAGTATGTAAAAGGCCTGGGATACACCCAGAGCAGACATGACATGTTACATTCACCTGCGAAGTTTATACCTCTGTCTGACTCTGAATCACCTCTGGTACCCCATATTCACAGTTTACCTCGTTCATGAGCTTCTTTGCGGTTACCTACTTGTTTACCTTGGTAACAGGGTCGGCCTCCAACCTGCAAAGACATCAACAACAAGCACGTATTCCTACTTCCCAACAAGTGGGAGCTGAACGTAGTCAATTTGCAATCCCTGAAATGGGTAGAGTGGTCCCGGCAAGTGTGGTGTGGCAAATTTACTTCTGCCCTGACTTACCCATGGCATAGATCATGCTAAACCGGACAAATGATGCAGCAGCTACAGAGAACCTAGAAGTCGCCCAACCTCTTTCAAGCGTCGTCGTCATTACTGCTTTACTAGGTGGGTCTTTCCGTCCATCAGCTGGGCCATCATGGGATACAGGAACTGTGGTGGGCAAGTGCTGTTGACTGTTCACCACACGCTGTCCTGTTTCTGCTGCTCCCATATTAGTCCATTTATTCTTTCCTTCCTTGCTGGCTTGTAACTGTAAAAGTCTTTAGCATATCAAAGTCCAAATTTTTGTCAATGTCCAAAGTTTTTTTACCACTGACTCATGCTGTCAGTATCTTTCTTCTTTCTTCCACGGCTTGAGGGCCGCTGCCTTTGCTGCGCTGTCAGCGAGGGTGTCGTCTCTCGCCTCTCCAGTGTAGGAATCGGTGCGAACTCTCAACTTTGTCAGGTAGAAGCAGGGCCTCCATGCGACTCTGTACCGTTGCACCATTCTCAATTGGTTGTCCTGCTAAGGTAAAAAACTGTCTGGCCTTCCATATTGGGCCGTAATCATGAGCTATGCCAAATGCATACCAGGAGTCAGTGTAAAGGATTGCCGGTCTTACCTCTCGCCACTCTACACGCCTCAGTGAGGGCCTTCCATTCCGCTTATTGTACTGTGACATGCGGAGGCAGAGCTTCTGCTTCTAGGACATCTTGTTGTGTGACCACTGCATATCCGATGTGGAGTCATCAGTCCTCACCCTGATACCATCTGCAAAAAGCTCAACATATGCATTATCAACAGAGGTTCTGATAACTGTTTGCATACCTGCAGTTTCTTACTGAATTAGTACTAAATAATCGTTCTGATGTTCTATTTCACATGGCTCGGAATCTTGTAGCACAAAATCATTTATTTATTTTTTTCAAACCCAATAGCTGATCTACAACACCTAGATCATCTATGACCCAGATCACCTATGCCTCCCCCCTTTTGAACCGCAATACTCAATGGAAAAAGAGTCATTGCGTTCAAACTAGTAAACCAAGAGGCACAAAAACAAGCACTTTGTAGGTCAAGGTGACATTGTATGCAGCGAAGTCTGAGCGAAAATCTCCTTAAAAAAAAAAATTTTTTTTATTTCAGGTCGCAGTTAGCATTTTTTAACACAAGGGGGCGCCACACAATTCAAATTTTACGTCACCCAGTGTAATAGTATTTCAGGGTATGGCCAGCGTTTAGCTTTTACTCTCCTGTCGGAATATAATTATAGCTTCAGTGTAGACTGACACTAGAATATACAAAAGACTTAAAGAAAAACTAAAAAATACGGATGAATTAACATCCTACTCTGGGCAATTCAGTCCCTCTTTCTTCACATAAAAAGTAAAATTACTTCACCAAATTGCATGAAAAAGTTTGCTGGGTGACTATAGGGAAATTATTCCATCTGTAGGAGCCTTCCATAACATCATCTGTCTGAGTAGGCATTGGAGAAGCGGGCAGTGGAAAACAGAGCCCCTGGGAACATGAGAGAGCGTCCCCTGTCATGTATTCCCGGCCTCTGCCCCCCATGCATCAACTCCAATCTTCCATGCGCTATAAACCAGCTTAGTCATCTACTATGTCCCAAGCTGCATCTCCACAAAGGTTTGTTTCCCTGAACTTATCACACATCCAAAGTGGCCACATCTTGGAGCGTAACAAAGTCTGGTCAAACAAAACCTTACTTCAGACAATCATGATGTTAGCACTGGATACAGTGGCATTGGGAAATATAGGCTTCCCAAATGCAGCAAAATGGCCGCCAGAGGCAGAAAGGGGCGGGGCTACAAATCTCCCAAGTGAGGCAAAATGGCTGCCGGAGGAACGGGCGGGGCCAGGGGCAGCAGCACTCCCAGGTGAGGCAAAATGGCTGCTGAGTAGCAGCACTTCCAGGTGAGGCAAGATGGCTGCTGGAGGAGGAAGGGGCGGGGCCAGGTCCTGTCCCGGATGGGGAGGGACCGGAAGTAACATCACACACCCTGAAAGTGAGCACATGGGGGGAAGTAACTTCAGGGTGGGGGCAGGCCTCACTACATTTACTGCAGAGTCACACTATGTTGGATTGTAAACATTGCAAGCACGGCCGCCATTACAGGGAGGGGCCGCAGTCAACACAAAGACATTACATTGTTCATAAGCAATACACATACCCCCCTACATGCTTTCCCCTCTTCAATCTCTTGACTACGTTATACCTTCTCCTAGCAATCTAAAAACACCTTTCTTTCTGCTAGGCTTCCTGCTCATCTTCTGAAAACTTTCTACAACCTATCTTACCTGTCCATGACCTAACATTTCTTTCTGCAACTTTTCCTGGTCCTTCTCTTTGTATAACATTTCTACATGTTCAGTAAACTCTGCTGCCTTCAGCAACCAGATGACAAGCTCTCTGACCTTTGGCCTTGCTCACTTTGCTCAACTCTATGCTACCTGCTTATTCTAGCCTATTCGAAGTTTCTGCACACAGTACTGTTTCTCTTGTAAAATCTGCTTTCTTCAAATCCTTCCCATATAACCTCTTTCCCACTCAGATTACAATGCACATTAATTCTACAAAACACAGGGAACGACAAAGTAAACAGAAAGGGTTAATTGGAAAAAGCTTTCAGCTCACTCTTATCAGCAGCCCTCCCCCCAACAATAAACACTGCACATTCTTTCTATAATACCAGACAGACGGGATTACTGGAGAATACCCACAACGGCTCAAGGTATATATATATCTCATCCACCTTTATATCAACCCAAGGTATATATCTCATCTACCTTTATATCAACCCAAGGTCTACTAGCAATCCCGAAGAGCACTTCCTGTACACGTCTTAGACAGGACATTTAGCTATACACAGAGACTGACGATTATTTTCAATGACCAAAACCTCAATAATATTCTGGAGAAATCAGCCGTCACAAAGCACGACTATACTTCATACGTATATACCTTTCCACATATGAGAACATAACACGCTCAATCATAAAGTTAAGTATACGTATCATAAATCTTCCTAACCTCACACTAGTTTTACCTAGGAGCACGTGTCACTGGCGTGTTCCCTCAGACTTAAACAGCCGAGTCCGCCCTCCCGACACATTAACCCTCACAGAATTTATCTCTTGGTCTTGTATACACAATTTTTAACCGTCTCAGACATAACAGCATACACAGCGTACAAAATACCCCTAGACAGGTAACGTGGTGATTTTCCCGAGTGGACAGAACTAGAGTTATTACCTGTCTTTCAGTGAAGGTCCAGTCTGGCTCAGGAACAGGCAGAAAAGCAGTCAGAACCCAGCTTTGACACAGGTAGATAAAGCAATCTTACCGTGTTCTGTAGATTTTCGGGCCCCTGAGTTCTGCGTGCCATCTGCCGATCTCTGTACGTTCCAGGCTGTGACCTCACAGATCCACTCGCTCACCCAGGGACTCCAATTGTGCTGGATTACGGTTTTCTCCAGCAGGCTTTGGGGTATTTTGTCGCTTTCCAAATTGTGTGGAAGCAGTATGCGCACACTGACCAAGTCAAACACAAGGTATGAATCTCATGTTAAAAATGGCTCTCCGTCCAGAAACAGCCAGACAGGGCCTTTTATTGTACAGACACACAATGGGCGTGCAACAGGTTACATCAGTAACATATAGGATTCTCATTTGTCGGATCATACAGAATCCCCCACCTCTCTGCCCACCTCTCTGCCCACCCTCTCTCACGTCCGCCATAGTATGGACTTTGTATTCTTTAGCATGCAGACAACCTTAAGGAATTCTGTGTAGTTGACAAGATGTGTTTAACTAGCTTGTGTTTGAAGAGTGGAAGGGGGCCTAGGTAAACACACAGGATATACACGACACTATGGCCCTTTAACTTCTTAGAAACTGGTTGAGCAACTTCGATGTATTTAGAGCAAATACATCACCCATCCATTGGCTAGCAAATACCATGATTAGATTGTGTGTGTCCTTTGAACTCCTCAGAGCTGAAAGTCATTACAATAGCAAAATACATTTGGGTTATATACAAATAGCGATAGACATTTTATACTAAATAATTATCATGTCTATCACAGTATGAAGAGAGTTTGCTCTGGTGATTTGCATTCTGGGGGATTCTGCACTAGAAATCCATGCATGCCCGTGAAAATGAGGCCTTATCCAGATCCATTTGCAACCGTATACAGATCTATATGTTAGCGCATTCAGTCCTCTCGTGTTAATTACTTTACATAGTTTTGTATCATCTGCAAATATTGCTATTTTGCTGTACAATCCAAATACATACTATAATCCAGCACCCATGAAGTATTATGTAGCAGACCCCTAGTTTAAATTATTAACCCACTGTAAAAGAAAAAAAACACACAATAGGAACAATAGGCGCACCTGCTTTTGGTGAATGATGGAATTCTGCTCCCCATTGAGGTCAATTACCTACTTGACCGGAGCAGTTGTTCCCTAGTTGTGGTCCACTGGAGCAGAGTGGGGTTAACAGTAAACCTAACATCCCCCTACCTGTATAGATACAGCTAGTGTCTGTACAGCTCCTGTATCCACGTTGTTACAATTTCCTACTATAAACATCTAAACATTGATACATTGTTCATAGCTTGTTGCTCATTACAAGTGTCATCCCCGCCTTTACCCTGCAACATCATCCAAGATGATCTCTCAGGAGGGATGATCTCAGAACAAGGTTTCAATTTTGTCCCCATGTAACCGACACTCACTGCCTATCTCTAATCAACGCGACCCTTTGTAACCCAAGTCAGGTTGGCAAAACAGAGACAACATGCTGAATAGGGCCCTTCCACATCCTAAACTGAAGAGCCCCCTAAAGGAGGAGATGCCTGCACTAAGCCAACTGAATGACCCTTCAATGCAGAAAGAATCAGGGGGCAAATCTAATTATGTAAACCTGCAACCTTGTGCTATAAGCTATTAATATAATTGATACTTCTGGTGGAAAGAGCGAAATACCCCGGCAGCTCACCAGCAGGCTGTGCGAGGGACTAGGTGTTCCGTTTCTTTATATAACAGATCCCATGGCTCTGGACATCCGATCGGTGAATGGCCTGCAAGTATTTTTAATTACACTTGCATCTGACCACCTGGTCTCTGCAGCCATGTCTATGAATTGCGCCATTGATATACTGTAGAGCTGTGCACCCTGCAATCCCATTGCTATAGCATTTGCAAAAAAAGAAATAGCTAAAATGATAATGGAGAAGGGGGTAAAGTGGGGTCTCGGGAAGAGGCGAAGTATCATTTGGCTTGTGCTACTAAAGAATTAGTAGGCATGCATGGAATCTGTGTTATGACTGGCAATAGATGCAATGTAACCAGAGCCTGTAGCTTTCCAGGAGCACAGGGTAAAGCAGAAGTGGGGGCAGTGTGGGTTTAGAAATTTCATCTTGCCGTTGATTTGTGAGTCATTTTGCTGTCCCTCCGCATCCCCCTTGTCGTCACCCCCACCCTTTCTACCTCTTTCTGCTAGACTCAGAGCATAAGGGAAGCATTGAAGATTAAATGTTCTTTCTGCAAGGCAGGGGCTTGGTGCTGCTAATGTCTACAGGAGCCTGGCTGCATGCAAAATAAGGGGAATCGCCATAAAGCCAGGCAACAGAGTGCGGATAATAGTGGGGAGCGCTCAGGTGCCATGGAAAAAACAAGAGGGGGTGCACAATCAGGAAAGGTAAGGAAAGGCTGATGCCCTGTGTCTGGGCTCTGCAGACAGGGAATAACCTCCTTGCATGTATCAGCTTCCATGAGAGATGGTGGCGCTGCCACCGCAAGTGTCGCCTTCCCTGGAAGAGCATGCAAAGGACCGTATTGTCCTGAGTGGTCGCAATTCTTCACGCTACTATGCAAAGCATCACCCCACTGGTAGCCTGTCCACAGAATTGACTTTTCTGCATTCACTGTCTCTTATTGTCTAGTTCTGTTCTCTTTTCTCCTCCACTCCTTTAAAGTCCAGGTAGGAAGACGCCCCACACAGGGGTCCCCCCAAGACTAAATGAAAGAAGACCTGGGAATTGCAATCCTGTCTCTAATTTGGAATACAGGAGGCAAAAAGGGGGTCTGGGGTGAGTGGCCAGGAGATGGTGCTGGGCATGCATGTACAGCTAGGCGCTGCATACAGACAGGAGGGTGTAGTGGCACTAGGGCGGAATGATCTGCAGGGTGTAAGGAGCTCTGGACTGTGTAAGAATGGAGGTGCCTGTAAATGAAGGGTGGGGAGCCAGTTTTCACCCTCCCCCCTATTTCTTTTTCTGAGTTTAGTGAATACAGATGCTCTGATCATTCCTACTGACGTGCAGCCAAGAATGAGTGAGGCCCAGTGTCCAGGGCATACACCGCCGTCGCCGCTGCTCTCTGCTTACTGACTTAGATATGTTTGACTGTTTATACGTTGCAATTTTTTCTTACCCAAAGCCAACAATGACAATTTTAGGATGTTGCAGTTTAGGCTAAAAGTCTCAAGACTGGAATTTCTCGGGGTGAGCCGAGATGATGTGCCCCCCCATCCCTCATGCAAGGGGCTACACCAGTGAATCTGGGGTGTATCGCGGAATCCGATAAGACCAGGCTGCACTTCTTGTCTAGATGAAGCTATTTGGCATCTCAGCTTCTGTGTGGCTCCATCCTCAACCCATGCATTGCAATACCAGTGCCTGACTTTAGTGACTGCTGAGCATCTGAAGGGTTCATTTACTTTTTATCCCTGTAGGTGAGTTGAGTAGCTTTGCACCCCTCGCATTCCCTGAGACCCTAACTTGTGATGTTTTGCTTGTGAAATCCACGGGTTAGGCTCTTGGGAGCTGGGAGTTGTGCTCTTGCATCTGTCATAGGAAATACAGTGAATTTCATGAACGCCAGCCAGTGTGTGTAGTGGGCCGCTCTGGTACCGGTGAAGGGTGGGCTGCTGGTACATGCCCATGGAGTGAGCCAGCACAGCTCTGCTGCATCGTAACCTTCTGTGCACTTTGCAGAGGATTAATACTTGCATTCATTTGCATGGTACTTGTCAGAGCTCCGCCCCTTTTCATGCAATTAAAGGGACAGAGTGAAGCTGAATAATTTAGGTTGACAATTAGAGGATAAGGCACACAATGCTTCCAGTGAATATATTTCCTGTCCTCTTTTTTTCACCCTTTCTTCCTTTGAGAGCAGCGCAAAGTACCCCTGGGGCGTATCAAAATCAGCTCAGTACATTGCAGCCTGACCTCATAGCATCTCATCTAAATTCCCAGCATGCCTCGTGCCTCTAGTTTAAAAATTGAGCCATGTGGTGCAGGTCTCCAGAAATGTTTGTGTGATGCTATCTGCACTTGAACTTCTTCCATCCGATGCGGAATTAGAGTCTGAAGGAAGAACATTGCATATATATATATATATATATATATATATATATATATGTGCAGCATTTATAGTGTTGTGTGGTTACATGATGACGCATTGCGATGTCGTCTCCTTTGTCTCCCGTTATAAATCTTATATGCTTGAGACGTTGTTGGCCTTCTGATTGGTTTTATGAATTATATTATGGGGCCGCTCTTTGTTCCTTAGTATGAGACCAAAGATGATCCCTCCCTTCCTCTAGTCTTTTTTGTGCTCTGTCACTTTCAGAATGTGAATTTGGTTCATTTCCTTTCCTTTTTATCATTTTATCACATTAATGATAGACTGAGCAGAATGTGCAGTATGGCTCCTGTGTGCACGCCGCCGTCTGTGGAGGGGAATGTCTAGACAGGCGTACATGGCAGCGTATTCCTCCCTTTATACTTGTGTCATGCTGGTATTAGACTAGATGACAGCTATTATTGTAATGACTATTTTTACACTGTGCCATCATTTAGTATATATGACAATATAGGCTGAACAGCATACGTATTTCACCCATTCTATATATGCATCTCTAAATACCTGTCTTTATACAGTATGTGTTTCTATATGCCGAATCATCTCACTCAGTCCATCTCTTTCTCTATCTTTGTCATACCTACATATACCTCACTACGTACAGTATGTACCTACCTTTCTCGCTCTCACATATATATATATATATATATATATATATACTTAATATCCCTATCTCTTTGTGTCTCTCTATATGTATATCTATCTATCCCATATCTCTCTATCTCATATCTATCTGTAGATATACTATATATATACACCTGACACTCTTTCTCTGGTTATCCATCTATCTCATATCTATCTATCTATCTATCTATCTATCTATCTATCTATCTGTAGATATACTTACTATATATATACCTCACTCTCTCTCTCTGGCTATCTACCTATCTATCTATGTATCTCATACCTATCTATCTATCTATCTATCTATCTCATACCTATCTATCTATCTATCTATCTATCTCATACCTATCTATCTATCTATCTATCTATCTCATACCTATCTATCTATCTATCTATCTATCTCATACCTATCTATCTATCTATCTATCTCATACCTATCTATCTATCTATCTATCTATCTCATACCTATCTATCTATCTATCTATCTCATACCTATCTATCTATCTATCTATCTATCTCATACCTATCTATCTATCTATCTATCTATCTATCTCATACCTATCTATCTATCTCATACCTATCTATCTATCTATCTATCTATCTATCTCATACCTATCTATCTATCTATCTATCTCATACCTATCTATCTATCTATCTATCTCATACCTATCTATCTATCTATCTATCTCATACCTATCTATCTATCTATCTCATACCTATCTATCTATCTATCTCATACCTATCTATCTATCTATCTCATACCTATCTATCTATCTCATACCTATCTATCTATCTATCTCATACCTATCTATCTATCTATCTCATATCTATCTATCTATCTATCTCATATCTATCTGTGGATATATTCTCTCTCTCTCTCTCTCTCTCTCTCTCTCTCTCTCTCTCTCTCTCTCTCTCTCTCTCTCTCTCTCTCTCTCTCTCTCTCTCTCTCTCTCTCTCTCTCTCTCTCTCTCTCTCTCTCTCTCTCTCTCTCTCTCTCTCTCTCTCTCTCTCTCTCTCTCTCTCTCTCTATATATATATATATATATATATATATATATATATATATATATATATATATATATATATATATATATATATATATATATATATATATATATATATATATATATAAATATAAATATATATACACATACACCTCACTCTCTCTCTGGCTATGTTACGTCTGCCGACAACACGTTTTTCATACGTGTGCAGCTCCATGTGACCTCCGTATGCCCTGTGTTTTTCACATCAGTTGTAAAAAGACTGTTACAAGCCCGATTCTTTTTTTCTGATTCTAAAAAAAAAAAAAAATCTATCTATTATTTCTATCTATTTTATATCTATCTCTCAGATTGATTGATCTATCAATTTATCTATCTATATCTCTCATATCTATCTATCCATCTATCTATCTATCTATCTCAGAGGCGTAACTTGAAGCTCCTGGGCCCCGATGCAAAACCTGTAACAGGGCCCGCAACTGTAATGCTTTATTCATACTATTGGTCTCCCTATTTGGAGAGGACAGACCTTATGGGGCCCCTAAGGCTTCTTGGTCTGGGTGCAACCACATCCTCAATAGTTACGCCAATGGTCGATCTATCTATCTATCTATCTATCTCATATCTATCTATCTATCTATCTCTCTCATATCTATCTATCTATCTATCTATCCCATATCTATCTTTCACATATCTATCTATCTATCTCTCATATCTATCTCTCTTATACCTATCTATCTATCTATCTCATATCTATCTATCTCATATCTAGCTATTTCATATCCATCTATCTATCTATCTATCTATCTATCTCACAGCTATCTCATATCTATCTCTCTTCTATCTATCTATCTCATATCTATCTATCTATCTATCTATCCCATATCTATCTATCTCATATCCATCTATCTATCTATCTATCTCTCTCTTTCATATCTATCTCTCTTATATCTATCTATCTCACATATATCTATCTAACTCATATCTATTTATCTATCTATCTATTATTTCTATCTATTTTATATCTATCTCTCAGATTGATCGATCTATCAATTTATCTATCTATATCTCTCTCATATCTATCTATCTATCTATCTGTCTATCTATTTATCTATCTCAGAGGTGTAACTTGAAGCTCCTGGGCCCCAATACAAAACCTGTAACAGGGCCCCCAACTATAATGCTTTATTCATAGTATTGGGCTCCCTAGTTGGAGAGGAGAGACCTTATGGGCCCTCTAAGGCTCCTGGGTCTGGGTGCAACCACATTCTCAATAGTTACGCCAATGATCGATCCATCTATCTATCTATCTATCTCTCTCATATCTATCTATATTATATCTATCTATCTCATATTTATCTATCTAACTCATATCTATCTATTTCTATATCTAACTCATATCTATTTATCTATCTATCTAACATCTGTCTATCTATCTATCTATCTATCTATCTCAGAGGTGTAACTTAAAGCTCCTGGGCGCCAATGCAAAACCTGTAACAGGGCCCCCAACTATAAGGCTTTATTCATACTATTGGGCTCCCTAATTGGAGAGGAGAGACCCTATGGGCCCTACAAGGCTCCTGGGTATGGGTGCAACCACATCCTCAATAGTTACGCCAGTGATCTATCTATGTATCTATTTATCTATCTTTCTCACATCTATCTCATATCTATCTATCTATCTATCTATCTCATATTAATTTATCTATCTCATATATATCTATCTATTCCATATCTCTCTATCTATTTATCTATCTCGTATCTATCTATCCCATATTTATCTATCTATCTATCTCATATCTATCTATCTATCTATTTATCTCCCTATCTAACTCATATCTATCTATCTCAGAGGTGTAACTTGAAGCTTCTGGGCCCCAATGCAAAACCTGTAACAGGGCCCCCAACTGTAATGCTTTATTCATACTACTGGGCTGCCTATTTGGAGATGAGAGACCTTATAGGGCCTCTGAGGCTCCTGGGTCTGGGTGCAACCACATCCTCAATAGTTACGCCAGTGATCTATATATCTATCTATCTTTCTCACATCTATCTCATATCTATCTATCTCATATCTATCTATCGATCTATCTATCTTTCTATTTGCCTATCTTTCTGATATCTACTTATCTTTCTTATATCTATCTATCTCATATCTATCTAACTCATATCTATCTCTCAGATCGATCGATCTATCTATTTTTCTATTTATCTCTCTCATATCTATCTCTATCTATTCCATATCTATTTCTCTATCTATCTCATATCTATCTATCTATCTATCTATCTATCTCATATCTATCAACTTCACAGGCGTAACTTGAAGCTCCTGGGCCCCAATGCAAAACCTGTAACAGGGCCCCCAACTATACGGCTTTATTCATACTATTGGTCTCCCTATTTGGAGAGGAGAGACCTTATGGGGCCTCTGAGGCTCCTGGGTCTGGGTGCATCCACATCCTCAATAATTACACCAGTGATCTATCTCTCTCATATCTATCTATCTGTCTGTTTATCTATCTATCTATCTATCTATCTATCTATCTATCTATGTATCTATCTGTCTGTCTGCCTCATATCTATCTATCTATATCATTTCTATCTGTCTATCTCATATCTATCTATTTCATATCTATCTAACTCATACCTTTCTATCTTACATCAATCTCTCAGATGGATCTATCTTTCATTCTATCTATCTCTCTCTCATATCTATCTCTCTCTCTCATATCTATCTCTCTCTCTCTCATATCTATCTATCTATCTCATATCTATCTATCTATCTATCTATCTCATATCTATCTACCTCACAGGCGTGACTTGAAGCTCCTGGGCCCCAATGCAAAACCTGTAACTGGGCCCCCAACTATAAGGCTTTATTCGTACTATTGGGCTCCCTATTTGGAGAGGAGATACCTTATGGGGCTTCTGGGGTTCCTGGGTCTGGGTGCAACCACATCCTCAATAATTACACTAGTGATCTCTATCTATCTATCTATCTATCTATCTATCTATCTCATATCTATCTATCTATCTCCTATTTATCTATCTATCTCATATCTAATCTAATCTAATCTAATCTAATCTAATCTATCTATCTATCTCCTATCTATCATCTATCTCCTATCTATCATCTATTTATCTGTCCATCTATCTATCTGTCTGTCTTATATCTATCTATCTATATCATTTCTATCTGTCTATATCATTTCTATTTATTTCATATCTATCTAACTCATATCTTTCTATCTCACATCTATGTTTTAGATTGATCGATCTATCTATTTATCTATTTATCTCTCTCATGTCTATCTATCTATCTCATACCTATCTATCTCATATTGATCTATCTATCTATCTCATATCGATCTATCTATTTATCTATCTATCCATCTATCTATCTAACTCATATCTATCTATCTATCACATACCTATCTATCTCATATTGATCTATCTATCTTTCTCATATCTATCTAACAATCTTCTATCTTTCTATCTATGTATCTCATATCTATCTCTCAGATCGATCGATCTATCTATTTATATATTTATTTCTCTCATATATACCTATTGCATATCTATCTCTCTATCTATCACTCTATATTTCTATCTATCTAACTCATATCTATTTATCTCATTAAGCTCCTGGGCCCCAAAGCAAAACCTGTAACAGGGCCCCCAACTATAATGCTTTATTCATAATATTGGGCTCCCTATTTGAAAAGGAGAGACCTTATGGGCCCCTAAGGCTCCTGGGTCTTGGTGCAACCACATGCTAAATAGTTACACCAATAATTAATCTATCTATCTCATATCTATCTATCTCATACCTATCTATCTCATATCTATCTATTTATCTTTCTCATGTCTAGCTATCGATCTCATATCTATCTATCTATCTTGCTTCAGCTTTCTGATGGACAGTGTTACAGATTAGCTCCTCCCAGAATCGTTCCATAGAAGAACCAGTCATAGACGTGACAATAATTAACCACCCCTAGATGGGCAATAATGAGAACAGTTCTGAATCTGCTACAAGAAACAATCACTTGTAACAGATGGAGATTGGATCAGAACCAGAAACCATGAAAGTCGAAAAGTCTAAAGTTTAATCTGCAACCAGACGATGACAAATATGAGCATCAACAACATAGAGGGCAAATTGCCACTAAGATGTTCAGAATATCAGAATCTTGGGATACAAGGCCATGACACTGCCACTTGGGGTACAGGAGACTGACTGACACAGTGGCACTTAGGGTATAGAATAATGGCACAGTGAAACTTGGGGTTTGGGACAATACAACACACTGAAATTTGGGGGGCATGGTAATGATACACTGAAAATAGTTACACATACTGGCACTTAGTGGTGCAAAGAAATGACACATTAACATTTGGAGGACATGACATTGACACATTGACACTTTAGGATACAGATAATGATAGACTGTCACTATGTCATTGTACAATCAGACACTGAAATTTGGGGGATGGGGGTCTTGACACTGACACGGAGCCCAGGGCAATGAAATACTAGAACTTGGGTCAAGTAAATGACATTTGAGGTAGTTAGAGAATGGGACACTGATTTACTGACATTTGGGATAGAGGACAATGACATAGTGACACTTGGGGAGGACAGGACAATGACACACTGGCGCTCAAGGTGAGAGGCCAATGACACACTCATATTTGGGGTACAGGACAGGAAGACATTGAGAGTTGAGGTAAAGAACAATGAAACACTAACATTTGGAGGGATAGAAGACTGACAATTAGGGTACTGAACAATGATGCAATAATATTTGGGGACAGAACAATGACATACTGACACTTGGGTGCGGACAGGACAATTAGGCACTGTCATTTGGGAGAAAGTACAATGGCACACTGACACTTGGATTAGCCGGACAATTCTGGAAGACTGGGGATTGAAACACTGACTCTTAGGTTAAGGAACAATGACAAACTCTCACCTTGGGTACAATAAAAAGAAATACTATAATTTTTGGGGGGTGTGGGAGGATAATACCTCACTGACGCTTCAGGGGAAAGAATAACGACACAGTGACATTTGGCGTAGCAAAAAGCGACACTAACACTTGGGCAGATAGGACAATAAGACATTAAGTACACAACAATGACACACCAACACCTAGCGTACCGAACAATAAACGAGACAGGGCAGTGGCACACTGGTGATTAGGGGTAATGGCACACTGACACTTGGGGAGATGGAACAATGATACACTGGTGATTAGGGGTAATGGCACACTGAAACTTGGGGAGACGGAACAATGCTACACTGGTGCTTAGGGGTAATGGCACACTGACACTTGGGGAGATAGAACAATGATACACTGGTGCTTAGGGGTAATGGCACACTGACACTTGGAGAGATGGAACAATGATATACTGGTGCTTAGGGGTAATGGCACACTGACACTTGGGGAGATAGAACAATGATACACTGGTGCTTAAGGGTAATGGCACACTGACACTTGGGGAGACGGAACAATGATACACTGGTGCTTAGGGGTAATGGCACACTGACACTTGGGGAGACGGAACAATGATACACTGGTGCTGAGGGGTATTGGCACACTGACACTTGGGGAGATAGAACAATGGTACACTGGTGCTTAGGGGTAATGGTAAACTGACACCTGGGGAGACGGAACAATGATACACTGGTGCTGAGGGGTAATGGTACACTGACACTTGGGGAGATGGAACAATGATACACTGGTGCTGAGGGGTAATGGTACACTGACACTTGGGGAGATGGAACAATGACACACTGGTGCTTAGGGGTAATGGCACACTGACATTGGGGAGACGGAACAATGACACACTGGTGCTTACGGGTAATGGCACACGGACATTGGGGAGACGGAACAATGATACACTGGTACTTAGGGGTAATGGTACCCTGACACTTGGGGAGACAACACCAACAGTCTTTACTGCAATGAACGGTCTGGCTGCAAAAGTTCACGGTAAGACACAATAATCTATTGGGGACAAGGTCAAGAAGTGAGGACAAAAACACATGGCCATAAGAGCATCTATGCTTGCCGCTATGGAGCAAAGTTGCGTATGAACAGGGTGCGGGTTGAATAAAACAGCGGGAAAATAGGTCCTACCCTATCTATTTAGGGCAAGCCCTATCTTTTGGCAAGAATATCGACAATGAAAATGAAACCATTGAAATCAATGTTTTTGTTTTGTCCCGTTATGAGTATCACGGCCACATAATAGGACCTCGGATGCGCTAAAGCGGCCCAAAATAGAACATGTCGCGTATTTTCGCCTGCAGTGAAAATTCACGCAGAAAATCAACCAATGTGAGTGCACCCATTGAAACCTATAGGCTTTAATGGTTGTGGTTCCCGCGGTTCTATGTTCAAAAACGTGCACAATAGCTCTCGTGCCAAAGTGGCCAAGGCTGCTCAGGTTCAGCTTTTCTCCTGCTTTATGCTACATTTGTACAGAACGATTAGCATTCAGAAAATCATTCAAACAAGCGAAACTGAATGATAATGTGAATGTGAGTCCCTGAATAGACGTCACCAGCTCAGTCGCTTAGGCAAACAAGAATCATGAGCTTCTCAGCCCGTGTAAAAGGGGCATTACTCATAATCCTGGCTGTTTTTGCTTAGCAGTACAGTAGCTTCTTAATTATTAAAGGTTTGGCCACCATATATATGTATAATGCGTGCAGGACAATGAATACCGTGTTTCCCCCAAAATAAGACCCTGTCTTATATTAATTTTTGCCCCAAAAGAGGCACCAGGTTTTATTTTCAGGGGAAGGTATTATTATACTTACCTAGCAGGCTCGGTCTAGGTCCCTCCCGCTGCTCTCTACAGCTCCGACGCGCTTTCCATAGTCCTCAGCTGCTCATACATTACTTCCTGGTTACGGGATTCATAAATCCCACCTCTAGGTAGCGATGACTATGGTTCGGTTTTCGACCGCTGCTCAGCCAATCAATGCAGCGCTGCATGAACCAATGCTATGGCTATGATTGGCTTATCCAGCACTGAATGATTGGCTGAGCAGCGGTGGAAGAACTAATCAGCAGCCATTGCGTTGTAGAGGCGGGATTTATGAATTGGCTGAGCCACGGTCAATCACAGCCATTGCATTGGCTCATCCTGCACTGCATTGATTGGCTGAGCAGCGATTGAAGAATCAATCACAGCCATCGCTTCCTGGAGGTGGGATTTATGACTCCCGTAACCAGGAAGTTAAATTGTACAAGCGGCTGAGGACTGCGCTGAACTTCTAGAGTGCAGCGGGAGAGACCTGGACCAAGTCTGTTATGTAACATATTTTTTTTTATGTAGGGCTTGTAACTAGGACTTGTTTTCGGGGTAGGGCTTATATTTTAAGCCACCCGGAAAATTAGGCTAGGGCTTATTTATTCAGTGACTATTTGTAGGATGGAGCCCCAAGGCTGCCTGCACATGGGCAGGTCAGATTCTGCATGCGGACCCCCTGAATACCTGTTTGCCGTCCTCTTTATCTGACATGCGCAGTACAGATGACGCCGCACAGTTGCTAGAAAATGACGCAGATCCCTCAACCTTTCCGCAATGATGATTGCGGAAGGGCCGCAGGACGGACGGCTTCCATTGACTTCAATGCAAGCCATCCATGCGGAGCCTGCACAAAATCTTACAATGCTGTGATTTCGTCTCCGAAGCTCGTGGAGATGAAATTGCGATTTGCCATAGCATGCTATAGTTTATATTTGCTACGTAATCCGGAGGCGGACGCCCACTCCGGATTCCGCTATGCAAATCCGCCTGTGTGCGGGCAGCCTAATGCTGTAGAGCAAGACAGTTTGAGGCATAATTGTTTAACATAATGTACCAGTAAAGTGCCAATATGCACATTATCTGCTGTTCGGCATGCATTATATACAAGGTGGCCAGACACTTTAAAGCTTACCCACACTTTCCGGTGACTTTTCAGAATATGCTGCCATGTATGTGCATAAGGAATAACAGTATTTCTGGTCATTATATGTCTTGTTTTCTGCATTTATCACCTGTTTCCCCCCTCTGCAGGCTGTATCTCTAATTATCAGTTTTTCTTGAGTTGGTGGGTGTAGACAGCTCCCATACACACACACACACACAAAGAATAGGAGATCCCCTATTGTGCGGTGCGATATCGCAGCATTAAAAAAAATGCTAGTGGGTAAAAGCCCTAAATGCAACAACTTCTTTCTCTCCCTCTCCTCTCCATAGATTTCTTTTGGCAGCGTGGGGCAGCAGTGAGAACAAAGCCATTCCCATTTTCTTTAATCCATCTTGGTATTGTGACGTCCGCTTGGCACACAAAAGTGCCATTCCACAAAAGCGACGCAAGTGTGTCCATTTAAAACCTACAAACACTCTCAAACAATAAATGGGAAGGCTTTCCCTAAATACGTAACAAGCGAGGGAGAGGCCCTGCCTACCACGGCAGACTGGTCGCGTCGATAGATGCGTGCCTGCACTCGTACCTGGGACCTAACTATACCTGATTAGGGAGCAGGAGAGATGAACTTAAACAGACACAGGACATGAGACTGTACTGACATACCAAACACAGAACAGGACTAGACATATGGAAAATGTCTTGCAACCAGCACAGACATATCAAACATGTCGCTGTTCACACCAAACATACAACAAATAGTGCATAAAACAGGAACCCCACTCAGAGCTCACATGCAAGCACCTGAAATACCACAGCAAGTCTCAGTATCCTCATACCAGGGGGATAGACAGTCAACAACCGTGCCGACATAGGGAACTGTGTCAGTGATCCACAACTGACACCCAGACAAGACATAAGACGTTTGGAGGCCGCACCTGTAAGGGCAAGGAAAGAGGGGGTCTGCATATGATAAAGACAAGGACTACAGGTGTACAAACCATCTTTAGGGAAGTAGAGAGACACAGACAGACAAGCAGGCAGGCAAACACAGCTCTGAGTGGGCACAAGACAGTGAAGTCAACTACTGAGAGATGCTGGTCTTTATATGCTGCATAGTAAAGGGGATTGGCTGCTGGAGAATACCACACCCAGCCAGCTCAATTAACCCCACCTGAGAGATGTGCTGCTAGGAACTTTAGTACTACAAATCACAGCAGCACACCCTGACAGGTATCTCTGCTACTAGAGAAAGACTTCCAATGGAAACAGCAAGTGAGAAGGAAGTGAGAAGGCAGCAGAAATGCAGTCCTAAGCTCTCACTCACGACCTGAAGGTTGCGAGTTCAATCCCCATAAGGTTCAGGTAGCCGGCTCAGGGTTGACTCAGCCTTCCATCCTTTCGAGGTCGGTAAAATGAGTACCCAGATGGTGGGAGGTAATAAATAAATTACTTGAAAGCACTATGGAATAAGTTGGCGCTATACAAATAACAAGAAAGATTGCATAAACAAATTGCGTAAGATCATGTATGTGTGCTTTTTTCTACGGGGACAGCGTATCGTCCGTGCAGAAGAAAGATCGCAAGCAGGGAATGACATCAGAAAGTTACCTAACCCCCTGGAATCCCCCTTCTATTGCCCAGGTGACATTCCCTTGTGCTGTCATGGCGAGTGCTGCTCTGAGAGCCTTCAGGACGGGATTCTGCTCTCTTGGCTTGGCTGGTTTATACTACTTTCTTTGGAAGTAGTACAAACTATTTATGAGGAAAAAAACCACTTCTTTTTGTGGAGGAAGAGTCCAGAAGAACAAGCAAAGGTTGCAGACAGTCTGGATGGGTGTGTTGCTCCCCAGACCCTGTTCTGCAATGTCTGCCTACAAATTCCCCCTTTCTTTATACTATTTGTCTCTGTTCTCCTCGCAAGCGAATCCGCATACTTACACAATGTTAATTGCATATGCAATGCAGATTGAACACATCCATAGAAATCAATGGAGCTTATATGTGCGGAATCTGTGGCAAAATAGAGCATGCTGTGATTGTTCTTACGCTTTCGGATTCCGCAATTCCTATTCGCAAGTGTGAGCAAACCAGCGAAAGTCCAAGCCTTTCAATGCCCGCGTATTACCGTATAGCATACGTGAAATCCACAATTCAAATCCGCTCATGCGAGACCCCCCTTAGAGTGATTTTTCTGCACAAAAACAACATCCTAGGTAAAGAGCGTGATTGACACTTTTACTTGTTATGATGCTGGTTATCACATAAGCATAGATTTGTTGAAAGTGCAGTCACTATTTAAGGTCTGCAGGGGTGTTAATGTTTCCTCTCTCTCAGGGAGCTTTCAGACGGCTGTATGCACACCTATGCTCGTCGGCACGGAGCGTAGTTGTGCATGAACAAGGTTTTTCGCCGCCCATTCAAAGTCCGTGCCACAGCGTAGGAGTTTGAAAAAAATAGCGGAAATATAGGTCCTGCTCTATCGTTCCTGCATGTAGCCCTGCGGCGCTCGAGAACCAATCACAGCCAGCACATCCTGGAGGCGGGGGTTTTGAACCTCCAAACCATGAAGCGCTGACTGAAAACTACAAGCCAGTTTGCCGGAGCTGCCGAGGAGGTGCGTGGCGGAGCCGACAGCGCCAGTTTGGTGATGTATTGTGGTAGTTTTGTTTTTTTTAATGCAGATAGCCCTTATTTTTGGGGTAGGACTTATATTTCAAGCCTCCCTAAAAATCAAGGCAGAAGAGCGCTACAAAGTCGCGCGACTTTGTAGCGACACAAAATCTCAATATTGCCGTGAGAGAACGCAGCGATATCACACAGAACAGATGCGATATCGCTGTGATTTCCTCATTGTGATATCGCTGTCACCCTTGTGAAAGAGGACTAACTCTGACGCTCCCATTTAATGGTGCAAGACTAGGCTTAACTCCTTAGTGACTAGCCATATATGTTCTTACGGTGGTCACTAAGGGGCCTTAGGCCTAGGCAAGGTAAAAGCATCCTAGTAATAGGCTGGCTTCACACAGTTGATAAAATCATGCGAGATACGTGTATTGCAAGATGCGCAAATCTAGCACAAATATGAGCAATACTATGTGGGAAACCAATCTATCTTGTGCATGCTCTAGCATCGCACTACTCATTGTTTTCAGTGGGTCTGGCGGCAGCATCGCCGGCCCCATTGAAAGCAATGGGAGGAACTCCATGTGACAGATGCATCGAAGGATCCTTGGATCCCCGAAGTGATGCAAGGCTGTCTTGCCATGAAAACGCCTTCCATTCCTGGGGGTTTCACATGATGGGGAACGCGATATGGGGGCAGAATTCATCGCCCCATATTGCGTTTGCCCATGTGAAGTTAGCTTAAAGCCGACACAGAATTCCTACATTGGGACAAGCTGGGGCTCAGCTGTCTATTGACAGCCAGGCTCCTGCTCTAATAGCCAGGTACAGAGAAATCTCAGATCCTAGTTGTTTAATCCAAAAGCAATCACGCCATGTAAATAGTTAACGCGGGATACAGACTTTCCCTGTCAACCATTGGCCACCTGCTATATTTTTTACAAGTTGCTGATGGGTTCCCATGGCCTTATCAAAGCCTCTAGGTCTGTCATGTAAGCCAGCCTATTAGACCATGCCTAGCGCTGTCAAAAGTATACTACACTGCACTACCTAGGCAATGCAGTGTAGTATACCAGTGATCAAATGATCACATCTTCAAGTCCCCATGAGGGAGCAAAAAAATGTGAAAAAAAGGTAAAGTCTAATAAAATACCACGTGAAAAAGATCCATGTTTTCTCACCACCAACCCCCTTTATTATGGAAAAATACAACAACAAAGATATTAGCTATCACTGCGTTCACAATGACCCATACTATAAAAATAATATGTCCATTGTTCCGCAGGGTGAATCGTGTAAAAAAAAAAAAGCCAGAATTGCAATTTTTCATTCATTCACCTCCCCCAAAAAACACAATAAAAAGCAAAAAGCTGCATGTACCCCAAAATGGTACCAATGCAAATTAAAACTCACCTTGCAATGACCTTCTGCAGCTTATTTGGCGAAAAGATAAAAATGTTATGGATCTTGGAATGCGATGATGCAAATACTTTTTTTTAAAGTATTTTTATTGTGGAAAAATAGTAATACAGGAAAATTACATAAACTTGGCATCACTGTAATCACATTGGCCCGCAGAATAAGGGTAACATTTTATTTATACCGTTCGATAAAACCCATAAAAAACAGTTGTGAACTTTCTGGGTTTTTTTCACCTCCCCATAAAAATTAAATAAAAGTTAAACACATTATATGAACTTCAAAGTGGTACCATTAAAAACTCAATTCACCCCACAAAAAACATGGCTCCTATGTCTATTGAAAAGTAAAGTTGTTATGGTTCTTGAAAGGTGGCAACTTAAAAATGAAAAAAGTTTCCTGGTCATTAAAGCACAAAATAGGTCAGTCACTAAGTGGTTAATATATCCTCCCTATGATGTCATGTTGCCCTAGCAGTGCCAGATATCACCAAACAGGCTCCTCTCTTTACAGCCCCTCTTCTCCTCTGTCTTAAAGGCTATGTACAACTTTGCCCTTTTTTTTTAATCAATGTGTTTTTAAAAATGAAGATGTTTTGTAATTGGTTTTCATTAAAAATTTCCGATTGTTTGATTTCTATTCTTGTGTTGTTTTCTAAGGCACCGCAAACTGGATTCAGTTAGTCAAAGGAAAGTCACAGGTTATTTCTCAGCTCCTCCCTAGAGGAGCTGAGAAATAACTACTTGGGTGAAAAGATTCGGGGGTCGCCAGGGGGCAGGGCGTGGTGTGGTGGAGCAGGGGGTAGCAGCGTGGAACAGGTGGGAGCTCTCTCTCTCTCCCTCTCCCCCCCACTCCCCTCTGCAACCCCCCGGTCACCCACAGCGCCCCCGAGTACTTTTCACCTGAGTAGTGAAGTACTCGAAAATCGCGGTGCTCAATTGCGAAATCGGCCTTACCGAGTACGTTCGCTCATCTCTACTCCTCCCCTACTCTGCTCCCGTTTAGAACGTGCATTCACTACTTACCACTGAGCTATTACAGAAGGCTGTATGATGGTGCAGAGAGCAGAGAAAACTACTATTACAGATGGCTGTACAACGGTGTGCCGGGGGGTGGTGGAGGAGAGCAGAGAAGAGCAGAACAAGCTACTATTACAGATGGCTGTATAACAGTGCTGAGGGGTGGTGGAGGAGAACAGAAAAGAGCAGAACAAGCTACTATTACAGATGGCTGTATAACAGTGCTGAGGGGTGGTGGAGGAGAACAGAAAAGAGCAGAACAAGCTACTATTACAGATGGCTGTACAACGGTGTGTGTCGGGGGGCGGTGGAGGAAAGCAGAGAAGAGCAGAACAAGCTACTATTACAGATGGCTGTATAACGGTGCCAGGGGGTGGTGGAGGAGAAAAGAGAAGAGCAGAGAAAGCTACTATAACAGAGGGCTGTATTTCTATCTGGGGGAATTTTCTGCCTTTATCAGCAGTGAATGGGAATGGACCAGAAGCTTCTCAGAGAGAGGATGGAGAGATAGCTGTGAGTGGGTGCATGACTGTGTACACCATGTGGTGGGCATTTATGGACCCCAACCCTTTACTCCCATCTACACCCTTCTTGGATAAAGGCACTTCTGTTTAATTATCTATCTATATGGCATAGCAGAACAAAATTTTGTCTGAAACGTTGCCACTTCTATTTTCATTCTACATGTGGAATCATTATGAATATGTATGTAATAAATACCTGTGAGCATTTCAAAAAGTCTGTGGTGCGGTTTCCTATGCATTGATTGTCATTGGCTAGCAATGGACCACTTCCTCTGCAACACAGCTTCAGTGCCTTGCACAGCTCTAGCAACCCCTGGATGTTGCTGGCTGCATCTAACTCTCCAGCTGTGGCCTGATCTCCTGCGGTGCATATATGGGAGGTAGACCCCCACTCCTTCCCCTCTTAGTTCCAAGTCAGGGACTCTGTGTAAGGTATGACCAAGGAATGTATACTGTTTGTGCACAGATGTTGATGGTGATTGCACTGTTTTATATTGCATTCAATGTTTTTGTAACATTTTACACTGTTCAAGCTATTTGCCCTCGGTGCCTGGGGAAGAGTGGTTGCAGTACTGGTGTATCTTGTCGACACCGGAAGTATGGCTTGGGCTGCCTGAGCTAAAGCTAATGCCCACAACACTTCTCATTGGCTGTCGGAAACACACCTTCTGGCCAGTCACGCCCACAACACTTCTCATTGGCTGCTAGAAACACACCTTCTGTCCACAGTAACGGCCACCTGCAATGTTTTGCCAGCATGTAGAGAAGCAAGAAGCCAGCAGCTAACCGGGATGGGAGCACAGGAGGCAGCTTCAGCCATGAGGGAAGGCTTACCTGTGGTTAGGGCAGGGATTTTCAGTAACTTTCCCCCTACTATCTCGCTGTTACCCGGCCACACAGCACACTTCACAAGGGCACACATCTTACCTCTGTCGGCCACAGCCTGTAATTCACCGCTGCCCCCTGGGAGTCCAACGGCCGCAGACATCTGTCCCTCAGGAAATGGGCGTTGGGTTCTTCTTCACTTATGCAGTGAGCAGGGAGAAGCTGCGGTGAGTGTCGCTACAGAAAGTTGGAAGCATAGAGGGGCGTTAACAGGGCGGAAAAAAGGTGTTAGCTGTCACTTTGCAGCTCTCCATCCATATTTCTGGTGGAGACAAGATACACCAGTACCAGTGTTTGCTGCCTTGAGTTATGCGCTGGTCCGTGGTTGCCTAGAATACAGAGTGGATACATACCCTGTCTCCCTGAAAATAAGACGGGGTCTTATATTAATTGAGGCTACAAAAGATTTTACTTTTTTATATGTATAACTGCCTGGACACTATTTAAATTTACTTTTTTTAAACCTGTAATTAGGGCTTATTTTTGGAAAAGGGCTTATAGTTCAAGCATCCTGAAAAATCCTGAATGATTATACTGCATCCTCAAAAATCTTGTAAAATCATGCTAGGGCTTATTTTTGGGGAAACAGGGTAGAAGGTAGTTCCTGTGCTGCTGCTAGAGCAGAGCAGTAGAGAAAGTGAAAGGAAAAGTGAGTGCACATGAGCTAAACTCAAGACACAGCAGGGGATCTGTGAAGTTAGATGAAATTGAAGTGTGCTACTAGAGGCTATGTATGCTGAAGTGAGGCTCTGTTTGGATGCTGTAGAAAAGTTGATTTATTCCTCAAGGAGGAGAGAGATAAGGAGAATTTCACAGACTGTGCAGACATCTAATTCCCCAGAGCACTGGGAGAACCAGAAGCTGTGCCTTTGTTGAAATAAAGTTCCACGTGTTGCAAGCATCATGGAGAGTCAGGATTTCTTTAAGGGGTCATACCAGGGACTTGCTTACTGATCCTTTTGCACTGTACCAGTGCTACTGGCTGAACATCAGTTGGAGAGCAACCAACACAGTCCCAAGGACAAAATGAACATAGGAAGTAGGCCTCTGTTCCGAGCCGCTATGCAGCCCCAATAGACTTACCACCCAAGGATCCTGATCCTGTTCACAACAGCCCTAGCCACTCGGCTTGACATATGGGCCTCACTTCAACCAGCTCACCGTTGGCTCTTCTTCAGCAGGCTGGATTGGCTGGCTTGTGTCCCCAAAGGGAATGCCAACGAAATATAGGCTTGTCAAGATGGCTCTTTTCTGCGTAGGTGACGTGCTAGAAACTTTCTCTGTTGCATCACAAGCAAGCAGTACCACACTCCAGAATTCCGTTGCTGAACTCTCCAGGGTCAGAATCCTCTCCAGGTGGCCCCTGGCCACAACTTATGGGGGGACAGGAGAATGACACATCTCTGTGTATAAGAGGCATACCTAAAGGCTCACAGACTCTGGTGCAAATGCTCAGCTTGGGTCCAAGGAACTTCTCTTTATGGTCACCAGCTGAGACCTACCCATAGATTTTTTTCTGCATTATTCTCTTTAAGACTTTGTAGTTAGTGAGTGGAGCAGTTATGGACCTGGGTGCTGCTCCCTCTAAGCTGGGTAATGAGGAGAACCTCATCGTAATAATTAGCTATAGAGCAGTAAGCTTTAAAGGGACACATAGCATGGTGGTCTAGGTCAGTGAAAGGGTTAATATTTGTATGCCTGATGGCAGTTAAGGTGTTAGTGTTAGTTTCTCTAATGATAGGGAAGTGACAAGGCTAATGTCAGTATCCCTGGTAGTCTAGGTCAGTGAGGAGGTTTCTGTCAGTATACTTGATGGTCTAGAACAGTGAGGGGGTAATGTAAGGATCCTTGGAGGTTGAGGGCAGAGTGGAAGTTAAGGTTAGTATACCTGGTAGTCTAGAGTAGTGAGGGGATTAATGTAAGGATCCTAAATGGTCTAGGGCAGTGTGAGCATTAATGACAGTATACCTTCTGGTCTAGAGAAGTGAGGTCGTTAATGTCAGTATACCTGGTGGTTAACAGCAGCAAGAGGATTAACCCCTTAACGACCAGCCCATAGTGTTTTTACGTCCTCCCGAAGTGGGCCTTATTCTCTGAGGACGTAAAAACATGTGTCCTGCAGAGAATAAAGCCCCTCGGGCTGTGGACGTGACAGCTCCATGCTGTCAGTGTCCGCAGGTAGCCGACAGCATGGAGCTGTCATCCCGGGCTGCAGGGACCCCCCCCCCCCCCCCCGGCATTGCGATCGGCGCTATATCCAATGGATAGCGCAGATCGCAAAAAAGTAAATAAAAGTTGAAAAAAAGTTACATATTCAGCTGCCCTGATGAATCGGATCCATCGGAGCAGCTGAAATTACTTACCGAGGTCCGCCGCACTGCTCCCGCTCTCCCGATGCTCCGGGCCCCATAGTCATCCTTCTGCGCATGCGCGCCAGGCAGCATTAGTCAGCCGCATGCACAGAAGGCCCGGCGGCGCGGGAAATTTAAAATCCTGTAGGTAGCCGGGAGGCATGAGATGTCAGCGGGGACCGCGGTGAGCGGTCCCCGGTACCGCAATCGCCGTTATACAATGGATAACGGCGATCGCGGAAAAGTGAAAAAAAGTTTAAAAAAAAGAAAAGCTTCACCTCCCCTCATGGATCGGATCCATGAGGGAAGGTGAAAATACTCACCCCGCTTCCTCCATGTCCTCCGGCCGGTTTTCAGACCCCCCGCTGGCTTCTGCGATGTGCTGATGTGGCGCGCATGCGCAGAAGGCCGGCGAGCCCAGCAAATTCAAAATCTCCCTGCACCCGGCTGTCACAGTTAGCCGAGTGCAGGGAGATATGACTGGGGACCGCTGTATGTGGTTTCCAGTTATATGATCACCGTTATCCATCAGATAACGGTGATCATATAAAGTTAAAAAGTAAAAAAAAAAAAAAGTTAAAAGTTTATAAAGTAAAATTTTCATCTCCCCTTACGGATCGTATCCGTAAGGGGGGGATGAAATTATGTACCCAAGGTCCCCGGATTTGTTCCCTGATGGGATGTTCATCCGCGGACCTTACCCCAGCTTCTGCGCATGCGCCCGTCAGCATGATGGCGGACGCATGCGCAAAAGTGAAATATTGCCCAAGAAATTTAAAATCTCCCTGCTCCTGGCTACCAAAGGTAGCCAAGAGCCTGGAGATGTCACGGGGAGCCGCAGTATGCGGTTACTGGTCACGTGATCGCCGTTATCCAATGCATAATGGTGATCACGTAAAAGTTTTTTAAAAAGTGGAAGTTTCATCTCACCTCACCGATGCGATCGGGGCCAGGAGATCAAACATCTTCTCGGAGGCTTCCGCATTTGAATCCAGATGCGATTATCCTCCATGGACCCCTCCAGCTGCTGCTCATGCGCCCGCCGGCAAAATGCCGGAAACATTCGCAGGAGCTGTGGAGCCCAGGAAATTTTAAATCTCCTTGCTCCCAGCGACTAACGGTCGCTGAGTGCTTGGAGCAGTGACCGGAGACCTCGCTGAGCGGTCCCCGGTCACGTCATAAAGTAGCAATCTAACATTAGGCCGGTCACACATGACCAGAGAGGAATTACGGGTTCTGCATGCGCTTGATCAGCGGTAATCCACGGATCAATCGCATGCATTGGATTACACAATTCCCCCCAATTAGTGTGTCGGAATTACGTAATACACTCGCAGAAACAGAACACGGCATGCTATATTTTACCATGGATATCCGTGACCTAGAGCCCATTGTGCTCTATGACCGCGGATATACCCGCAGCCCATATGCAAACACATTGTGTACGGGCTGCGGGTACCCGGGTCATCTCTAAGCGACGGCGCGGGAAATAAAAACAAACAACGGTGTGCTGCGCATGACCGCCTGTGTGAGTAGACAGTTATGCGCAGTACATTACACGGCCATACGCAGGGTCACAGCCGGGCTCACAGCTGGAATCCGCTGCAGGCCTCGGCAAGCGGATTCCACCTACAGCCGTGTGAGCCCGGCGTTATTCAGACTGCTACCTGTAATCCGTAATTTACAAGAAGCCCCTGGAACGCTCGCCTTCATGCAGTTCCAGGAGCAGCTTGTTGAGCGCCTTCTCTGTGAGACCGCTGCACCGCAGCAAGATTACAAAGCCTCACAGAGCGCCACTTTTTACATCCCATACCTGCCGCTGAGGTTACAAAATACCCCCCAAAAAGCATGAGAGGAGGGGGGATACACGGTTTTCTTGCCCCATGTGCCCAACCCAGCCAGCCTCCGTAATTAACCCTGTCTTCGGACATAAAACGCAGTTTATATTATTACCTTTATCTAATATTTAGGGAATGCCAAAAAATGGGGATGGCGGTGGGGTGGGATTATTTTTAGGAAGTCAATTTTTTTTCCGTAAAAGTGGGCAATGGGGCCTGGAATTTATTCAGTTCTGCCCTGAAATCCAGCGGGCATTCCCTCCATTATGGTCGTAGCCATGTGTCCTATAAGTAGATTAGGGCCACAATGGATATGTTTCTGAACATGGGACAAACAGGGGTATCCATTTTGGGATGAAAGTCTTTATTCCTATGTACACTGTACAAAAAAAAACAGTTTTTAAATTGACAAAATTGCCAAAAAAATGAAAATCGTAATTTTTTCCTTCTGCTTTGCTTAGATTCATTCAAATACTGTGGGGTCAAAATACGCAGTACACCCCTAGATGAATTTGTTAAGGGGTCTAGTTCTCAAAATGGGAGTCATTTGTGGGGGTTCTCTATCGTTTTGGACGCTCAATGGCTCTACAAGTGGGCAATGGGGCCTGGAATTTATTCCGTTGTACCCTGAAATCCAACGGGTGCTCCTTCCATTATAGGCCTAGCCATGTTTTCTTTAAGTAGATTAGGGCCACAATGGGTATGTTTCTGAACACAGGACAAACGGGGGTATCCATTTTGGGGTGAACGTCTTCATTCCTATGTACACTGGACAAAAAAAAACTGTTTTTAAATTGACACAATTGCCAAAAAAATGAAAATCATAATTTTTTCCTTCTGCTTGGCTTAGATTCATTCAAAAACTGTGAAGTCAAAAAAGTTATCGTACCCCTAGATAAATTCGTTAAGGGGTCTACTTTTCAAAATGGGGTCACTTGTGGGGGTTCTCCATCGTTTTGGTCAGTCAATGGCTCTACAAGTGTGCAATAGGGCCTAAATCTCCTTCAAGCAAAATTTCTGTTCCGAAAGCCACCGGTTGCTCCTTTCATTTCGGGCCCCATTGTGCATCCAGACATAAGATTAGGGCCACAATGGGTATGTTTCTGAGCACAGGACAAACAGGGGTACCCATTTTGGGGTGTAAGTCTTCATTCATATATGTGCTGTACAAAAAAACTGCTTTTAAAATGACAGAATTACCAAAAAAATGAAAATCGTAATTTTTTTCCTTCTGCTTGGCTTAGGTTCATTCAAAAACTGTGAAGTCAAAAAAGTCATCGTACCCCTAGATAAATTCGTTAAGGGGTCTACTTTTCAAAATGGGGTCACTTGTGGGGGTTCTCCATCGTTTTGGTCACTCAATGGCTCTACAAGTGTGCAATAGGGCCTAAATCTCCTTCAAGCAAAATTTCTGTTCCGAAAGCCACCGGTTGCTCCTTTCATTTTGGGCCCCATTGTGCATACAGACGTAATACTAGGGCCACAATGGGTATGTTTCTGAGCACGGGACAAACAGGCTTATCCATTCTGGGGTGCAAATCCTCATTTTCATGTGTACTATAGAAAAAATTCCTGTCTTTAAAATGACATATTTGTAAAAATATGAAATTTTAGTTTTTCTCTTCTAAATTGCATTGACTCCTAAAAAAAAACTGTGGGGTTAAAACACTCATGACACCCCTCAGTGAATACGTTAAGGGGTGTAGTTTTTAAAATGGGGTCATTTGTGGGGCTATCCATCATTTTAACTCCTATGAGCCTTTCCAATCTTGGCTTGGTGTAGGAAAACAAAGTGTTCCTCAAAATGCTGAAAGGTAATGTTAAATTTGTACATCTCCTAAATGGTTAAAAAAAAAAGAAAGTTTTTCCAATGTGCACCCAAAATAAAGTAAATGGATGGAAATATATATCTTAGCAAAAATTTCTATATTATGTTTGCACATATTTGAGATATTGCAGTTGGAAATGTGAAAAAATGAGGGTTTTTTTCAAAATTTTCCCAATTTTGGCGCTTTTAATAAATAAACACAAATTCTATCGGCCTGTGGCGAAAAAACAATGTCAGAATCGCTTGGATATGCAAAACCTTTCTGGTGTTTTTCCATGCTAAATTGACACGTGTCAGATTTGCAAAATTTGGCCTGGTCATTAAGGCGCAAACAGGCTTGGTCACTAAGGGGTTAAAGAGACACTGTGATCACCTTTGAGACCCATAAATGTTTATAGGGCTCAAAGGTGATGGAACGGCTAGTCAGGGGAGCCTTGTTCCAGGGCTGTGTCCCCGCGAAGTCCAGGTGCATCGGCAGCTTGACTCTTTCTGCACGTGCATGTCCCATAAAGAAGAACAGAAAGAGTCATGCTGCTGGCACAATGGGAACACAGCACTGGAATGGAGCACTCCCTGGACTCCCTGTTCCATCACCTTTTGAGCCCCATAACATATGTGATGTTTGTTTCCCTTTAAAGTAAGGATCCCTAGTGGTCTAGAACTTTTAGGGCATTACTATTAGAATCCCTGATGTGTTAGGACAGTGAAGGGGATAGTGTCATATTTGGTCATTTAAAGTAGTGCTTTCCTACTCCAGTTTTCAAGACCCCCCCAACAGGTTATGTTTTCAGGATTTCCATAGTATTGCACGGGTCATTATTGTCGGTACCTTATACATTGCCACAGGGGTCTCATTATAGGATATCCTTAAAACATAACTCGTTGAGGACTAGAGTTGGCAAACACTGGTCTAGAGCAAGGAACAAATTATTGTCAGAATCCCTGGTGGGCTAGGAGAGTGAAGACGTTAATATTAAAGTTAATATTAATATACCTGGTGGTTTAGGGAATACGTAGAGCATCGCACAGGACCTGATCTTTTGGAGATGCTCTGATCCAGTGATCTAGTCTTGGCCCCTTGTCAAAGTCACTCAGACCTGATAGGTTGTCCCGTGCTTTTACATGCAACGACCTGTTGCGAGCAGACACAGGAAAGATCATCAGTAGTGAATTGAAGTAGAGCAGGCTGGGGATTGTTCCTGCCGCCAATCACAGTTAACAGCCAGTCGTTCATCTATGAACGACTGTGGGCTAATCCATTGATCAGTTTTTATGCAGGCAACCGATAATTGAATTTATCGTTCATGGTGCATGTATTTAGATTGAACGATAATTGTTCAAATTCTCGATGATTACGGGAATCTGAACAATTTCTCAGCCCGTGTAAAAGCACCTTCAGGCTTGTTCATTTTTCCTGCTTCTGTCACTTGCAGCCTATTACATTTCACTACTTGGCAGGCACCATAATTATAAGGTAATCAATGTTATTTACTTTTTTAAATAATTTTAATGTTATGGCTAATCGGTAAGTACTAAAAGTTATTATCAGCTCCAGTTTTCGTTATAGTGATAATGTGAACCAGGAGCTTAACTATAGGGTATGTAGCGGATGCGATTGCACCCGGGCCCGGGAGCCTTAGGAGGCCCATAAGACCTTACCGGTACTAGTGCAGTATGTCTCCACCGGAAGTGGGCTCGGCTGCAGCTAACACCCAAGGAGTGACCTGGGCGTTACCTGGAGCTGAGCTCACTTCTCAAAAGCTCCGAGCTCAGAGAGCTGGCTGTTACTGATAGCCGGCCTCCCGCTGCATCAGCAGGTAAAGGCTTCACAGAGGGAGGGAGCTCCCTCTGTTTTGGTCATCAGACCCCCACAATGTAATGACGGAGGCCCGATGGGCTGTCATGGCAACAGGATGCCAGATACAGGTGTCCTGCCTTGCCATCAGCCCAGAGATGCACGAGCTCCGGCAGCGGGAGCCGGCTGTTATTGATATCCGGCCTCCCATTGCATCAGCATGGGGTGCATCGGAGCAGTGACCACCGTTGTTAAGCCCTTACATGCCATGATCTATGTAGATCGCAGCATGTAAAGTGTTTACAGAGGGAGGGAGCTCCCTCTGTTTTGTCACTGGACCCTCGCAACATAATAGCAGAGGGCCGACAGGTTGTCTTGGTAACAGGATGCTAGATACCGGTGTCCTGCTTTGCCATTGCCTATGATGCAGCGGGAGGCCAGCTATCAGTAACAGCTGGCTCCCTCTGAGCTTGGAGCTTTTGGGAAGTGGGCTCAGCTCCAGGTAATGCCATTGTCACGCCCTGGGCATTAGCTGCAGCTGAGCCCACTTCCGGTGGAGACATACTGCACTAGTACCAACCTTTCTTCTCCATATAGAGAGCCCAGTACTATAAATAAACCATTATAGTTGGGGGCCTTGTTACAGATTTTGCATTGGGGCCCAGAAGCTTCAAGTTATGCCTCTGATGTGAACACACGGGTCTGATAATGGTGGGGTTTTCTGGATTTCCCTGCTTGCACCTGACATCCTTAACGCCCAGGAAGCACAAGGGTTAAATAGAGCCAATGTCTGTGAGTGCGCCCCTGTGTGAAGCTGTGACTGTATGTAGACGCCTCCACATCTGTGTTCTGGGGTGGGGGCTGAATATCACTTAATTAGGAGAAATCTCAGGACAAGTTAAGAGTTTCCATTGATGCAGGCTTTATATACAGGACAATTACCGAGGCTGGATAAGAATGTCACAGGATGTGAATGCAGCAAGGAGCCCCCCACATGTGAATCGTCCCATGTCATTCAGCTGTAACAGAATAGAACAGTTCCATTGTGAACACAGCTGAGAAAGGAGTTCTACAGGAAGGTATTGTAAAATAAAATGATGTGCCCCCTCACACTGCCATTTTACACTTCACATTAATACTCTCTATTAATTTATTTTCATATTATTTACAATTACTCGTAATCCTGATATCATCAACAATTTAACAATTTAATATTATCAGAGCATACATTAAACTTTTTGCTATGCTCTATGATTGTCCCAAATCAGGCATACAGCTATTAAGAGTAGAGAGGCAGCAGACCCTGGTGCATAAGAGTGTCAGAGGGACCTTCAGCCAAATAGGAAGATACCGAAGAAATATTATTTATGGCATATGTTGACACTATGTACAAATGTATAACTGCTATAATACTGTCCCCCATGAACAAGAATGTAATTACTTTTTTACTGCACCCTATTTCTAAGGATATAACTACTATAATGCTGCCCACTATGTTCTACCGGTATAATAGTGTCCCCTATGTATAACTACTACCGGTATACTAGTGTCCCCTATGTATAAGAATATAACTACTAGAATACTGTCCACTAGGTTCAAGAATATACTACTATAATACTGCTCCTATGTACAAGAATTTAACTACTATAATACTGATCCTATCTACAAGAATATAACGACTATAATACTGCCCCCTATGTACAAGAATATAACTACTATAATACTGCTCCCTATGTACAAGAATATAACTAGTATAATACTGCCCCAATGTACAAAAATATAACTACTATAATGCTATCCTCCATGTACAAGAGTATAACTACTATAATACTGCTCCTATGCACAAGAATATAACTACTATAATACTGCTCCCTATGTACGAAAATATAACTAGTATAATACTGCCTCCTATGTACAATAATATAACCACTATGAAACGGCTCCCTATGTACAAGAATATAACTACTATAATATTGCCCCCTTATGTACAAGAATATAACTACTATAATACTGCTCCCTCTGTACAAGAATATCACTACTATAATACTGTCCCCTATGTACAAGAATATTACTACTATAATACTGCCCCCTATGTACTAGAATATAACTACTATAATACTGTCCACTATGTATTATAATATAACTACTATAATGCTATCCTCCATGTACAAGAATATAACTACTATAATACTGCCCCCTATGTACAAGAATATCACTACAATAATACGGTTTCCTATGTAAAAGAATATAACTACTATAATACTGCCCCAATGTACAAAAATATAACTACTATAATGCTATCCTCCATGTACAAGAGTATAACTACTATAATACTGCTCCTATGCACAAGAATATAACTACTATAATATTGCCCCCTTATGTACAAGAATATAACTACTATAATACTGCTCCCTCTGTACAAGAATATCACTACTATAATACTGTCCCCTATGTACAAGAATATTACTACTATAATACTGCCCCCTATGTACTAGAATATAACTACTATAATACTGTCCACTATGTATTATAATATAACTACTATAATGCTATCCTCCATGTACAAGAATATAACTACTATAATACTGCCCCCTATGTACAAGAATATCACTACTATAATACGGTTTCCTATGTAAAAGAATATAACTACTATAATACTGCTCCCTATGTACGAAAATATAACTACTATAATACTGCTCCTATGTATAAGAATATAACTACTATAATACTGCCCCTACGTACAAGAATATAACTACTATAATACTGCCCTCTATGTACAAGAGTATAACTACTATAACACGACCCTCTATGTACAAGAATATAACTACTATAATACTGTCCTCTATGTACAAGAATATAACTACTATAATACTGCTTCTATGTACAAGAATATAACTACTATAATACTGCTCCCTATGTACAAAAATATAACTACTATAATACTGCCCATGTACAAGAATATAACTACTATAATACTGCCCCCTATGTGCAAGAATATAACTACTATAATACTGCCCCATATGTACAAAAATATAACTACTATAATACTGCTCCCTATGTACAAGAATATCACTACTATAATACTGTCCCCTATGTACAAGAATATTACTACTATAATACTGCCCCCTATGTACTAGTATATAACTACTATAATACTGTCCACTATGTATGTCCACTACTATAATGCTATCCTCCATGTACAAGAATATAACTACTATAATACTGCTCCTATGCACAAGAATATAACTACTATAATACTGCTCCCTATGTACGAAAATATAACTACTATAATACTGCTCCTATGTATAAGAATATAACTACTATAATACTGCCCCAATGTACAAAAATATAACTACTATAATGCTATCCTCCATGTACAAGAGTATAACTACTATAATACTGCTCCTATGCACAAGAATATAACTACTATAATACTGCCCCCTATGTACTAGAATATAACTACTATAATACTGTCCACTATGTATGTCCACTACTATAATGCTATCCTCCATGTACAAGAATATAACTACTATAATACTGCCCCCTATGTACAAGAATATCACTACTATAATACGGTTTCCTATGTAAAAGAATATAACTACTATAATACTGCCCCAATGTACAAAAATATAACTACTATAATGCTATCCTCCATGTACAAGAGTATAACTACTATAATACTGCTCCTATGTACAAGAATATAACTACTATAGTACTGCCCCTACGTACAAGAATATAACTACTATAATACTGCCCTCTATGTACAAGAATATAACTACTATAATACTGCCCCCTATGTACAAGAGTATAACTACTATAATACTGCCCCTATGTACAAAAATATAACTACTATATTACTGCCCCTGTGTACAAGAATATAACTACTATAATACTGCTCCTATGTAAAAGAATATAACTACTATACTGCTACCCCCTCTGTACAAGAATATAACTACTATAATACTGCCCCTATGTACAAGAATATAACTACTGTAATACTGCCCCCTATGTACAAGAATATAACTACTATAATACTGCCCCCTATGTACAAGAATATAACTACTATAATACTGCCCCCTATGTACAAGAATATAACTACTATAATACTGCCCCCTATGTACAAGAATATAACTACTATAATACTGCCCCCTATGTACAAGAATATAACTACTATAATACTGCCCCCTATGTACAAGAGTATAACTACTATAATACTACTCTCTATGTACAAGAATATAACTACTACAATACTGCCCCCTATGTACAAGAATATAACTACTATAATACTGCCCCCTATGTACAAGGATATAACTACTATAATACTGCCCCTATATACAAGAATATAACTACTATAATACTGCCCCCTATGTACAAGAGTATAACATGGTTAAGAACAGAGCAATCCACTGACACAGTTGCACCTGTTAAGTGTTCAACTATTGGGGTACCCACTTCTGCATTGCTGTACACCTGTTATTTATGCTAGTGACACCAGGCCTTTCTTGCACCTGCTCACTAAATTTTCCCCCTTTCTACAGTATAATTCCCCCCTGTAATTACAGTCCGTAGAGGGCAGATTGTAACATTATAAAACCCACAGACAATCGTCTTTCCCTTTTCCTGTCTGTTTTGCTCCTGTGAGTTGTTTTTCAGCCGAGTTCCATGAAATGAATAATTAGGAGTGTCTACCATCAGCACACGTCTCGCTGGCTTGGACTTAACGATTAAAGGGGGGCTCAGTATTATTACTTTTTTCTTTAATAAGGAATTGTGTGGGATAAAGGATTTGGGCCTTGAGCTCGTCCCACCTCTACTTCTAGAAATACAAGGGCAATAAAACCTGTCCACGGAGCCGGTGGGAGAAGATAAGAAATGAATATAATGCATTTCCTTCCCCCCTCCTAAGTTCACTGAGGACATTTGGCTTGTCTGAATCTCTCGCTCGCTGTGCGTCTCGGCTTGAGATTGCCTTGCAGAAAAACACTCTGAATGCAGCATATGGCGTGATAAAATACTAAATTCTGCCGTTATTCCATATTAAAGTGAACTCGCCGCAACACAGCAATAGAGGTGGAAGGAGACATCTCACAAATGAAAACGCGTGAGCCAAAATGTTCTTCATAGCCCCATAATTAGTCTGGGAATGTACAACCCCTCTCTTATTATACATTTTCAAACTCACAATGCCAATTTGGTTAATAGATTCATGAATTTTAAAGGTCCACAGCAGATTAGATGTACTGATTCCTTTACTTGGGAACAGCTCACTGGATACAGGCCAAAAACCTTCAGCGACCCGCGGCCCAACCCCATTGAAGACAAACACCGCATGACTTAGGATGAGATGGCCAGAACAGCCTCTTTATTAATAAAATATATTAACAATATTAACATTTTTATATAAATAACTGCATAATACACACAGTAAATAACCTCAGGAAGGAGTCTTTGAAGGTCCACCATTGTTAACATATTCAACTTCAGCACCTCCTCTTCGACCCTCAGCTACAGTTCACCATTTCGAGAGCATTTCCAGCTGAATGTTGGCCAAATTATAGTCCTGCTGAGACCTCAGACCAGTAGGGACACCCTCCAGTAAAATTACGACATATCATTATAACTTGATGGGCCTCCATTCAAGACCAAATTGCCTCCTTCAAAGATCCGGTTCCTGGGACACCACAAACTTCTCTCCCTTTATGTTGGGTAGGAAAAATCTCTCTACTTGGCCTACTGATGACCGCTGTACTCTTCCCTGCGATTAAATACATATCCTCTCCCCAACCCACCTACCCACCAATCAGGTAAGTGTAAGACCCTGGCCTCACCATACCCCTCCCTATAACTGCAACTCTACCAACACCTCCCCCTACCCTACATGCCTCACATGCCCCAATTTAAACCCCTGCACTGCTATCCTAGTAAACTAACTGGGCTCCATCTGCATCCCTCCCAAGTCGTGAGGCCTTTACTTGAGCTGTGCTTCAATTCTGGCCTATGCATTCCATTCCTTGAAGGCAATAGGATGCAGTTGTGGACCTCTGTCTGAAGGATGGCCAATTTGATTCAATAAAATATGACCACTCAAATCATCCCTCAAATATGGAAGCCCCCACATCCCATTAGATTATTAGATTCCCAATTGAAAACACAAGGATTCTTGAGCATTAATCAGATATCTATGGGTAATTAACTGAACTGTAGCACACAATATCAATCAGCTGTTGCCAAGGCACATACTTTCTTGAGGTACATAGAAGAGAGATAAGATGTACTTGATAAAATCACAGAAGGTGTCCATACTTACTGGTATACTGATATAAAATACAAGGACAGGTCCAGACATCACATCTCACAGCATGCAGACAGGCAGATTGCTATATGGAGGAGCATTGCACAGGTCACATACTTACCATATATTGGGGGGCTGCTTAGTACTATACTTGCACACAGATAAGACATACAAAGGGTGCCAGACCAACTTATACGTGTAGTTACAGCCTACTAATGACAGCACACACTATTCAGCCCGGAGATTGCCTTGCATCTCACAAATAATGTTAGTATAGGGACTCACAAGAAAATGAGGACCCTTGACGTGGATTATGAGCTTGCATACTTTGGCCAAAATATTAACCAATACCTTGTATTAGCCTGTATTTATTATTTTTGCAATAAGCGGCTGGCTTTGCATACTGGGGGAGCTGGGGTGTCAGTGCCAGTGGGGTTCACTTGGGAGGTGCAAGACAGTCAGTGCGCCAGGCTTCATCGTATGTGGCGTCATTAATAGGCTGTAAAGCTGCATAGTGCACTACACATCGGTGGGATTGACACGCTTATATATGTGCAAGTATAATACTAAGCAGCCCCCCAATATATGGTAAGTATGTGAGTGGTTGTTTATCAGTATGTTGCACCAGTACAATGCTCCTCCATGTAGCAATCTGCCCCTCTGCATGCTGTGAGATGTGGTTCAATAGCTGCCCTTGTATTATGTATCAGTATAGCAGTAAGTATGGCCGTCTTCTGTGACTTATTTGTATATTCCTAGAAAGATCAAACATGAAATATTAGTACTAAATATTTATATCCAGGGTCTCAGAGATCTCTCTACTGCTCTTTTTATACCCGGACTAGTAAATATGACTTGTCTAGAGAAATCTAAGAGTAAAGATCAAGTGAAGGAGTTAAAAGAGGCTTTCACTGTAAGGCCTTCCTTACACAGGCGTTTTTGTACAGAGTTTAGCGCTGCCTTTTCAGCGCTGCACTAAACGCTGTACAATGCTCCCATTCATTTCAGTGGGGCTGCTCACACAAGCGTCAAGACGCAGTGTCTTCGAGGCTGTGCTTTGACAGCGATGCATGTTCTATCTTTGGCCGTTTTTATCCCTGTGTCGCCCATTGAACTGAATGGGCAGTGTTTTCAGCGCTGCTTAAAATGTGGCACAATTTGGTACCACGTTTTTGGCAGCGCTAAACACAAGCGCTTGCTGCACTACCTAAAATTTCTCACCTAGCTGGCGCCATCGGGGTCCCTGCCACTGCTCTCCAGAGCTCCGGGCAGGCTGCTGGGCACTTTTCAAGGTGACAAAACATCTATTGCTAGTGTCAGGGATTGAAGTCCCCACCTCCCAGCAAGAGATGGCTTTGATTGGTTCAGGAGTGCCGGCTCCGCCAATCAGAGCCAGCGCTCGATGCACCAATAACAGCCATTTAATGAATGGCTGTGGTTGATGCATCCAGCGCTGGCTGCGATTGGATCAGCCTTCTGACACTCAGCGGACTCAGCCAATCAGAAAAATCTCATGTGCTGGAGTTGGGATCTTCAAACCGGGAGTTCCAGAAAACAGTGGCAGGGACCCGGACAGCGGCAGCTAGGTGAGTATTGATATTTTTTTTTTCAGCATCTTTGGCTGCGTTTTCAGCAAATGCCTGTGTGAGGGAGGCCTTAGAGCAGTCACACTATGAAACTCTTTGCCACCGTTTCGGCGTTTACAAATTAACGCCTTTTTCAAGCTAACATATATATGACTACTTTTAGATCATATGTTAGCTTGAAAAGGGCGTTAATTTGTAAACGCCGAAACGCGTTGCTTGTAATATTTGGTGATTGTATTCGCTATTTGTATTTTAATATCATTCCATTTTTTGGACAATATCATGAAACCTTTGATTGTTTTGACACTGAACCAAGGGGTGATTATTATTAAAACCTGTTTGTTGGAGCGCGGAAGGTCTTTTCTCCCTTGGATGTATATTACAGAGATAGATAGATATCATTAGAGAAATTATAAATGAATAGTCCTATTATATAAGTATGTGTTATATAACTATACATATATTTCCAGGATTATTACAAATGATCTTCCCGATGTGAAGAACTCATAACTCACATTTAATTTTTAAAAACTTGCTAATAAAATCATCCTGAGGATTCATTTTTAGGTGTTCCTGTTGAGTAATTCCAAGGAATCCACAAAGCTCTTTTCCATCCAAAATAAATAAGAACCGGGGAGTGTTCAGGTGGCGGGAAATTGGATTGGAAAGCAAAAAAGGGTAACTAAACTTTCTAAAAACTTTTGACATGTCATAGTGACAAATCAAAAGTTTTCATCGTTGGGTGTCTGGGTGCTGAGACCCCCATCAATCGCTAAAATGGACAGGCAGAAGCATTCATCTTAGCACTGTGCCTGTTGGGCTGTTTCCATCACCAGAGTGATGTATGGGCATCATAGGAAGTCTGTGGAGCCTATACATCGCTCACAGTGTCAGGCAAACAGGCACAGCACTCAGATGAGTGCTTCTACCCATTTTAGCGATTGGTAGGGGTCTCAGCAACACGAACACCCAACAATCGGAACTTCTGATGTGTCACTATGACGTTTCAGAAGTTTGTAAAAGGTTTAGTTACCCTTTAAAAAGTTTCAGAACTTTTCCTCTATTTACAGAAGACTGGCCCGCTAATAGTTGACCTGGGAGGAGAGGGTTCCTGCTAAAGATTTCCTGAGAATGTCTAATATTTGGACTCAGTTCTGAGGTTTTATTTGCAGATAATATTTTCAGAGATGGACACAGGCGTAGGATAATGTTATAGACTATGCAAAAACCTCAATTTCTGCCTTCTATTCCACTGACTTTTGAGCACACACCACAGATCTGGGGTGATGGATCAGAGCTGCTGTAATTAGAATAGTCCCCACAGACAGTCTGCAAGCAGCACCTAGGTCCTGGTATTAGCAAGACCATTTTATCATTAATGTAGTCCCTTGTAAATTCCTCTTATATTTTAGCTTCCAATGAAATAACGAAACAGTTATGTTGGAAAGTTGGCGGCTGCACCATCAATTTGCAACTTGGGGCTCTCGGGTTCATATTTGACTATGAGAAACATCTAAATGAAATTAATCCTCTGATGAAATTGTACTTATATACAGTAGACATTTTAGGCAAGTAGAGCATCAGTGAAAAGCATGGAAGAGAGACAGAGAAGTAGCCTGATGATTTGAAATATCCTAAACGACCGCCCTACAATGTGATCACGCAGTGACGTCTGGGTGTCGTGGCAGCATGGAGCTCTCTGAAGGCCTCCAGGGCTGCCATGAATGTTTACCTAGTAAGACTTGCCAGTGACTAGAGATGAGCGAGTATACTCGATAAAGCAAACTACTCGAGCGAGTAGTGCCTTATTCGAGTACCTGCCCGCTTGTCTCTAAAGATTCGGCTGCCGGGGTGGGTGAGAGGTGAGTTGTGGCGGTGAGCAGGGGTTTGCGGGGGGCAGAGAGGGAGAGAGAGATCTCCCCTCCGTTCCTCCCTGCTCCCCCCCCCCCCCCCCCGCTGCTCCCCGCCCCCCGCTGGCACCCGAATCTTTAGAGACGAGCGGGTAGGTACTCGAATAAGGCCCTACTCGCTCGAGTAGTTTGCCTTATCGAGTATGGTCGCTCATCTCTACATCTTAGGGACACATCTTAATAGGATGCCTGTTAGCTTATAGTATAATGCAATACCATAGTATTGCTTTATAATGTACAAGAAATTATGGAACTTAAAAAAAGTGAAAATTTGTAAACTAAAGATTTTTTAATTGTTAGAAAAAGTGAAGAATATTAAAAGGTTAAAAAAACTATATTCATGTACTTGTTGTGACTTTACAGGCGGACTACCCTTGTTCTATGGCAGAAAGTATCGTGCTATAGAATACCAAGGGAAAAGACTCTTCATCAAAGGACACCGTGTATCGTCTGAAATAATTTCCATCTAATATGTTTGATGTATAAGGTGTTACATGCCGATTTAACTATTGGGAATGCGAGCGAGGGGGGGGGGGGCAGAAGAGAGTTAGAAATGTAAAGTTATGTTTACAAAAAAATGTCAACACTCTCAATAAAAATTATAATAAATAAGGTAATTTAAAGAAATTAAAATTTGTATTGTCGCTTCTTTGAAATTACAATTTATTTAAATATCACATTATTAATTCTGCATGTTGATTCATGTCAGAAAAAAATGCAATGCCAGAATTCTGCTTTTTGGCACTCCATCTCCAAGAAAATAATTGAACAAAAAGTTATCAAAAGGTTATATATACCCCCAAAATCTATCAATAAAAACTACAGTTTAGTTCGGGCTCACATGGTGGGATTTATGAATCCCATAACCAGAAAGTGATGTTGTATGAGCAGTGGAGGACTGCGGGAAGCGCATCGGAGCTGTGGAGAGCAGAGGGAGGGACCTGGACTGAACCTGCTAGGTAAGCATAAAAAGACCTCTGTTGATCTAAAAATTATGTAAGACAGAGTCTTATTTTGGGGGAAACACAATACTTACATTATTGTGCATATGGACAGCATTATAGTAGTTATATTCTTGTATATAGGAGGCAGTATTATAGTAGTTATATTCTTGTACATAGGGGGCAGTATTATAGTAGTTATATTCTTGTACATAGGGGGCAGTATTATAGTAGTTATATTCTTGTACATAGGGGGCAGTATTATAGTAGTTATATTCTTGTACATAGGAGCAGTATTATAGTAGTTATATTCCTGTACATAGGGAGCAGTATTATAGTAGTTATATTCTTGTACATAGGAGCAGTATTATAGTAGTTATATTCTTGTACATAGGGACAGTATTATAGTAGTTATATTCTTGTACATAGGGGGCAGTATTATAGTAGTTATATTCTTGTACATAGGGACAGTATTATAGTAGTTATATCCTTGTACATAGGGACAGTATTATAGTAGTTATATCCTTGTACATAGGGACAGTATTATAGTAGTTAAATTCTTGTAAATAGGAGGTAGCATTACTGTAGTTATATACTTGTACATAGGGAGCAGTATTAGGGGCGCCCACCCACTGGCGATTTTTTTTCCCTGCGAAATTCGCAGCATTTTTTTCTCTGCAGGGGTCTATGGGACTTGTAATGTTAAAATCGCGATCGCGCAAAATCGCGATTTCGCGGTAAATTGCGATTTTGCGCGTTCGCGATTTTAACATTACAAGTCCCATAGACCCCTGCAGAGAAAAAAATGCTGCGAATTTCGCAGGGAAAAAAATTGCCAGTGGGTGGGCGCCCTTATAGTAGTTACATTCTGTACATAGGGGCAGTATTATAGTAGTTATATTCTTGTACATAGGGGACCGCATTATAGTAGTTATATTCTGTACATAGGGGCAGTATTATAGTATTTATATTCTCGTACATAGGGGGCAGTATTATAGTTGTTCTATTCTTGTACATAGGAGCCAGTATTATAGTAGTTATATTCTTGTACATTGGGGGCAGTATTATAGTAGTTATATTCTTGTACATAGGGGGCAGTATTATAGTAGTTGTATTTGTATACCTAGGGGGATGTATTACAGTAGCTATATTCTTGTACATAGGGGCAGTATTATAGTAGTTATATTCTTGTACATAGGGGACCGCATTATAGTAGTTATATTCTGTACATAGGGGCAGTATTATAGTATTTATATTCTTGTACGTAGGGGGCAGTATTATAATAGCTATATTGTTGTACATAGGGGGCAGCATTATAGTAGTTATATTCTTGTGCTTGGAGGCCAGTATTATAGTAGTTATGTTCTTGTACATAGATGGCACTATTATAGTAGTTATGTTCTTGTACATGGAGGGCAGTATTATAGTAATTATATTCCTGTACATAGGAGCAGTATTATAGTAGTTACATTCTGGAACATATGGGGCAGTATGATAGTAGTTATATTCTTGTACATAGAGGCAGTATAATAGTAGTTATATTCTTGTACATAGGAGACAATATTATAGTAGTTATATTCTTGGACATAGGGGCAGTATTATATAGTTATACTCTTGTATAAAGCGACATTATTATAGTAGTAATATACTTGTACATAGGTGGGCAGTATTATAGTTGTTACATTTTTGTATATAATAATCTTTATTTGTATAGAACCAACTTGTTCCGCAAAGCCTTTTATTTATTGGCAGTAGTATAGTAGTTATATTCTTGTACATAGGGGTAGTATTATAGTAGTTATATTCTTGTACATAGGGAGCAGTATTATAGTAGTTATATTCTGGTACATAGGCGGCAGAATCATAATAGCTATATTCTTGTACATGGGAGGCAGTATATTAGTAATTATATTCCTGTACATAGGAGCAGTATTATAGTAGTCATATTCTTGTACATAGAGGGCAGTATTTTAGTAGTTATATTCTTGTACATAGGAGGCAGTATTATATAGCTGTACTCTTGTAAATTGGAAACACTATTATAGTAATTATATTCCGGTACATAGGAGCAGTATTATAGTAGTCATATTCTTGTACATAAAGGCATTATAGTAGTTTTATTCTTGTACATAGGGAGCAGCATTATAATAGTTAGATTCTTGTACATAGGGGGCAGTATTATAGTAAATATATTCTGGTACAGAGGGGGCAGTATTGTAGTAGTTATATTTTTCTACAGAGAATCAGTATTATAGTAGTTATATTCTTGCACAGAGGAGACAGTATTATCGTAGTAAGATACTTGTACATAGGGGCAGTACTATATAGTTATACTCTTGTATATAGGTACATTATTATAGTAGTAATATACTTGTACATATAGGGGCAGTATTATATTAGTTATATTCTTGTACATAGGGGGCAGTATTATGGTAGTTATAGTCTTGTACATAGGGGGCAGTATTATAGTAGTTATATTCTTGTACATAGGGGGCAGTATTGTAGTAGTTATATTCTTGTACATAGGGGGCAGTATTATAGTAGTTATATTCTTGTACATAGGGGGCAGTATTATAGTAGTTATATTCTTGTACATAGGGAGCAGTGTTATAGTAGTTATATTCTGGTACATAAGGGGCAGAATCATAATAGCTACATTCTTATACATAGGAGGCAGTATATTAGTAATTATATTCCTGTACATAGGAGCAATATTTTAGTAGGTATATTCTTGTTCATAGGGGCCAGTATTATAGTAGTTATATTCTTGTACATAGGAGGCAGTATTATAGTAGTTATATTGTTGTACATAGGAGGCAGTATTATAGTAGTTATATTACTGTACATAGGGGCAGTATTATATAGCTGTACTCTTGTAAATTGGAAACACTATTATAGTAATTATATTCCTATACATTGGAGCAGTATTATAGCAGTCATATTCTTGTACATAGGTGGCAGTATAATACTAGTTATTTTCCTGTACATAAAGGCAGTATTATAGTAGTTTTATTCTTGTACATAGGGGGCAGTATTATAGTTTTTATATTCTTTTACTTAGGAGCGGCATTATAGTAAACATATTCTTGTACATAGAGGTTAATATTACAGTAGTTATATTATTGTACATAGGGAGCAGTATTATAATAGTTATATCCTTGTACATAGTGGCAGTATTATAGTAGTTATATTCTTGTACATAGTGGCAGTATTATATCAGTTATATTCTTGCACATAGGGAGCTGCATAATACTAGTTATATTCTTGTACATAGCGGGCAGTATTATAGTAGTTATATTCATGTACGCAGGAGGCAGTATTATAGTTGTTATGTTCTTGTATCCTCCTTATATAGGGGGCAGTAATATAGTAGGTATATTATTGTATACAGAAGGCAGTATTATAGTAGTTATATTTTTGTACATAAGGGGCAGTATTATAGTAGTTATATTTTTGTACATAGGGAGCAGCATTATAATATATTCTTGTACATAGGGGGCAGTATTATAGTAGTTATATTCTTGTACATAGGGGGCAGTATTATAGTAGCTATATTCATGTACATAGGAGGCAGTATTAAAGTAGTTATATTTCTGTACAGAGAAGCAGTATTATAGTAGTTATATTCTTGTACATAGGAGGCAGTATTTTAGTAGTTATATTTTTGTACATAGTGGCATTATTATAGTAGTTATATTCTTGTACATAGGGGGTAGTATTATAGTAGTGATATTCTTGTACATAAGTGCCAGCATTATATTAGTTTTATTCTTGTACATAGGGGGCAGTATTATAGTAGTTATATTCTTGAACATAGGGGGCAGTATTATAGTTCTAATATACTTGTACATACGGGGCGATATTATAGTTGTTCTATTCTTGTACATAGGAGGGTAGTATTATAATAGTTATAGTCTTGTGCATAGGGGGGCAGTATTATAGTAGTTATATTCTTGTATATATGGGGTAGTATTATAGTAGTTATATTCTTGTACACAGGAGGCAGTATTATAGCAGTTATATTCTTGTACACAGGGGGCAATATTATAGTAGTAATATACTTGTACATAGGGGGGCAGTATTATAATTCTTATATTCTTGTACCTAGGGTGTAGTATTATAATAGTTATAGTCTTGAACATAGGGGGCAGTATTATAGTAGTTATATGCTTGTACACAGGAGGTAGTATTATAGTAGTTATAGTCTTGTACATAGGAGCAGTGCTATTGTAGTTAAATTCCTGTACATTGGGGGCAGTATTATAGTAGTGATATTCTTGTACGTAAGACGCAGTGTTATAGAATTTATATTTTTGTATATAGGGGCAGCGTTATTGTAGTTATATTCTTGAAGATAGGGGCAGAATTTTAGTAATTATATTCTTTTTCATAGGGGATAGTTTTATAGTAGCTATATTCTAAAATATAGTAGTCTTTATAATTTTTTATTAAAGGGTCAGTGTTATAATAGGCAGGTTGGTGCTCAAATTAATAGTCACTTTTCTTGCTTCTCGCCCTCTGGCTCAGGAAAATTGTATTACGCAACAGGAGACAACACTGGGCACTTGTGGGTCGATGGGAGGTATATTCAGAATAACATTAGCATAGCTTTATTTTCTTTGTTTTTATCCTGTTCCTTGATGCTCACACCAGTATCTGCTGGAATCACCCTATAATGAACCTGTACCTCATCTGCCCTTCTGTCAAAGCCCTGCAATACGTAAATAGAAAGTAAATCCTTGCTGCCCTCAGACAAGGAACTGTGAAATGTATCGCAATGTGGCATGGAAAAATAGAAACGCCGGCCTCCTGTTTCATCCTAAGTGAGTCTGTGACATCCGTCGTGAACTATTCCAGCCACGTTGTCTGTACAGCGACTTTCATAAATGTTCACATATATAGACTTGTTTCACATGCAGTTTTTTGCGGCATTTTCTTTGCTAGTTAAAGAAGACACAATGAATTTCATTCATTTTTTACAAGAGATTTTTTTTTAGACACACATTTTTATCATCCGTTTTTTCAGTATAGTTAATGGAAAAAAGGCCAAATGAGCAAAAATATCCAGCTAGAATAATAAAAACTGCCACAAAATAGGCACTAATTAGTAGTGTGTTTCTTAACTCCCTATTGCCCTACAACTAACATCCAGCTGGACAACACACAGATGGGATGTCCATGTGTTGCCCAATAAGACTGCCCCCAAGAATCACAGGTGCAACGTTTTATACATCCGTGTGCATGTACCCGAATGTGGGAGTTTTCCGTAGTAGTTTATGCCGCGGCCATATGTAAGCTGTATGTGAATAGAAAGCTATGAAACTCACTTCAAACATTCTATTTTTGTGGCGTTTTCCCTCAGTTCTGGTGCATTTTTGGGTCAATTTTTTTGCCTTTTTTTTCAAATGCAGCAGGTTCTAGGTCTGGCATTTTTTCAAGTGTTTTCTGTAGATTTCTTTAGAGACAAATGGCACGTCTGTATAAAAAAAGCCAGCCAAAAAAACTTTTTAAGGGAATGTTCACACATAGCAGGAAATGGTATGGATTTTCCACGAAATCAGCATCATTTCCGCGTCACCCTTTCAATAGAAGGTGTGAAGTCTGCTGCGGATCCGCACCAAAATCTTCTGAAAAGAGATCAGCCAGTGAAGGAGTTTACTTGTTCTTTGGCTAATCTTTTGCACATTTTCCTAGGATGACTATCAGGGAAAGAAACGTTTACAATGATCAGAGGGGCAAACTGAGCAAGATCCAAAATGCACAGTGCTCAGCCTAACCCCAAAAGAGAATGTGTCCTCATTAATATCCATGTGGTTGGATTAGTAAAGTGCTCAGTCTGGGTGGATCATAGAAATATGTGTTCATGTTCAAGACTCCACTCATCTGGCATCTGATAATCCAGAAGACCTGCAAATTTAGAATTGGCCATCAGGAAAAACTGAAATCCTAGATTTGTCTCTCTTCATTTTTCTTAACTATCAATATCCCTGTTTAGGATGATTTCAGGCGGCCATAATATGGGGAATTTTTTTGTGCCTGTATAATGGGCACAACATCCGTCCATCCCACAGGTCACCAAGAACCAACTGAGGGGACCATAGAAACCTATAGTTCACTAACTCCAGTTCTGATGTACCACAGGAGCTCCAGATCCCGCAGCAAATACTGCCCATAGGACATGTGTTAAAAAATGTATTTCCATGCCCACGAGCGGAAAACAATTGCGATGTTCCGCTCGCAGGGTGGAAATCGCAGCATGTCCTAATCTAGTGCGGGCCTCGCTGAGACTCGCACTATCCACGCCATCGACGGCTCTGTACTGCGCATGTGCAGCTGTGCGCCAGCCGCCACAACTGCAGAGCAGAGAAAAGACGCATGACAGATAAGCCGGAGGTCACTGCAGGGACACAGGGTCGCATCCCGCTGCGAGGATCTTGCAGTTGGAATCCAACCCGGCCATCTGCATTCAGCCTAAGGGAATGCCAGAATAATGGAAAATTGCTATGTGCGTTGGTGAGACTGTGAAAAAGCTGCAACTTTTCAAAATTAATTCTAAATATTTTTTGTATATACACTTATTTAAAAAACAGTTTCTATGCCCAGATATTCCATGACTAATGTTAGAATAGCGACACCTGCTGTTTATAACCCTAGGTATTCCAGGACTACTATTAGAATAGCGCCATCTGCTGTTTATAACCCTGTATATTCCAGGACTAATGATAGAATAGCGCCACCTGCTGTTTTTATTCTGTTTATCTCAATATTTGCTCTGAGGGGGTCACACATGCTCAGTCTTACTTCTCTCTGCTCCACTAGGTATGCGGAGGGATTCCTGGTGTGGTGACCAGCAATGTCTGAAGCTGCATGCTTCTCAGATGTGATGCTGAGAGAGTAATGACACAACATTACTCCAGAGAAACAGGTCTGAGTATGTGTGACCCACCTTGGAATAATAACTGAGGTGGACACAGAATATGAACAGTAGGTGGCGCTAGTCCTGGAATATCAATATATACATTGATCGCGGCACGTAAAGGGTTCACAGAGGGAGCGTGCTCCCTCTGTGACGCCTTCGAACTCTCACAATATAATAATAGAGAGCCCATCTGGTTGCCATGGCAACGGGACACCAGCTACAGGCGACTTGCTTTGCCATTGCCTATAATCGCTGTAACAAGCGATAAGGCATTGCAGGACAGAAGTCCTGCAATGCCTTATTATAGCAATCATAGGTTTGATTGTACAAGTCTCCTACAGGGACATAAAAAGTGTAATGGAAAGATAAAAAATAATGTAAAAAAAAGAAAAATGTTACAAAAAAAAAGTAAAGAAAACTTTTTTTTTGTGCTTTTTCCCATATTAGCATAAAAAAATTTAACAATTAAAATCTCACATATTTGGTATTGTCATATCCGTAACGATGTGCACAATAAATTGAACATGTTTTTTATCCTGCATGACAAAAAGCGTAAAAAAAAAACCTACAAAACTGAGTCAAAATGCAATTTTTTCCATTTTGCCTTCCAAAAAACGCACTAAAAGTGATCAAAAAAGCCGTATGTGCCCCCAAATGGTACCAATAAAAAAACTACAGCTCGTCTCGTAAAAAATAAGCCCTCGTAGAGCTCCGTCCATGGAAAAATAAAAAAGTTATAGGACTTAGAATGCAGCGATTTAGAAAAAAAATTCCCAAAAAAGGATTTTTATTGCAAAAAAGTGGAAAAACCTTAAAGAAAAAAAGAATTTTGGTATCGTTGTAACTGTACCGACCAGCAGAAAAAATGTATTGTGTCATTTATGCTGCATGATTAACATTGTAAAAAAAAAATTAAAAATTAATAAACGTTTTACAATATAGTCTATGTATTCAAAAATGGCACCAGTAAAAGGTACAGTTCCCGACGCAAAAAAGAAGCCCTCATACGGCCGTGTCGACGGAAAATTAAAAAAGTTATGGCTTTTGAAAAATGGAGATGAAAATCCGCCAAAAGTCGTAGCGTCCTTAGGGCTCAGTCACATGGGCGCATCGGCACCCGTACACCGGCGCTGATGCGCCGTGTGACTGACAGTTAAAAGACGGGCGTACCTGAAGACGGCTTCTTCTCCGGCGCTGATGAAAGAACACATGACCGGCAATGAAGCAGAGAGACGTCCGTCTTCAGGTACGGCCGTCTGCTGGCTGCAGTAACACGGGCGCCGATGCGCCCGTGTGACTGAGCCCTCAAGCCCAAAGTAAGCTATGTCCTTAAGGGGTTAAAAAGTTGCAGCATTTTTGCATAGTCTCACCCCAGTAACTGGGTGGTATGCAAATTGACTCCACATGATGACAAATTGACTCACTTTTGATGACTAGTGTCATCAAAAATTCCCCATGACTCATTGGGCAGTTAGTTTTTATTATACATAAGATGACTCTATAGTGTCCCATGGAAATAGAACACAGGAGTCACATCTAGAGCAATCTCTGTGAAGACACTGAACAAGCAATGCTTTGCTGTATATAAGATTCATTCTCACGGCAGGTGTAGATCTACCGTACCACTGACCGATATATAACTCTGTGCTACTCCTGAAGGCATCATCTAGGGATCCAATGGTTTTCACCCTGTACCCTATCCAAGCGGAACCTGGCGTTAGCTGCTGGAGCCCTCAGGCCATTACCCTAAGAGTAGTCTCAGTGCAGTGACAACGGATATGAACAGTAGTAATACCGGAGACATATGTAGAAACTTAGTTGATGCACAGGTTGAGTTCAAGACAAATGGAGTATTTGCACAAACAGATGCAAATAAGGAAGATGGAACAATACCTCTGCAGCGCCACCTACTGGATGGCAGCATTCCTGCAAATCAATGTCAGACCCTTTAAGTAAGTCTCTAAAATAATGATTGATAATTGAAAACCAAGCCAGAAATCCATACACAGACAGCTGTTTCGAGTTTTGCCCCTCATCAGTGTGCAGTAAGGTACTGGCTTGGCTAGTGAGAGGCCTGTAAAGTAGCTCGGGAAGAGTATCATCTAGAAGGTGTGTGGAGACACCTGGGAGGTGAGTGAGGAGACTTATAAGCACTGGTGTAACTATAGGAGATGTGGTTGCATCTGGGCCCAGGATCCTTAGGGGGCCCATAAGGCCTCTCTTCTCCATCCGTATAGGGAGCCCAGTACTATGAATAAAGCATTATAGTTGGGGGCCCTGTTACAGGTTTTGCTTTAGGGCCCAGGAGCTTCAAGTTACGGCTCTGCATTAAGAAGTTAAGAGAAGTTGGGGGGGTCCCAAGATAAACTTTTGCAGCCCGGCCCATGAGCCTTTAGCTACGCCCCTGCTTATAAAGCTATGCATGCTGCAAAGGTATTGTTCCATCTTCCTTACTTGCATATGTTACCCAGAGGAGCATGAATGGCCTTATAAGTCTTCTCACTCACCTTCTAGGTGTTTCCACACACCTTATGCATAAACAGAGAGACAGGCAGAGAGTAAGGGCAAAAGGTAATCAGACAAATGTGGTCAAATAACAAGTCGAGGTCAGCATAGGAGAAGATGGGAAAGCTGGGTGAATAGGCACAGGTCAGAACCAAGAATCATTCAGAAATCATTCGGAGCATTGCAGAACCTATAACTTAGGGGCCCTCCAGTGGAGGAGGGTGCGTTAAATAACTAGAGCAGGGGCGTAACTATAGAGGATGCAGGGGATGCGGTTGCACCCGGGCCCAGGAGCCTTAGGGGGCCCATAAGGCCTCTCTTCTCCATATAGAGAGCACAGTACTATGAATAAAGCATTATAGTTGGGGGCCCTGTTACAGGTTTGCATTGGGGCCCAGAAGCTTCAAGTTACCCCTCTGAACTACAGGATTATCCAGATAGGTTAGGTAGGAAAAAGCTGTGTGTGAAGAGGCAAGCCAGGCAAACATGCACCCTATGGGCGACTGACAAGAGGATGGGTGGCTTGTCTTGTACTGCACAGAAAGGTTGCTGATGGTAATGAACAGAAGGAGAAGCAGCTAGCAGCCATAATATAGTCTATTTGAACTATATTGTGTGACCTGCATATAAGTGAAGCATTTCATTATGATTTCTGTGCTGGTAGTTTTATCATTCAGAATAATATGTAAATTATTCAGTGACCAAAAGATAGTTACGTATTAATGAATAATTAATATTACATTTCATAATTAGGACTAGTGTTGAACGAACCAAAACAGTCGAACCCTCTTTTGGGTTAAACGTTTCTAAAAGTTTAGCTCAGTGCGAACCTGAACTTTGGGTGTTTTGTCTCAGCAGAACTTACTAAAATTCTTTTTTCCTTCTGAAAAAACACACGAATTGAAGGGGTGAATTCTGCTGCGGATCTGCCCAACAATCAGCGCCAATGATGTGAATATTGATTTGTCCTTTAAAGAGACTTTTGTTGCAGATTTTCCGCTGCAGAGAATCTGCACTAATTCCATTACATGTGAATGTACCCTCAGACAGCGTTAAACACCATTTTTACGGGTATCGGTGAAGTTGCGGTTCAGTTTGAACTGATTCCGACAAAACCAAGCTTAGAGCTGAAATTTAGCAAACCAGACAAACCAACTTTTTAAAAGTTTGCTCATCACTAGAGATGAGCGAGCGTACTCGGTTCGGGTGTGTTACGGCACTCTGCCCCCCGAGCACCAGTCGGGGTGCCCTGATCTCCCGCACCCCCACTGTCCCTGCCTACTTGCCTCGGCCCTGGCTAACCCCAGGCGGACAACTGGACGGCGGTCCCTGCCCTGGCTAGGGACCTGGCGACTGACAAGCGGGGAACTACCTAATGGGGGGAACAGAGTGCCGACAAGGAGGCAGCAGAATCAGACCAACAAAACTTACAAGGCTGGAGATGGAGCTCACAGGCAAACTGGCAGGGTGCTGGATAGCAACTAGTGCTGACTGGGCCAGACCAGATTAGAGGCAAACAGAACCAACACAAACAGACAGAGTAATAGGGGACCAGAGGGAGCTGACCGACAACTAGGGACTGGCTGAGGCGAACCACAGACAGACTGGCTAGGTGCATGCAGAACCAATAACTGGCAATGAGCTCAGTTCACTGCCAGTCTTTTAACCACAAGGTTCCGCCCAGGGGCGGAGAGTGGGAGGAGGCAACTCCACCCACTGCTGTATAAGAAGCACAGAGGAGTGCGGGCGGCACCCTACGGGCGGGCACGCCCACGCCGCCGCCCACTGGCCAACCCAAGCTGCTGGGATGACCTCGACACAGGGCTCCAGGCTGCTGGAGCCGATGCCGGAGCGACGCGCGCCGACCGCGGGACCCCATGCCGCACTGTATGGTAACATTACCCCCCCCTCTGACGGGGGACCTCCGGGCCCCCGGAAACTCGACCAGGCTTATCCAGGCAAAGGCTGTGAAAACGCTGTATCAACCCGAGAATGTGACCCTCCTGAGCGGACACCATGGACTGATCCTCAGGTCCATGACTTCGGTAGTCTGTGGCTGCCCCATTTCCTTCAGGGCCAACCGTTGACCTATCTGCATGTTTCAGGTCGTCTTCCGAGTCAATGTCCAACCATTCGCCACTGTCTTTTGACCCATCCTCGCTACCAATGACGCTGCCTTCAAAATCTGAGGCATCTCTAACTTTAAAATCACTGTCATCTGAGCTATCATACTCCAAAAAACTCTTCCGGGCCCCCAAATATTGTACAGTTCCTGGACCCCGGCAAGAATCCAGGACCTCCTGGGCCTTGTGTTCAACTTCATCACAGACCAGGGTGGGCGGCGGGGGACCGGAGGTGGGCATCACCGAAGAGACAACAGGTTTCGACAAAGACTTATGGCACCCCGTGCGACCCCTCCTTTTGCGATTTCCAGAGGACCGGTACCCCTTCTGTTCGACTGAGCAGGGGGGAGGGGGAGCGCGATGGCTATGGCAGGACGGCCCCCACTGGGTTAGCTCCCCAGTGGCCCAATCGAATTGGGGGTTGTGCAACGCCAGCCACGGCATCCCTAGTACCATGTCTACCGACATTTTCTCCATCACCAGGAATGATAGACCTTCCGAATGGCGACCCCCCACCATGAGTTGTAACACTGGGGTCCTCCATCGAACCAAGCCCGAAGCAAGAGGAGTAGCATCAATGCTAGCAAAACGAATTGGCGTCTTCAGCGCCACAAATTCAGCCCTCAGGGGCTCAACGAGACGCATGCTTATCAGGTTAGCAGCTGCTCCGGAATCAATAAACGCCTGCCCTAGGCGGGAGAAGTTCCGGAATCTAACTTGGCAAGGTATCAGAAATCTAGGACGTACCTGAGGTCCTAGGCGACCCTCCCTGCAGTCGCCTAGGACTGGAAGTCTTTCTGCCGATTCAGACTGTGGACGCTGAGGCCTCCAGGGGCAAGTTATCACCCGATGTCCAGCTTTCCCGCAGTAGAGACAGAGATTATGTAACAACCGAATCCGGCGTCGCTCCTTGGGGTCCAGCGGGTCCAGTTCCATAGGTTCGGGAACAGAGACTGGTACGGACGGGGAGGGAACAGGACAAATGACCTCCCTGACTCTATGGGTCGGTCTATCTTGCTTCCCAGCCCTGAGCCTCCTATCTGCCTTCACTGCTAACTCCATAGCCTCCTTTAAGGACCCGGGAACGGGATGGGAGATCAACAGTTCTTTGACCGCGTCTGAGAGACCTTGCATAAAAACGTCTTTCAGGGCACTATCGTTCCATGCAGTATCACCCGCATAGCGTCTGAAATTGGAGCAATAATCCTCCACACAAAGCGACCCCTGATGCAGCGCCAGCAACCGAGAAACCGCCAACCCCACTCTGTCCGGTTCATCGAAGATGCCCCCAAGTTCCTGAAAAAAGGAGTCCACCGAATGCAGGGAGGGGGAACCCTCGGGAATGGAAAAGGCCCAAGTCTGGGCAGAGCCCCGCAGCAGGGACATTATGAGCCCGACCCTCTGGACCTCCGAGCCGGAAGAGCGGGGACGCATCCGAAAAAACAGGCGACACGCCTGTTGAAAAACAAAAAACTTGTTCCTCTCCCCAGAGAACACCTCGGGAAGAGGGCACTTGGGTTCGGGACTGGTAACGGCATTCTGCTCCTGCGACAATGCCCACTGCTCCTGGGCCACCATGCGAGCTGACAAATCCCGGATCACCGGCACCAGGTCTTGCAGCTGGTTTGCGAGGGCGCTGATCGCCGCCATGAAAAGAAAAACAGTATTTTAAGGGCCAGTTATTATGTTACGGCACTCTGCCCCCCGAGCACCAGTCGGGGTGCCCTGATCTCCCGCACCCCCACTGTCCCTGCCTACTTGCCTCGGCCCTGGCTAACCCCAGGCGGACAACTGGACGGCGGTCCCTGCCCTGGCTAGGGACCTGGCGACTGACAAGCGGGGAACTACCTAATGGGGGGAACAGAGTGCCGACAAGGAGGCAGCAGAATCAGACCAACAAAACTTACAAGGCTGGAGATGGAGCTCACAGGCAAACTGGCAGGGTGCTGGATAGCAACTAGTGCTGACTGGGCCAGACTAGATTAGAGGCAAACAGAACCAACACAAACAGACAGAGTAATAGAGGACCAGAGGGAGCTGACCGACAACTAGGGACTGGCTGAGGCGAACCGCAGACAGACTGGCTAGGTGCATGCAGAACCAATAACTGGCAATGAGCTCAGTTCACTGCCAGTCTTTTAACCACAAGGTTCCGCCCAGGGGCGGAGAGTGGGAGGAGGCAAATCCACCCACTGCTGTATAAGAAGCACAGAGGAGTGCGGGCGGCACCCTACGGGCGGGCACGCCCACGCCGCCGCCCACTGGCCAACCCAAGCTGCTGGGATGACCTCGACACAGGGCTCCAGGCTGCTGGAGCCGACGCCGGAGCGACGCGCGCCGACCGCGGGACCCCATGCCGCACTGTATGGTAACAGGGTGTTTTTGCACTCGAGCACCGCTTTTTCCGAGTAACTGACTACTCGGACGAAAAGATTCGGGGGGCGCCGGGGGTGAGCGGGGGGTTGCAGAAGGGAGTGGGGGGGGGGAGAGAGCTCCCCCCTGTTCCCCACTGCTACCCCCCGCTCCACCATGCCGCCCCCGCCCACCGGCGCCCCCCGAATCTTTTCGTCCGAGTAGTCAGTTACTCGGAAAAAGCGGTGCTCGGGTGCAAAAACACCCAAACCGAGTACGCTCGCTCATCTCTACTCATTACTAATTAGGAGCAAAGATTATTGTCACAATATTGTGCTACTTTGTCTCCTCCTCATTACAGGAAAGGAGGAGAAGTCAGAAAGGAAGTGACAAAACCAAACTGCAGTACAGACAGGAAATGACACCTTGTTCTAAACTGCACCCTCAAGAAATGTGACTTGGAGATATCCTCTAAGAAGGCACGCATGGGGGTGGGGTAGTTGGAACTGAAATGAATATTGGTTGGCACCTTTCATGATCTTCACCTATGTGTCTCTATGGTTACAGACTACATACCAACCCTGTGTAGTCTGATCCTGCAGTCATATGGGTCCTTCTACAAAAGCAGATATCTGCCCATGCAGCAAGTGCGGACCAACAATGAACATGTCGAGCAGCGCTCGTTCATTAGGTTTACATCCCAGGGTTACCAAACATCTGCAAATTCCTAGACAGTTTGTAAAAATGTCGTTTTTTTCCACTGTCTGTAAAAAAAATTGATTTATCCATGATTTTTTGAACCTGGAGCAGCTTGTGCAGCTTATTGTGATTGTAATTAGCGTTTTACAGCTTACATTAAATGCTACTAATGTGCTCATATCAGTTTATTGTGCTGTAGATATGCATCACTTATAATCTGTATCATTTATGATAATGTACAGATCTAGCACGTGCCAAACCAATGTTTTGTGCGCCAGACCTTTTTATTTAAGGTGCTAAACTATTATTCGGTGTCAGGGGCGTAACTAAAGGCTCAGGGGCCCTGATGCAAAAGGTGAGCTGGGCCCCCCCCCCCCCCCTCTATCTGTATCTGTACCCGTACCCATACCTAAACCATGCTGCACAGAGGCATAACTTGAAGCTTCTGGGCCCCACTGCAAAACCTGTAACAGGGCCCCCAACGATAATGCTTTATTCATAGTACTGGGCTCCTTATATGAAGAAGAGAGGCCTTATGGGCCCCTAAGGCTCCTGGGCCCGGGTGCAACCGCATCCCCTGCACCCTCTATAGTTACGCCCCTGTTCGGTGTGTTATGTTACAAATCATAAGGGAAGATTTGCTGATCAGCCAATGAATGAGCATTCACTCATTTGTCGGCTGATATTTGGCACACACACACAGCCCAACGATTGGGCAAACGAATGTTTAGGCTTGACTGTCGGGCTCCTGCACATGGTCACGTTGGGAAAAATACGATACGATGCAGCAGATGGAGTAACCAAAATATACAAGATTTATTTTAGGATGCAGAAATAACAATAAACAAGTAAATACGGATGGTTCAGCCAGTGAAGTTGTACTTTCAAGTTCTTAGGTGCTATCTACTGCTACCTAAAACAGGAATAACAAGACTCTATCACAATGCATAATCACAGTATTACTTTGTGAACAATGTCAATAACACTCACTGATTAATGATACCATCTAGGAGAAATGTGTCAAAGTCAAGGCCTGTAGGCCTTATCCATCCCGCCATGTCATTTTATATGGCCCGCAAGGTCCGAATACAGATAAGCCTCTGCTAGATTGGATGGTCCTGAGCTGTACTGGGAAGACCCTCTGGCGCACTGTGGACTCATTTGCAGCCTGCCGCAGGATACCGGGATCGCAGATACCATATTGTATCTATACTGCGACATCAGGCTCATGCAGACTGAGTGCTGTGGCTGTTACTGCTGTCCCTGGAGCTTTTGGTGTACTTGCTGGGGCTCAGACTGTGAGGCGACATGTACATCCCGGTTATTCCTCGCTACCATCCTGCAGAGGACAGTCTGCCCCAGCCTGCGAGTCCATATCATGTGAGCCTGCTGTATGGATCAGAGAGGATATTCTGTTATAATGCTGCTTTACCCCGTAAGTAAGGACTCTGCCCTAATGAATTTTTTGCCAACGTTTCACCAGGTTCTTCTAACTCCCATAATTTTTCCTTTTCTCTGACTACCTGGCAGTATAAGTCAACTGTCTGTTTTGGGGGACTTGTGCCCCAATTTTAATTAAACCCTTGCTCTGGTCTGTCTGTTCTTCTCTATCCCCTTTCAATATATCCTTTAAAATACAGTCTTAGAATTACAAACAGCCCTTTGAAGGCAACTATAATGCTGATGTGGCCCTCGGTACAAAAGAATTTGACATCCCTGGTCTATCCATAAACCAGGTTTAAGCTCTCAAATTTTGCTCAAAGTTCAAAGCCCATAATATTAATCCTACCTCTTATAACAGGCTTGCTACAACTGCCCGTATCGATGTTCACACCGTATTAAGGCCAATCTCACTTACAAGTCATTGCCAATGAATTCTCCGATCTCCCTGTGCGCCCTGCCCATCTTGGTAGCACAGGTAATGGCTTTCAGCTAGCTTTAATCTGGTGCTCTTACCGTGTGGTCCAACTCTCTTTCTGACATCCATAGAGCTCCTCTCTTGGTCATCAGCTCCCTCTTCCTTGATCCAAGGGATCTCTCAGGCAGCAGCTCCTCAGTGGTGCAGCAGAAGTTCTCAAGTTCTCAAGTTCTCAATAAAAGTCCTCTGCACATGCTCAGCAGCTTTTTAAACTTTAGGGTAGCCCCTAACAGGGCTATGTAAAAGGCCCTTTACTCATAAGTCATAATTTATCAAGAAGAGGAGACAGATAGAGTGCAGGACTGTAAGATCAGTATGTAGCCATGGAGACACATAGGCCTGCACAAAGCGGTTGGAAATTTTTAAACAATCACAGAAAACGGCCATATACTTACTAACTAAGGAATGCATATAGATGCATCCTCTTATTATGCAGGTAGCAGACTACCAGATGAGGGAGCTAATTGCACCTGTGTGGGACACTGATGAGACAGCCACTCACACTGCCTCTTGATATAGAGGGGGGTGGCTGCTTGGTGTACACTTCCACACAGAGTGGATACAAAGTGGCTGACCATTCTGATATATGTAGTTCACCATGCAGACCAGCAACCTATTAATGACGCCATAATAATTCGGTGGGTTGCCCTGCACTTCAAACAGTGAACCACATTGGTACTGCCACCCTGGGCTCCCCCTGGAGTCTTAAAGCCACACTGCATGTGAATGATAGATAATAAATGCAAGGCATTAGTTGGATTTTGGCCAAGATACATGAGCCCACTAACCACTTCACGGGTCCTTGCGTTGTGGTGGATCCCTACACTAATATAAATACATCACAGAAGGGGAAATAAAAAATTAAAAACAATCACAGAAAACGGCCATTACTTACTGACTATGTTTCTATATTTCCCCTTCTGTGATGAACTTTTTAAACAAGACTATATGTAGACTTTCGTCATTTTCAGATGCACTGGACCAATAACAGAAATTGGCCGCAAAACTGTACATTTTTGTCACATACATTTCTTCACACATTTTGATATAGTATGTCTGTTTTTATGTTTTTGATTGATTACAGCGTGTTAGTTTCTTCACCTTCCACATATGTTTTGGATACTTCCCTGCAATACATTACCTTCATAAAGAGGTTTTACACTAAAATGCTATTGATGACCTATCCTCAGAATAGGTCATCAATAGTTGATCGGCTGGGACCCTCCCCTCGGGACCATGGACGATCAGCTGATCGGATAGCGACTTACAAACACAGTGGTTGGAGCGGAAGCCACTGCTTTAGGAGAGGTCATCAATAATATTTTCATGGACAATCTCTTTTTTTCACTGAAATGTTTTTCTGTTTTTTGTTTTTTTTTTATGGGTAATGTGTATAAAAAGTTAAAAGAAAAATAATTTTTCAATTTTTTTTAACTTTATTTTTAAATGTACTATACTTACAATAAAACAAAGCACAGTAATGGGTTCCCCATTTTGTTTTGGATGTTTTGATATAAAATTTGTATAGCCTCAGATTACGAGGCGGATATGGCGACGGATAGGTTAACGTGAGCGATGGGTTGTATATTATATATATATACACACAAATACATATATTTGTATTTCGCTCAGTAATTTTTTGTTTACTTATTTTAACATCTATGTCTCCCACGATGTCACATAAGACCCCTGGGGGACATTTACACTGTTATTTTTTTTTTGCAGTTATCTGCTGTTACAGGGGCATCTATAGGAGCCCTCATTACAGGGGAAACATCCTCCTGTAGTGACAGAGATGACCTGGGTCTGCTAGGACCCTGCAGCTCTGCTGAGCCAGAGAGCACCCGGCGATCATGTGATCTCCAGGACCGATAGAGGAAACAGCACTGCCGCTTCCTCTATTCTCTGCATAGCACTGATTGAGCGCTATGTAGGCTACAAAGGAGAAGGCAGAAGCCGTTTTAAAATGCTTCTGTCTTCTACTCCGGGTCCTCAGCTGTCTCTGATAGCCGAGCACCCAACCTGCTCCTGTTAGATTGCAGGAGCTTTGATCTCGTCCCGAGTTTTTACTATTGGCCGGAATTAAAGCCCAGGATCAAGCTCTGTATATTTATGGTGCTTGGTCTTAAACAGGTTAACAACACGTATGTTATACAAGCAACAACACGGAGTACATAAATATCCTGGACTCTGAGCCTCCTGATGTCTCTGTGCCCCAAGGTGCTCCCTCCTTTATCTGTATAACAAGCTGACTGTGCGGCCAAAATCGTCTGCGAGGATTTCAAAGGAGTCCGGGAACCAAGCACATGAAATTCCACACTCAGTTCACAAAGAGGCCACGATTTAGGGGGGAAGGACAAGGAAGCCAGAGGAGCGAAAATCCTGATGTGACACACATGAAAAGCACAGAGTGTGCGACATGACAGAATGGGATTGTTCTCGGCAAAAGAAACAAAGTAATCTTGTAGATTCGACAGAAAACATACAAGGAGCTGTTCACATGCAAGTCAGTGACATGAAAGAACCCCCACCATGAGAGTCCTCATAGATCACAGCCACAGCTATGACACTGGGACGGATGATAATCCTATATGCCAGAGACATATCTTATATTTATGTTTTATGTCCTCCCACAATTTCATGAATTGGCGCACTCCTGTTCGGAAGGATTATGTAGCTCTGTTCATCCTCAGCCTCCTGCTTTATGAGGCCTCATTCAGACGAGCATGTGCTTTGTGCGCACATAAAGCACGATTCTTAAAGAACCAATGGGTTCCTATAGAAGCGTTCATATGCGCGGAATTTGAAGCACGAAACAGCGTGCACCTAAAAAAGATAGGACATAGGTGCGCGTTTTGCAGGAGTTTCCATTGACTCTCATGGGAGCAGGAGTTAATGAAAACTTCTGCACAGTAACAGATTCCCCGCTGCTTACATCATGGCATTTAAAAGGTGTTTCTGGCCAGAAGCACCTTTTAAATGCCCCACTGTTAACTCCTTTGTCCCCGCAGGGATGAGGGGGATTCCCGAAGGGTTCCATTAATCCCCGTGGGGAGTCGTCTCATCACTGGACACTGTGACAGCAGTGTCACAGTGTTCAGTGATCAGGGGACTGCAGCAGGGATAAAAGAATCCCCTGCTACAGCTGTGACAGCTGTGGCAGAGGAGCGCGATGCCATCCCATTGCTTTGAATGGGGCCAGCGCTACTGCCGCCCCATTGAAAGCAATGGGAGCGGATCACTCTCCTCTGCCACAGCTGCAGCAGGGGATTCCTTGGATGTGAAACCCCTGGATGCTGCCACATCCAAGGGGTTCTCCTTGATGTTAATAGGGCCGGCGGCAGCAGTGCCGGCCCCATTAAAAAGATAGGGAGAAGATGCCATCCCATTGCTTTCAATGAGGCTGGCGCTGCTGCCTTCCATTGAAAGCAATGCTATGGGGGCAACCCCTGCAGCAAAGATTTTCAGGGAAGGGCTTAAAATATAAGCCTTTCCCTGAAAATCATCCCTAGCTGTAAAAAAAAGAAAAACATTAACTCACCTAGAAGCGCTGTTCTCCTCGGTCCCCGGCAGTCTTCATCTGTATTCTGGTGGCTGGGGATTGAAAAATCCCCGCCTCTAGAAAGCGCTGCCTCTGATTGGCTGAGCACTGTGACCAATTAGAGACAGCGCTCAGCCATTTAATGACAGCTAGACACACAGAGCAGTAGAAATGTGCTTTAGAATACAGATCGACCAATTCATTAAGAACACCTACTTAATAACAGGTTGGTCCATCTTTCTGTGCGAACACGACTTTTAGACATTGAGAACAGATTCCACAAGGTGGCAAACATCTTCTATCATCAACTCGCTCCATGCCCACTGCAGCGGCTCCATCAGTTGGGGCACATTTTGCAGATAAGTGGGAGCAGAACTTTCCCAGGATATTCCAAACATCTTCAATGGGATTATGGCTCAGTGAGTTTGGAGGCCAAGGCAGTGCAGAGGATTCATTGCTGTGTTCCTCCAACCGCTCCTTAGTGATCCAAGATACATTACACAGAGAATTGTCCTATTGAAAGATGGCACTGTGGTCAGGGTTGACTTTGTGGTGTTTACTATTCGAGGATTGTGGTATGATGACCAATGGTCCAAGGTAATGCCAGGAAAAGGCACCCCAAGCCATGACATCACCACCCCCCTGCCTGTTAAACTCCAATGGTGCATCTATAAGATACAGCTTCGTGCTATTTATGCCAGTTGCAGACCCAACCATCCGTATAGCTCAGCAGCAAATGGGACTTGTCACTCCAGGCAACTTTCGGCATGTGTTCCAGATCCATTGCCATGTTTGCTGGGCCAATGCGAGGCGTTGTTGGTGATGACGTAACGGTCTTCAGCTAATGGACATCAGTCAACACAAGGTACGCCGCATGGTCATTGTGGAAACTTGTTTAACTTCCCCATTGTTGTACTGCTGGGTCAGTTGGTCCACTGTGGAATGTGATTGCTGAGATACCAGACATGCCACCCAAGGTTTGTCTTTAGGACTAAGCACACATGGCCTGCCACTGTGTGATCTACTGACAGATGTCTTTCCATGGCTAAACTAGTCTTGGTGTCCTCTTAATACTGTGGTTCAGGAACAGCCAACAAGTGCGACTGTTTCAGAAATAGTGGCACCGCCCCTCTGGGCACCAACAATCTGTCTGCGGTCAAAGTCACTCAAGTCACCATGTTTACCCATGATTGACAGATATTGCCTTCTACTGTGCAGAGGAGAGGTAAGTACATTATCTGAGAGCTGATCATGATGCGCGCATCATGTGGTACCACGCTACTGATCATACACCAGCTGTTCCTAATGCAGTTCAGGGTGTTTGCCATTTAGGCTCTATGAAAACTCAGGAGCCATAATAAATTGCAGAAGTCTACGGGTTATTATATCATTTATGTACAAGGAGCTTTCTACTCCTATATTACAGTACCTGATGTATTACACCGGCGGTTCAGCTGAAAATGGACAATGTAAATACCATATACTGTGCAGAGCATAGGACAAGCTGACACAATCTAATATATTACCTTTCTTGATCCTGATCTCTAACATCTCCTATCCTGTTTAGATCTCTACTTGCTGTGACTGAATGGATACAAACATAAAATCCAAGATTTACTCCACAAAAGTTTTTTATAATTATGGATGTAAACAACAATGTGATGTATGGGAAGTGAAGCAGCATCAGATATTCCTCTAGAAAAATTATATTGATACATGGTAGAGAAGACCAGAGCACTGATGTAACTTACGGTTGGTGAGGAACTGAGAGCCAATGATGCCAGTACGTTATATGTATGTATGTGTGTGGGTGCTTCTCATACTCCGCCCCTGGTGATGTCATCGCAGGTCCTGCAACATATATAAAACACAGAGCCTGACCGACAGAAGAACAACAAAGTTAGGGCTCTTGGAAGGGGAGGACAAAAATAACAAAATAAGAATACAACTAAGCTATTATTATCTCAGACACAACTCAACGGTTCTGACAGAAGACACCGAACTACCGCCACTACAGAGATCCAGTGAGCTGAAGGACTTGTGGTGACATCACTGCTGTGGGAGGAGCCATTGTGTAGTTTGGTAAAAGAGATCTGGTGGGCTGAAGGACCGTCGGTGACATCACTGCTGTGGGAGGAGCCATTGTGCAGTTTGGTAGAAAGTACTGTATACTGGATAAGCCGACAGCAGCAACCAGGACCTGTGATAATGTCACTGTCATGTGATCACCCGTGTGTGAAGTCAGGGTTCACATGACCAGGGGCGGATCACTGTATGCAGAAGTCTGCTCAGCTGGTGATGTTTGGAAATCAGCAGGGATGTACCACAGTTGTGTGTGATGTGTGTGAATCGGGATGCATGTAGTAGAGCTGTGTGTGTGATGTGTGGGGATCATAATGGATGTACCGTGTAGCACAGCTATGTGATGCATTGCACCACCAGAAACACTGGTACTATAATTTTCTAATAATTACTAGTAGAGATGAGCGAGCACCAAAATGCTCGGGTGCTCGTTACTTGAGTCGAACTTTTCGCGATGCTCGAGGGTTCGTTTCGAGTAACGAAGCCCATTGAAGTCAATGGGCGACCTGAGCATTTTTGTATATCGCCGATACTCGCTAAGGTTTTCATTTGTGAAAATCTGCAAAACCCAAGAAAGTGCTGGAAACGACAGAGAAACGGATAGGGCAGGCGAGGGGCAACATGCTGGGCTGCATTTCAGGTTCCCAGGTCCCACTATTCAGCCACAATAGCGGCAAGAGTGGGCCCCTCCCCCCACCCTACCAATTTTGACTTCGGACAAACCCTCATTAGCAAGGCACACCTTAGCTAAGCACCACACTACCTCCAACAAAGCACAAGCACTGCCTGCGGGACACACCCCTGCCTCTTCTCTTGGGTTACATGCTGCCCAATCCCCCCCCCCCCCCCGCACGACCCAGTGTCCACAGCGCACACCAAAGTGTCCCTGAGCAGCCTTCAGCTGCCCTCATGCCACACGCTGGCCTCACAGCCACACCACCCTCATGTCTATTTATAAGTGCGTCTGCCATGAGGAGGAACCGCAGGCACACACTGCAGAGGATTGGCAGGGCCAGGCAGCGACCCTCTTTAAAAGGGGCGGGGCGATAGCCCACAATGCTGTACAGAAGCAATGAGAACTCCAATCCTGTGCCACCTCCATCAGGAGCTGCAAACGTGGGCATAGCAATGGGGAATCCATGTGCCACACAGTATTCATTCTGTCAAGGTGTCGCATAGCTCAATCCACACTGCAAGGGGAAAGCCGTCAGCGCTCTGCCCTCTACCCAAGTCAGTCAGTGCCTTTGTACCAGACAGGTCAAACAGCGCGATGGGAACTAAGTTTGCACCAAAAGCATAGGGGGGTTCTAGGAAGCCCAAGACATGAACAAAAAAATTGATCTGAGCGGCCAAACATGACAGACTTGCACCGCGCCCATGACATAGGCCTCGGCCCACAGCTTCAGCAATCCTAGGCAGGAAGCGGACTTTCACTGCACCAAGGACATAGGCCTCTGCACAAACCCTCAGCAATCGCGGGCCTACAGCGGACTCCTATGCTAGCATAGCTGTGCACGTCTCATTAGCGCTGTATTGCTCCTGTAGTTTGTCCCAATGCAGTGCCCCGGATAGTACAGCTAATGTCAGATTAAATACAGGTGGGCTTCGGCCCACACTGCATTCCTCAGTCAGACCGGGGTTTTTAATACATAGACACAGGCAGGTACAACTCACTAATGTGAAGTCCGTGTGGACCGACAGCATGGGTGGCTCCCTGGAACCCACCGGCGGTACATAAATATATCCCATTGCAGTGCCCAGCACAGCTGAGGTAACGCCAGGTTTAATGCAGGTGGGCTTCGGCCCACACTGCATGCCCCAGTCAGACTGGGGTTCTTTATAAGTAGACACATGCAGTTACAACTCCGTGTGGACCGACAGCACAGGTGGGTCCCATGAAGCCACCAGCGGTACATAAATATATCCCATTGCATTGCCCAGCACAGCTGAGGTAACATCCGATTAAATGCAGGTGGACTTCGGCCCACACTGCATTCCCCAGTCAGATCGGGGGTTTTAATACATAGACACAGGCAGGTACAACTCACTAATGTGAAGTCTGTGTGGACCAACAGCATGGGTGGCTCCCTGGAACCCACCGGCGGTATATAAATATATCCCATTGCAGTGCCCAGCACAGCTGAGGTAACGTCAGGTTTAATGCAGGTGGGCTTCGGCCCACACTGCATGCCCCAGTCAGACTGGGGTTCTTTATAAGTAGACACATGCAGTTACAACTCCGTGTGGACTGACAGCATAGGTGGGTCCCAGGAAGCCACCAGCGGTACATAAATATATCCCATTGCATTGCCCAGCACAGCTGAGGTTACGTCCGATTAAAGGCAGGTGGGCTTCGGCCCACACTGCATGCCCCAGTCTGACCGGGGTTTTTAATACATAGACACTGGCAGGTACAAATCCCTAATGTGAAGTCTCTGTGGACCTACAGCATGGGTGGCTCCCTGGAACCCATCGGCGGTACATAAATGTATCCCATTGCAGTGCCCTGCTCAGCAGAGCTAACGTCACATACAATACAGGTGTGCTTCGGCCCACAGTGCATGCCCCAGTCAGAGTGGTAATATGTACCTTAACAGTAACCGTGTTGGTGGCAATGTGGTGGCGACTGCGGACCTAGTAGCGCGGTTTTATTTAGTTGGTTTTCGGAATGTGGCCAGGATTAAGTGGGCCGTGGCGGGGGGATGGTGGGGGGGGCTCTCTTGTTGTGTCGGTAAAGGTGAAATTCTTGGACTGCCACCAGACGGACCAATGCAAAGGTATTTGCCAAGAATGTTTTCATTGTTGGAGGAGGAGGGGGATGTTTTTTAGGCACTACGTGTCCTCTCCATGTGTCCGTGGTTATATGCACCTTAACAGTAACCGCATTGGTGGGAAATGGCCTCGCCACCATCATGTCTTTGGGAAGCCTCCATTTCCACATCCCAGTGACATAGCATTAGCAGCGGTATAAGCAGAGCCCAGAATTAGTAATATTTCAGTGGTAGCATTAGGGACAGGCCCCAGTAACATATCACTAGCAGCATTATAGGGGGAGCACAGTATTAGTTCCATTTCAGTAGTAGTAGCAGTCCAGACAGGCCCCAGTAACAATTCCAAAGCAGCAGTATAGGGGGAGCACAGTCTTAGTTCCATTTCAGTAATAGTAGCAGTCAAGACAGGCCCCAGTAACATATCACTAGCAGCAGTATAGGGGGAGCACAGTATTAGTTCCATTTCAGTAGTAATAGCAGTCAAGACAGGCCACAGTAACAATTCCGAAGCAGCAGTATAGGGGGAGCACAGTATTAGTTCCATTTCAGTATTAGTAGCAGTCAAAACAGGCCACAGTAATATTCCCATTGCAGCAGTTTAGGGAGATAACAGTCTCTTTTACATTTCAGTAGTTGCAGTATAGACAAGGCCCCAGTTACATTTATGTAGCAAAAAGTGTAGGCCAACCCCACACACCTTCCTGTAGCATGAGTGCAGGTGAAGCCCATAAAAATTACTAGGATTACACTGTAGGCGATGGCCCAAAAAAATTGGTGTACCAGCAGTACTAATGTACCTCAGAAAAATTGCCCATGCCCAACCAAGAGGGCAGGTGAAACCCATTAATCGCTTTGGTTAATGTGGCTTAATTTGTAACTAGGCCTGGAGGCAGCCCAGTTAAAATAAAAATTGGTTCAGGTGCAAGTTTCAACGTTTTAATGAGAATTGAAACATATAAACATTGTTTACAAAAGTAATATGACTGAGCCTTGTGGGCCTAAGAAAAATTGCCCGTTCGGCGTGATTACGTGAGGTTTCAGGAGGAGGAGCAGGAGGAGGAGGATGAATATAATACACAGATTGATGAAGCTAAAACGTCCCCGTTTTTTATGGTGATAGAGAACGATGCTTCCATCCGCGGGTGCAGCCTACGTATTGTTTAGGTGCCGCTGCTGTCCGCTGGTGGAGAAGAGAAGTCTGGGGAAATCCAGGCTTTGTTCATCTTGATGAGTGTAAGCCTGTCGGCACTGTCGGTTGACGGGCGGCTACGCTTATCCGTGATGATTCCCCCAGCCGCACTAAACACCCTCTCTGACAAGACGCTAGCCACAGGACAAGCAAGCACCTCCAGGGCATACAGCACGATTTCAGGCCACATGTCCAGCTTCGACACCCAGTAGTTGTAGGGAGCAGAGGCGTCACAGAGGATGGTCGTGCGATCGGCTACGTACTCCCTCACCATCCTTTTACAGTGCTCCCGCCGACTCAGCCTTGACTGGGGAGCGGTGACACAGTCTTGCTGGGGAGCCATAAAGCTGGCAAAGGCCTTGGAGAGTGTTCCCCTGCCTGCGCTGTGCATGCTGCCTGATCTCCGCGCCTCCCCTGCTACCTAGCCCTCGGAACTGCGCCTTCTGCCACTAGCGCTGTCAGATGGGAATTTTACCATCAGTTTGTCCGCCAGGGTCCTGTGGTATAGCATCACTCTCGAACCCCTTTCCTCTTCAGGTATGAGAGTGGAAAGGTTCTCCTTATACCGTGGGTCGGGCAGTGTGTACACCCAGCAATCCGTAGTGGCCAGAATGCGTGTAACGCGAGGGTCACGAGAAAGGCATCCTAACATGAAGTCCGCCATGTGTGCCAGGGTACCTGTACGCAACACATGGCTGTCCTCACTAGGAAGATCACTTTCAGGATCCTCCTCCTCCTCCTCCTCAGGCCATACACGCTGAAAGGATGACAGGCAAGCAGCATGGGTACCCTCAGCAGTGGGCCAAGCTGTCTCTTCCCCCTCCTCCTCATGCTCCTCCCCCTCCTCCTCCTCAACGCGCTGAGATATAGACATGAGGGTGCTCTGACTATCCAGCGACATACTGTCTTCCCCCGCCTCCGTTTCCGAGCGCAAAGCGTCTGCCTTTATGCTTTGCAGGGAACTTCTCAAGAGGCATAGCAGAGGAATGGTGACGCTAATGATTGCAGCATCGCCGCTCACCATCTGGGTAGACTCCTCAAAGTTTCCAAGGACCTGGCAGATGTCTGCCAACCAGGCCCACTCTTCTGTAAAGAATTGAGGAGGCTGACTCCCACTACGCTGCCCATGTTTGAGTTGGTATTCCACTATAGCCCTACGCTGCTCATAGAGCCTGGCCAACATGTGGAGCATAGAGTTCCACCGTGTGGGCACGTCGCACAGCAGTCGGTGCACTTGCAGATTAAACCGATGTTGCAGGGTTCACAGGGTGGCAGCGTCCGTGTTGGACTTGCGGAAATGTGCGCTGAGCCGGCGCACCTTTACGAGCAGGTCTGACAAGCGTGGGTAGCTTTTCAGAAACCGCTGAACCACCAACTTAAAGACGTGGGCCAACGCATGCCACCACGTTGCGGCCGTTGTCACACACGACTATGCCCGGTTGGAGGCTCAGCGGCGAAAGCCAGCGGTCGGTCTGCTCTGTCAGACCCTGCAGCAGTTCGTGGGCCGTGTGCTTCTTCTCTCCTAAGCTGAGTAGTTTCAGCACGGCCTGCTGACGCTTGCCCACCACTGTGCTGCCACGCTGCGCGACACCGACTGCTGGCGACGTACTGCTGCTGACACATCTTGATTGCGAGACAGAGGTTGTGTAGGAGGAGGAGGAGGAGGAGGGTGGTTTAGTGGAGGAAGCATACACCGCCGCAGATACCACCACCGAGCAGGGGCCCGCAATTCTGGGGGTGGGTAGGACGTGAGCGGTCCCAGGCTCTGACTCTGTCCCAGCCTCCACTAAATTCACCCAATGTGCCGTCAGGGAGATATAGTGGCCCTGCCCGCCTGTGCTTGTCCACGTGTCCGTTGTTAAGTGGACCTTGGCAGTAACCGCGTTGGTGAGGGCGCGTACAATGTTGCGGGAGACGTGGTCGTGCAGGGCTGGGACGGCACATCGGGAAAAGTAGTGGCGACTGGGAACCGAGTAGCGCGGGGCCTCCGCCGCCATGATGTTTTTGAAAGCCTCTGTTTCCACAAGCCTATACGGCAGCATCTCCAGGCTGATCAATTTGGCTATGTGCACGTTTAACGCTTGAGCATGCGGGTGCGTGGCGGCGTACTTGCGCTTGCACTCAAACAGTTGCGCTAGCGACGGCTGGACGCTGCGCTGAGAGACATTGCTGGATGGGGCCGAGGACAGCGGAGGTGAGCGTGTGGGTGCAGGTCAGGAGACAGTCGTGCCTGTGTCCTGAGAGGGGGGTTGGATCTCAGTGGCAGGTTGGGGCACAGGGGGAGAGGCAGTGGTGCAAACCGGAGGCGGTGAACGGCCTTCGTCCCACCTTGTGGGGTGCTTGGCCATCATATGCCTGCGCATGCTGGTGGTGGTGAGGCTGGTGGTGGTGGCTCCCCGGCTGATCTTGGCGCGACAAACCTTGAACACCACAGTTTGTCAGTCGTCTGCACTCTCAGTGAAAAACTGCCGCACCTTTGAGCACCTCGGCCTCTGCAGGGTGGCATGGCACGAGGGGGCGCTTTGGGAAACAGTTGGTGGATTATTCGGTCTGGCCCTGCCTCTACCCCTGGCCACCCCACTGCCTCTTCCAACCTGTCCTGCGGCTGCAATTGCCTCGCCCTCTGAAGACCGGTCCTCAGTTGGCTTATCACACCTGATGGGGTCAGTCACCTCATCGTCCTGCTGCTCTTCCTCCGAATCCTTTGTGCGCTCCTCCCTCGGACTTACTCCAATTACTACTACCTCACTGATAGACAACTGTGTCTCATCGTCATCGTCCTCCTCACCCACTGAAAGCTCTTGAGACAGTTGCCGGAAGTCCCCAGCCTCATCCCCCGGACCCCGGGAACTTTCCAAAGGTTGGGCATCGGTCAAAACAAACTTCTCCGGTGGGAGAGGAAGCATTGCTGCCCAATCTGGGCAGGGGCCCGAGAACAGTTCCCGGGAGTCTGCCTGCTCCTCAGAATGTGTCATTTTCATGGAGTGAGGAGGCTGGGAGGAAGGAGGAGCAGCAGCCAGAGGATTCAGAGTTGCAGCTGTGGACGGCGTAGAAGACCGGGTGGTCGATAGATTGCTCAATGCACTTTCTGCCATCCACGACAGGACCTGCTCACACCGCTCAGTTTCTAATAAAGGTCTACCGCGTGGACCCATTAATTGTGAGATGAATCTGGGGACCCCAGAAACTTGCCTCTCTTCTAATCCCGCAGCAGTCAGCTGCGATACACCTGGACCAGGAGGTCGGCCTGTGCCCACACCCTCACTTGGGCCTCCGCGTCCTCGCCCGCGTCCACGTCCTCTAGGCCTACCCCTACCCCTCAGCATGGTGTACTACAAGTAGAGCAGAAACAGAACGCTGTAATTAAATGTGCCGCTTATTGGCCTGCGGTTGGAGGCTGACTTCGCTTACGGAACGCACAGCAGAGCCAGGAAACAATTATGCGCAAGCCTGTAGTGAGACCTAGGTGCGTATGACTGAGCTGCTGCAATGCACAGCACAGAACCAGTGAAGTGGACAAAGCCCAGTGGTAGGCCTTAAGTATTTTGCCTCAATTTTTTAAAATGGTGAGGTGAAAAACCAGAGACACCGCATGCAGCGGATGTAATGTGTACTGTTTCCCTGTGGCGGGACGACGGCGGTCATGTAACGGGTGCAGCAGAGCCAGGAAACAATTATGCGCAAGCCTGCTGTAACGCTTAGCTGGGTATTAATTAGCAACTACTACCCCCAGCAGACACCGCATGCAGCGTATATTATGTATACTGTTTCCCTGTGGCGGGATGACGGCGGTCATGTAACGGGCGCAGCAGAGCCAGGAAACAATTATGCGCAAGGCTGGGTATTAATTCACCAACTACTACCCCCAGCAGAGACGCAGTAAACTGAAGGCAGTGACAGGCAGGCCAAATACAGTATTTTTTTGAACTTTTTGGGAAAAAGCCCACTGCCTATATAGCCAGTATACCTCTTTCCCTGCCTCACCAGTACTCCCCCTATACTCTGTAAAATGACTGCAGACTGAGGACGCTATGGTCTGCACGCCCGATATACAAAAAAAAAAATTGTGCAACACTGCTCCCAGCAGCCTCAACAGTACTGCACACGGTCAGATGTGGCCCTAAGAAGGACCGTTGGGGTTCTTCAAGCCTAAAATAACACCTAACCCTCTCCCTATAGCAGCAGCAGCAGCATCAGCAGCACTTTCCCTGATCTCTGTTAGCGTGCATCTGTGGCGAGCCGCGGGCGGGGCAGATTTAAATACTCGGGTGTCATCTGATCTCCCCAGCTACTCACTGCAGGGGGGTGGTATAGGGCTGGAACGTCACAGGAGGAAGTTGTAATGCCTTCCCTGTCTTTCTATTGGCCAGAAAAGCGCGCAAATTTCTCAGAGAGGAAAGTGAAAGTAACTCGAACATCGCGTGGTGCTCGTCTCGAGTAACGAGCATCTCGAACACCCCAATACTCGGACGAGTATGCTCGCTCATCCCTAATTACTAGTCAAAGTGCTAACAACCACTTGTTTGTAATTCCGTGTGTGCTGTGTGAGTTACATGCAGAGGTTGACAGCACCTGTGATGTCAGTTGCCAAATCTTAGCTCTGCCCCCTGATCACATGATCGTGACATCATCACGGGTCTTTTATCCTTCTTGTGCAGTAAATGAGAGATTATGGGTGGACTACATCCCCCACAAACCCCTTGCTATGGATACAACAGTACTCAGTCTGGAAGTTTGTAGCTGGTTGTGATACAGCTGCACACCTGTGTGGAGACGCCAATAAATGACAGCAGGTAATGTGTTTCAAAGTTAAATGCCTCTTCATCAGACAGTTCTTAGAACATTCTAATCCAAACAGGTCAGTAGTACCATTGGTGGCCAGTGGTAAAAGCTTATGACCGTCAGCGTTATGTAAGTGCCAAAAATCTTTTACTGCTGTCCACCAATGCTATAACTGACCTATATGGATTAGAATACTCTGCCAAGAGAGGCACAATAGTTTGCTGTTGCTGTAAAGAGGAGAGGGTAATGGAAGCTTGGATCCTTAGCTGCGAAAGGGCTCTTTAAAGAGCATACAGAGAGTGGTGCAGATGGACCAGAGACTGCTTGCTACAGAGAGGAAGAAAGTAGCCATGTTACAACCACAACTTGAAAGGAACAGCTGATTGCAACAAGGAACTGAGTAGACAAGCACGCTAGAGCTACTCTTGTCCCTTGGGAAAAGCCTGACTCAGTAATACTGGCAATAGAATTGTAAGTGAGGCCATCCTCAATTCGGATATTGAGTGTGCACATGATCAGGAAGATCTTAGATAGTTAACAGGCCTGTTAAAGAATCTACAGACTGTGTAGAGTATATCATAGGGTTGAGTGAAAGTTCGTTGCACACACTGCTGCTTTCAGACTAAGTTACTATACAGAGGGCAGTGTGTGAGCTGGTACTCAGACACATTTTCAACTGAGTTCCATTGCTTGTGCTTGCATACTGAGACAGTGATACAAGGGCATGAGCCTACATTATAGAGATACATGAACAGAGCTTTGAACCTTGTGCTTCCATTTGGACCATATTTTAAATGGACTCTGTCATCTACTTTTAGCCCTATAAGCTATGCTTATAAGCTGAAAGTAAGTGACCTGTGGAGTCTGGGGATGTAAGTTTTATATTTACCTCCTCTGTTGTTCCCCCAGTTTCAGCGCTGGAAGCTTCCACAGAATACATTGAGCAGTACTGCTAAGTAGTCCGCTCATTCTAACTTTAGAGTTGGCAGACTACTTAGCAGCACCACTCAATTTCATTCAACGGTGGCTTCCAGTGCTGACACGGGGTGGGGGGGGAATAATGGGGAAGGTAAGTATAAAACTTACATTCCCGGACTCCACGGGTCACCTACTTTCAGCCCATTAACTTAGTTTATAGGATTAAAAGTAGGTGACAGATTACCTTTAAAGACTAGAAGGTTAACCCTTTAATGCTGAACTGTTTTATGGGTCTTATCCTTGTATAGTATTATTGATATTGTTCTTACACTATTATTCTACATTGTGCACGAAGCATTAGTAATCTCAGGATTTAGTCAGCTGTAGCTAGCATTAGGTACATTTACGGTAAAAGTTAATGTATATTTTTGATATTCCTTCTGCTGCATCGTATCCTGAATGTGCGTTGCAACATCACCACCCGTGACATCAGCTTGCAGATGTAGTTTCACAGCAGGTAGAAAGTCACAGGTTAGAGAACACAGGAGGCTCTTCTATTTGCTGCCTTCACAGAACGTTATCCTATTACTCACCACTTAGGATCAGGTTCCTCCCGTCTCCCCCATTGCCAGACCCTACACTTGAGTCACTTGTGTCCTTTTCAGAATTCTTCCTGGATAACTCACAGAAGAATGAATTAAGATATCCATGAATGGTCCATGACTCAGAAGCAGCGTCCTCCTCAGCTTCCTGAATAAATAACCAAAATCCGCCGCACGTAGATGATGGTGATGATGATGATGAGTCACATTCAGCCCTACAAAGGATTGGCAAGCTTTGGTGTCAGCTCAGGAGTCTCTGGTCCATTATATGTAATGATTATTATGAAGCTAGATGATTATAAATATACACAGTTAGTCATTATTTCCTGTTCTTACATGCCAACAGACCATTCATAAAAATGGCAGCATAGGCCGGGCACTTCTGCGCAGGCTCCTTGTCTGTAGCCTCACGCTCACTCTGGCTCCTGACTCATATTTAAGTTGGGTTTGTGCCAGGAGCTGAGTTGTATGTGGAAAATTGGAATATTCTGAGATGCTGGATGTATTAAAGCATTGAAGGAAATGTGTCATAATCGAGGAAATGCTTCAACTTGTTCAAATATGCTTGTTAATGGTGGTACACCCTAGAGGAAAACGGGACTGTAATGTAGAGAGAGAGAGATGCTTCCAAAGGGTTTTACTTAAAGTGTACCTAACCTTACGGATGACTTTTACAATTGGTGGCCATGTGTACATATCTGACCATTATATGACCTGTATCTTGCATTTATTACCAGTTTTCCCTCTCTGCAGGCTGCATCTCTAATTCTCAGTCTTCCCTGAGCTAGTGAGCGGAGAAACGTAGCTATGTCGTCTCCCATACACTGCACACATAGAAAAGCAGGATCTCTTCCTCTCTATTTCTCTGTAGCCACCCTCATAGGTAACGGCAACATGGAGGACATTATACAGCAGTGCTGAACAGGGCCGATGTGAACCCAAGATTGGGGTGAAACAAAACACTTCTTAGTTACAATCACATCTGCGTGCATGTTTTTCTGCTTCAGTCTCCTTTCTGCAGCTCCCTCCTCCTCCTATCTCCTCTCTCCATAGACATCTATGAGCAGCATGAGACAAGAGTAAGCAAAGATCCTCCACCGCTTCCTGTAATCCATCTTGAAGACTCTGATACTAAAGACCAACGTCACATAACAGCAGGCAGTGGAGAGTTAACTAGAAAGAAGGGAGACTCCCTAGTAGCCAACTTTAGAGGGATTTTTCATAACAAAAACAACATTTTTGGTAAAAAAAAAATATGAATTGCACTTTTGCTAGTTATCACATTGGCTGTTATATGAGCGCACACACTTGTTGAAAAGTCAGTGACCATTTCAATTCAATATCAATAAATGATGGGGGGTGCAGTACAGTGTGGTTCTCTGAGACTGTATCATAATAGGCTTAGATATATCCACTAAGTAGATAGTATCATACATAATTACCTACAGCAGTTCAGTATATAGCATCATACATGATAAGGTTGGACATAGTAGCTAAGCAGACTGCAACACACGATTATATACTGTTGTTCAGCAGACAGGATGAAACATGAAAGGCTTAGGCTTCGTTTACTTCACTTAAGTTTCTGTACATTGGGCGCTTCTATCAGTCCCTGGGAGCATTGAGCACGGGGACGGGGTGGGAGCTAGTGTGTTAAACCCCCACCCCCTCTCCGCCCCTCGCTGGCTGTCGACAAGGGGAGGGGGTGAGATAGGATGAGACCTAGTGTGCTAATCTCCCATCCTGTTATGCCCCCCTCCTCTTGCTGACAGCCGCCAAGGGGCGGAGGGGGTGGGAGTGGGGGGAGTGAAGCAGAGGCTCTGCTAAACTCCCTCCTACCTCCCTTTTTTGGTAGCTCCCATAGGAATTTATGGAACCGGCCGCCATATTCCATCTGGAAGATAGTTGCAGAATAGAGATGAGCGAGTATACTCGCTAAGGCACATTACTCGAGCGAGTAGTGCCTTAGCCGAGTATCTCCCCACTCGTCTCTAAAGATTCGGGGGCCGGCGGGGGGTGGGGAGCGTCGGGGGAGAGCGGGGAGGAACGGAGGGAAGATCTCTTTCTCCCTCTCTCCCCCCGCTCCCCGCCGCAACTCACCTGTCACCCGCGCCGGCCCCCGAATCTTTAGAGACTAGCAGGGAGATACTCGGCTAGGGCACTACTCGCTCGAGTAATGTGCCTTATAGAGTATACTCGCTCATCTCTATTGCAGAACTATCTTTTCAAGCAGGTGTAAAAACAGACGACCGGAATGCACACTGGAAAATCGTCCATCTGAACTGATGCATTGGAATCCAATGCATCAGATGGTTGCGTATATCAGCCGACCGTGAAAACGCGGCCGATGTACGGTCATGTGAATAAGCCCTCAAGGTGAAATCGACAAGACAGTCTGGGCAGAATGGAGAAGAAAAGTTATGTGAGTTATCAGATTACTATTCATACTGCTTGTGTCTGTTTCTTTTAAGATGTGTCCAAATCTCTTTCATTAAGAGAGTTAAAGGAGATGTCCCGAGGCAGCAAGTGGGTCTATACACTTCTGTATGGCCATAATAATGCACTTTGTAATGTACATTGTGCATTAATTATGAGCCATACAGAAGTTATAAAAAGTTTTATACTTACCTGCTCCGTTGCTAGCGTCCTCGTCTCCATGGTGCCGACTAATTTTCGCCCTCCGATGGCCAAATTAGCCGCGCTTGCGCAGTCCGGGTCTTCTGCTTTCTTCTATGGAGCCGCTCGTGCCAGAGAGCGGCTCCGTGTAGCTCCGCCCCGTCACGTGCCGATTCCAGCCAATCAGGAGGCTGGAATCGGCAGTGGACCGCACAGAAGAGCTGCGGTCCACGAAGGTAGAAGATCCCGGCGGCCATCTTCAGCGGTAAGTATTGAAGTCACCGGACCGCCGGGATTCAGGTAAGCGCTGTGCGGGTGGTTTTTTTAACCCCTGCATCGGGGTTGTCTCGCGCCGAACGGGGGGGGGGTTTAAAAAAAAAAAAACCCGTTTCGGCGCGGGACATCTCCTTTAAGGCCCATTTACATGGAGCGATGATCGCTCAAAGATTGCTCAAGCGACAGTTTGAGTGACAGCCTTGAGCGATTATTTTGCATAAACTATTAAGTAGCTACTCAGCTACTTAATAGCATTTTAGTGTGCAAATGAAGCCTTAGCTGAAAGCAGTTAATAGCCTGAGGGCTCTTATCTGCTTTCAGTTCCGTTGTTCTTCAACGGGAAACAATGCTATCAGCACTACCCATGGAGAACTGCTGATAAGGACGAAGGACAATTTTAAGGTTGGCCTGAATTTAACGATCAGCTAGCAGTGCACAAAAAGTGCACGATGGACGCGCGGTTAGACATAACGATGATTGCTCAAACGATCGCTTTTTAGCAATTTTTGAGCGATCATTGCTCAGTGTAATTGGACCTTTAGGCTGCCTGTCCATGGCCGTGAGGGAATATCGCTAGCGATATTCCCCCGAGGGGGAGGAGGGGGGAGCACTGACAGGGCTCCGCGATGAGCCTAATAGATAGGCACACCGCGGATAATCGCGGCAAATCGCAGCATGTCGGGATTTCAATCCCACAAGCGGAGAATGGGTCCATCAGAGCTTGAATTTTATTTTTCTGCTACTATGATGGAGCAAATAAATGGTTCACACCACACCACACCACACTGTCCTGTTGAAACAATTGTTTGTTTTTTTTCAAATGATCCATAGGTAATCAATGGGGCATCCATCAAATTACAAGTGGCCATTTGTCTCTATTTCACAAGTTTCCAATGGGAGCCTATATGTCACCCTTGGGCCTACACCCTTACAACATCCTGGTGGGTATAGCTTTCCAAATGTTTCAACAGCACGAAATAAAATGGGGCAAAGCAAAACTAAGATAACACTGGTTTACAAAGACATACTGAAGATTTAAAACCTGTACTAGACCCCACACATAATGCTAGTATCTTCTTAGGAGCCAGGGTGGCTTTAGTCCTGGGTGTGACTGCTACCCCTGATTATACAGCACTGCCCTCCTATAATGTAATCAGTCATTCCCCCAGTACAGCGATCTGATAATAACCCGCTGAACCACATGTCATGCTACATTCCTGCAGCTTATTATAAGAGCCCTCCTGCTGCTAATAGATGCCATCATGGTAATAAGCTTATATTAAGGGTTTGCTATTTATGCAATGCTCTCATGACTGTAGCTCCATGGTGCGGCATCACTGATATATAATAGAGAAGGGTGACGATTATAATGCAATTAGAAGGATGACATTGGTCTCCTGCAGAGCAGTAATTGTGCAGATGAGTAAGCCGCCAGCACACACTTGTGTTCACTAGCCTGATTGTACAAGAGGAGTCTGGAAGATGGACAGATGATGAGAGTATATTGTATAGAAAGAAAGAGGTTACAGCTGAAATCAAGTCATATCTGTTTAGATACAGTGCAATGGGTACATCAATGTGACCACCAGGACGAGAGCAAATGGGAGACCCCCCCCCCAGCATCAGACAGTTCCAGCCTATGGTTAGATGGCACCGTGTGCGGAAATGTTTATTGGCATCCTATCATAAAAAATGACATATATTGCTCTCATAGGCAGCCTGCTTGGATTCTGCTGGTGCAAAAAGCAGCAAGATGGCAGCTTACCAGTACCAGAACTAAACTCATAACATAAATACAGCACCAGAACCAAGCTAATAATATAAATACAGCACAAAGCAAGCTCAGTACATAAGTACTACACAAAGTTCATAACATAAACACAGCCTCAGAACCAAGCTCTGTACATAAATATAATACTTGAAACAAGCTTAATACATAAGTACAGCAACAGAACCAGCCTCAGTACATAAATACAACAGATCCAACCTCAATACAGAGATACAATACCAGAGCAAAGCCCATATCAAAAAAGTGAAACATAGCAGCATATCCACACCAGAACAGCTCAGTGAATGAATACTACAGCAGAATGAAGTTTATAACATAATTACAGTGCCAAAACCAAGTTTCTAACATAAATACAGCACAATAACCAAGTTCAGTACATATATACAAAACCAGAACCAAACACAGCACAGACAACTCTCAGTACATAAATACAATACCAGAGCTAAGTTCATAACATAAATACAGCACCAGAACCAAACTGATAACATAAGCACAGCACAATCCAACCTTAGTACATAGACACAATACAAGAACCAAGCTCATAACATAAGTACAGGACTAGAATCAAACTCATAACATAAATACAACACCAGGACCAAGCTCATACCAAAAACACTACAGAACAAGCAGTTGTGTTGCAGGGGCACAGATTGGCTGATAGCAGTACCTCTGAAGATCAGAGGAAAGGAGGCAGAGCCAGAAGGAGGATGAGTCATGTAGTTCCACAAAGTGCTAACATGGAGAAATAAGATCATCTAACTGGGCGGACCTGAGGCGATAATCACCCCAGCCTACATCCACCTGGTGACTCCCCCTTACAAGCTTATAATATAAATACAGTACTAGAACCAAGTTCGCAACATAAATACAGCACAAGAACCAAGCTCAGTACATAAATACAGAACCAGACTCAACATAAATGCAGTACAAGTCAACCTCAGTGAATAGATACAATACCAGAACCAAGCACAGAACACAAATACACCAGAACCACACTGATAACATAAACACAGCATCAGAATTAACCACAGTACATAGATACAATATCAAAACCAATCTAATAACATAAATACAGCAGCAGAATCAAACTAATAACATACATTTTACACCAGAACCAAGCTTGTAACATAAATACACTACAGAACTAAGCAGTTGTGTTGCAGGGGCACCGATTGGCTGATAGTGGTGCCTCTGAAGATCAAAGGGGGGGGAGTCAGAACCAGGAGAAGGATGATTCATGTAGTTCCACAAGATGCTGTGACATGGAGGAAGAAGATCACTTGGCTGGGCAGACCTAGGGGGGGCAATTGTCCCATCTGCCTGGTTGCCCCCCCTACAAACTTGTAATATAAATATAGCACCAAAACCAATCTCAGTTCATAGATACAATAGCTAAGAATATTAATACAGCACCAGAACCAAACCCATAACATAAACGCAGTGACTGTGCGGGTCGCACATATCTAAGGTCAGCCAGGACCACAGAACATTTAAGGATATGAGTGGCTGGTCTGTTGATCAATCACAGACTGAGGCCTTATTCACAAGACCGTATGTCCAAAAATCGGGCAAAAATCGGAAGCATTGGATTCCAATGTATTCATTCAGATGATCAATTTTTGGCCGTGTAAAAAAATCACACTGATTTTATATGCAGCGTCTAAAGACAGGCCGAGCCCTATCTTTTGCCAAGATACGCTGGAAGCTCTCATAGACTCCTATGGGAGCTGAAAAAAAAGGGAGGATGAGGGAGTTTAGTTGCGTCTAACACTGGGAAAATAAGACAGCCGACTCTATTTAAGCATTAGCAGTCAATCCGAGGATTTCAGCCGATCGAGGGATTTCCGCGCTGCAGCGTATTTCTTCGCCGATACGCAGCAGCCACCCGTGTGAATATACGATAATACACTAATTAAGATCAAGACTTGTTGAGGCTATTCTTCATTCATGCGATTTTATGGCATGTACCGGTGACCGTAAAAACGCACACGGTCGTGTGAATGCGAGCCCTGAGTAGAAGGTAGCAGGTAGCCATGCAGGGCAAAGTATTTCAGGAAAGGAATATGCTTATGGTTGGAGAGGGTGGGGGGGGGGGGGGGAGCAGTGACCTATCTGCTCATGTGATAACATTAGGGTGCAGGGTCAGGAAGTACAATCCGTCTCATTATTTTATAGTCTCAATAAACGATTTAGGAGGGTTTTCACGTGTCACATGGAATATTCCAGTAATCGCATACAATGCTCCCTTTGGCAAATATAAAAAAAACTTCTACATCTTTAGGTCATTCCTCTTGCGGACGCGACATGTTCCCCACACGTTTGGGAAATATAGCAGATATCTGCCCTGTGACATCACAGAACCTGAGGACTCTGCAGGATACAATGAGACAAGGTCACACCACATCTATGGAATATTTTCCTTCTGCTGCTCCCCGATATCCCGGCAAGTCTAATAAGAGGTGTTATTAAGAACATCACCATCCTCCCCTCCCCCACCGCAGCCAACAAAACCGACTTTGCTGTAATGAATTCTGGTCTGTGTCCACTGCGATGGTTGACATGACAACACAGCCGGTATTATTAGAGAAAACCTCGACACGTTCCCGTTATCAGCTCCCCTGCACCACAACCACGGCAATATTCACGTCGTTAGAAGAGGAAATTATAATGCAGGGACTGCAAGAAATTAGGGGCCCTGAAATTCAAGTTCATGGTCTGGGATTTCTTCAAGGATCCTTTAAGACGGTCTATGAAGTCTATGTGTAGCAGAATTATGCTGTAAGCTCTGGAGGCACGGAAACGATGTATCTATATCCTTGTACACAACATGTTGGTGCTACATAATGGTAACAGTATTAAAACTAGTCATCATTAGGAGAAGACATAACACACGTGCCTGAGGACCCGCCAACACGGAGGTTCAAATCTGTAGCATGTTCTGTTTGTTACGGAAATGCCGCGAATGTTCACCGCAGAATTAATTTATTGTTAGGTGGTTTTATTCACGCCTTTTTCATCAGATGAACAGTTTGAACAAAAATAAAATTCGCAGCATATTCTATCTTGTTACAATTTTTGGACCAAAATTGCCCATTCAAGTCCAAGGGTGCGGCTAAGAAAACGGAATGCAATGCATTTCTATTGCATGTCACTTTGAGGCCTCCTTCACACGAGCGATGCATTTTTACACTGGCCGCATCGTGGCTGAAAAACGTATAACAAGGAAAAAAACGCTATCAAGTCAAAATTAGCGATTTCTTACCTGTGGCTGCAGCGTTTTAGCGTAAATATGCGCCGCAGCAGGGAAATCCCTCGGCCGGCAGAAAGTCTTGCAAGGGTTAACTATAGCCACCTGTAATCCTTTCCCAGTGTTGGACAACTCCCTCCTGCTCCCTTTTTATTCAGCTCCTATAGAAGCCTATGGGAGCCGCCAGTGTATATCGCCCAAAAGATAGGGCAAGACCTATCTCTTCCGGCCACGTATCAAATCGGTCACCATTTTCGGTCGCCGATGTCCTTTTATACTCAGCGCAACATTTTTTCGTGGCTAAAAATTGAATGAACACGTTGGAATTCAACGCTTCAGGCGGTCGCGATTTTTTCGCAGCTAAAGTAGCCGAGTAAAACCGCTGTGTGAATAAGGCCTTAATTACATTTTTTGGTCCGTCGTGCTTCTTTTAAAAAAATCTTGGGGGGTAATAGGTTGAACTGGATGGACATATCTCTTTTTTAGGCTGGATTCATACATATATCGGCTCGGTTTTCACGCCCAGCCGATATACGTAGTCTCTCTCTGCAGGGGGAGGAGGCTGGAAGAGCCAGTAGCAGTGCTCTGAGCTCCCGCCCCCTCTCTGCCTCCTCTCCGCCCCTCTGCACTATTTGCAATGGGGAGAGGCAGGACGGGGGCGGGGCTAATTTGCAGCACCTAGCCCCGCCCCCGTCCCGCCTTCTTTCATTGCAAATAGTGCAGAGGGGGCAAAGAGGGGGTGGAGAGGAAGCAGAGAGGGGGTGGGAGCTCAGTTCCTGCTCCTGGCTCTTCCATCCTCCCCCCCCCCCTGCAGATGAGGACGACGTATATCGGCTCGGCATGAAAACCGAGTCGATATATGGTCGTCTGAATCCACCCTTAGGGCTTATTCGGACGAGCATGGGCACAACGACCCTCGGCAGCACGGACCGTAGTTGCGCCTGAACGAGGGTAATCCTTTCCCCCTTCGCTGGCTTTTCAAAGTCCGCACCAGAGCCCAGGAGGTTGAAAATAACCGTGGGAAGATAGGTGCCGCCCAACAGGTCCGTACAATTAATGGGCCAGAATCCCGCTAGTGAAAACGAAAACACTGAAATCCATTGATATCGGTGGTTTTGTTTTGTCCTGTTATGTCGCTGTGATTATCATGACCGCATAAGGGGAGAAAACAACATTCATTCGAATCCTCTGATACTATAGGTGCAATAAAAAAATGGATTGCACTTTTTTTAATGCAATTGTGATCCGTTTTTATCGCATGTAACTATGGTAACCATAAAAAAAGTATTAAAAAAAAATAATATTTTTTTTTTTTTAAAAAATCGGATGCAAAATGGCTGAAAATCACAGGAAAAAAAATCACAGAGAGACAAGAAATTGCGCGCAAATATGCCTGTGTGAAGTCGGCCTTAAAGCCCTACCTCTTTGCAATGTGTGGAATGTTTACCTCTTTCATTTTCAGAATGCTCAGCTTACATGGAATGTATTTTCCATAGCGCTAAATACGCTGCAGATTTTGACTCTGATTTCAGCTCTTTAGGTAAAATATGTTGCAGGTTTTTTTTTCCGCACCAAGTGGATGATATTTTTTAAAATACCATCCAAATGGTTAAGGCTGGATTCACATGACTGGCGTTTTTATGTGCACCCGTTCAGATGGCCCGAGCCTAGCACATATACGCCGAGGCCGCAATGCCTTCCCTCGCCGTCTCTCTGCCTCTCCCCTTCGGCTGTTTGCAATGACATTGGCGGGGCCTGAGCTAAGCTCCCGCCCCTTGACCACAGCCAGCAATGTGACTGGGCGGAGCTTAGCTCTGCCCCCTCCCATTGCAAACAGCATGACTGCTAAACTCCCTCCCTTCTCCAGCCGCTGTCATTGGCTCCCATAGGAGTCTATGCAGCGGACAACGTATTCCGTCCGGGGAGATAGTTCCAGGACTATCTTTCCTGCCCGGCATTATATTTGCCGGCCAGGTGCTCTTACGCCACGGGAATACGCCTGTGTGACCTGATGCATTGGAATCCAATGTGTCACTTCTTAACTCAAAATTTGTGGAAATCGGACATCCGTACGCAGATTTTGTCCATTGACAGAGCTAAATCCGTGTGCGGGTCTGCGCCAAAAACCATGTTAGAAAATCGTGAACTTGCACACCCATTCATTTGAGTAAAAAAAATTTAATTTTTTTTAAAATCGCATTCTCGAACAAAAATAACACATGTATTGTACATATGCAGGGTCCAATACAACAATGGACGGCACACGGGATGTCCTGATCACATGACGGTTCGGACGGACGGCGCTTCTCCTGCAGCTGCTGAATTGGGGATTTTTTTTTTAGCTTCTGGTTTCATTTTTGGAAAGAAAAAATGCGCGGCACACGGCTCTGCTGTCTGGTTACCATGGGAACCCGGGTCTATTATTCCACCTTGTCATTCATCAAGACAGGATCCCTCTTGACAGAGCAAACAGCCTCCACTCCGCAGCGCCTATTAACACGGGCGGCTCCGTCAGTCTACCCGGGAAGGGAGGCACAGAATTCTCTGATTACTAATGTTTTACTCATCAGAATTGATTTTATGACTGAGATTCTCATCTATGAAAACAGAGAACAATGGAGTACGTGAGATCTGTGCGCCTCATGGATCAGCTCCTCTCTCCGGGGCAATGGAGCCCCCCATTCTCAGGCTGTGTACCCCAGATGTCATCCCGTCTTATAGGCAGCCCTTGCTACACTGCGACTTTTTGTGGCGCTGCAGATTGATTTTAACTGGCTGCTTCCACACGGGCGGTTTTCTCGTGCGATTTCAGTGCGACAAATCGCATGTATGTAGAGCCCATGCTTTCTTATGGGTTCTTCCACACGGGCGGTTTTGTAGCCTGTGGCATTGTGAGACTACAAAATCACGGCATGCTCTATATAGCCGCGGTGTGCGATATTTTGTAGCCCATGTTTCCCTATGGACCATTCCTTTGTGTTGCATCACACGAAAATGCGTTTTTTTGTGCGGTGCGATACTACTTTGACAGTAGGAAATCCTCATTGCTTCCTGTCAAAGTCCGCAACGCTCAGCCAATCAGAGCGGCGCTTTCTAGAAGCAGGGATTTTCCAATCCCTGACCAGAAGAGATGCCTGAAAACAACTGCCAGGGACCGTGGAGAAGCCGCAGCAGAGCTAACAGCACTTTCATGCAACTAGGTCTTATTTTCGGGATAGGGCTTATAATTCAACCCCCTCCCCTGAAAATCCTCGCACGTGGTGCTACAAAGTCGCGTGACTTTGTAGTGACACAAAATCGCGATATCACCGTGAGAAAATGCAGCACAGACTGATGCGATATCGCTGCTATTTTCGCGGCGACATCGCGTCACCCGTGTGGAAGGGGCCTCAAGCTACAGCTGCAGCTCAAAGGAATTTGTTGAGTCGTATGCAATCTTGTCAACTGCAGCTGACACTGAATTAGTTAAAGGTGTTTTCCAGGAATTTACTATTAATGAGCTATCCAAAAGATAGTTCATCAATAGTTGATTATAGGGTGTCCGCTACTTGGGATCCCGGACGATCAGGTAATCTTCTGATCTGTTGTCAGTGCAGCGGAGTCGGACGTCCACATAGTGGTCAGAACCAGGAATTATCCTCGGTAGTCTAAGACATCACCCACTGCTTTGATTGGCCAACGTTCCTCACATGAGCAATGCTGGCCAATCAGGAAGCAGCATTGCAGATGCGTGGTGTGCTTCAAGTAGTGACAGAAGCATTGCAGCCATATTGGAAAAAATAAAGAGGGGCCCCAGAAGGTGGAATAGTGGCTGCAGAAAAAAGGAGGACTCCAGGTAATATAACCAGTGCTGGCCAGGGGTTAGCTGACACCCTGTGTGGAATTTGTTTTTGTGCTCCCACCGCCCCCTGTCATAAGGCAAATACAATGTACTGTGTATTGCACTGATCTGCCTGTATCCTGTTTGTACAGAAATCAGCAATCTAGTAGCATACAACTCAGTTAATACTGTACCAGAACCAAGCTCATAACATAAATACAGCACAAACCAACCCCTGTATATAAATGCAATACCAGAGCCAGGCTCATAACATAAATACAGCACGAACCAACCTCTGTACATAGATACAATACCAGAACCAAGCTCATAACATGATTACAGCACGAACCAACCTCAGTACATAAATGCAATACCAGAACTAAGTTCATAACATAAATACAGCACAAACTAACCTCTGTATATAGATACAATACCAGAACCAAGCTCATAACATGACTACAGCATGAACCAACCTCTGTACATAAATGCTATACCAGAACCAAGCTCATAACATAAATATAGCACGAATCAACCTCTGTACATAGAAACAATACCAGAACCAAGCTCATAACATGACTACAGCACAAACCAACCACAGTACATAAATGCAATACCAGAACTAAGCTCATAACATAAATACAGCACAAACTAACCTCTTTATATAGATACAATACCAGAACCAAGCTCATAACATAAAAAACTGTACGAACCAACCTCTGTACATAGATACAATACCTGAACCAAGCTCATACATAAACCAAGCTCAAACATAAATACAGCACCAGAACCAACTTCATTACATACAGTAGCAGAACTAAGTGATAGTGTTGTGGGGGCATTAATGGACTGACAGTGGTGCCTCAGAACATCAGAGGGGAGGAGACAGAGCCAGGAGCGCAACCACACCACACTGCTGTACAGATCATTAGGCCGTAAAGACCTAATAGGGAACGATCGTCTCCAACCTACATCCGTCCAGTGCCCGCATATAAGCTGGTGGCCAGTGCCCTGTGCAGCCACATGAGTCACGTGTAGCTAAGGGTGGTCACAAATATAATTGCCCCCTCCGATTGCTGGAAGAATTTTGTTCCTAGGAATTGGAGGGTCAATCCAAGCTTCAATGAAAGAAGCTTGGACCTGCCCTTGAATCCATGCTGACACTGAGCTGTATTGACAGAGGCACATTATAGAGCGTTGGACATATAGAAAATTGAAAACAAGTGTCAATTTGACACTGTACACTGAAGGTAAGGCCCCCCCTACCACCCAAACCACCATCTGCTCTGAGATGTTACACGATCAGCATAAATCTGCCTTAAATTTGCAACAAATGTAGCAACAACCCCAAACTAAGAATTTCATGCCAAAATGCTGTATACATTTGGCGCCATTTTTCTCCACTGAAAAAAATGTCGTTTTTTTTATAAATGTGCACATAATTTATTGATTATTGCCGGGTGTAGATAACCATTTGTGGCATTATATTACTATCCATACTGGCTGCTGATTGGCTGGTTCCCTCAGATACAGGTTACATTGTATCACGCTGCTCTTGGAATGTACAGACTATTAGAATTCGCCCAGAATTGTGATTTGCTTTTAATATTCGGCAGCGGCGCAGCCTCAGCCCCTGATTTCACGCTGAAACATTAACAAGGACTGACACTGGAGATTAGATGCAGACAGCAGGAATGCCGGCTCTTTGTTGCAGGATGGAGCACGGCCAACAACGATCAACTGCAGCCAAGAGAGACCTGGGAAAGTCTTCAGAATAAAGGGGGTGAATAAGGTAGTTCAGTGAGAGGCCCATGAAAGAAGATAATTACCGATTCCTTCATCCTCCAAAATCTAATTAACCTTCAGTCACAAGGAGGATATGAGTTTAAGGGAAAGAGTGGCAGGAAACGCTCGCTGCAGTGCAATTTACCAAATTCACCTTTTTTAGTCTTTATTTTTAGCTTTAAAACAAAAAAAAAATAAAGATCCTCTCTGTCTCCTCCATAGCAACTCCTGTGCCCCAGTGATCCTGCACGGAGCGGCGGGCAGGCACACATAGGTTTGCATACTTAACAAGGTCTCTGATGAAAGTTTGTTTCATGCTCTTGCCTTAAAGGGAAAGCATCACAAAAATGAGAACATTTCTGCAATGGAAATATTAGGCAAAACCTCTGATCTAGCATTGTCGCTCCCATTTGAAGGAATGAACATGCCCCTTTCTTGGAGATGCTGGCGAGAAAGCAGCAGGCACAAGCTTATAAGAGAAGCATAAACGCATGTGCTATTAGCTGCACTTCTGCATTTTTAATGTAGTAATCCATTAAACACGTTTCGGGGCTACACCACCATTTGCTGGTAGGGTGCTGGTAGCACTGCAGATGTCCAATGCCCAACTCTCATGCACGGATGTCAAGATCTGTCAGCTCAGATCGAGTGTCAATGCAAAATGTGTCCCAAGGATAAATCTTGTTATTTGTATAGTGCCAACTTACTCCACTGTTTACAGCTAATTTATTTATTACCTCCTCCCCCCCACAAAGCTGGGTACTCATTTTACCGACCTCGGAAGGACAGAAGGCTGAGTCGACCTTGAAACGGATACCTGAACGATGCAGGGATTGATCTCACGACTTTCAGGTTATGAGTGAGAGCTTAGGACTGCATTTCTGCTGCGTTAGCACTCTGCGCCATCACCTCAGCTGCAGAATATCATGAGTCCTTAATAGCAGTGACCTGTGCGCAAAGCTTCCATCTCTCTTTCTTCTAGTAGTTCCTGTTCTGGGTACCTTGTAGAACAGCAAGGTGTGAATGATTAAAATAATGACATGGTCAGCATTGTGGCTCCTTCTTACTGCGCCTGAAACGCGTTTACATACTGGATTACTACATTAAAAATGGAGAAGTTGAGCTAATATAGTATATGAGTTTGTACTTCTCTTATAAATTTACCCCTACGCCCAGTTTTTGCTTATTTGATCAGTGGGGGTCCGCTAATCAGGATCACCACTGATCAGCTGATTCTCAGCACCGCTTGCAATGGGGTCAGCGCTGGAAGTTTGGTACTTTTTGGCATTGCAGGCACAGCTCCCACGGAATTCAATGAGAGCTGTGCCTGCAATACTAGCTTGGGCTGCTGTACTGTGGACAGTGCTGTCTGACAGTGTGAACAGGAATTAGCAGATTGTTGGGGATCGCCTGTGGAAAAAATAGAACAAATCCATTAAGTCACAGACAACCCCTTTAAGCACCTCCACGACTGAGAAAAAGTTGGAAGTCTAGGAATTAAAGCCACTCCCTAGACTCCTCCCTTATGGAGAGTCCTCTTTTCAGTCTCCCGAAAGAAATATTTAAAAAAACAACTTTTACGCCTGTCCTAATATACACTATGCAGCCATGATGTTTTAAGCACAATTTTTAATAAAGTACGGAAGTTTTTCACGCAGTCCAAACTCCCTGGAATTGTTTATTCTGCGCAGAATAGATTAGAGCCCAGACTATAGGATTTCCTGAATTGTGACTAAATCACAGCAGCACTGCAATCCTATCCGTAACATGCAGTGCCAGTCATGTACATACAGCCAGGGGGCGATATACTGGACCTGAGCTGCGCCATTTTACATACTGTATTGCTAGAACTAAGAGCAAGCGTGAGTTATATCTGTATATTATCCCATAAATTCAGGTATTTGGAGAGAGAGCTGCCTAGGGGTTTGTACCATGAATATCGGACCGTGAACCCCGCCCCCATGTCGCACTCTCCACCACATGAATTCCACAAGGATGAAAGGCGTTCTCATGTTAAAAAAGGCTCATATCACTTAGGGGATATGGTGATCCTGAAAGCCACGGCAGAGGATCATGGAGCTTCCCCCATTGTTTTCTATAGGAGACCTCTCACCTAGTGCGATGTTGCCACCGTCCCCATTGCAAACAAAGGGGTTGCGATGCGAGAGAACGCAACATGATAGAATGTGCTGCGATTTGTTTCCTGCATGGCAGCGTGGCAGGAAAACATCGCTCGTGTATGACCAGATTCAGAAGAATGGATTTCAGATCTAAGCGAGATTTGTGCGTCTCGCAGCGCACCAATCTCATGCAATTTTCTCGCCCGTGTGAAGCCGGCCTAAGGGCTCCTGCACACTTGCGTTTTTTTTGCGCGTTTTTTTCACGTGATTGTCAATGGGACTTTCTAATGTTAAAAACGCATTGCACAAAAATTGCAAAGCACCAACTTGCGATGCCTTTTTAACATTAAAAAGGCCCGTTGACAACCGCATGAAAAAAACGTGCAAAAAATATGCAAGTGTGCCGGAGCCCTTCGGGTGTATTCACACAGACGTTTTTTTCTGTTCGATTTTCAGACCAAGAAAATCTGATAAAAATTGGGCGGCAATAAAGCATATTATTTAAAATTGTTTTATTCCCACGTGCGATTTTTTTTTTTATCGGACAAATAGTCCAAGAAAACAAATTGTAGCATGTCCTATTCTGTTGCACATGAGTAGGATTAAGGGTCAGAAACGCTATCTTTTCTCCTTAGGGAGAGCACCTAGACGGTGAGTGAGGAGGCCATTTACACTCCTTCTGGGTAATAAGCAAATAAGGGAGATGCAATAATACCTCCACAGTGCCACCTATTGGAAAGAAGCAATCCTCAAAGTCAATGTTAGACTCTTTATACAAGCCTTGTAACAATGACAAGGAATTGAAAGCAAAGTCAAATCCCATGCAAAGACAGATATTTCAGGATTTTTGGCCTTCATCAGGGCTTAGTCACACGGGCGCATCGGCGCCCGTGTTACTGCAGGAAGAAGACGGCCGCAATTCAGGACGGATGTCTCTCCGCAGCTGCGAAAGAAAGAACATGTGTTCTTTCTTCTGCGCTGCGGGGAGTCGTCCATCCTGAAGTGCGTCCGTCTTCTTCCTGCAGTAAGGGCTCAGTCAGACAGGCGTCTGTGTACGGGCGCCAATGCACCCTTGTGACTAAGCCCTCAGTGTGCTGTAGGTTTCTGACTTTGCTAGAAAGAGGCCTGGGATGGGGGGTCACAAACGCTATCTTTTCTCCTTAGGGAGAGCACCTAGATGGTAAGTGAGGAGACTCCAAAGGCCATTTATGCTCCTCTGGGTAATATGCAAATAAGGGAGATGTAAGAATACCTCCACAGTGCCACCAATTGGAAGGCAGCAATACCTAAAGTTCATGTTAGACTCTCTATATAAGCATTGGGTAGGATTAGAAAACGGATTACACTCATTTGATGCAATTGCAATTACACATGCAACCATGGTAAAGTATTAAAACATTTGCAGAACATTTAATTATATCTTTTGGCCCGCCATGCATTTTTTTTTCTTTACGCACTCAAAAATTGGATGGAAAATGGCTGAAAATTGAGCAGGAAAAAAAAAATCACAAAAACAAAGAAAATTGCATGAAAATAAAATGAGGACTAAAAAAAGTAACCCCCGTGTTAATATACCCTTAGATGTATAATTCTGCATGCGATGTGCAACCTATTAACAGAAAATTAAAGGGACAGTACAGTTCTGTACGCCCGCAGACCATCTCAAGCTGGTGGGCAGAAGACTCCACAAGTTTGCAGAGCAGAATAGTTGGGCAGAGATGAAGCAGAGCCGGAGCGCCACTTGAAGTTACTCAGTTACTTCTTTTAACAAGTTGCCCTTTTATTTCTCGCAGGCAGCAGCAAAGTTACATTAGAAAGAAAATGACATTCTCTCTTAATCTGCTAATCCCGTCTCTAGACAAGATGGTTCTTTTAAATCAACTGGCATTTTATCGGCGCAGTGGAGCACAGATCCGGACGTATTTTTTATTGAACAATGGATTCTTTTCACGAGAGACTGGCCAGGCTAACACCACAAAGGACCGCCGCGTCCTGAGCAGCAGCTCCCGCATCAAATCCACAAGAATCACAGGACGGTTTTGTTGGCGATTGATAGAATGATGGATCCTTATTTGAAGTTTCCAGATTTAACACATTGTTACTTCACAAACAGCCCCTTTTCTCACCTCTGGGAGATTTCCATGAGCTGGAAGAAGAACTGAGAGGAGGCGCAGAACAGAAACGTCCCCATTGTGCGGCCGGGAGCTGACTGTTACAAAGTAACAAAGTGAAGGGAATGAAGATTCGTTATTAAAGTCATTAAACTGTATTTATATCTGCAGTGATGTAATAAATGCACCCATGTGTAAGGCTGCTCTCACACAGGGTTCAGAAAACGCCGCTCGGAATTGCGGCATTTTTACCGTGATTTTGAGCTGCGTTTTTGAACGCATCCCATCGTTGGGATGTCGGATCAGGTGTGTTAAAAAACGCTAAAACATGGAGAAATAGAATAGACAGCGCTCGAAAATCGGGGCATTAGAAACTCTACGTTCGAGCACATGTCGGTGAAATCAATAGCGGCGGTTAGAGCGACACTCGGGGCGTCGTGATATTCGCGGTAAAAAGCATCATGTGTGAGAGTGGCCTAAGGTTGCTTTCACACCTGCGTTAGGGTCAGTTCAGGGTTTACGTCTCTCTGTTCCATTTTCGGAGGGGAGAAATTGAAATTAAACGGAAAAAAATAGATTATTTTTTTCCCATCGATTTCGATGGAGTTTCCAAAAACCGTAAAGGCTTCTATTTTATGAAGTTTCCATTTTTTTGGAACTAGGCTATTTTCCCATCCAAAAAAATGGAAACCTAACAGAAGCCTTTCCGTTTGCTTTACATTATTTTGAACCCCCATTGAAATCAATGGGGGGAAAAATCATCGGTTTTATATTAGTTTCTCTCCTTCAACAACGGAGCAGAGAGACGGAAACTCTGAACTGACCCTAACATAGGTGTGAAAGCAGCTTAGCTCCATCCAATATATTATCTCTCTCCTACACAATATTTATCCGCATGTAGTTCATACTACAGTGACACCTATTACATCTATTACTGCTGACAACCAGTGTGTAGATCATGTCTGAGAGGTAGTCACAGCTCCGCCTTGTTACTGACATCACTGAATACAATGTAATAATAATGTAATTACATTGAGATCAGACATGAGATCCACACATCTTATACTACACTAACAGCTATTCCATCTATTACTGCTGACAACCAGCCTCTATATCAGTGGTGGCGAACCTATGGCACACGTGCCAGAGGCGGCACGCAGAGCCCTCCCTGCTGGCACGGGTCATTGTCGGCCGCTCAGCACGATAGAGAATACCGGCAGGGGCTCCCTTGCCGGCATTCACTCAGCAGTGCTGCTATCTGCACTGATCCCGGTGCACACTGACGTCAGTGTGCAGCTGGGATCCTCCTTTCCCCTCCCCCGACATCTCCTACTTGGTTCCACGAGAGCAGGGGGAGGAGGTGTCCCGCAGCATACTGACATCAGGGTGCACCTGCGATCAGCGCTGCTGGAGGGCTCGCCGGACAGAGGAGGACCGGCGCTTTCACGAGGAGGAGGGGGTAAGTATGTGGCTCTCGGTGGGTGATAGGGGACCGCTGTGGGATGTCACTATTACACTGGGGGCCACTGTGGGGTGTCACAATTGCTACTGGGGGCCGCTGTGGGGTGTCACTATTTCTACTGGGGCCACTGTGGGGTGTTACTATTGCTCCTGAGGGCCGCTGTGGGGTGTCACTATTGCTACTGGGGGCCGCTGTGGGGTGTCACTATTGCTACTGGGGGCCACTGTGGGGTGTCACTATTACTACTGGGGGCCGCTGTGGGATGTCACTATTATTACTGGGGGCTGCTATGGGTGTCAATATTATTACTGGGGGCTACTATGGTGTGTAAATATTAATACTGGGGGCCACTGTGGGTGTCACAGTGATACTGGAGGCCGCTGTGGGGTGTCACTGTGATACTGGGGGCTGCTGTGAGGGGTTACTGTGATACTGGGGGCCGCTGTGGAGGGTCATTGTGATACTAGGGGCCACTGTGGGAGGGGGTCACTGTGATACTGGGGGCCACTGTGGAAGGGGGTCACTATTATCGCTGGGGGGTCACTATTATTGGTGGGGCCGCTGGGAGGGTCACTGTTATTGCTGGGGCTGCTGGGGGGTCATTATTATCGCTGAGGTATGTTTACATGTGGCGGAAATGGGCAGGGCTGTTTCAAAATAGACAGCGTGCAGATTTTGACTGCTTTTTGAATGTGGAAATGCTGCAGAATTTTCCACGCAAATTTCTGCTGAGGACATTCTGCAGCATTTCCACATCCAAAAAGCAGTCAAAATCTGCACGCTGTCTATTTTAAAGTGGCCCTGTCCTTTTCAGAACAACAGGGGTAAAATAGTACATTGTGATAAGCCCCGCCCCCTGACATGTTGGCACTTTGCTATAAGTAAGTAGATTGTGGGTTGCAGTTTGGGCACTCGGTCGCTAAAAGGTTCGCCATCACTGCTCTATGTCATGTCAGAGAGGTAGTCACAGCTCCGCCTCCTGTTACTGACATCACTGAATATAATACAGAGTGTCTCAATAGTGTGGAAAAACCCATATAAATTGAAAACGGTTTGGCAGACGGCGATCCACTTTTGCATACAAGCTGCGTGGGATGGGTGAAACTTGTTACGTCATGTTACCAACTAACAGTCATTTTGAGTGCCACCATCTTAGTTCTAACTCTAATTTTATCAAAGGGGAGGTAGGTGTGTGATATATCAGACTGGCAGAGAATTTCACCAGAAAAAGAACATTTTAACATAACTTTATTCATTCTCATGTTAATGCAATGATTTTTCTTCATCACAGCAATGTCAATGATATCGTCATGTTAAGCAGAACGCATTGAGATTATCCTTATGTCAGGTGAACGAAGAACATGTGTCATTGCCGCAAATTTCAATCAGTGCCACCCAACTAGACCTTCTATGACCCATAGTGCAGTTGCCAAACTTCAGCGTTTTTTTCGTCATCCAGATTTTGGTTTATCAGTGACAGAACCTCTTTCATGGAATTTGGAAAGTAGTTTGATATGTCACATCCCCACCTTCCCACTGGAAAAGTTAGAGTTGAATCCAAGATAGTGACATCCAAAGTGGCTGCAGTGTTGGTGACAAGTTTTTGGGATGAGAATGAAGATCATACTATTGTAACTGTGGGGGGCTGTGTAGCAGGAGGAAGCAGTTGCAAAAGGGGGGACTGTTAGAGTAATAAATGTGTATCCATTTTGTATCCGTCCTCCATCTTGTATGTTTCAGGCCGCTTCCACATGGGCGATTTTGTCGTAACGTGATAGTGTGACTAATCACATGTATGTAGAGCCCATGCTTTCCTATGGGTTCTTTCACACGAGACTGCAAAATTGCGAGACTACAAAATCGCGGCATGCTCTAAAAAGCCACGATTTGCAATATTTTGTAGCCCATGTTTCCCTTTGGATCCTTTCTTTGTGTTGCATCGCACAAAAACACAGTTTTTGTGCAGTGCGATGCAACTTTGACAGTAGGAGATCCTACAGTCAAAGCCCTAAAATAAGCCCTAGCTGCATAAAAAAAACAAATACATCAAGAAGCGGTGTCCGCTCCACTGCGTCTTCTCTACGGTCCCCGACAGTTGTCTTCAGGCATCTCTTCTTGTCAGGGATTGGAAAATCCCCACTTCCGATCAAAGCCAGAGCTCAATGAACCAATCACAGCCATTAGTTGAGTGACGCACCCTGACCAGAAGAGATGTGTGAAGACAACTGTCGGGGACCAGGAACAAGATGCTGTGGAGCGGACAGCGCTTCTTAGGTGATGTATTTGGGGGGTTTATGTTATTTTTATGCAGATAGGGCTTATTTTCAGGGTAGGGCTTATATTTCATGCCCCTCTCTAGCCAAAAATCCTCAAACGTGGTGTTACAAAGTCGCGCAACTTTGTAGTACCACTTGTGATTTTGTAGCGACACAAAATCACGATATCACCGCAAGAATATGCAGCGATATTGCATGGACCACCAATGCGATTCCCTAGGATTTCCTCGCGCCAATATCACGTTGCCTGTGTGGAAGCGGCCTTAGCGTGTCATATTATATCATTGACATTTTGTATTATGAGAACTTTGCAGATATGACATCTAGTGCAATCTTGCTTGGTCAGAACATCCCGTTCTGACCAGTACTTTGAGACAAGGGAACCATACTACACAACCTTGAATGCTATCAGCGCCGCTTCTCCATGAGGTCCAGTTTTCTCAAAAATCGCTGATATTGTTTTTGATAAGCAGACTGTCCATTTGGTGTCTAATAAACACTTACGACATATCTATATGATTGACATATGTAATAAATGAGCCAAAATCTGAAGACTGAATCAAGGGGAAATCCATGGTTGATCATTCGAACAAGATTAAAGAAACAGAGAGCTAGAACTGATAAATAATGTTGAACTGTTTCATGATTGCGGTATATGAATAAAGGAGGCATTAGGGTACTTTTATATAGGATGACCTGTCGTGTGGAGATGCCTGACATGTCATGCCAGTGATAATTGTTCTTGTGTCCTTACACAGGAACGAGCATCGCTCGTGGATGGAGGTGGATCGGGGTTGGGGATCGTTCCAGCTGCCCGCCTCCATTTACAGTAAACAGGCAGTTGTTCATAAGTGAACGACTGCCTGTTCACACGGGCCAATCCCTCGTTCAGTCTTATGCAAACATGAACTGAACAACAAATGAGAAGCGAACGAATTCTTGTTTGTCGTTCAGTTAATGCGGGAAATTACACTGAATGATAATTGTTCAGATTCATGCTGGATGCATGGACCGTTGACATCCAATTATTTCAATAGGTAGCTTTTCTTGTGAAAGAAGGTGCGAGGCCAGAATACAAAAAACTGGACAACAGAAATAGTCCTACAAAGTAGAAGTCATAGCCAGGCAGCACTGAGCGTCTACAAGAAAGAGATCATCATAAACTGGAGTAACCAATGCCAGTCAGCTGCTGCAAAAGCTAATAAAGTCTTGTGGTGCATTAAAAGAGGTATAGGGGCAAGGGACGAGAACATTATCCTCCCACTATATAAGGCACTTGTCGGGTCTCACATGGAATACTGCGCACAGTTCTGGTCACCGGTGCTCAGGAAAGATGTTACAGTACTGGAGGGGGTTCAAAGAAGGGCAACTAAACTAATACATGGACGGAGAGGACTGGAATACCCAGAGAGGCTATCAAAACTGAGATTATATACTCTAGAAAAAAGACGGCTAAGGGGTGATCAAATAACCATGTATAAGTACATGAGGGGACAATACAAGGATCTCTCCAATGATCTGTTTATACCCAGGACTGCGACGGTGATGGGAGGACATCCGCTACGTCTAAGGAAAGCAGGTTTCATCACCAACACAGAAAAGGGTTCTTTACTGTAAGAGCAGTTAGACTGTGGAACTCTTTGCCTGAGGACGTGGTGATGGCAAAATCCATAGAGGAGTTTAAAAGGAGACTTGATGTCTTTCTAGAATGGAAGGATAATACAGGATATAAATCTTAGGTTAATTATTAATCCGGGTATACAGGCAGGTAGGAACTATTAGGGGTTGATCCAGGGAACAGTCTGATTGCCATTAGGGAGTCGGGAAGGAATTTTTCCCCCAAAAGGGATAATTGGCTCCTGCCTCTTGGATTTTTTTTGCCTTCCTCTGGATCAACAACACAGCAGGATAAACAGGCTGGACTAGATGGACATTGTCTTCATTCGGCCTTACATACTATGTTACTATGTTACTATATCATTGTGCAAGAAGAAACCAGAGGTGAATGATGTGTGACACTTCACGATTAAGTAACATCTGATTCCTTAGATTAGATACCATATATGCTATGCTTTATAGCTGTGAGGGTGGTTTCACATCTGCGTTAGAACCTTTGGTCAGGGGTTCCATGACAAATCTGGCAGAAGATACTGGAAGAAAAAGCAGGGCAGCTGAGTGCAAAGCCAACAGACCCCATTATAGTCAATGGGATCCATTCGCAATGATCGGCTCCATCATAAGATTCGCTTTCCCTGCTCACTGAATGGAGATGTGAAACCACCCTAAGCTCACTACTACACATCCTGGCACTTACATACCATCTTGTCATACACATAGGTATGTCTTAAAAGCTAATATGGAACATGGTATAAGCTACCTTTAGGCCTCTTTCTCACGACCGTATGCATTTATATGTTCGCCCGTACGCTCCATATAATTGCATGAATAAATAATTACCACGATCGAGTCCCGATCTTGATTCACCTATTTCATGCCATTCATACGGGCCGCTGCTGCATATTGGTAAAAAAAATAAGCAGAAGCGCAAAAATCCCTCGATCAGCACAAATTCTCAGAATGACTATTAATGCTTAAATGGAGGCACCTGTCTTCTTTAACCAGCATTGGACGCAGCTACATTCCTTCCACCTTCCTTTTTCTCAGCTCCCATAGTAGTCTACAGTTGCTTCTTACATATCCTGGTAAAAGATAGGGCAAGACCTATCTTTTGACGCGGCTTATAGAATTGGCTACCGAAACGGTCGTGTATGTGCTTTTTTTTTCCTGGCGTGATTTTTTTTTTTACACGGCCTAAAATCATTCATCTTAATGAATACATTGGAACGCTTCAGATGGTCGCGATTTTTGGTGATTTAAGGCTAAATACAGTCGTGTGAATAAGGCCTTTGCAACTAGCTATAGAAAAAATAGGAAATTGAAAAAAAAGAAAGATTGTGCCAATTAGTTATTTATTTTCATTTACAAACTTCTCTTTTTGTATCAGACCATATTATGTGTTATTATGTTCTTCACGTGTTTGGTAATTCCTCAATTTGCACTGAACAAGGTGTACATAAAAATTCCTCATATGTATAAAATGTTACCTAATGCATCTTTTCTGACTTCATATTTGCAATCAGCACCTTCAAATTGTATAGGATCAGTACAAACAGAGAAGCGGTGGGCGGCCACATGCCGCACATTGTTCATGCAACCACTCAGCCTCTCACAGCCTTCAGTGGTGATGTGCACAATGAACGCCATGTGAACACCTGCTGCCTCTTCCGGATTCCTTGGACTGGGGTCACCAGGGCTGCAGCGCTGAATGGGGAGCCTCCGGAACAGGTAAGTATTCAACTTTTCTTTCTTTCAAGCCCGTCAAATTATTTTTTAATGTCCCGGAAAAAAACTTTATTTATTCCGTCTAGAAAAAATATATAGATTTTGAAATACAAAGTACACTTCACTTTTTGTGACCAATGCCCCGCCACAGTCTTTTAGGTAAGTCAGTTCCCGCATATTCATGCAATATTCTGAAACTTGCACAAAGTTGAGTGTCCGTACTATTAAACCTATCTACTATAGCAGGCCTGGTAACGAACTGCTCCTTTCATTCTGCAGACCCAATAGTTCTACTGAGGCTGGCCTCACTTACAGTTTGCGGTATTGATCTAAACTTATCTGTAGTCATGAGCATGACTCTACCATTGTTTTTCCTTGTTCCCAAGCCAATCTGTTGGTCTTCAGTGCGCAGCAATCTTGCTCTGTCGTCTTCTACCCTTTGTAGTCGGCAGTCTCCTGGGTCCTCTCAGCAGAAAACCTTTTTCTCCCTTCTCAGCCAGCAGCAGCTCTACTCTAACTTTCAATGTCTCAACTCCCTGTACAGTACTCTGCGCTCTTCCTGTGATGCAGCAAAAATCCCTATTTATATGCCAGGCTCCAGTCAATCAGTTCTATAGTAGAGAGCGTGCTCTGAAATCCGGTGCACATTTATACTATTAATATAATTGCATTGTGGACAGACATCCATGGGATTCACATAGTTTATAGTAGACTGCTGATAACCAGCTTCTAGATCATTAGATCTAGGGGTTGTCACAGCCCCACCCCCTGTTACTGGACAGTCCTGGATATTGGGGGCTCTCCTGTCATCCTTGGAAGCATGCCACAATACTGGACCCCCACTGCCAAGCCTATGCTCTATGAGTACCTCATAAAAGGGTCACTAAAGGGCACTATTAAGGCCTCTTTATACTGAGAAGCTTTTGTTCGAATAGTCGCTCAGAAAAGTGGCTGAAGTGTACGAACAGCAATCGTTTGTTTGCTTTTACCCAGAATGCTTTTTGTTCATTAGTTGTTCACCATCATATTGTTTGTAAGAGAAATCTCCATACAATTTCAATACAAACAATTATGGGACACATTTACAGCACTTTTAATGCCAGTTTTTGTGGGTATTCACACAAAAACTTACAACTTTTATCTCTGTGCCGACTCACCACTTTTTTGAAAAGTGTGTGGTGCTTGTCAGGAGGGGGCGTGGCTACCCTGGACCGACAGATTTATGAATTATTTATGCCAGAACCTGGTTCCCCTCATCTCCGTCACGGCTGTCACAGTCGCGGCAGGAGATTGCATGTTCTCCCATTGTTTTTCAATGGTGCTGATGCGGCTGTTGCCCCGATCCCATTGAAAACATATAAGATAAAGCTGAAGGAATCCCCTGCTGCAGCTGTCACCGCTGCGGCAGGAGATCGCGCTGTTCTCCACTGTTATCAATGGGGGAGGCAGAAGCAGCGGCGGTCCCATTGAAATCAATTGGAGAAGATCACTGAAGGAATCCCCTGCTGCAGCTGTCACAGGTGCGGCAGGGTATAGTGATGTTCTCCAATTTGTGTCACTGGGGCCAGTGCTGCTGCCATCAGCCCCAATGGGAACAATGAGCGATATTGCGAAAAGAAAGAACATGCTGCGATTTGTTTTCTGCATTGCATCGCAACGTGGTACTATACAGGAAAACATTGCAGATGTGAGTGAACCCATTCAAAAGAATGGATTCCAAATTTGTGCCAGTGAGAAGGCGCCCTTAGTGTGACAGGGTCACTAATAGGTACTATTATTGTAATAAGACACAGAGGGTGTAGCATAGCAAATTTGGGGTGTGGCCTGGTGTTTAAAAATTTGTCACAACATCCTATGTGTGCCACAGAAATTGTCTGTCCTCTCACTGTTGGAAAGCTGGGTACAGTACAGTACAGTGTTACTTTATGATCAGACATCCATGAGATCCTAACATCTTATAGTAGTTTTATTCTTGTACAAAGGGAGCAGTATTATAGTAGTTATATTCTTGTACATAGCGGGCAGTATTATAGTAGTTATATTCTTGTACATATGAGCAGTATTATAGTAGTTAGATTCTTGCACATAGGAGCACTATTATAGTAGTTATATTCTTGTACATAGAGGGCAGTATTATAGTAGTTATATTCTTGTACATAGCGGGCAGTATTATAGTAGTTATATTCCTGCACATAGGGGTCAGTATTATAGTAGTTATATTCTTATACATAGAGGGCAGGATTATAGTAGTTATATTCTTGTACATAGGAGGCAGTATTATAGTAGTAATATTCTTGTACATTGGGGGCAGTATTATAGTAATTATATTCTTGTACATCGGGGGCAGTATTATAGTAGTTCTATTCTTGTACATAGGAGGCAGTATTATAGTAGTTATATTCTTGTACATAGGAGGCAGTATTATAATAGTTATATTATTGTACATAGGAGGCAGTATTATAGTAGTTATATTCCTGTACATAGGGGGCAGTATTATAGTAGTTATGTTCTTGTACATAGAGGGCAGTATTATAGTAGTTATATTCTTGTACATAGGGAGCAGTATTATAGTAGTTATGTTCTTGTACATAGAGGGCAGTATTATAGTAGTTATATTCTTGTACATAGGAGGCAGCATTATACTAGTTATATTCTTGTACATAGGAGGCAGTATTACAGTGGTTATATTCTTGTACATAGGAGGCAGTATTATAGTAGTTATATTCTTGTACATAGGAGTAGTATTATAGTGGTTATATTCTACTACATAGGAGAAGTATTATAGTAGTTATATTCTTGCACATAGGGGTAGTATTATAGTAGTTATATTCTTGTACATAGGGGTAGTATTATAGTAGTTAAATTCTTCTACATAGGAGTAGTATTATAGTAGTTATATTCTTGTACATAGCAGACAGTATTATAGTAGTTATATTTTTGTACATAGGAGCAGTATTATAGTAGTTATATTCTTGTACATAGGGGGCAGTGTTATAGTAGTTATATTATTGTACATAGGAGGCAGTGTTATAATAGTTATATTCTTGTACATAGGGGGCAGTGTTATAGTAGTTATATTCTTGTACATAGGGTGAGGTATTATAGTAGTTATATTCTTGTACATAGGGGGTGGTATTATAGTAGTTATATTCTTGTATATAGTGGACAATATTAGAGTAGTTATATTCTTGTACATACCGGTAGTAGGCAGTATTATAGTGGTTATATTCTTGTACATAGAGGGCAGTATTATAGTGATTATATTCTTGTACATAGGTGGCAATATTATAATAGTTACATTATTGTATATATGGGGACGTTTTATAGTAATTATATTCTTGCACATGGGGGCAATATTATAATAGGTAAATTCTTGTACATAGAAGCAGTATTATAGTAGTTATTTTCTAGTACATAGGAGGCAGTATTATAGTAGTGAACCTCTCGTACATAGAGGACATTATTATAGTAGTTATATTCTTGTACATAGGGGGCAGTATTAGAGCAGTTATTTTACTTGTACTTGTGGGGCAGTATTGTAGTAGCTATATTCTTGTAGATGGGGGGCAGTATAATAGTAGTTATATTCTTGTACATAGGGGGGCAGTATTATAGCAGTTATATTCTTGTACATTGGGGGCAGTATTATAGTAGTTATATTCTTGTACATAGGGAGCAGTATTATAGTAGTTATATTCTTGTACATAGGAGCAGTATTATAGTGGTTATATTCTTGTACATAGAGGGCAGTATTATAGTAGTTATATTCTTGTACATACAGGACAGTATTATAGTAGTTATATTCTTGCACATAGGGGGCAGTATTCCAGTAGTTATATTCTGGTACAGTATTATAGCAGTTATATTCTTGTACATAGGAGGCAGTATTGTAGTAGTTATATTCTTGTACATAAAAGGCAGTATTATGGTGGTTATATTCTTGTACATAGGAGGCAGTGTTATAGTAGTTATATTCTTGTACATGGGGGGGCAGTATTGTAGTAGGTATATTCTTGTACCTAGGGGGGCAGTATTATAGTAGTTATATTCTTGTACATACGGGGCAGTATTATAGTAGTTATATTCTTGTACATACGGGGCAGTATTATAGTAGTTATATTCTTGTACATAGGGGGGCAGTATTATAGTAGTTATATTCTTGTACATAGGGGGCAGTATTATAGTAATTATATTATTGTACATAGGAGCAGTATTATAGTAGTTATATTCCTGTACATAGGAGCAGTATTGTAGGAGTTATATTCTTGTAAATAGGGGGCAGTATTATAGTAGTCATATTCTTGTACATAAGGGGCAATATTGTAGTAGCTATAATCTTGTACATAGGAGCAGTATTAAAGTAGTTATATTCTTCTACATAGGAGTCAGCATTATAGTAGTTATGTTCTTGTACATAGGGGGCACTATTATAGTAGATATATTCTGGTACAGTATTATAGTGTTACAGTATTATATTCTTGTACATAGAAGGCAGTATTATAGTGGTTACAGTATATTCTTGGAGATAGAGGGCAGTATTATAGTAGTAGCTAAATTCTTGTATATAGGGGGCAGTATTATAGTAGTTATATTATTGTACATAGGGGAGGTATTATAGTAGTTATATTCTTGTACATAGGGGGCAGTATTTTAGTAGTCATATTCTTGTACACAGGAGGCAGTATTATAGCAGTTATATTCTCATACATGGGAGCAATATTGTAGTAGCTATATCCTTGTACATAGGGGGCAGTATTGTAGTAGTTATATTCTTGTACATAGGACCAGTATTATAGTAGTTATATTCTTGCACATAGGGGACAGTATTATAGTAGTTATATTCTTGTATATAGGGGCAGTATTATAGTAGTTAAATTCTTGTACATAGGACCAGTATTAAAGCAGTTATATTCTTGTACATAGGACCAGTATTATAGTAGTTATATTCTTGTACATAGGGTGCAGTACTATAGTAGTTGTATTCTTGTACATAGGACCAGTATTATAGTAGTTATATTCTTGTACATAGGAGCAGCATTATAGTAGTTATATTCTTGTACATAGGGGTAGTATTATAGTAGTTAAATTCTTGTACATAGGGGCAGTATTATAGTAGTTATATTCTTGCACATAGCAGACAGTATTATAGTAGTTATATTCGTGTACATAGGAGAAGTATTATAGTAGTTATATTCTTGAATATAGGGGGCAGTGTTATAGTAGTTATATTCTTGTACATAGGGGGAGGTATTATAGTAGTTATATTCTTGTACATAGGGGGAGGTATTATAGTAGTTATATTCTTGTACATAGTGGACAATATTAGAGTAGTTATATTCTTGTACATACCGGTAGTAGGCAGTATTGTAGTGGTTATATTCTTGTACATAGAGGGCAGTATTATAGTGGTTATATTCTTGTACATAGGTGGCAATATTATAATAGTTACATTATTGTATATATGGGGCCGTATTATAGTAATTATATTCTTGCACATGGGGGCAATATTATAATAGGTAAATTCTTGTACGGTACATAGAAGCAGTATTATAGTAGTTATTTTCTAGTACATAGGAGGCAGTATTATAGTAGTAAAACTCTCGTACATACAGGACATTATTATAGTAGTTTTATTCTTGTACATAGGGGGCAGTATTAGAGCAGTTATTTTACTTGTACTTGTGGGGCAGTTTTGTAGTAGCTATGTTATTGTAGATGGGGGGCAGTATAATAGAAGTTATATTCTTGTACATAGGGGGGCACGATTATAGCTGTTATATTCTTGTACATTGGGGGCAGTATTATAGTAGTTATATTCTTGTACATAGGGAGCAGTATTATAGTAGTTATATTCTTGTACATAGGAGCAGTATTATAGTAGTTATATTCTTGTACATACAGGACAGAATTATAGTAGTTATATTCTTGCACATAGGGGACAGTATTCCAGTAGTTATATTCTGGTACAGTATTATACCGTAGTAGTTATATTCTTGTACATAGGAGGCCGTATTGTAGTAGCTATATTCTTGTACATAGGGGGCAGTATTGTAGTAGTTATATTCTTGTACATAGAAGGCAGTTTTATGGTGGTTACAGTATATTCTTGGACATAGAGGGCTGTATTATAGTAGTAGGTATATTCTTGTACATAGGGGACAGTATTGTAATAGTTACATTCTTGTACATAGGGGAGGTATTAAGGTAGTTATATTCTTGTACATAGAGAGCAGTATTATAGTAGTTATATTCTTGTATATAGGAGGCAGTATTATAGTAGTTATATTCTTGTACATGGGGGGGCAGTATTGTAGTAGGTATATTCTTGTACCTAGGGGAGCAGTATTATAGTAGTTATATTCTTGTACATACGGGGCAGTATTATAGTAGTTATATTCTTGTACATACGGGGCACTATTATAGTAGTTATATTCTTGTACATAGGGGGCAGTATTATAGTAGTTATATTCTTGTACATAGGGGGCAGTATTATAGTAGTTATATTCTTGTACATCGGGGGCAGTATTATAGTAGTTATATTCTTGTACATAGGGGGCAGTATTATAGTAGTTATATTCTTGTACATAGGGGGCAGTATTGTAGTAGCTATATTCTTGTACATAGGGGACAGTATTGTAGTAGCTATATTCTTGTACATAGAGGACAGTATTGTAGTAGTTATAGTCTTTTTCACAGGAGGCAGTATTATAGTAGTTATATTCTTGTACATAGGGGGCAGTATTATAGTAGTTATATTCTTGTACATCGGGGGCAGTATTATAGTAGTCATAGTCTTGTACATAGGGGGCAGTATTATAGTCATTATTTTCCCGTACATGGAGGGGGCAGTATTATAGTAGTTATATTCTTGTACACGACAGGCATTACTATAGTAGTTATATTCTTGTACATAGGGGATATACTTACAGTAGTTATATTCTTGTACATAGGGGGCAGTAGTATAATATTTATGTATTCTTGTCCCTGGAGGATGGTAATATCGTAGAAACAGTACATTTTGTTCATAAGTCTTTCTGTCTATGTCCATCTTAAGACCATGACAACTTTTGGTGAAAAATTACTAGTTATAATAATCTCATTGCTGTATTTTGGATTATATAACTTCTCAGACTTTCACTCCATTCAGTTTCGTGGTGATTGATAAAATCCTCTGATTTACGGGATGTTGAAGCAGTAAATGACTCCACATGAGTCTTTGAAATTCAAATGAATTATTTAGCAGAGCACAAAACTTAGCATTAAAAAGCGATGATGCTTCCCCTGCCTGCAGAACACTTTATGAGGGCAGTTAATTAGGTTAACGGCCCCCACGAAAAAAGAAATTAGTAGTTAATTAAAAGGCTCTCATACTCTCCGACTAACAACTGGTTAACACCGAACAACAATGAGACCCCCATTAGTTCACCAAAATCAATGCTACACGGTTCAAATTAAATCTCTGCCTTTGGGTATGGCGAGCCACTGAATGGAGAAATGCCAAGGTCTGCTGAATTACCAGCATCCAGCATTCATCCTCAGCTGGATAACTAGCTGGCTGACAACTGGTGCAGAATAGATTGTGTCGCCCAAAGTGAAAACTGGAAATATAAATATATGAATATTACAGAGTGATGATTGTCTATCAATATATTAACGGCCAAAATGGCTCTTCATGACGGCGTATAGGGTCCATTGTCCAAAAATATAACAAATATAATAATGCCATCTATGTACAAGAATATAACTACTATAATACTGCCCCTATATACAAGAATGAAGCTACTATAATACTGCCTCCTATGTACAAGAATGAAGCTACAATAATAGTGCCTTCTAAGTACAAGAATATAACTACTATAATACTGCCACGTATGTACAAGATTATAACTACTATAATACTGCCTCCTTTGTACAAGAATATAACTACTATAATACTGCCTCTATGTAAAAGAATATAACTACTATAATACTGCTCCTATGTACAAGAATATAACTACTATAATACTGCCTCCTAAGTACAAGAATATAACTACTATAATACTGCCTCCTTTGTACAAGAATATAACTGCTATAATACTGCCCCCTATGTACAAGAATATAACTACTATAATACTGCCTCTATGTACAAGAATATAACTACTACATTACTGCCTGTTATGTAGAAAAATATAACTACTATATTACTACCCCCTATGTACAAGAATATAACTACTATAATACTACCCCCCTATTTACAAGAATATAACTACTATAATACTGCTCCCTATGTACAAGAACATAACTACTATAATACTGCCCTATATGTACAAGAATATAACTACTATAATACTGCCCGCTATGTACAAGAATATAACTACTATAATTCTGCCCCGTATGTACAAGAATATAACTATTATAATACTGCCTCCTATGTATTAGAATATAACTACTATAATACTGCTTCCTATGTACAAGAATAAAACTACTATAATACTGCATACTATGTACAAGAATATAACTACTATAATACTGCCCCTCTATGTACAAGAATATAACTACTATAATGCTGTCTCTTATGTGCAAGAATATAACTACTATAATACTACCGCCTATGTACAAGATTATAACAACAATAAAACTACTATATTACTGCCCCCTATGTACAAGAATATAACTACTATAATATTGTCCCCTATGTACAAGAAAATATCTACCATAATACTGCCCCCTATGTACAAGAATATAACTACTATAATACTGCCCCTATGTACAAGAATGTAACTACTATAATACTGCCCTCTATGTACCAGAATATAACTATTATAGTACTGCTCCTATGTACAAAAAAATAGCTACTCTAATACTGCCCCCTATGTTCAAGAATATGACTACTATAATACTGCTCCCTATATACAAGAAAAAAAATACTGTAATACTGTCCCCTATGTACAAGAATATAACTACTATAATACTGCCCCTATGTACAAGACTATAACTATCATAATACTGCTCTCTATATACAAGAATGTAACTACTATAATACTGCCCCTATGTACAAGAATATAACTACTATAATACTACCCCTATGTACAAGAATATAACTATTATAATACTGCCCCCTATGTACAAGAATATATCTACTATAATACTGCTCCTATGTACAAGAATATAACTACTATAATACTGCCTCCTATGTACAAGAATATAACTACTATAATTCTGCCCCTATGTACAAGAATATAACTACTATAATACTGCCTCCTATGTACAAGAATATAACTACTATAATTCTGCCCCTATGTACAAGAATATAACTACTATAATACTGCCCCCTATGTACAAGAATATAAGTACTATAATACTGCTCTCTATGTACAAAAATATAACTACTATAATACTGCTCACTATGTACAAGAATATAACTACTATAATACCGCACCCTATGTACAAAAATATAACTACTATAATACTGCTCCCTATGTACAGGAATATAACTACTATAATACTGTCCCCTATGTACAAGAATATAACTACTATAATACTGCCCCTATGTACAAGAATATACCGACTATAATACTACCCTCTATGTACAAGAATATACCGACTATAATACTACTCCCTATATACAAGAATATAACTACTATAATACTGCCCCCTATGTACAAGAATATAACAACTATAATACTGCCCTCCATGTACAAAAGATAACTACTATAATACTGCTCCCTATGTACAAGAATATAACTACTATAATACTGCTCCCTATGTACAAGAATATAACTACTATAATACTCCCCCTATGTACAAGAATATAACTACTATAATACTGCCCCCTATGTACAAGAATATAACGACTATAATACTGCCCTCCATGTACAAAAGATAACTACTATAATACTCCCCCTATGTACAAGAATATAACTACTATAATACTGCCCCCTATGTACAAGAATATAACGACTATAATACTGCCCTCCATGTACAAAAGATAACTACTATAATACTCCCCCTATGTACAAGAATATAACTACTATAATACTCCCCCTATGTACAAGAATATAACTACTATAATACTCCCCCTATGTACAAGAATATAACTACTATAATACTACCCCTATGTACAAGAATATAACTACTATAATACTACCCCTATGTACAAGAATATAACTACTATAATACTGCCTTCTATGTACAAGAATATAACTACTATAATACTCCCCCTATGTACAAGAATATAACTACTATAATACTCCCCCTATGTACAAGAATATAACTACTATAATACTCCCCCTATGTACAAGAATATAACTACTATAATACTGCCTCTATATACAAGAATATACTATAATACTGCTTCCTATGTACAAGAATATAACTACTATAATACTGCCCACGCCTCTCCTACCTCTTCGCGATTTTGCGCGATCGCGATTTTAACATTACAAGTCCCTTAGGCTCCTGCAGAAAAAAACGCTGCGAATTTTACAGTGAAAAAAAAACTGTAGTGGGTAGTCACCCTTAAAGGGAACCTGTCATGACTTTTGAGCTCCAGAGCCCCATAAACTATGTCATGAGGCTCAAGGGTCAGGGAAAGAGGTGTTCGGGGAGGTAGCCTTTTTAGCGAGCTGGTACCCTGTCTCTGCGCTGTGGCGCTTTGAAATAATAATAATCTATATTTATGCAGTGTCGGCTTATTCGATAACGCTTACAAGACAGGGGGAACAAAAATCAAAGCCATCTAGTAATCAGTTGATAGAGATAGAAGGGGTAAGGAGCTTGCTCCAACGAGCTTGCATACTACAAATCTTGGGTTGATACAGAAGTTAAAGGGGCTGGAGATGTGCACGGTATGGCAAGGTGGAGACTATGGGATGCTTTACACACGATGGTCGAATTGAGCCATATAGTGGCCCGAAACGGTATGACTGCAGGGGGCGGTTTATTACGGCTAGCAGGGATTGCAGTCAGTAGGACAGGGAGCACGTTATCAGGTGGGGTAAAGAGGGTTTTGTTTAGGTAATATGGTATGCTTTCCTGAAGAGTTGCATTCTCAGAGCACGCCTGAAGTTTTGTGTTTTCAGAGATTGCGCGGATAGTTTTGTGTAGCGCGTTCCAGAGGACTGGTGCTGCTCTAGAGAAATCTTGGAGGCGGGAAAGAGAGGTTTGAGTTAAAGGGGCACTTAATCTGATTTTGTTAGCGGAGGGCAAGAGCTGGGTGGTGGATTGAGATGAGGGATGCAGTATAGGACGGCGCAGTGCTATGAAGATCTTTGTGGATGGAGGTAATGAGTTTAAATTGAATTCTGTATTTGACAGGCAGCCAATGCAATGATTGGTACAGGGCAGAGGAGTCTGACTAGTAGGACTGGATGATGAGCCTGGCTTTCTCATTCGGGATGGATTGGAGGGGGGAGAGTCTGTCAAGGGGGAGGCCAATCAGCAGCAAGTTGCAATAATCGAGCCGAGAGTGGATGAGGGCAACAGAGAGCATTTTTTAGCGTGCCCACGGTGAGAAAAGGGACAATTCTTGTGATGTTTTTGAGGTGCAGCTGACATGTTCATGTGAGAGATTGAATGTAGGGGAAATCTGTGTGCGACAGCAGCATTACTCTTCTCTGGCATGCTCTCCATAGAGATAAATGGGAGAGTATAGAGTGGCCAAAGAAGAGTCACACTGCTGGTGCACGTGGGCTTCGGGGGGCCCCCACACAGAATCGGGGCACCTGGTGAGTGGGAAACCTACCTCCCCGGATACTCCATTGACTGACCTATGAGGCCCATAATGTAGTTTATGGGGCCAAAGTTCATGATAGGTTCCCTTTAACCTCCTCATCATCCTCTACCTCTTTTCTCTTATTCCTCCTCTCATCCTTTCTTCCTATGCAACTTTTTTCCACTTCCTCTTCTGCCCTTCTCCTCCTTTCCCTCATCCTTCAACTTCCTTCACTTCCTCATCCTCTTTCTCCTTCCTTCACCTTCTTATCCTCCTATCTTCCTTTTTTCCTTCTCTTCTCTTCCCCCCTCCACCTCCTTTTCCTCCTCTCCTTCCTCCTCCTTTGAACATGTCTTGTACTTCTCACCTGTCTTCCTTGGTCATGTATTAGTTGTGTGATGCAGGATCAGTGATTTTCTTACTATGTGATAAGGTTTCGGACACAAACAAGGAAACTATTGAGAGTCTTCTTTAATTAAAGCAATCTCCTGAAATTACAGACTCTCCCTCTTCTTCCCTTGTGCAGAAGGGCTGGTGAATGCACCCTGTTGTTTTGTGCTGGGGGGCTGCCAGCGCTTGTCGTGCATTTTTCACTTAATTAAAGAGTTCAATAAATCGCTTGTTTTACGTCGGACCCTTATAAAATTGTCACATTAGAGATTTCACATTTATAAGTGTTTGCATTCCCGTGAGTCAGCAGCTCTTAGAGGCTGCACGTCCCCAACCAAGCCGTGGCCCACCCACGAGCACATAGCCCAAGGATTGTCAGGTAACTATATATATATAGCAAAGGATAGATAGATAGATAGATAGATAGATAGATAGATGTCCTGTCCTCAATGTCTAGTGTGCAGTCAGGTGCAGGAGAGACGAGGTTATAAAATGTTGCAGACGCAGTTCAATTGTAGCAAATTCCACACTTCAATGTTGGACACAACAGTCTAATACAACAAGCAGGGGTGCACAATAGTCTTCTCAATGGGAGAGGCACAGCCTTAAAGGGATTGTCCAGTTGTAAAATATTGATAGCCTATGATCAGGATAGCATCAACAGTAGATCGGCCAGGGTCTAGCACCAGGGACCCCCCTGGTTAGCCATTTGTCACTCCAATGCGCTTGTCTGCTTCCTGAAGTGCACATCATATTTCCCACTTCAATGGCCCAGGTTGGTATTGCAGTTTTAATGAGAACTTGACCTGCAATACCAAGCCTGGCCACTGCACTGTTAACAGTGCTTTCTGCTTCCGGCAGAAATAAGCGCAGTGTGTGAGCACACGATCCTGCTGAACAGCAGGGTCCTAGGCAGCAGACATCCATCGGGTACTGGTGTATCTTGTCGACACCGGATGTCAGGCTTTGGCAGTCCTCAGTCAAAGGCAACGCCCCCAACGGCTGACTGGCTGACGTGCCCTGCTGAGCTAAGGAACGTCCCTAGTGGCTGATTGGCTGCCACAGTCGGGCCCTCCTAAGCTCTGGCTGCTGCCTCATCTACCCAGCACTGAAGCTGCGACCACGACTTTAGTGGGGCGCGAGGTCAGCGATCTCCATTGGCTGAGATCCTGCTGCTGTGAATGTCTCTCTTCCTGACCAACCCGGCCGATGTGAGCGGGGCCAGCCCCAAGGCTGAGGCCGCTACTGCTGCTGATCTTCCAGATGTGCAAGCTGGGAGGGCAGTGAGAGCAGTCCCCACTGCAGAGGCCACAGGGGGAATTGTAGCGGAGGCCACAGCGCGGCCGACTACAGCCACCAAACGGGGGAACGAGAAGAGTGTCATCTGACAGAGAGCCCAGCAGCAGCGGCCGCCAGGGGAAAAGCGACGCGCTGCAGCGAGCTATGAGATTGACAGTGGCCCCAGTGGCAGTGGGAACGGGGAGAGTGACAGCGGGGCCGGCAGCAGTGGGCGCAGGGGGAATGGGGAAAGTGATTGCAGGGCCGGCTTTTGCAGCGGCTGCAGCGGAAACAGGAGCGGAGGACAGATGTAAGCAGACTAAAGCTCATATGGCACTCTGGGGACATGTGTCAGCTAGCAGGCCTACAAATGTAATGGGGAATGCGGGAGCTTAGTGCGCCGTGCCCTGCCAGTCTAAATCCAACCAACCCGCTTGACGTGGGAGTTCCCTGTCACTGACAGCGGCCAACCAATACCTCCACCCATACATCCGGTGGAGACAAGATACACCAGTACCCATCCATTGATCTACTATTGATGGCCTATGCTGGGCATAGGCTATCAATAACTTAAAACTGGACAACTCCTTTAAAACATCACAAGATCAGTTCACTTATCAATGTAGGTACAGCCAACATAACATGGTGGTACATATTCCAATGTCATGTTGGTTATATATAGCTGAAATCAATGGGCAAGAAAACCCACCATGCCATATAAGTAAAATGGTCTAAACAGTCTTGAGGACCCTCCCAGAAGGACCACGTGACCACAGGTCCTACAGCATGTACTACAATGCAATAACAGCTAATAATTCAGGTTGGCCACTAAGTGGCAGCATAGGAATGAAAATATCTGTGCAATAAACTACATATAGAAATTGTACACAACCTGTAGCAACCGTAACAAGATATAAGAAACAATCAGCAGTAAACCCTCTAGAGAGAGAGGAGATGGATGTCACGGGTGGTGGTGCGACACAGGTTCAGAATGACACGGCGATGACAGATGGACATAGAGGCGGCACTTTTTTTTTCTTACAAAAATATAACTTTTACTGAACTTTTGCATAATAAACAGGTTATGGGAGGGTTTGTATATTCTATCAATACGTACTGTACTCTAGAATCAATGGCACTTATAATATCCACTGAGACTCAAAATATGTGTTCTCATCACTCTGCATCTTACGCCAACTTATACGTGTCTTTAGTTCCTCTTTAGTTCCTCCTGGCAGCAGCAAGGCCCATGGCATACTCAGCACTTCTTCACATAACTATCAGCATCTTTTGTCACTCCTCATTACTCCATCTCCATGGCCGCAGGCCCGTCCTCAAATGCCCCGTAGGAGCAGCGTTGCTTAACTACTGAAGGTGTCACACGCCTTAGACTTCATCCATATCTCCACAGGTGGTCACATTATCATTCCCGCATGACCTTACTCGATTCACATTACTTTACGTTACTCACTATGTCATGTGCCTCACTGCGCCATTACGCTTACTGTGTCATAGACACTTCATAAACATTACACTCTGTTACATCACATCAGGTACGTTATACTGACGTCATTAACTCTTTATGCATAACATTAGGACATCACACGTCAGTATAACGCTACATAACATTATGCATCACGATACATATCATCACTACAGCTATTAACCCTTGCAAGGTCTTGCCCAACTGTAAACTCTGTCACATTGTTAAACCTCAGAGTCAATTAAGATTACAGTCTCGTAAGTACATGTACCCCCCAGCCTGGCCAGCGGTTTAATCTTAAAGAATTTGGGGGGTTGAAGTCAACTCACACTTTTCCAGAACTTCTTTTACCGCCTGTTGTCAGTAGCATCCATGGTGAATGTTCGACATCACGTCCTCGATGTCAGACACCACAGGTAGTGAAAGTCCCTTTCCTTCCATGCACTGTTGCAGCGTCTGAGGAGCGGGCCCGCAGCCTAGGAGAGCAGGGTAGAGTTGGGCCTTGTCACGGGGCTCTACCATCTCCTACCCTGAGAGTAGCGTGGGAGCCAACCACGTCACCTCTGGGGGAAACTTGCACAGTTTACCTTTAACAGTCTTTTGTCACGGGTGACGCCCCCGTTCCTTCCTCCAGATGATGAAATAAATGGTCAATACACATAGGGAACTTTTAAATAGCAAAGTTTACTTGGAAAACTATTTACAGTCCAAACAAAGGCATCAATTCACACCAGCATGAAAATGGTGCAGAATCACAAAGTGGTGCGACAGGGAGGAATTTACAGGATAGCAGAAGAAGCTACAGTCCTAGTTATCTGCAGGGTTCTGTTCCTGGTACCAACTCCTTCACTCTCGCCAGCTCTCTACCGGTCAGCACTCACATTTCGCAGGCACTCCACACTGCATGGCAGTTCCACTCTGTCCTCCCCTCAGTGGTTCAGGGTATCACTGGCATCTCCAGGGTAAAGCAGGGCCAGGGAAGGCTGAGGATACCTTTCATCCTCTTACATTCTGGCCCACACAGTACTGAAGGTAAAAAATCCTGCGCTCATAGGGCAGCCTGTTATTCATAGTTATCAGTCACTGATGACAATATGCAGAATGATATTTGGCACTTACTTTGGAGGAGTGATGGTATAGCAAGTATATGTAGGCGATATACGCACGATGTCTAGGCCCATATACAGATGAAATTATTTTCTTTATTTGAAGACAAGGTTATGGCAACGCGTTTCCGTGCATAACAGCACCTTTTTTAAGCCATACTTTAACAGAAATAGAGCATCTTTATATAGTATTAATATTTACCTACTTAGATGATGGTGTCCGCATCCTCCACTCACTCCGGTGGGCGGGTGGTCCTCCAAGTACATCTGCATCAGATGGTAGTGTATATCGGCCAGCCGTGAAAATGCCGGCCGATATACGCTCGTGTGAATAAGTCCTCAGTGTGTGGCCTCTCTCCTGAAATACTCTGTGCTGCTCTGTCTACTATGTAACTCATCTGAGACCTCCCACTGGATCAGCTCCCTACTGTATGTCATCAGGATCCCCTTCTGTCATTATGTGACTCTGGTTATAACATCAGCATAATCACTTGCATTCTCTGTACTGCTGGTGAATATTGATACTGCAAAGTGGCTGCACAGGTGAATGTAAATATTAACCCCCCCCCCCCCCCCATTTGTCTGGACCTGAGATGTGGATCTAGCATGAAGTCTTTGACCTTGGAGCGGTGGCTGAGGGTCACCTCCATCTATGGGCAGGATAAGGCGACGCTCACCAGGTAATTTCTGTGCCTGTCACACTCTATCCTCTGCAGGATTGGATCACGGAACTTTTTAATTAGCTTTCTTTTTAATTATAATCAAAGTAGCTTCCAGTGAATTCATCGGAGCCTGAAGATTCCCCCCGAGAAAAACTCCAGCCTGGAGCTAATTGGAAAAGACGTCGTTTCCACAGAGAAAGTGCTGCAAATGATTGGTCTGCTACAATGTGTCCTGAAATTACTCTGAAAAGTGAAATAACAATTAAAGAGTACCTGTCAAGTAGACGCAAGAACATAAGGGCCAGAACTTCACCCTGACACCCACCTTACAGGAGTGGGGAGTCCCAGCTGTTGCTTATCACCACCTGTCACAATGAGGTTCACCTCATGCAGAGTATTAAAGGGACTGTCCAATCCTTATCAATTATATTAAAGACAAATGAACAGCACCTTGTGTGGGGGTAGCATCTGATTTAAATGCATAAAAGATAAATGCATAAGTGCATTAACCCCCTTAGTGGCACGCCCGGAAGATCTCCGGGGCTTGCTGCACTGACCATGCAGTTAAACCCCGAAAGATTTCCGTGGACAACTCTAGTGCTGAAATGTGCAGAGCACTGAGCTGTCATCTGAAATCTTCCGGGGTTTGAACTGCATACTCAGCACAGCAAGAGCCAGAGATTTCCATGCCATAATACCAACTGTCATAGTAGTACAGTACTTTCAAATACTTGCGAGATTAAATTGCATTGTTGACTCATTTAAAAAAAACTGCCCTGTGAGGCATGACATGCTAATAATAAACCTGGCACTGAAGGGGTTAAAGAAAGGGACTTACCTGGTGCCAAGCGGGAAATCCTAGTGAGGGTATAACCCAGCAGCATCTTTGGGTCCTGGTTCTCTGTGTATTTATGACGGTGACACTTAGATCCCGTCCTTATCCAGATGATCTGGAGAAACCTCAGGGAGAGTATGCCCGCTGGTCCTCAGAGGGCATATGCGTATAGTAAAACTCCAGAAATAAGGGGAAAGTAAAAAACACTCCGCACTCGATGAATCGGGAAAAATAATTGTCTCTATAGCTAAAAGGCTAGTTATTCCATATTTATTAGCAACAGGAGTTGCAACACGCTTCAGCGCGACAAAGTTCCTTTTTCGAGCAAAGTATATATTTTTTTTATTTTTGTTTTTATTTTCTCCTTATGTCCGGAATTTTACTTATCAATTATATTATTTTTGTAAACAGCAGTTATTAGGCCTCATGCACATGGGGGGATTTGATTTCTGGCACACGTGCGGGAGATCCGCAAATCAAGCCACTTATAGGGAGACATGGGCGCCCGCAGAGCAGCTAAAAGCATGCGGATGTGATTTTTTTCCAGCGTGCGGATCACACACGCAGGAAGAATTCGCAGCATACTCTATTTTCCTGGAAGTCCCGCAGGTACGGGTTCTATTGAAGTCAGTGGAAGCCGTCCGGGTCGCGGCACACTAGCAACTGTCACTGCAGACGTGCCGCGGATCCGTGAGAAAGCAGGAGATTTTTTTTAAAAAGGAATGCGTATGCACTGGGCGCATGGGCCGGTGTGCCCGGATGCATCCACCGTGCTGAAGAGCCCATGTGCATGAGGCCATACAATGTTGGTAGAGTCATTGTATACATACAATACCAATCCTTATCCTGATTTACATCCTGTATTATTCTTCAGAGCTGCACTCACTATTCTGCTGATGGAGTCACTGTGTACATACATTACTTATCCTGTACTGATCCTGAGTTACATCCTGTATTATTCTCCAGAGCTGCACTCACTATTCTGCTGGTGGATTCATTGTGTACATACATTACTTATCCTGCACAGATCCTGAGTTACATCCTGTGTAAGGCCTTAGTCAGACGGGCGTTTTTTGCCACGATTTGTGCATGCGCATGCGTCCGGCGATTTTATAAAACCATTGCTTTGCAATGGTATCGGACACATGAGCGCTTTTTATGCGCTCGTCCGATAAATTATAGAACAGAAATCGCAGATCGCACCTATCTGCGATGTGCGATTCCTGTTCTCTTCTCTATATGCGCTCAATGGGGCCGGCGGCAGCAGCGCCGACCCCTTTGAGAACATATAGAAGACAAATCCTTCTTCTCTGCCACAGCTGTAACAGCTGTGGCAGAGAAGAACAATGTTTGCCCATTGAATTCAATGGAGCCGGCAATACAGCCGACTCCATTGAAAGCAATGGGCTGCCGGCGTGCGCGGGATGAATTGTCAGGAAGGGCTTAAATATATAAGCCCTTCCCTGCAATTCATTCAGAAATGTGTTAAAATAAAAAATATATATATACTCACCTGCTCCCGGCAGTCAGAGCTGCCCCGTGTGAGTCAGAGCTGCCCTCTGATTGGCTCAGCGCTGAGCCAATCAGGGGGCAGCTCTGACTCACACCCCCTTCACACCCACTGCAGGCCGGCCGCGCGGAACTCCGGCTGCCGGGAGCAGGTAAGTATATATATATTTTTTATTTTAACACTTTTCTGGATGAATTGCAGGGAAGGGCTTATATATTTAAGCCCTTCCCGACAATTCATCCCACACTCGCCCGCAGCGCATTGCTTTCAATGGAGCGGGCTGTATTGCCGGCTCCATTGAATGCAATGCGCTGGACAGCTCCGGCCCGTTTCTAATGAAACACGGCTAGGAGCAGATTTTCGGGCGATTTTCGGGCACCGGTCACGCGATTTGCGGATGCGCATCCGTCATGCGATCCGCAAATCGCGCGAAAAAAGCCCGTCTGACTAAGGCCTTATACTGCAGAGCTGCACTCACTATTCTGCTGGTGGAGTCACTGTGTACATACATTACTTATCCTGCACTGATCCTGAGTTACATCCTGTATTTTCCTTCAGAGCTGCACTCACTATTCTGATATTTCTCTTATTATTTCAGTTGGCACAAAGGAGCACAGTAATATTCTATGGGAAGAAGTAGCATATTGGGGCACTATAGCTACATTGGCACAAAGGGGCCACAAATTGAGCAATAATACTATATCCTGCACTGATCCTGAGTTACATCCTGTATTTTCCTTCAGAGCTGCACTCACTATTCTGATATTTCTCTTATTATTTCAGTTGGCACAAAGGAGCACAGTAATATTCTATGGGAAGAAGTAGCATATTGGGGCACTATAGCTACATTGGCACAAAGGGGCCACAAATTGAGCAATAATACTATATGGGGGCACGAAGAGAACACTATGACTATATTGAGACACAAAACAACCAATTTAGATATATTGGGGTCACTGTTACTAAAGGGTGACATTAATACTGTGTGGAGGCACAAAAGGGACACTAATACAGTATGAGGGCACATAGGGGGTACTATTACTATATGGGGCCACAAATAAGGCACGTTTACTATGTAATGAAGGGCACATGAAGGCACTATTAGAAAATGGGGGCGCAAAGGTGGCTTTTTATACTATATGGGGGCATGATTATGGAGGCACTAATGCTATTTCGGGGGAGAGTGAGGACACCTTTCCTATATAAGATCACAAAGTTGGCACTATTGTTATATGAAGACACAGAGGGGGCAATTTTACTTTATTGGGCACAATTAAGTGAGTACTGTTACTGTGTGAGGCAACAAGGGGGGCATAATTGCCATCTGGGAATCTATGAATGTTTTTGTTAAGGTGGAGATGAGCTGAAAAAGAGAGGAGCCCAAAAGGTTTATGCACAAAAATTGTACAGAGATGGCTGAAAGTAATTATTATGGCGATCTAGGCTGGTTGGAGAAGAGAAAAGTAATTAACCCCAATGAGAAAAAAAAACTCTCCCGTGATCACTGTACTGCAATCACTTATACGTTTTGCAGACTAAATATACTATATAGTATATAAATATACTTATATGTGTGTGTATTTATATATCCTATGGCTTTATTGGGGGTGAACATACATCTTTACAACAAGCTGTAAGGGCAGGTCCAAAATGTTCCCTGTAGACTATAGGGTCCCGAGTTCAAATCCATCGAATAGTTACATAACTATTGAGTTTGTATGTTCTCCATATTTCCTCCCACACTTCAAAGTGTTAAGGCAGAAGTATGCAGCCCTAAGCTCTCACTCATGACCTGAAGGTTGTGAGTTCAATTCCCGGATGGTTCAGGTAGCTGGGTCAAGGTTGACTCAGCCTTCCATCCTTCTGAGGTCGGTAAAATGAGTACCCAGCTTACTGGGGGGTAATACATAAATTACCTGGAAGCTCTGTGGAATATACAAATAACAAGTCCCATTACCCTGATAGGTTAATTGACTTCCTGTGAAATTAGCCCCAGCCTGCCTCTAAGTCAGGGAAATTAGACTAAGAACCTCTGGGGACAGGGACAATATATATACATTGTTACAAGAAATAAATCCTTTTTCTTGCTATGAGTGACGGTTGAACTTCTGGTCATCAGGTGTCTTTCTGTGCAGGGTAGGCTGTAGGGTGTTCCACCATCTTTTACGCTGTACAATGTGTTCTGTGAAAGCGGCGGTTCTATTAGGCTGCAGACAATCTGCTCTAGAAGGTTGAAGTGACATTTCAGTGTAATGTTCCCCATGGAGAGCGGCTGTAACTCTACCCTGTCCCCTTCTTCTCACTCTGAGCAGGAGAATGTTTTGATGTGAAGATACAATGACAGCGGCTGTTTCCTGCCGTTCCCAGGCACACCGTGCCAAGATGCCTCAATGCTGCTTTTATGTCCTGCATCTCACAGGTGTCCGCACTCGATATAATCTGGAGGATCAGCTCAGGCCCAGAGTAGAGGCTCATCCACAGTTACAGGAGAGAGCGGAAAGTGTGGAGGACACAATGTATCAGTGACCTTATACAGTAGAATTATCACAACCTCACATTTGCTGATACATAGAATACGAAAGAAACTCCTTCTTTACACTGTATTCCCTGCTGCTCTGTAATAATACAAACTCCACTCATATTATAATAGGTAGATTTTTGCACCCATAGACCAGTATTATACTAGTTATATTCTTGTACATAGAGGGCAGTATTATAGTAGTTATATTCTTGTACATAGAGGGAAGTATTATAGTAGTTATATTCTGGTACATAAGAGGCAGTATTATAGTAGTTATATTCTTGTACATAGGGGGAGTATTATAGTAGTTATATTCTTGTATATAGGGAGCAGTATTATAGTAGTTATATTCTTGTACATAGGAGGCAGTATTATAGTAGTTATATTCTTGTACATAGAAGGCAGTATTATAGTAGTTATATTCTTGTACATAGGGGGCAGTATTATAGTAGTTATATTATTGTACATAGGGAGCAGCATTATAGTAGTTATATTCTTGTACATAGGAGGCAGTATTATAGTAGTTATATTCTTGTACATAGGGGACAGTATTATAGAAGTTATATTCTTGTACATAGGGAGCAGCATTATAGTAGTTATATTCTTGTACATAGGGGCAGTATTATAGTAGTTATATTCTTGTACATAGGGGACAGTATTATAGAAGTTATATTCTTGTACATAGGGAGCAGCATTATAGTAGTTATATTCTTGTACATAGGAGGCAGTATTATAGTAGTTATATTCATGTACATAGGAGCAGTATTATAGTAGTTATATTCTTGTACATAGGGGGCAGTATTATAGTAGTTATATTCTTGTACATAGGAGGCAGGATTATAGTAGTTATATTCATGTACATAGGAGCAGTATTATAGTAGTTATATTCTTGTACATAGGTGCCAGTATTATAGTAGTTATATTATTGTACATAGGGGGCAGTATTATAGTAGTTATATTCTTGTACATAGGGGCAGTATTATAGTAGTCATATTCTGGTACATAGGGAGCACTATTATAGTAGTTATATTCTTGTACATAGGGGGCAGTATTATAGTAGTTATATTCTTGTACATAGGGTCAGTATTATAGTAGTTATATTCTTGTACATAGGAGCAGTATTATAGTAGTAATATACTTGTACATAGGGGGCAGTATTATAGTAGTTATGTTCTTGTACATAGTGAGCAGTATTATAGTAGTTATATTCTTGTACATAGGAGCAGTATTATAGTAGTTATATTCTTGTACATAGGGGGCAGTATTATAGTAGTTATATTCTAGTATATAGGGGGAAGTATTATAGTAGTTATATTCTTGTACATAGGGGCAGTATTATAGTAGTCATATTCTTGTACATAGAGAGCAGTATTATAGTAGTTATATTCTTGTACATAGGAGGCAGTATTATAGCAGTTATATTCTTGTACATAGGAGCAGTATTATAGTAGTTATATTCTTGTACATAGGGGTAGTATTATAGTAGTTATATTTTTGTACATAGGAGGCAGTATTATAGTAGTTATATTCTTGTACATAGAAGGCAATATTATAGTAGTTATAGTCTTGTACATAGGAGGCAGTATTATACGAGCTATATTCTTGTACATAGAAGGCAGTATTATAGTAGTTATAGTCTTGTACATAGGAGACACTACTATAGTAGTTATATTCTTGTACATAGGGGGCAGTATTATAGTAGTTATATTCTTGTACATAGAAGGCAATATTATAGTAGTTATAGTCTTGTACATAGGAGGCAGTATTATACGAGCTATATTCTTGTACATAGAAGGCAGTATTATAGTAGTTATAGTCTTGTACATAGGGGCAGTATTATAGTAGTTATATTCTTGTAGATAGGGGGGCAGTATTATAGTAGTTATATTCTTGTACATAGGGAGCAGCATTATAGTAGTTATATTCTTGTACATAGGAGGCAGTATTATAGTAGTTATATTCATGTACATAGGAGCAGTATTATAGTAGTTATATTCTTGTACATAGGGGGCAGTATTATAGTAGTTATATTCTTGTACATAGGAGGCAGGATTATAGTAGTTATATTCATGTACATAGGAGCAGTATTATAGTAGTTATATTCTTGTACATAGGTGCCAGTATTATAGTAGTTATATTATTGTACATAGGGGGCAGTATTATAGTAGTTATATTCTTGTACATAGGGGCAGTATTATAGTAGTCATATTCTGGTACATAGGGAGCAGTATTATAGTAGTTATATTCTTGTACATAGGGGGCAGTATTATAGTAGTTATATTCTTGTACATAGGGTCAGTATTATAGTAGTTATATTCTTGTACATAGGAGCAGTATTATAGTAGTAATATACTTGTACATAGGGGGCAGTATTATAGTAGTTATGTTCTTGTACATAGTGAGCAGTATTATAGTAGTTATATTCTTGTACATAGGAGCAGTATTATAGTAGTTATATTCTTGTACATAGGGGGCAGTATTATAGTAGTTATATTCTAGTATATAGGGGGAAGTATTATAGTAGTTATATTCTTGTACATAGGGGCAGTATTATAGTAGTCATATTCTTGTACATAGAGAGCAGTATTATAGTAGTTATATTCTTGTACATAGGAGGCAGTATTATAGCAGTTATATTCTTGTACATAGGAGCAGTATTATAGTAGTTATATTCTTGTACATAGGGGTAGTATTATAGTAGTTATATTTTTGTACATAGGAGGCAGTATTATAGTAGTTATATTCTTGTACATAGAAGGCAATATTATAGTAGTTATAGTCTTGTACATAGGAGGCAGTATTATACGAGCTATATTCTTGTACATAGAAGGCAGTATTATAGTAGTTATAGTCTTGTACATAGGAGACACTACTATAGTAGTTATATTCTTGTACATAGGGGGCAGTATTATAGTAGTTATATTCTTGTACATAGAAGGCAATATTATAGTAGTTATAGTCTTGTACATAGGAGGCAGTATTATACGAGCTATATTCTTGTACATAGAAGGCAGTATTATAGTAGTTATAGTCTTGTACATAGGGGCAGTATTATAGTAGTTATATTCTTGTAGATAGGGGGGCAGTATTATAGTAGTTATATTCTTGTACATAGGGGGCAGTATTATACTAGTTATATTCTTGTACATAGGAGGTAGTATTATAGTAGTTATATTCTTGTACATAGGAGTCAGTATTATACTAGCAATATATTTTTATACATAGGGGCAGTATTATAGTAGTTATATTCTTGTACATAGGAGTCAGTATTATAAAAGCTATATATTTTTGTACATAGGGGCAGTATTATAGTAGTTATATTCTTGTACATAGGGGCAGTATTATAGTAGTTATATTCTTGTACATAGAAGGCAGTATTAAAGTATTTATATTCTTGTTCATAGGGGGCAGTATTATAGTAGTTACATTCTTGTACATAGGGGACAGTATTATAGTAGTAATATTCTTGTACATAGGAGCAGTATTATAGTAGTTATATTCTTGTACATAGGGGGCAGTATTATAGTAGTTATATTCTTATTAGAGATGAGCGAACGTGTCCGTTACGGACACATCCGCACCCGGACACCGGCTTTAGCGAACACTGCAGTGTTCGCGCGTAAGTGTCCGGGTGCCGCCGGGGGGCGGGGAGATGCGCGGCGGCGCGGGCGGCAGTAGCGGGGAACAGGGGGGAGCCCTCTCTCTCTCCCTCTCCCCCCCACTCCCCGCCGCACCCCCCCGCGCTGCCACGGCGGCCCCCGAACTTTTTCGCCCGAGCACCGAGGTGTTCGCAAAGTTCGGTGTTCGGGCGAAAAAGGGGCGGGGCCGAACGTGTTCGCTCATCTCTAATTCTTATATATAGGAGGCAGTATTATAGTAGTTATATTCTTGTACATAGAAGCAGTATTATAGCAGTTATATTCTTGTACATAGGAGGCAGCATTATAGTAGTTATATTCTTGTACCTAGGGGGCAGTATTATAGTAGTTATATTCTTGTACATAGGAGGTAGTATTATAGTAGTTATATTCTTGTACATAGGGGGCAGTATTATAGTAGTTACATTCTTGTACATAGGGGCCAGTATTATAGTAGTAATATTCTTGTACATAGGAGCAGTATTATAGTAGTTCTATTCTTGTACATAGGGGGCAGTATTATACTAGTTATATTCTTGAACATAGGAGGCAGCATTTTAGTAGTTATATTCTTGTACCTAGGGGGCAGTATTATAGTAATTATATTCTTGTACATAGCGGGCAGTATTATAGTAGTTATATTCATGTACATAGGAGCAGTATTATAGTAGTTATATTCTTGTACATAGGTGCCAGTATTATAGTAGTTATATTATTGTACATAGGGGGCAGTATTATAGTAGTTATATTCTTGTACATAGGAGGCAGTATTATAGTAGTTATAGTCTTGTACATAGGAGGCAGTATTATAGTAGTTATAGTCTTGTACATAGGAGGCAGTATTATACGAGCTATATTCTTGTACATAGAAGGCAGTATTATAGTAGTTATAGTCTTGTACATAGGAGGCAGTATTATAGTAGTTATATTCTTGTAGATAGGGGGGCAGTATTATAGTAGTTATATTCTTGTACATAGGAGGTAGTATTATAGTAGTTATATTCTTGTACATAGGAGTCAGTATTATACTAGCTATATATTTTTGTACAGAGGGGCAGTATTATAGTAGTTATATTCTTGTACATAGGAGGCAGTATTATAGTAGTTATATTCCTATACATAGGGGCAGTATTATAGTAGTTATATTCTTGTACATAGAAGGCAGTATTATAGTATTTATATTCTTGTACATAGGGGGCAGTATTATAGTAGTTACATTCTTGTACATAGGGGACAGTATTATAGTAGTAATATTCTTGTACATAGGAGCAGTATTATAGTAGTTATATTCTTGTACATAGGGGGCAGTATTATAGTAGTTATATTCTTGTACATAGAAGCAGTATTATAGTAGTTATATTCTTGTACATAGGAGGCAGCATTATAGTAGTTATATTCTTGTACCTAGGGGGCAGTATTATAGTAGTTATATTCTTGTACATAGGAGGAAGTATTATAGTAGTTATATTCTTGTACATAGGGGGCAGTATTATAGTAGTTACATTCTTGTACATAGGGGCCAGTATTATAGTAGTAATATTCTTGTACATAGGAGCAGTATTATAGTAGTTCTATTCTTGCACATAGGGGGCAGTATTATACTAGTTATATTCTTGTACATAGGAGGCAGCATTATAGTAGTTATATTCTTGTACCTAGGGGGCAGTATTATAGTAGTTATATTCTTGTACATAGGAGGTAGTATTATGGTAGTTATATTCTTGTACATAGGCGTCAGTATTATACTAGCAATATATTTTTGTACATAGGGGCAGTATTATAGTAGTTATATTCTTGTACATAGGGGGCAGTATTATAGTAGTTATATTCTTGTACATAGGGGCAGTATTATAGTAGTTATATTCTTGTACATAGAGGGCAGTATTATAGTAGTTATATTCTTGTACATAGAGGGCAGTATTATAGTATTTATATTCTTGTACATGGGGGCAGTATTATAGTAGTTATATTCTTGTACATAGGGGCAGTATTATAGTAGTCATATTCTTGTACATAGGGAGCAGTATTATAGTAGTTATATTCTTGTACATAGGGGGCAGTATTATAGTAGTCATATTCTTGTACATAGGGAGCAGTATTATAGTAGTTATATTCTTGTACATGGGAGCAGTATTATAGTAGTTATATTCTTGTACATAGGGGGCAGTATTATAGTAGTTATATTCTTGTACATAGAGAGCAGTATTATAGTAGTTATATTCTTGTACATAGGAGGCAGTATTATAGTAGTTATATTCTTGTACATAGGAGTAGTATTATAGTAGTTATATTCTTGTACATAGGGGTAGTATTATAGTAGTTATATTCTTTGTACATAGGAGGCAATATTATAGTAGTTATATTCTTGTACATAGGGGGCAGTATTATAGTAGTTATATTCTTGTACATAGGGGTAGTATTATAGTAGTTATATTCTTGTACATAGGAGGCAGTATTATAGTAGTTATAGTCTTGTACATAGGAGGCAGTATTATAGTAGTTATATTCTTGTACATAGGGGGCAGTATTATAGTAGTTATATTCTTGTACATAGAAGGCAGTATTATAGTAGTTATAGTCTTGTACATAGGAGGCAGTATTATACTAGCTATATTCTTGTACATAGAAGGCAGTATTATAGTAGTTATAGTCTTGTACATAGGAGACAGTATTATAGTAGTTATATTCTTGTACATAGGGGGCAGTATTATAGTAGTTATATTCTTGTAGATAGGGGGGCAGTATTATAGTAGTTATATTCTTGTACATAGGGGGCAGTATTATACTAGTTATATTCTTGTACATAGGAGGCAGTATTATAGTAGTTATATTCTTGTACATAAGAGTCAGTATTATACTAGCAATATATTTTTGTACATAGGGGCAGTATTATAGTAGTTATATTCTTGTACATAGGAGTCAGTATTATGCTAGCTATATATTTTTGTTCATAGGGGCAGTATTATAGTAGTTATATTCTTGTACATAGGAGGCAGTATTATAGTAGTTATTATATTCCTATACATAGGGGCAGTATTATTGTAGTTATATTCTTGTACATAGAAGGCAGTATTATAGTATTTATATTCTTGTACATAGGGGGCAGTATTATAGTAGAAACATTCTTGTACATAGGGGACAGTATTATAGTAGTTATATTCTTGTACATAGGAGGCAGTATTATAGTAGTTATATTCTTGTACATAGGGGACAGTATTATAGTAGTTATGTTATATTCTTGTACATAGGGAGCAGTATTATAGTAGTTACATTCTTGTACATAGGGGCCAGTATTATAGTAGTAATATTCTTGTACATAGGAGCAGTATTATAGTAGTTATATTCTTGTACATAGGGGGCAGTATTATAGTAGTTATATTCTTGTATATAGGAGGCAGTATTATAGTAGTTATATTCTTGTACATAGAAGCAGTATTATAGTAGTTATATTCTTGTACATAGGAGGCAGCATTATAGTAGTTATATTCTTGTACCTTGGGGGCAGTATTATAGTAGTTATTCTCTTGTACATAGGGGGCAGTATTATAGTAGTTACATTCTTGTACACAGGGGCCAGTATTATAGTAGTAATATTCTTGTACATAGGAGCAGTATTATAGTAGTTCTATTCTTGTACATAGGGGGCAGCATTATACTAGTTATATTCTTGTACATAGGAGGCAGCATTATAGTAGTTATATTCTTGTACCTAGGGGGCAGTATTATAGTAGGTTTATTCTTGTACATAGGAGGTAGTATTATGGTAGTTATATTCTTGTACATAGGAGTCAGTATAATACTAGCTATATATTTTTGTACATAGGGGCAGTATTATAGTAGTTATATTCTTGTACATAGAGGGCAGTATTATAGTAGTTATATTCTTGTACATAGGAGGCAGTATTATAGTATTTATATTCTTGTACATGGGGGCAGTATTATAGTAGTTATATTCTTGTACATAGGGGCAGTATTATAGTAGTTATATTCCTATACATAGGGGCAGTATTATAGTAGTTATATTCTTGTACATAGTGGTTAGTGTTATAGTATTTATATTCAATCTGGGCTGAGTGAGTGGGTTGCACTATTAAGGCCCATTTACACTAAAACTACCGCTCAAACAACAGTTTGAGTGACAGTTTTGAACGATTATCTTTCCATAACTAATTAGCTACTTAAGAGGTAATGTAGGCGGAGTGGGATAGCACTGAGATAGGTCGGAGAACAATGCAGCTGTTTGTACATGCAAACAGTTGCATTGTTCTCGGAGCTTTCAGCTGGTGTGCCACTGAGAACTGCCAGCGGGATACCAGCTGAAAGAATACTATTAGCTTCGCACACTGCAAAAATCAGCATACGGCCCTGATAAGGCTCATCACTAATTTTTAGCTTGCTAGAAATCACCGATGAACAAATAGTGCCCGATGGCCACTCGTTTAGATGCAATGGTTATGAGCGAATTTTTAGTGATAATTGTTGTGTTTAAATGGGCCTTAAGTCTGCATTGAACAAGTAGCTCCTCCATATCATAGTATGGCTCTCTGCATTCTACTAGGGTCTACGGCGATTGAGCCTGCCCTGCAGTCTATCAGGTGTTGCATTATTGACTTCCTTTTCAGTGTCACAATTTACCTTCTGTGACGTTTGTAGGTTTCAGATAAAATTCAAATTTTTGGGTAGATGCCATGATTCTCTGCAACCTGCTGGGAGCCATATGATTCTTTTGGGTGATGGATCGCCTATAGGTTGGGCACATTAAATTTCATGTAGGGATTTGCCAAAATATGCCAGTGGGATTGGACAATTTTTGACATTAAGGTTAGTATTGAGTGAATTTTTCAAAAGTTTGGTTCAGCTGGCTCACCACATTTCAGCAAAAAGTTCGGTTTGGTCTGAATTAGTTCAAACCAAACCGGAACTTCAGTAATACCTCTAAAACCGGTTATTATACTGCTTGAAAGCCATAAAAGCCCTGTTTAACACTCTTAGGTCACCTACAAGTGACCTAGTGATGAAAAAAAGAAAAGAAAGAAGAAAAAGGAAAAGAAAGAAAAAAGAAGGAAAAGGAAGAAACTAAAAAAAAGAGAAGGAGGAAGAGAAAAATAAGGAAGACAAGAAGAAAAAAGAAGAATTCTAGCGGGTTCAGCCAACACAAACCCCCCAAGGTTCAAGTATGTGCTAAACCGTAATTTCAGCCTGAAGCATGATTTGACTGTTTTGGTTCACTCAGCACTGAGGTATTCCTTATTAAAAATTGTAATAAAATTAAATACAATGTACTGTGATCAGATGGTTCCTTGATCGGCATATACCTGCATCAATGTTTTGCCTATCACCCGCACATGGGGTATTATATATTGTGTGTGGAGCTGTGTTCTCAGACATCTCCCTGCTGCTTGTGTACCTTATAGATGGCAGGTTCACTTTGATCATTGTTATCCCTATATCTGAGCCCTGTGTACTATGTCTTGTGATCTTTCCTGATGATATTAATTAGTAATGTCTCTGCAGGGAGCAGATGTAGAATGAGGTCCTAAGTCTGGTCCTTAGATATACAGAGGGGATTACAATTGGACATAGCAGGGGTGGATGGATTGATCGATCCTAGCAGTGGGCTCTCACACCACCGCATAGGTCATACGGATGATTGACGTGATCATAGACTACATATGGGGTTACTGTGGTTCACAGCTCTGAATGTGGCCACTCTGATGAACCAAGCAGCTCACTGGAATGAGGGTTTGTTTAAATTTGACTTTGATGAGAAGTTCTAATATTTTCTTGTTGAAGGAGCCTTGAGTTGTGTTCTCCTTATAAAGGGCAGGCTTTTATTGGCTTCTATCATAGTGTGACACTTGGGGGTAATTTGGCATCAAAGGTAGCGGCTTCCTGGACTCTACAGAGGTGTTTGTGGTGCTGAGTGCCAAATAAATAGCGGAGAAGCTAAAGACCATCCAAAAGAAATAGCTTTATTCAGCTTTCAAATAATTGTAGCTATGAAAATAATAATTGCCTAGCTCACACATGGGGCACTATCTCCCTGTTCCAGCCTTAAATAACCTCTAAGGACAAATAATACTTTTTCGGAAGTCCCTCCCTAGCACTTTATCTCTCATTGAGGTCAATCAAGTCCTTTCTGGATGCCAGTCCTAAGAACACCCTTCTGTCTCCAATTGGTCTGTGGTTCACCAACTTACTGCAGGACATGAACAGCATTCCCTGCTGTCATATTTCACTCTGGAGTTGGCCAGAAATCAGTGTGGAGAAGGTTCTTTTAAATCCTGTTTTGGGTTGCACTCTAGCGCTCACTATTTTCACGCGCTTACAATAGAAATTAACCCATTTAGGACCAGGCACCGTAAATATACGGCGCCTGGTCCTGGGCTTAAAGCCCAGCCATATGTAAAATTACAGTGGGGATTTAAGTCTCAGAGACAGGACAGGTTGTCAGTGGTTAGTAACAGCTGATAACCTGGAGGAGAAGGCAGGAAGGGTTTTTTAACCCTTTCTGTCTTTTCCTTCTCCGAGTACACAGCGCTCAATGACCACTGTGTACTGAAAAGTGAAAGTGAAATTGTAACTTACACTATGGGAGCTGGGGGGTCACATGACTGCCAGGATTCCCTGCTATAGCAGGGCTGCAGGGTCGTAGTAGTCTAATGTCACTACAGGGGTTGTGTTCCCCTGTAACTGGGGCTCCTATAGATGCCCCAGCTACAGTAGGAAAGTATCAAATAAAAAAAATTTAAAAACATTTGACTGTCCCCCAGGATGTCTTACATGACATCATGGGGGACATTGATAGTAAAAAACATAATTACATAAATAAGTAAAGCAAAATTGCAGAATAAAACAATAATATATACATAGAAAGAAAATAACCCAAAGCCGACGCCAACAAAAACCGTCGATATAAGCGCCCTGTAATCCAAAACCAGACATATTACATATTATTTAAAACGTCTGAAAAAAATTAGGAACCTGTTCCCATAATTTATTTTAGCATATATATACAATTTTTATTTTATTTTTTAAAACGAGAAATGTAAAAAATAAATAATTTTTTTATCGTTCAAAATTCACTGAAAAGCCGTCTTTTGAGTGATAATCATTGTATATAAATGTGCCCATCTTTCAATTTTCTGCCAAACGACAGTTATGAGTTCGGCATGAAAACCAACTTTTGGCAGAACAACTGATAAGCAGGACTGCAGGCTGTGCTCTGCTCGGGAAGAGCTGAAAACAGCTCAATACAAAAGAAATGTAATCAAGGAACAGCAGGTGGTCTGTTCCTTGACTACAGCTCCTGGCGGCTCACACACTACTACTTGGTACTAATAGGCATTAGTACCAAGTAGTAGTTTATGCAAAATGATCGTTCAAAATCCATCTTGCAGTGTAAATGCACCCTCAATCTTTTAAGTAATTTGTGAGCAAAATTTAACATGATCTCATGCGCCATTCTTATTTTATGCAGGTTTGAAGACAACATGGCAGTGTCTGCAGCAGATTTCACTGCAAAGGAGATCAGAGCAGGGATGAAGGTCATGTTTCTGAAAGGGATGTCCGCCAAAGATATTCATGGTGACATGGGGCAAACATGAGGAAACAAGTGCCCTTCGTACTGCACAGAGAAAATTGGGTTATCAAATTTAAATCCGGCCACATCAACACCGATGATGAAGACCATTCCAGGAAACCTCCGGTGGTGACAGTTCCAGAATCCACAGAGACATCATGATATAATCCTGGAAGACCGCAAAATTTCTCCTGAAACAATAGCCGAGGCTCTGGACATTTACAGAGAACTGGTTGAGTCCATAATTCATGATCATCTGGACATGAGGAAGGTGTCTGCCAATTGGGTCCCGAAATCTTAGCAGATAAAAAGTATGCATGAGTGAATTCTGCAGCGTTTTTTGGCAGGATGCTGATGCTTTCCTGTTTCAACTGGACAATTGATAAGACATGTATGATTTATGTATGATCCTGAGTCAAAAGAATGGAGACACAGTGGTTCCCCGCGTCCAAAGAAGTTCAGAGTGCAGAAGTCTTTATTGAATTAAGAAGGAATACTACTCGTGGACTACCTTCCAATGGGGTCTACCATCATGGTCTACACAACACTTCATGCTGAACTGAAGGAGATATTGAAGTATAAAGACATGGAAAGTTGAGCAAAGGTGTCATGTTCTTACAGGACAATGTTTCCTCGCACTCAGTGGCCGTCACCCAGAGCAAACTGGCTGACCTGGGCTTCAAACTGGATCATACTACTTATTCATCTGATCTGGCACCCTTGGACTATCATCTGTTTTCTAATTTGAAGAAACACCTCAAGGGAACCAAATTTTCCTCCATTTCTGATACAATTACTGCAGCTGATGTCTGGTTTGCCACCCAATCAATGGGAGCATTTTACCTCGATTACCGCGGCGTTCAAAACACTGTAGTAATCACAGTAGAAAAAAGTCTGTGTGCTACTTACCTAGCATGATCCGGGTCCCTCCTGCTGGTCTGCAGAGTTCCAGCAGCTTGCTTGTAGTCACCACCAGAACATCGTTTCCTGGTAATGGAGTTTGTAAACCCCGCCTGCAGGAAACAATGGCTCTGATTGGTTCCTGAGCACTGTGGCCCAGCCAATCAATGCAGCACTCAATGAACCAATCACAGCCATTCAAGGGCTGTTATAAGACATCCCCTAAAAAAATAAGACCCTGTGCCTCTTTTAAGGCAAAAATTAATATGACAGGGTCCTATTTTCAGGGAAACATGGTAGTGGTAAACTAAATTAACATTTAGGGCTTAAACAGATGGATATGATTTTGTCCCATTATGTGGCCATGATAATCATTTCAATGATTTCATTGGTTTCCTTTTCACTACCAATATTCTTGCCCAGTAATACTATGTGTAACACAGGTAAGGCAGGACCTATCTTCCCACCTTTTTTTTAAACCCGCACGCACTAGCGCAGAGTTTAAAAAGTCTGAAAAGAAAAACCCTGGTCTATGCTCAACTATTTCCCGCATATCACAAAACCCGTCTCTGATCTAATTTTCTCTCTTCTGGTAACGTCTTGTTCATTGTGCTGATATTGGTGGCTTCTTGTCCTGTGCCTGCCCTCTTCAGTTCTAGTTTGAAAATCATTAATAGGCAGGCAGACAGGCCCGGAAACAGGCAAGGGGTGGTCTTATGAAGTGCTGGCACAGAAATCGGTGCAGAAGATGCTGGACTTTGTAGTCTGGAGAGGAAGAACAGGCCACATGTGATGCTGAAGTTAAGTCCTGGGTGTAAATAATCAGCGAATGCCACGGGAACTGGTAGAGTGAGGATGGCAGCACTACAAAGGCAAAAAGGCTATTATTTAACACTATGGGCATTGTAAAGCCATTTTTTGAAAAATATTCTTTTGCCATGAATACCCCTTTAAACCCTGCCACAGGCAAGATTTAATAGGCATAAATCAATGGCGGGCCTGAAGGCCTTCACAAGGCCCCAGGTTACCATGATAACCAAATGGCAGCTTGCTATCTTGTCAGAGGTGAGCCCTTCTGATGTGAGAGGAAACCCCCTCCTTCTGTGGGGTATTTAGATGCCTCTGTCAGAAGCGACAGCGGTATCTTAGGGGTAATAGTTTGAATCAAAGTTTTCTCTAATACATGCTATTATAGGCTGGAGCTATCTGTTAAAGATAGCCAACATCCGCTGCAAGAGAGAGCAGCGTTACAAAGACAAGGAGGATATTCTTTATCACTATGTGCACTGTAAAAACCATTTTTGAAAAATAACTTTTTTGATCTGAATACCCTTTTAAGCCCTGCCACAGGAAGGGCTTATTAGACATAGAACCTCTGCCATAACAAGGTATGCTGCACAAAGTGATCAACTGATTCAGTCCAGTGGTTTATCTGTGAGAACATTTGCCTGGCAACTGCCCCAACGACAACTGAAAAGTGAAAGGATAACGATACAACAAGAGCTTTCCTGCTGATTGTAACAGGAACTTGCAGGCGGTCTCCCACTGTAATGAATGTAGATTGAGTTTCCCCCCTGCTCTTATTTGTATCCACATCTTTATTAAACAGATAATATTAAGTACTGTAATTTCATAGACAGATGCAAGGGAACCCTTCCAGGTTCTACTGGTCCATCATTAGGCACCGTACTGTTGTGCAGGCAGTGTAACGATGTCATAGCGCTGCTTTCATCATTCCTCATGAGCCAGTGTACTGTACAGAAGTCATTGTACAAAACTATCTAGATGTTTCTGAATGATCTATGAATGTCTTGTGCTTATGTATTGTCAATGTCTTCTATGTGAGTGAGTATGATGTGTATTGCATAGCTGCAGCACTGAATGGGTTACTGTCTGGGCTATGTCTGGAAAAGTATCTTTTGTATATCATGTGACCTTGTTTTATATATGTGTTTGCCAGGTGGATGATTGGGTCTTTTGCCTGTCTGTCTTCTCTGGGCCTTCTGGTCAGTCTTGCTGTGGAGTGTGGAGCCTGTCTGCACACAGACACCATCTTTCACATGAGCGTGTATCGGCCGGCCAATATACGCTACGTTGGGAGTGAAAAATCTGGTAAATAGGCGCACAAATCAAGCGTTTGTGCACCCATTCATATTGCCTGGTGAGGCCAAGACAAATGCTCCAAGCTCACCAGGGCATCGCCTGTTTCCCCTCGCTCCCCATCACAGGCTCACCTCTCATTTCTTCCCACTCGTTCTGTGCAATAGGAGGGTGCAGGGCAGGGGCGGAGCTAAGTGCCCGCCCTCTTCCTGCCCTTTGTCCATGGCCATCAATGGGAGGAGGCGGGGCAGATCGGTGCTTAGCTCTGCCCCTGTCCCGCCCCCTCCTATTGCACAGAATGAGCGGGGAGGAATGAGAGGTGAGCCTGCACGGGGAGGAAGAGGAGAACAGAGGGAGAGAGTTTAGCAGCCACGATGCTAAACTCCCTCCCACCTACAGCCTCTGCCATGGGCTCCCATAGGAGCTCATCTACGGCGGACGTATTCCGGCACAAAAGATAGTTCCAGGACTATCTTTTGGGCCCGACATAAAAACGCCCAGCGCTATATTGGCCAGCCCAGCGCTATATTGGCTTGGCCGGGCATTTTTACGTCTCAGAAATATGCCCATGTGATCTGATGCATTGGAATACAATGCATCAGATCACAGCGCATATCGGCCGGCCGTGAAAATGGCCAGCTGATATGTGCTCATGTGAAAGAAGCCTTAGTCTGTATGTAGGTGAGATGGAAGAGGCTGAGAGGATGGCATATGCGTGCTTTGGATTCCCTCTTTCTAAGCCAGAGAATTAAGGAGTGAGAGAGAGAAACCACAAGGCACCACACTACCTCCAACAAAGCACAATCACTGCCTGCATGACACTCCGCTGCCACTTCTCCTGGGTTACATGCTGTCCAACCCCCCCCCCCCCCCCCCTGCACGACCCAGTGTCCACAGCGCACACCAAATTGTCCCTGCGCCGCCTTCAGCTGCCCTCATGCCACACCACCCTCATGTCTATTTATAAGTGCGTCTGCCATGAGGAGGAACCGCAGGCACACACTGCAGAGGGTTGGCACGGCTAGGCAGCGACCCTCTTTAAAAGGGGCGGGGCGATAGCCCACAATGCTGTACAGAAGCAATGAGAAATCCAATCCTGTGCCACCTCCATCTGGAGCTGCACACGTGGGCATAGCAATGGGGAACCTATGTGCCACACACTATTCATTCTGTCAAGGTGTCTGCATGCCCCAGTCAGACCGCGTTTTTTTATAAATAGTCACAGGCAGGTATAACTCCGCAATGGGAATTCCGTGTGCACCCACAGCATGGGTGGCTCCCTGGAACCCACCGGCGGTACATAAACATATCCCATTGCATTGCCCATCACAGCTGAGGTAATGTCATGTTAAATGCAGGTGGTCTTCGGCCCACACTGCATGCCCCAGTCAGACTGGGGTTCTTTAGAAGTGGACACATGCAGTTACAACTCCGTGTGGACCGACAGCATGGGTGGGTGCCAGGAAGCCACCGGCGGTACATAAATATATCCCATTGCATTGCCCAGCACAGCTGAGGTAATGTCATGTTAAATGCAGGTGGGCTTCGGCCCACACTGCATGCCCCAGTCAGACTGGGGTTCTTTAGAAGTAGACACATGCAGTTACAACTCCCTGTGGACCCACAGCATGGGTGGCTCCCTGGAACCCACCGGCGGTACATAAATATATCCCAATGCAGTGCCCAGCACAACTGATGTAACGTCAGCTTTAATGCAGGTGGGCAAAAAATTAATTGGATTACACTGTAGGCGAGGGCCCCAAAAAATTGGTGTACCAACAGTACTAATGTACCTCAGAAAAATTGCCCATGCCCAACCAAGAGGGCAGGTGAAACCCATTAATTGCTTTGGTTAATGTGGCTTAATTTGTAACTAGGCCTTGAGGCAGCCCAGTTAAAATAAAAATTGGTTCAGGTGCAAGTTTCAACGCTTTAATGAGCATTGAAATGTATAAAAATTGTTTACAAAAATTATATGACTGAGCCTTGTGGGCCTAAGAAAAATTGCCCGTTCGGCGTGATTACGTGAGGTTTCAGGAGGAGGTGTTCTGGATTATGATTTCTCCAGCAGGCTTTGGGGTATTTTGTCGCTTTCCGAATTGAGTGTCGTGTGCACACATCATCGAACCAGAATCAGACACAAATGCTGGTCTAAAACCGGGAGAGAGTCTCTACCATGTGTAGAGGCTCAGGCTTTTTATTATAACACATGACAACCGCCCTTCAATGGGCGTGCAACAGATTACATCAGTAACATATAAGATTCTCATTTGTCGGATCATACAGAATCCCCCACCTCTCTGCCCACCCCCTCCAAGTGTTGAGGTGGTATGGACTTCGTCCTCTAGCTGAAGTCATCTCCATGTAGTGATGACTCATTGTTTACCTAGCTTCAGGATGAGGAGTGGAAGGGGGCTAGACAAACACTCAGTATTAAACACAGGATATAAGGATATACACGACACTATGGCCCTTAACTCTTAGAAGCTGGTTGTGCAACTTGTGTAACTTCTATGTACTTAACTAACATTAGATCAGACATCCATTGTCTAGCAAATACTATGATTAGATTGTGTGTGTGTCCTTTAAACTCCTGAGCTAAAAGTCATTACAATAGCAAAATACATTTGGGTTATATTAATCGATAGACATTTTATAAATAATCATCATGTCTATCACAATCCCCCCTTAAAATGTCTATCCTCTAATTTTCTATCTAATTTTCACAGTTTTCTGCGCATGAGCCTATAACTGGAGCGCGTTGAAGGTTCGTTTTAGGGTCTTCAAGGGGGTGTAGGACTTGTCCACTCCTTCTGGGGATGCATCCAGCAAACTCATGGTGGGAGCGGCTTTTCCAGCATCAGTTTCACAGGTCTCTCTGACACAGGGGATAACACAGCAGACTAGAACAGAAAAGGTAACCATCAGTTCACATACAACAGCGACGCCCGTCTGTGCCAGGATCCTTTACCACCCGCTCATCCATGGCGAGGGCTGGTCCCAAAAGTTAGCTCTTTTTAGTTAGTGCGGTCAGCTTCTTAATAGCAACTGCGTCTTTACCCGCGGGTCACGTGTCGTCTAGGATGTAGGTACAACAAGTCTCCCCTATCACCTTACAGACACTCCCCTTTTTAGCTAAAGTCATATCTAAGGTCACTCTATTTTTAAAAAAGTCATAGTCGAGGTAGGTCCTATTGGTCGACTAGTCCCTATAAGGCGTCTCTAGTATAATTTATAAACCACTGCTAATTATAATAAACATAATTAATCCAGTCAACGTTTATTTACCATAATGATCAGGAAAATGGACTCGAATCTAGTTTTAACTTGGTCTCTAATTTTTAAAACTTGTCAGGTACCCCCCTTGGCTATCCTATGACGTCAATGTACACGTGTAGATCAAAACTACCACCAGGGGTCTCTCTTCTCGCTCTAGCATAATGTTACAATACTAGTAGCGTACACAGGTACGCATGGCGTGGGACTCCCTAATCTTCACCCACACCAATGTCCCTCCTGGAGATAGTCCTAATGGTGAACACGTCCAAGTCGCCTCACCCTTGCGTCAGGGCTTTCCCACTGCCCGTAAGTCCCTACTCCTAGGAGGGGGGGGGATCCCTACCTTACCTCAGAGGGAGGCCATGGATTCCCTGGGCTCATTTCCGGGCATCCATACCCTCTATCTGTACAAGTTAACACCCCACAGGGTGTGCCCTCGCCGGAACCTAAGGTCTTCTGCACTATCCCTAGGCAAATGGGAATTCCACTGACAATCCATCTTAGGAGATCGGGGCAGGCACAGTACTAGTACATTTCTCCTTTTTCTTTGGTAGCGTATGTGTTTGGCATTATCGGAACTGGCTCTTCATCTTTTTCAAACAAGGGAAACGTTGGTGTCTGACAGGATGTGGAGGAGCATAAGGGCTTTACTAAGGCACACTCCCCTATCCAATTACCCTCCAGGCGGGTCCTCTACCTCATGTCTCCACAAAGCCAGTAAACGTCTCCTAAGGACTGGACCTGATTCTGCATCTATTCCCCTCCTATCATACTGTAGGAGGAGCAATACCCGTTGGCGAGTTCCCCAAAAATCTCCCTCCACCCTGCCTATTTGCCTGGCAGGTGTAGTTTCCAGGGTAGTCAGTAATACTCTCTCCGGTGCAAAACACTTAAGTAGTTATAGAGTATTCCTTCTTCCATTTCTCACGGACAGTGTAATTAGCGGAAATGTTCGTGAAGAGACTAATAAACCACTCTTCAGCATCTACAGGGAGATTTAGGGGGACCATCCCCGAGTGTGGTCGGGCACTACCGCACACGCAACAGTTAGACTTGTTGCTCCTGTTAGCATTGTACCTCATCAACGCCAACCAGAGATTCTGGTCAGAGTAGCCAGTCGCTACTGTCAAGGTGTCCTCAAAAGGTAGGGTCGGCTATGATCATCATGTTCGTCAAGGTCTTTATCTTACGGCGGAGGGGGTTAATTATGGGCACGGGACTAAGTGAAGGCTTCCATTCGGCTGCATTCACCATATCCCTTATTTTAAACTTCCCTAAGGGATCTATCCTCCCGTACCGGTATGTCCCCAGACTATAAGTCTCCCCGTCCCCCGGGCTTGGATCTTCCATGGTTAGTGTAACAACCGCATTAAAACCAAGCAGCATACTAAGTTCAGCCTTCCAATACCTGCTGTCCTTATTATTCTCAAGGAGGGTTATACGACTAATTAGGGATTTCCCGCTCTTATTTTTCTTATTTAAGGCACTTCGCGGTTTATAGGACTAGTCTATTCCTGTGTTCCATCCCACTAATCCCCAATAACGGCAGTCTTCTCCCCAGACGTTATCAGTGGCGCAAACATATTGTATTCCCCGGGTATATAAGTCATATAACCAGCTGGACTGAGCTAAATCTGGCCTGCGGTGGGATCTTGCGCCTAGACACGGGACCACAGTACAATAGTCGAAGGAATATGCAGCTACTTGAGCATTGGACGAGTTATACTAGAAGGTAACCATACCCCCATATTCTTCCGACTAAGGATTCCAGTTGCTACCTTCCTCTTTCACTAGCCCTAACCAGAGTAACGTCTTTGGCACAACTAAGACTGGTCTCCCGGATCTGAAGCTTTCTTACAGTATGAAGCATGGATCCATGTAAGTCTTTCGGCTAGTTTCACAGCTGTGGCAGTAGTCAGAAGCACCTGGTAGGGGCCATCAAATCGGGGCTCAGGAGGGTGCTTCCTGGGGAACTTCTTGACGCACACCCAATCCCCAGGCTGCAAGATATGTGTCCCAGTGTCTGCCTCTGAGTCTGGAAGAGAACACCTGTGCATAGGCTTTGGTTAGTTCTTTAACAACGGAAATCACATACTCAGTCAACACATCAGATTGTAATTGTAACCACTGAGGATAGTAACGACCTAGCCTTGGGGCTAGCCCAAACAATCTCGTAGGGAGACAATGTATAATCCCCCCTGGGTTCATATCTAACACTGTATAAGGCTATTGGAGGACAGTCTTTCCAAAGTGGCGTCATTTTTTAAGTATCTTACTTTTTAGCGTGCCACTACGTCTCTCCACCTTTCCACTACTCTAAAGATGGTAGAGTATGTAAAAGGCCTGGGATACACCCAGAGCAGACATGACATGTTACATTCACCTGCGAAGTTTATACCTCTGTCTGACTCTGAATCACCTCTGGTACCCCATATTCACAGTTTACCTCGTTCATGAGCTTCTTTGCGGTTACCTACTTGTTTACCTTGGTAACAGGGTCGGCCTCCAACCTGCAAAGACATCAACAACAACAAGCACGTAGTCATACTTCCCAACAAGTGGGAGCTGAACGTAGTCAATTTGCAATCCCTGAAATGGGTAGAGTGGTCCCGGCAAGTGTGATGTGGCAAATTTACTTCTGCCCTGACTTACCCATGGCATAGATCATGCTAAACCGGACAAATGATGCAGCAGCTACAGAGAACCTAGAAGTCGCCCAACCTCTTTCAAGCGTCGTCGTCATTACTGCTTTACTAGGTGGGTCTTTCCGTCCATCAGCTGGGCCATCATGGAGTACAGGAACTGTGGTGGGCAAGTGCTGTTGACCGTTCACCACACACTGTCCTGTTTCTGCTGCTCCCATATTAGTCCATTTATTCTTTTCTTCCTTGCTGGCTTGTAACTGTAAAAGTCTTTTAGCATATCAAAGTCCAAATTTTTGTCAATGTCCAAAGTTTTTTTACCACTGACTCATGCTGTCAGTATCTTTCTTCTTTCTTCCACGGCTTGAGGGCCGCTGCCTTTGCTGCGCTGTCAGCGAGGGTGTCGTCTCTCGCCTCTCCAGTGTAGGAATCGGTGCGAACTCTCAACTTTGTCAGGTAGAAGCAGAGCCTCCATGCGACTCTGTACCGCTGCACCATTCTCAATTGGTTGTCCTGCTGAGGTAAAAACTGTCTGGCCTTCCATATTGGGCCGTAATCATGAGCTATGCCAAATGCATACCAGGAGTCAGTGTAAAGGATTGCCGGTCTTACCTCTCGCCACTCTACACGCCTCAGTGAGGGCCTTCCATTCCGCTTATTGTACTGTGACATGCGGAGGCAGAGCTTCTGCTTCTAGGACATCTTGTTGTGTGACCACTGCATATCCGATGTGGAGTCATCAGTCCTCACCCTGGTACCATCTGCAAAAAGCTCAACATATGCATTATCAACAGAGGTTCTGATAACTGTTTGCATATCTGCAGTTTCTTACTGAATTAGTACTAAATAATCGTTCTGATGTTCTATTTCACATGGCTTGGAATCTTGTAGCACAAAATCATTTATTTATTTTTTTTCAAACCCAATAGCTGATCTACAACACCTAGATCATCTATGACCCAGATCACCTATGCCTCCCCCCTTTTGAACCGCAATACTCAATGGAAAAAGAGTCATTGCGTTCAAACTAGTAAACCAAGAGGCACAAAAACAAGCACTTTGTAGGTCAAGGTGACATTGTATGCAGCGAAGTCTGAGCGAAAATCTCCTTACAAAAAATTTTTTTTTTTTTTTCCCTCTCAGGTCGCAGTTAGCAATTTTTAACACAAGGGGGCGCCACACGATTCAAATTTTACGTCACCCAGTGTAATAGTATTTCAGGGTATGGCCAGCGTTTAGCTTTTACTCTCCTGTCGGAATATAATTATAGCTTCAGTGTAGACTGACACTAGAATATACAAAAGACTTAAAGAAAAAACTAAAGAATACGGATGAATTAACATCCTACTCTGGGCAATTCAGTCCCTCTTTCTTCACATAAAAAGTAAAATTACTTCACCAAATTGCATGAAAAAGTTTGCTGGGTGACTATAGGGAAATTATTCCATCTGTAGGAGCCTTCCATAACATCATCTGTCTGAGCATCCATTGGAGAAGCGGGCAGTGGAAAACAGAGCCCCTGGGAACATGAGAGAGCGCCCCCTGTCATGTATTCCCGGCCTCTGCCCCCCATGCATCAACTCCAATCTTCCATGCACTATAAACCAGCTTAGTCGTCTACTATGTCCCAAGCTGCATCTCCACAAAGGTTTGTTTCCCTGAACTTATCACACATCCAAAGTGGCCACATCTTGGAGCGTAACAAAGTCTGGTCAAACAAAACCTTTGTTCAGACAATCATGATGTTAGCACTGGATACAGTGGCATTGGGAAATATAGGCCTCCCAAATGCAGCAAAATGGCCGCCAGAGGCAGAAAGGGGCGGGGCTACAAATCTCCCAAGTGAGGCAAAATGGCTGCCGGAGGAACGGGCGGGGCCAGGGGCAGCAGCACTCCCAGGTGAGGCAAAATGGCTGCTGAGTAGCAGCACTTCCAGGTGAGGCAAGATGGCCGCTGGAGGAGGAAGGGGCAGGGCCAGGTCCTGTCCCGGATGGGGAGGGACCGGAAGTAACATCACACACCCTGAAAGTGAGCACATGGGGGGAAGTAACTTCAGGGTGGGGGCAGGCCTCACTACATTTTCTGCAGAGTCACACTATGTTGGATTGTAAACATTGCAAGCACGGCCGCCATTACAGGGAGGGGCTGTAGTCAACACAAAGACATTACATTGTTCATAAGCAATACACATACCCCCCCTACATGCTTTCTCCTCTTCAATCTCTTAACTACATTATACCTCCTCCTAGCAATCTAAAAACACCTTTCTTTCTGCTAGGCTTCCTGCTCATCTTCTGAAAACTTTCTACAGCCTATCTTATCTGTCCATGACCTAACATTTCTTTCTGCAACTTTTCCTGGTCCTTCTCTTTGTATAACATTTCTACATGTTCAGTAAACTCTGCTGCCTTCAGCAACCAGATCACAAGCTCTATGACCTTTGTCCTTGCTCACTTTGCTCCCCATTCTCTAAACAACCTGCGTCTATGCCTGAACCTTCTCAATCTGCTCAACTTTATGCTACCTGCTTATTCTATTCTATTCAAAGTTTCTGGACACAGTACTGTTTCTGTTGTAAAATCTGCTTTCTTCAAATCCTTCCCATATAACCTCTTTCCCACTCAGAATTATAATGCACATTAATTCTACAAAACACAGGGAACGACAAAGTAAACAGAAAGGGTTAATTGGAAAAAGCTTTCAGTTCACTCTTATCAGCAGCCCTCCCCCCAACAATAAACACTGCACATTCTTTCTATAATACCAGACAGACGGGATTACTGGAGAATACCCACAACGGCTCAAGGTATATATATATCTCATCTACCTTTTTTAACAACCCACCGTCTAGTAATCCCCAAGAGCACTCCTTGTACACGATCTAGACAGGACATTTAGCTATACACAGAGACTGACGAATATTTTCAATGACCAAAACCTCAATAATATTCTGGAGAAATCAGCCGTCACAAAGCACGACTATACTTCATACGTATATACCTTTCCACATATGAGAACATAACACGCTCAATCATAAAGTTAAGTATACGTATCATAAATCTTCCTAACCTCACACTAGTTTTACCTAGGAGCACGTGTCACTGGCGTGTTCCCTCAGACTTAAACAGCCGAGTCCGCCCTCCCGACACATTAACCCTCACAGAATTTATCTCTTGGTCTTGCATAAACAATTTTTAACCGTCTCAGACACAACAGCATACACAGCGTACAAAATACCCCTAGACAGGTAACGTGGTGGTTTTACCGAGTGGACAGAACTAGAGTTATTACCTGTCTTTCAGTGAAGGTCCAGTCTGGATCAGGAACAGGCAGAAAAGCAGTCAGAACCCAGCTTTGACACAGGTAGATAAAGCAATCTTACCGTGTTCTGTAGATTTTCGGGCCCCTGAGTTCTGCGTGCCATCTGCCGATCTCTGTACGTTCCAGGCTGTGACCTCACAGATCCACTCGCTCACCCAGGGACTCCACTGTTCTGGATTATGATTTCTCCAGCAGGCTTTGGGGTATTTTGTCGCTTTCCGAATTGAGTGTCGTGTGCACACATCATCGAACCAGAATCAGACACAAATGCTGGTCTAAAACCGGGAGAGAGTCTCTACCATGTGTAGAGGCTCAGGCTTTTTATTATAACACATGACAACCGCCCTTCAATGGGCGTGCAACAGATTACATCAGTAACATATAAGATTCTCATTTGTCGGATCATACAGAATCCCCCACCTCTCTGCCCACCCCCTCCAAGTGTTGAGGTGGTATGGACTTCGTCCTCTAGCTGAAGTCATCTCCGTGTAGTGATGACTCATTGTTTACCTAGCTTCAGGATGAGGAGTGGAAGGGGGCTAGACAAACACTCAGTATTAAACACAGGATATAAGGATATACACGACACTATGGCCCTTAACTCTTAGAAGCTGGTTGTGCAACTTGTGTAACTTCTATGTACTTAACTAACATTAGATCAGACATCCATTGTCTAGCAAATACTATGATTAGATTGTGTGTGTGTCCTTTAAACTCCTGAGCTAAAAGTCATTACAATAGCAAAATACATTTGGGTTATATTAATCGATAGACATTTTATAAATAATCATCATGTCTATCACAATCCCCCCTTAAAATGTCTATCCTCTAATTTTCTATCTAATTTTCACAGTTTTCTGCGCATGGCCTCTGGTGGAGAAGAAAAGTCTGGGGAAATCCAGGCTTTGTTCATCTTTATGAGTGTAAGCCTGTCGGCACTGTCGGTTGACAGGCGGCTACGGTTATCCGTGATGATTCCCCCAGCCGCACTAAACACCCTCTCTGACAAGACGCTAGCCGCAGGACAAGCAAGCACCTCCAGGGCATAGAGCGCGAGTTCAGGCCACGTGTCCAGCTTCGACACCCAGTAGTTGTAGGGGGCAGAGGCGTCACCGAGGACGGTCGTGCGATCGGATACGTACTCCCTCACCATCCTTTTACAGTGCTCCCGCCGACTCAGCCTTGACTGGGGAGCGGTGACACAGTCTTGCTGGGGAGCCAGAAAGCTTTCAAAGACCTTGGAGAGTGTTCCCCTGCCTGTGCTGTACATGCTGCCTGATCTCCGCGCCTCCCCTGCTACCTGGCCCTCGGAACTGCGCCTTCTGCCACTAGCGCTGTCGGATGGGAATTTTACCATCAGCTTCTCCGCCAGGGTCCTGTGGTATAGCATCACTCTCGAACCCCTTTCCTCTTAAGGTATGAGAGTGGAAAGGTTCTCCTTATATCGTGGGTCGAGCAGTGTGTACACCCAGTAATCCGTAGTGGCCAGAATGCGTGTAACGCGAGGGTCACGAGAAAGGCATCCTAACATGAAGTCAGCCATTTGTGCCAGGGAACCTGTACGCAACACATGTCTGTCCTCACTAGGAAGATCACTTTCAGGATCCTCCTCCTCCTCCGGCCATACGCGCTGAAAGGATGACAGGCAAGCAGCATGGGTACCCTCAGCAGTGGGCCAAGCTGTCTCTTCCCCCTCCTCCTCATGCTCCTCCACCTCCTCCTCCTCAACGCACTGAGATATAGACAGGAGGGTGCTCTGACTATCCAGCGACATACTGTCTTCCCCGCCTCCGTTTCCGAGCGCAAAGCGTCTGCCTTTATGCTTTGCAGGGAACTTCTCAAGAGGCATAGTAGAGGAATGGTGACACTAATGATTGCTGCATCGCCGCTCACCATCTGGGTAGACTCCTCAAAGTTTCCAAGGACCTGGCAGATGTCTGCCAACCAGGCCTACTCTTCTGTAAAGAATTGAGGAGGCTGACTCCCACTGCGCCGCCCATGTTGGAGTTGGTATTCCACTATAGCTCTACGCTGTTCATAGAGCCTGGCCAACATGTGGAGCGTAGAGTTCCACCGTGTGGGCATGTCGCACAGCAGTCGGTGCACTGGCAGATTAAACCAATGTTGCAGGGTGCGCAGGGTGGCAGCGTCCGTGTGGGACTTGCGGAAATGTGTGCAGAGCCGACGCACCTTTCCGAGCAGGTCTGACAAGCGTGGGTAGCTTTTCAGAAAGCGCTGAACCACCAAATTAAGACATGGGCCAGGCATGGCAAGTGCGTGAGGCTGCCGAGCTGCAGAGCCGCCACCAGGTTACGGCCGTTGTCACACATGACCATGCCCGGTTGGAGGCTCAGCGGCGCAAGCCAGCGGTCGGTCTGCTCTGTCAGACCCTGCAGCAGTTCGTGGGCTGTGTGCCTCTTCTCTCCTAAGCTGAGTAGTTTCAGCACGGCCTGCTGACGCTTGCCCACCGCTGTGCTGCCACGCCGCGCGACACCGACTGCTGGCGACGTGCTGCTGACACATCTTGATTGCGAGACAGAGGTTGCGTAGGAGGAGGAGGGTGGTTTAGTGGAGGAAGAATACACCGCCGCAGATACCACCACCGAGCTGGGGCCCGCAATTCTGGGGGTGGGTAGGACGTTAGCGGTCCCAGGTTCTGACTCTGTCCCAGCCTCCACTAAATTCACCCAATGTGCCGTCAGGGAGATATAGTGGCCCTGCCCGCCTGTGCTTGTCCACGTGTTCGTTGTTAAGTGGACCTTGGCAGTAACCGCGTTGGTGAGGGCGCGTACAATGTTGTGGGAGACGTGGTCGTGCAGGGCTGGGACGGCACATCGGGAAAAGTAGTGGCGACTGGGAACTCAGTAGCGCGGGGCCGCTGCCGCCATCATGCTTTTGAAAGCCTCCGTTTCCACAAGCCTATACGGCAGCATCTCCAGGCTGATCAATTTGGCTATGTACACGTTTAACGCTTGAGCGTGCGGGTGCGTGGCGGCGTACTTGCGCTTGCGTTCAAACACTTGCGCTAGCGACGACTGGACGCTGCGCTGAGAGACATTGGTGGAAAGGGCCGAGGACAGCGGAGGTGAGGATGTGGGTGCAGGCCAGGAGACGGTAGTGCCTGTGTCCTGAGAGGGGGGTTGGATCTCAGTGGCAGGTTGGGGCACAGGGGGAGAGGCAGTGGTGCAAACCGGAGGCGGTGAACGGCCTTCGTCCCACCTTGTTGGGTGCTTGGCCATCATATGTCTGTGCATGCTGGTGGTGGTGAGGCTGGTGGTGGTGGCTCCCCGACTGATCTTGGCGCGACAAAGGTTGCACACCACTGTTCGTCGGTCGTCTGCACTCTCAGTGAAAAACTGCCAGACCTTTGAGCACCTCGGCCTCTGCAGGGTGGCATGGCGCGAGGGGGCGCTTTGGGAAACAGTTGGTGGATTATTCGGTCTGGCCCTGCCTCTACCCCTGGCCACCGCACTGGCTCTTCCAACCTGCCCTGGTGCTGCACTTGCCTCCCCCTCTGAAGACGTGTCCTCAGTAGGCTTAGCAAACCAGGTGGGGTCAGTCACCTTATCGTCCTGCTGCTCTTCCTCCGAATCCTCTGTGCGCTCCTCCCTCGGACTTACTCCAATTACTACTACCTGAGTGATAGACAACTGTGTCTCATTGTCATCGTCCTCCTCACCCACTGAAAGCTCTTGAGACTGTTGCAGGAAGTCCCCAGCCTCATCCCCTGGACCCCGGGAACTTTCCAAAGGTTGGGCATCGGTCACGACAAACTCCTCCGGTGGGAGAGGAACCATTGCTGCCCATTCTGGGCAGGGGCCCGGGAACAGTTCCTGGGAGTCTGCCTGCTCCTCAGAATGTGTCATTGTAATGGAGTGAGTAGGCTGGGAGGAAGGACGAGGAGCAGCAGCCAGAGGATTCAGAGTTGCAGCAGTGGACGGCGCAGAACTCTGGGTGGTCGATAGATTGCTGGATGCACTTTTTGCCATCCACGACAGGACCTGCTCACGCTGCTCATTTTCTAATAAAGGTCTACCGTGTGGACCCATTAATTGTGAGATGAATGTGGGGACGCCCGAAACGTGCCTTTCTCCTAATCCCGCAGCAGTCGGCTGCGATACTCCTGGATCAGGAGCTCGGCCTGTGCCGACACCCTGACTTGGGCCTCCGCGTCCTCGCCCGCGTCCTCTAGGCCTACCCCTACCCCTCAGCATGGTGTATTACCAGTAGTGCAGAAACAGAACGCTGTAATTAAATGTGCCGCTTATTGGCCTGTGGTTGGAGGCTGACTTCGCTTACGGAACGCACAGCAGAGCCAGGAAAGAATGTCTTTCACCTTTTTCACTGTCCCTGCCTCAGCACTACTGGCCCTATACTATGTAAAATTACTGCAGACTGTTTCCCTCTGGACAGGATGACAGCAATGATGTAACGGGAAATGCAGAGCCAGGAAAGAATTTTGCGCAAGCCTGCTGTAACACTTAGCTGGCTGCGTATTAATTAGGACTACTACCCCCAGCAGAGACGCAGTACACTCAGGACGGTCACAGGCAGCCCAAATAGATTTTTTTGTCCCAAATTTTTTTGGAAAAGCCCACTGCCTATATAGACAGTATATGTCTTTCACCTTTTTCACTGTCCCTGCCTCAGCACTACTGGCCCTATACTATGTAAAATTACTGCAGACTGAGGACGCAATGCTCTGCACGGCCGATATACAAAAAAAAAAAAATGTGCAACACTGCAAAAAGCAGCCTCAACTGTACTGCACACGGTTAGATGTGGCCCTAAGAAGGACCGTTGGGGTTCTTGAAGCCTAAAATCACTCCTAACACTCTCCCTATAGCAGCTCCAGCATCAGCAGCACTGTCCCTGAGCTATGCCAGAATGCATCTGTGGCGAGCCGCGGGAGGGGCTGATTTTTATACTCGGGTGACACCTGATCTCGCCAGCCACTCACTGCAGGGGGGTGGTATAGGGCTTGAACGTCAAAGGGGGAAGTTGTAATGCCTTCCCTGTCTTTCTATTGGCCAGAAAAGCGCGCTAACGTCTCAGAGATGAAAGTGAAAGTAACTCGAACATCGCGTGGTACTCGCCTCTAGTAACGAGCATCTCGAACACGCTAATACTCGAACGAGCATCAAGCTCGGACGAGTACGTTCGCTCATCTCTAGTACTGAGCAACTGCACGGGTCACACATAGCTAAGGCCGGCCTTGTGCACTCATATTTTGTCTTTAGCGTGTGAAACATCAGAAGCCAACTACAAAGCTGAAGAACATGGAAGACTGGGCAGAATACCTATTGGTGACATTGTTAAAGACGGAAGTAAACAGTTTCTTCTACACTTGGATTTCAATTCTACGGTTCATCTATTAAAAGTAATGAATGATAGCCATATTTTCCAAGCAGATGAATGTCAGGTTGTCACAACCCTGTCCTTGTTCATAGCATAAGGCTCCTATACCACATAATAAGGCACCAGTATTGTATAGTGTTGACACATTGTAGATGGGGGTCCTGGTACAGATTTTGTAACCTCATGTTTCACGGGTTTGGCGAAAACAGGACATGCTAATAAGAGTCATTATTCCATTCTACTGATTGGAGTACCAAATACTTTTGGTAGAAGAGGAACCTGTAGAAGTAATGTTTGGCTGCCATTAGCTTGTCCTTCCGGTGTCTCTCTGTTGTAAATGTGCTGCTCTCCTGAATGATCTCAACCCTCCTGAGCCCCAAAGACCTACATATGGACAATATGGTAGAAAGCAAGGCCTCACCCCCAATTATTTATGGCTTAGGTGCGGACAGATGGACATCAAGCTCCAGAGAACACTTTGCCTTTGTCACAGTGGTGGAGCTGCCCTTACCTGTCTTCACCATCCATACTTGTGTCTATCTGGAACATCATGCCACCATTATTACTGCTGTGACTTTTTTCCCCCCGCAGACGTCTGTTGATATAATCTGAATCTGATTTACAAATAATTAGCTTATTGTCTCATGGATTGGATTTTTCTTCATCCGAGATGATCCTCGCTAATCCCGTTAACTGGTCTTTTGTGATATGGCTTGCTGCAGCGACGCGGACCCTGACAACACTATAATAATACGGAGCTCGTTCTACCCCCTCGGAGATGGTCTGTGGCTATCTCTGCTGCACCCTATATATAAGGGGTGATCTGGGCATTCGGTGACATCAATCTTCCCTCTTTCCTACTGCAGTTCTGGCATTCTGTTCATGAATTGTAGCTCAGTATGAACAGAGCTAAGTATTCATAACACCCATAACACGGGGTCTTCAGAGGGCTTCCTGGTTTCTTCTTTTTTTTTTCAATTTCCTTCTAATGTAATGGCGTATGCACTGCATTTCGAACGCACCCGTAGAGAACAATAGGACTCTTAAGCGCATAACATACACAATAAATATACACAAGTGTGAGTGGAACAATGAAAATCAATGTACTTTCACTGACTCTATTTACCGCATATTTTGCACGCATACTGCGCGATGCCAATACGTTTGTGTGAGCCAGGCCTTTGGCCCCCTTCACTTTGCGCGCAGAAATTCGGCTGTGAGAACTACAACCATTAAAACCCAATGGGTGCGCTCACTTTGGCCACTTTTCTGCGTGTTTCCACTGCCGGCGGAAATGTGCAATATGCCCTATTTTGGGCCACATTTGCGCACCTGAGTCTTCATAGGAGTTTTTGGTTTGCGCAAATGCGCCCTTTTCCTAATGAACTTGCGCTATGTACGGCACAATTTCAGGGTGTTAATTGATAACACCAAAAACTAATTAGGGTGTCTCCCGCGCCGATGTGAACAGGGCCGGCAACGAGGCAAAGAAGAGTTAGGAGTGTAGATCCACTCGCCAGAGGATGGGATTGGGCTCCAATCAGAGCGCAATTGCGCCCTCCACCGGTGAGCGTGATTATGTCACACTCGTGTGAAGGATGCTTTGAGGACCTTTCACATGGGCAAAATATTTCCACAACACCGAACAGAATTTGCTGGGTTGAAAATTCCGCACCACAATCTGCAGCGCTAAAAGCGGATTCCGATACGGAATTGTCGGCACAGTGGAAGCATATTTAATTCCGCATTAAAGTCCACAGCTAGGAATATGGATTTTGGTGCAGAAATTTGTGGCATGGCGGCAAATTTTACCGTGGTGTTGCAGAAATATTTTTTCCGTGTGAAAGTTCCCTTATTGAAATCACTGAATTTTTAAGCGATCGTACCAAGATAGACTTTCATCACCTATCCACAGGATAGACAATAGAAGTCTCATGTTGATCGGTGCACATTTCATGCTTTTTTTTAACATAGGGCTGAGAATGGGTTTATGGGGACAAAAGATCACTAATGCAATCATTCATCGGCCCCTGTATATCCCCCTGTTCATACATGGAGATGTATCGCCAAGCAGCGAGCGCATAGACGAGCTGATCAGCTGATGAATGAGCATTTGTTCCTTTGCCAGCTGATGATTGGTCCCTGTACGTGGCCTGATTGCAGGCGAACGAGCAGCGTTTGTGCCCAATAATCTGCCCGTGTAAACAGACCATTAGTCTGCAATGACTGATCCCAGTGAACAATAGACTGTAGTCATCCGTCCTACAGCCCAGTCTTCATCTGAACTCACCGCAGCCTAAAGTGGCTGATAACAGATTACATTCGCCTGCACAGCAAAGAGAAGGCAGACTGCAGTTTCCTGTATGTGCTAATAATATTCCTCCTGCTGTAGGGTGAACATGCCCGCTGCCCCGCGGACCTCCCATCTCTCCCAGTCTGTTAAACTGGTGGCACTGGTAACCACTCAGCCGGTTGCTATCTGTAATCGCCGCAGCGGCTGCCAGCAGAGTGGGAGAGAATTGTCAGTCAACAAATATAGAAAAAGCTGAAGTAATGCAAATATTGTGAGCAGAACGTGGCGGCTGCTGGCGGCTGCTGCTCCCAGTCCGCTCTCTACTGGGTCCTAGGACCTTCCCGGGACGGAGATCTGCAGTGAGATGACTCCAAGGACTGCAACCACTTCACTAACAGGATGGTCCCGAGCGTCCCTCCTTCTAGTGTAGGTCTATATTACATGTAGATTTATAGACAGCGGAGTCACAGTATACGTGCCGGAATAAAGGCCCATTTAGGCACAACGATATTCGCTCAAAAGCCATCTTTTGAGCGATAATCATTCTGTGTAAACGTGCAGCCATCGTGCACAATTCGTTCATCAGTGATTTCTACTGTTATCAGCGCCACACGCACAGGATGTAACTCAGGATCAGTACAGGATAACTAATGTATTGTATGTACACAGTGACTCCACCAGCAGAATAGTGAGTGCAGCTCTGAAGTATAATACAGGATATAACTCAGTATCAGTACAGGATAAGTAATGTATGTACACAGTGACTCCACCAGCAGAATAGTGAATGCAGCTCTGGAGTATAATACAGGATAAGTAATGTATGTACACAGTGACTCCACCAGCAGAATAGTGAGTGCAGCTCTGGAGGAAGGTTGTGTGTCTGAGAGCTCTGCTGGTTCCAGGGTGTGGTCGCAAGAGGCAGGTGTAGCTCTTGCTGGATCCCAGGAGCAGTGCACTATTTCTGGGCTTGTTTGCTATGGAGTCTCGTGCTTCCCCCCCCCTGGCTCCGGTCAGGAGGGGGGAAGAATGAACCCCAGGAGGGGAGAGGATCTAGCTGGGGTACAGGCAGCGTCACCCAGACTCCCCGGAAGGACGTGGAGCACAGGAAGACCAGAGGCCAAACCAAGAGCAAGGTCAGTGCTGCAAAAACGCCTACAAGTGCCAGCTGGGGAGAGCATAAGAGGGGTGAATCTGTGACCGCCATGGCGTCTCGGATAGCTGCGAGTTTAAAAGACTTTAAGGAGGTCGGAAAGCAGCTCCAGAAATATCGCAGGGAGCTACAGACTGCCCTCAGCGATTTGGATAAGGCCCCACGGGGAAAGAAGAAAATTACTGCAGCGGAGAGAGTTAAATCCTGCAAGGAGGCAGTAGATTACTACAAAGAGGAGAGGTATAGGATACTGCAAGCCAGCGGCCCATTTAAAGAAAAACTCTTAAATGATGAGCGATTTTCTGGAATGGCGCATGTGAGCAGCGACAGTAGCTCTGATGAGTCGGAGGATCCACAGGAGGGGATGGCGGTATGTTCAGGGGAGCAGCCGTCCCTACAGCAGAGGGGAACTGCAGGGAGCAGCATTCCTGCAGAGCAGGTTAGCCTGCCCCCCACATCGGAGGAGTCCAATGCCGAGGATGCAGACGACGACAGCGACAGCAGCAGCGGTGAGGGGGCCCTCATCATGCAGCAAATCATGCTGCAGGAGTCCCCAGAAAGAATGCACAATATGTACTTTGGTGACGACATGCCTGAAGGAACATCTACGGGCAAAAAGAAACAGAAAAAAAAGATGAAGACCACCGTGCAGGAGAGGTTTGTGTACGTCACCAAGCACTCCGGTCCGGCTGCAAAGTCAGATCGGGGTGCTAGCCCTGGTATACCCCTAGTCCCGGGCTCTGCAGTGGGTCCGGTGCAGGGGACTGGGGAAGAGAGGGTTAATGCGGCCCAAAACTCCATTCCTGCTTGTGCCAGTAGTGGGAATGGAGGCGATAAGGAGGCAGAGAAGGTCCGTGGGAAAGATGGAATGAGGGGTCGCGGCCAATCCGGAGGTGCTGGCACTGACGGCTGCCCCCCAGTGGGAGGGGGGGGGCAGTCTGGCATCAGGTTCCACCAGTGGCGGCTTGGCTGTCCCTCCTGTGTCCCTAAAACGCCTGTCAGGTGCAGAGGGGGCGCAGTGGGTGGTGGCCAGGCCTGTCAATCCTCCCACACATCATGATAGTATTGCGGTAACATCTAAGCAACTAAAAAGTACAACAAGTCCCAGAATGGCTGGGAAAGTGGGCGAAGCCAGGGCTGCAGAGACGGCTCCTACCGACAATCATACGAGACTTAGGACTGGTTCTGTCGGTCTCCAGCCTCAGCCCGCTGGAAAGTGTACTATTAAAAATAAAAGTGAAGCAGGTCCTGGTCCAGCAAAAGGAAAGAAAGGTGCGAGTGGTGTGATGGATATAAATGCCAGTGCTGCCGCTGCCCTGCTCTCGCAGAGGCTCCAGGAGCTCCGGATGCCCCCAATCCCCCGGGAGGTATGCCATCAGCTGTACGGGAGGGTGGGGCTTCGGGTAGTAGTCAGGGGATGGGCCAGGATCCAGTCACCCCTCCAGCGGCGACAACAGCTGGTAGAAGTTATGCCAGTGTCGCCGCTGGAGGGAGGGGGGATGCGTCCTCCTTGTCTTTGGGCTCTGGGGACGGCGTTTTGCAACAGCGCCTCCTGGAGGCCTTGAGGAGGGGGGAGAGCTCGATGAATGTAGGGGGCAGAGTTGTGGATTTGTCTCTCTGGGTGGAGAGACATGGTCTTGGTGCCTTCCGAGAACAAAGGGGGGAGACTGTTTGGTCCCTGCCGACAACCGGGCAGGACATTGGCCGTAGGAATGTGGCCCGTCTTCAGTGGAGAGGCAATGACGCGTGCCCATCCAGGAGTAAGGTGGTGGAGCTTCTGCTGAAGATGGGTTTCAGGGCAAATGACATCTATGCCCTGATCCATCCTTACGGCACGTCTGAGTTCGACATCAGCTTTGTTCGCCCAGAGGGCCTCGAGCTCTTTTGGGGGAACTACGAGTTGATGAAGGACGAGCCCGGCTGGCGCGGTTTCGCTGCACAAGTGGTAACCCGCCAGACTGGAGTCAAGAGAGTGACCGTTTTGACTCGTAACGAGTCCCTCTCTTGTTACGATATCATGACTTGGATAAGTCGGTACGGAGAGGTGGTGGATATGCCCAATAAGAACCGGGATGAACACGGCATCTGGTCCGGAGCCTGGACGTTTATGGTGAAACTTAAGCGTTCAGGGAATTCGGTGGCCCACATACCATCCGTGGCCTTCCTTGGCAGGGATCGTATCTTGGCCTTCTACCAGGGGCAGCCGAAGCTCTGTCACAAGTGCGGCGACCCCACACATTTGAGTGCAGCCTGTAATGTCATCAAGTGCGCTCTGTGTGGCGAGGTAGGTCATCTTGCGGCATCTTGTACAGAGATTAGGTGTCACCTGTGTGGTGACCTCGGTCACCCATTCAGTCGCTGTCCGCGCTCTTTCGCCAATGCGGTCAGGGCCCCAGTGGAGGAGAGCCATGAGGTTGCTTCTGCAGGGGAGGGGACCAGCAGAGGCGATGGGGCCCAGGAGCCAAGGAAGAACAAACATGCTGGGGCAGCCAAGCTAAGGCGCCAAGAGAAGCGCGGAAGGGGCAGGGAGCTGGTGGAAACCCAGGTGGCAGGTGGGTCAATGCTGGCCCCTGCTCCGGACGCAAATCATGTGGCTGAGGCTCCAGGGGACAGGGAGCTGGATGAGGAGGTCAGGAGGATCCAAAGGGAAGAGGATGCCACTTATTCAGATTCTTCCCACTATGAAAGTGTGGGTGAGGGCAAGGATGAGTGGCAAAAGAAAAAGCGTAAGCAGGGCTCCAAGAAAATGAAAAAAAGGGAAGGGAAATCTTCCCCTGTAACGGGCCAGGTGCAGGAAGGCAATCCAAACTCTCCTCTTGTTGGGCTCTCCAACAGGTACCAAGCTCTCTCGTCCTCGGAGGGAGAGGTGCCTAGGACAAGCGTGGGGTCTACAGGGGGTGCTGAGCCTTCCTCTTGTGGGGGTTTGGTGACCTTCAGGGGGAGGGCTGGCCCAGAGCCCAGTGGCAAGGAGGACGAGGTTGAGGAGCCCCTTGCCATGGACCTTTCAGTGTCCAAGAAACGTGGCAAGGGGTCATCCTCAGACCCTGATGAGAAGGGGGGTGGGAAGAAGAAAGCCATCTAACTCAATCACCAATGATGGCGGCACCCGCTCCGTTGACGCTGGCATCCATTAATGTTGCCAGCATTAAGTCTGATATGGCTAGATTTGCGGCCTTTGATTTTCTCGGCCGCGTTGAAGCCGACATTTTGTTTTTACAAGAGACCAGGCTGCCAAATTTGGCAGCTGTGCATAAGGCAAGGAAGGAATGGAGGTCTGGTCCATCTTACTGGTCTCTTATGGCCGAGCCATATAGCGGAGTGGCGGTACTTTTTACCGCAGCGGTTGAATGCCGACGGGTTATTGAGTTAGAAATAGGGAGGTGCCTGATCCTGGATGTTCTCATGAAGGGACAAGAGCTTCGGCTAATCAACATCTACGGTCCCCAAACCAAGCGGGACCGCAAGGATCTCTTTATGAGGATCAAGCCGTACCTTTTTTCCAGTCGGCAGGTGATCTTTGGGGGTGACTTTAACGCAGTCACGAGGACCCGTGACAGGGGAGGCTCCCTAGGCAAGCTGACTTATGATAGCGTCGCGCTTAATAGCATAGCTAGCGAAGCTCGCCTGGTGGATGTCCACATCCGGCACACCCCAGGCCACGCGGGTTTCACCTATTATAGAGGCGAGTGCAGGTCTAGAATAGACAGGTTTTATTTGAAGGAGGAAGCCATCTCTTCACCAGTTTCTGTTGTTGAGGTGGAATTCTCCGACCACTGTCTGATTTTGTTTTCCCTGAATATTGCAGAGACCCCCCGGATGGGTAGAGGCTTATGGAGGCTGAATTCATCACTCCTGGAGGAAGCAGAGATAAGACAGTCCTTTGAGGATTTTCTGCAGAGCCAGGTACCATTACTGGATCTTTGTAGCAGTAAGTCAGAGTGGTGGGAGATGTTCAAGATCAGGGCGGCGAGATTCTTCCGCCAGCTCTCTAGCCTCAGGAGCCTGAGTAAGTACCGTCTTTATCAGGGCCTGAGGAGGAAACTCGAGCATCTCGTCTCGACTGGAGGTAGCCACGAGGAGATCTCCAGAGTGAAGTCTTTGCTCAAAGGGTGCCAGTATAATAGGCACGCATCTTTGGTTTTTGAGAGGGACTTCGGGAAGTACCACTCGCCCGACCCTTACAGAAACTGCAAGATGTCAGTGAATCGTAAAGTTGTCACTGGACTGATCGACGATACGGGATCTCTGAACAGGTCCAGATCAGGGATTCTGGAAGTCATCAGATCCTTCTACTCGCACCTTTTGGGAAAGAGGGATCTAGATCGAGATGTGATGTCGGCTTTCCTGGCTGAAGCTGTTCCTGAGCCAGGGGATGACATCTCCTTTAATATTTTGACAGAGGAGATCAACATAGAGGAAGTTAAACTGGCGATTGATGGGCTTGCGCTCAAAAAATCGCCAGGACCGGATGGCTTAACATCTGAGTACTATAAGACCTTTAAGGACCTCTTGAGTCCCCTCTTGACTGAGGTTTTCAATGAGTGTCTTTCCTCGGACACTCTCCCAAAGTCAATGAGGAGGTCGGCTTTGATCCTCCTGTCAAAGGGTAAAGACTCAAGCCGTATTGAGAACTGGCGTCCCATAGCGCTTCTCAATACGGACAGGAAGGTTCTGGCAAAAGTGCTGTTTAATCGGCTGGTCAAGTTTGCACCCCGGCCCCCCTTTCGGGCGCCCAGCATTGCTCTGTTCCAGGCCGTAGCACCTTTAGTGCTGTTCTAGGTGTCCGGGAGGCAGTGGAGCAGGGTAGGGCTGGTCACTGGGAGGGGTACTTGCTGTCCTTGGATCAGGCCAAAGCGTTTGATCGGGTTAATCACGAGTACCTCTGGTCTGTTCTTCTGAGATATGGCCTGCCAGTGGGGTTTGTCAATTGGCTCAAGACATTGTACGCGGGGGCTGAGACTTTCCCGCTAGTGAACGGTTGGGTCGGCCACCCATTTGAGGTTGGGTCTGGCGTCCGTCAGGGTTGTCCTCTGAGCCCCTTGCTGTACGTGTTTGCCATTGATCCTTTCCTTAGGATGATTGATGGTGGGCCTATGGCGGGGGTCGGGATGGATCGGGCGGTGCCGGAAGCCTCCCTCAGGGTGGCAGCGTACGCTGATGACGTCACCGTCTTTGTGTCCTCGAGGGGGGAGGCAGAGTACGTGATGGCAGAGGTGGATCGCTACTCGGAAGCATCCGGGTCCGGCATCAACTGGGATAAGTGCGAAAGTCTCTGGTTAGGAAGGGGAGATCCTACATTTAGTCTCCCGGACACTCTTCCAGTGCCCCAGGACTCGGCTAAAGTTCTCGGCATCAAATTTGGCCGGGGAGATTACCCCATGCAAAATTGGGTGGTCAGGCTCGATGGTGCCACTCAGAAGGTGGCCCAGTGGAAGGGGTGGTCTTTGACCCTTCGGGAAAGGGTTAACCTGATCAAAACATACCTGCTCCCTTTATTCATCTACCTGGGCAGCGTATGCATTTTGCCAGAACCTCTCTGGACCCGGGTCTACAACCTGTTCTTCCTAATGTTGTGGGGGAACAGGTTGAACCTAATTAGGAGAGATGTCACATATCGCACGAGGAGACTAGGGGGGTTATCTATGGTCAACCCCGTGGTGTTTCTCGTAAACACCTTTGTTAAGATCAATATAGGCAACCTCTGGCAAGAGAGGGCTCCTCCGTGGGTATTCTCCTGTTGGGGATGGCTTCGGCCTTTCTTCCAGGAATGGGAGACAGGAGGGCGAGTGAAGGATCTTCGCACGCCGCATGGGCATCTTCCGGCTTACGCTACCGTGGTTCTGAAGATGATACGTCGGTGGGGTCTGGGGATGTGGGAGATCAGAACTCTGTCGAGGAAACTCCTCGATAAGAGGGTTCTGTTGACCCATTTCCAGAAGCCCCTGGCGCTCAAGGACTGCCCAAGTCGGGACCTGGAGGGAGGGTTACGTTTATTGAATTCTGACAGGATCCCCTTGAAGTTTTGGGACTTGACTTGGCGCTGTTTCCACGGGAGACTGTATGTAAGGGGCAACTTGAAGAGCAGGCCACTGGTGGATAGGGGTTGCCCCCGCCAGGAGTGCAGCAACGTACTGGAAAGCATGGAGCATTTCCTGCTTCAGTGTCCCTTTAATACAGAGGTGTACAAACGGGTGGGAGCCTCCATTGGTTGGCCCAGGTTGGCACGCCTCTCGTATGCGGAATGGGTCTATGGGGCATTCGGGGACCTTGGTCGCAGGGACCGGTGCACTTTATTCTTAGTCAGCCTAGTGGTCAGGTTTCACATTTGGAACGCACGGTGTCTAGTTTCGACGGAAGAGAAAATCCTTCCCGTGGATGAGGTGAATAGAAACATCCTTGGTGACCTGGTGAAGGTGCGCTCTCTGGATTATGAGAGGTTGGGCACGACTAAGGCCTCTCTCCTATGGAGAGGGTTTGTATTTCGTTAGGGACAGTCTTCTTATTGTTAGGGTCTTTGTAGGGACAGAATAGGGAGAGGTAGGGACAGTTTTCTCTGAGGGTAAGTTTTAGGGAAGGAGTAGGGACATTGTAGGGACAGATTAACTATAGGGATAGTTTTTCTATTTGGTCGGTGCCCGGCTTATCATATTCAGTCCTTGTGGAGGGCTGTGTGTGACACTAGTAGAGTTTTTGTTTTTCGGTCAAAGATAAAGTATGTACGGCTGCAAGTAACTGAACCTTAGGCTTTCGGGTATTAATATGTAGTGTTGGGTTGTGGTTGTGTAATATAAGATATGTTATATGTTTTGTTTGTATATAGGGCTAGGGGTTATAGATAGGTTGGGTGGGGGTTTATTGGGGGGGGGGGGATTTATGCCTCAGCCGTAGCTTGACACGTCCCGGACAATGAACACTGGGCACGGACTGTTGGTGCGGGCGTGGCCCTCAGGCTGCGGCGGGCAGGGTGTGTATGCGGTGCAGCTCGGCTCGTCCTAGACATAGACGTTGAGCACGGACTTGGGATGCAGGCGTGGCTCCCGTGGCTGCACCGTAGGGGGTTGTTTGGGGTGTGTGGTGGTTTGGTCTGGATATAGGGTTAGTTTAGGATTATGTAAGGTTTTATTCTTTAGGTGGTGGGCATTAAAAAGAAAAAAAAAAAAAATTTAAAAAACAAAAAAAAATTAATAAAAAAAAAAAAAATTGCAAAAAAAAGGTATTGGGTTGTTCTTATTGCTATTACTTTTGTTATGGTTGTTTGCATTATTGTTATTATATAATTGCTTCGGTTATTAGTCGTTTTCTTTCTTCTTTTTTGGGATTTCAGGCTGGATCCTGTGAGTTATGGTTGTTTTCTTACATGTGTGTATATCGTTATATGTAGTATGTAGTGTATATGTATTGGTGAGGATGAGTGAGTGTAGTTTTGGAGTGCAGGTTGGTGTAGTGTGCGGTGTGTATTATTTGGACCAGATGGACCTTTTTCTTTTGTCCTGCAGTAAGGCAAAGTACGGATAACACAAGTGATAATTTGTTTTGGTTTTATGTTTATGCCAAGTGAGCGAGATTTATGTTCTGTTTATTGTTATGTTTTTCACTTTTATAATAAAAAGATCTACAGGATGTAACTCAGGATCAGTACAGGATAAGTAATGTATGTACACAGTGACTCCACCAGCAGAATAGTGAGTGCAGCTCTGCAGTATAATACAGAATGTAACTTAGGATCAGTGCAGGATAAGTAATGTATGTACACGGTGACTCCACCAGCAGGATAGTGAGTGCAGCTCTGGAGTATAATACAGGATGTAACTCAGGATCAGTACAGGATAAGTAATGTATGCACACAGTGACTCCACCAGCAGAATAGTGAGTGCAGCTCTGGAGTATAATACAGGATGTAACTCAGTATCAGTACAGAATAAGTAATGTATGCACACAGTGACTCCACCAGCAGAATAGTGAGTGCAGCTCTGGAGTATAATACAGGATGTAACTCAGGGTCAGTACAATATAAGTAATGTATGTACACAGTGACTACACCAGCAGAATAGTGAGTGCAGCTCTGGAGTATAATACTAGATGTAACTCAGGATCAGTACAAGATAAGTAATGTATGTACACAGTGACTCCATCAGCAGAATAGTGAGTGCAGCTCTGGAGTATAATACAGGATAAGTAATGTATGTATACAGTGACTTCACCAGCAGAATAGTGAGTACAGCTCTGGAGTATAATACAGGATGTAACTCAGGATCAGTACAGGATAAGTAATATATGTACACAGTGACTCCACCAGCAGAATAGTGAGTACAGCTCTGGAGTATAATACAGGATGTAACTCAGGATCAGCACGGGATTTGTCTCCTCTGTTTGATGCTCCAGAGCACCACTGTTAGCCCATTGGCTCCCCTGAATCATCATTGTTTAGTTCTTCTACTGTATTTATGTCATGAACTTGTTTTTGTGATTGCATTTATGCTATGAGCTTAGTTCTGGTATTGTAGCTATGTACTGAGAATGTTTTTTTCTGTTTTTGTGTACTGAGCTTTGTTCTGGTGCTGTATTTATGTTATGAGCTTGTTTTGGTTTTGATTCCATTTATTGAGGTTGGTTATGGTGCTATATTTAGGCTATGAATAGAGATGAGCGAGCCTCGCTCTTCTCGAGTAACTGCATTCTTGTCCGAGCGTGCTCGGGGGGGGGGGGTGGCGGGGGATAGCGGGGGAGAGAGTGAGAGATATCTATCTCTCTCTCTCCCCCGGCCCCCCTCCACCCCCCGAGCACGCTCGGACAAGAATGCAGTTACTCAAGAAGACCGAGGCTCGCTCGATTAACTGACTTATCTGAGCGTGCTTGCTCATCTCTAGCTATGAACTTGGTTCTGGTGCTGTATTTATGCTAGAATCTTGGTTTTGGTATTGTCTGTATGTACTGAGGTTCTGGTGCTGTTTTTATGTTATGAGCTTGGTTCTAGAACAGTATTTATTCACTGAGCTCTTCTGGTATAGGTATGCTGCTATATTGTTGCTTTCGTCACAAGCAGAATACAGGAGGTCTGTGCTACATGTAGTTTTTGCTTATGACGGGGAGGGAGGCACTAAAAAATTAATTCCACTGAGGGCGCCATATAACCAAAGGCCGGCACTGCTGAGAACTACAGAAGAATATTAGATGCTCCACACTCAATGATGTCCTGTAATCTGTACATTCATTATAATATTTTTTAACTGAGGGAAATGGTTGTGAATTAAGATCAGTGCATGGCATGTCTGGACCTGGCTCCCTCTGGTGCTAAATAAGCGTATTACACATTATAGAATGTATGGATATTATGGAATGGAAATTGCCATTCATCAATACTGAAGAAACGTGATAATTATCTGTAGAATTAAAGCAAATAGTATTTTTATTACTATATGGCTGGTTTCACACGGGGTGGAATTGCTGCGGACTTTTCGTACGGAAATTCTGCCTGTAATCTTAAGCCCGAGACTAAGCAGCAAAGTGGACGAGAGTTGCAAAAATCTTGTCCGCACGCTGCGGGTAGTCTGCTGCGGCCAGGCCATGCTGAAACTGACATGCTGTGCGGAATTCAGATCCGCGGCATGTCAATTGTATCTCCGTTTCTGCTGTGGGCTCTCTCCTCTCTGTGGGGAGAGACTTCCGCAGCAGAATGCAGGCGGTAAAACCGCTAAAAACCTGCGCAGCGGATTTTGAAGCAGCCTTTCTGCTGCAGAAATCTCACGGAATTTCAGTGCAGTCCCACTGCAGACATTCCGCGGGATTTCCGCCCCCGTGTGAACCCAGCCTATATATGCTATAAGCAATAAAGACCTAACGTAGCAATCTACCATCCATGGTCACGGTCCTGGTCGCCATCTTCCTAGCCCTTCCTATCAATAGGGTGGGGTATATAAATACACGGCCCCAGCCTTCCTACTAACATCCACAAGGACATAGTCACCTAGTTAGCAAGTAATCCAAGATGTCACAAATATGCAGAAGTTGCTGCACTTATCTGCCTTGTCTTCCCCGTAACTTTGGTGTCTTGTGACAGATTTGTGTTCTAAATGGGTTTTGCTGAGACGGTATGACTCTAGCAGATGAACCTCCGTAAGGAGAGTCTGTGGATGTGATTGCGGCGGCGGAGTCTGCTCCATCTGCTGCACCTGTCCCAGCAGTGATTATCACCCCCGGTCCATATCATATGTAGCGCAGCTCAGGAAGTGCTTCCCCTGCCAGTAATATCCATTTTCTATGGATACTTTCCTGCTGAGTGCAAACAGCTTGTGTGACAGCAGCCCAAGCAAAAATCTGGGGGGCCGCGATCCGCGCACCCGTAACAACGTACCCTATATCCAACCGCCGTCACACAGCAACAATTAACCCCTTGAGCTGAGTAACGGATATTCAATTCTTACGCGAAACAAAAAAATAAATAAAATAAAAGCCGTTTTCAAACGGGTCGTAAACGCTGAGGATTGCTGCGGCAGCTCTGTAGCGCTTACAGTACAAGCCGTATGGAGGGGATTGCAAAAATCTGGCGTAGAAATTTTTTCGTAATGAATCCTAATTTTGCAGCATGCCTATTTATACTGTGGATTTTTGCTGCTTGCATTACAGGGGTTAAATCCCGCAGCAGATCCTCTAAAAACAAATTGCGCACAAATCCGCAAGAACGGATTCTGCTGTGGGTTTTCTGCTGGGGAAAGCCTGCAGCGTATGCGACCCGTTCGAAGCCAGCCTTACGGCAACTTCACATATTTGTGCGCAATACGCAGTGAATAGAGCCGATTGGTTTCTTTCAATGTTTCCGTATTTTGCGTGCACCTTTCTTGCTCAAAATTCGTTCAAAAGACAGTTTGGGCGATCATTTTGCATAAACTACTAATGGGCACTAAAACCCATTAGTAGCTTATTAGCTGATCAGCAATCAGTTATCAGGAATTCACAGCGGCATACAGCTGATACTATTGTTTCAGCTGTATCCCGCTCCCTGATGACAGGCTAGGTATGAAGAACAGAGCGGTGCAGCTCTGTTCTCCATAACCCCCTCGGCTGTATGACAGCCGGGCGCTGCGAGTGAGGAATAGCTGGATGCAGAAGACAAGCAGGACACCCCGCTTGTCTTCTGCATCCTCCGCTCGGAGTGCAAGGTGATCGCTCAACGTTTGAGTGATCACCTTGTGCTGTTAAAGAATACAACAATTATTACACAAAAATCGCTCAAAAGATTTTTTGAGCGATAATCGTTGTGTCTAAACCAGCCTATAGGGGTGATTGAGGTAAAGACATAGAGATGACTGTGATAACAATTTATATATACAGCAGATGATTGAGATAAAGATTTATATTTAGATGGTTGAGATAAAGACATAGAGATGATTAAGATAAAGACATAGAGATGACTGAGATAAAGATTAACATGGATATGATTGAGATAAAGACAAAGATAATTGAGATAAAGATTGACAGAGATGAGTAAAATGAAGATTGAGATAAAGCTTGAGATAACGAATGACAGAGATGAATGAGATAACGATTGAGATAAATCAGGCATAGAAGCTGAGTGATGATCGGCCTGTATAAACAGATGAACGAGTATCTCTTTACTGTGGATGGAAGCGGGCGATCAAAGCAATCTGCAGGGCGGAGACAAGCTTCTTCCTCAGGTAAGCTGCCTTTGATGTGCATATACCGAGCTGATAGCTTGATCAAGAGACGGCCGCCTTGTGGAGGAGCCAGCCTCACTGCCTAACAATACGCTGCATGTGCTGAGTGTGTATACAGCCCGGACAGGTGAGCGGATATTACTACATTAAGGGTACATTCACGTTCTGCAGTATTTTCACATCCGCCACAGAGTCAAAATCAGCAGCACCAGTATGCCGCTTCCATAAATTATAGTAAATGTGATGGGCTGCAAGCAGCCATGTTCTGTGGCACTAATTCTTGCCCACTTTGTAAAAAAAGTACCTCCATAAAATATCAAAAAGTTGCGTATTTTGACATACAAGATTCTGTGTGCCAAACTCTGTGACTTTTCTATGGCAGAAAACTGGCCTAAAGATTTTAACGGATCTTTCCCCCAGAGCGCCCGCAAGTCAAAACTTTCCAAGTTACACGAAGTGTGAACAAGGCCTCAGCACTAAGGCTTCGTTTACATGGGCCGACTATCGGCCGAAAAATCAAGTGATAATAAGTGATAGTTGTCTCATGTAAGTGTAGCATCCGGCGGAGTACCAGGCAAAAAATTGCTCATTAGTCGCTAGTCGCTTTGTTTTAGCTCACTGAAACTGAACCACTAATGAGCGACTTTTCGCTCAGGGTCATCTTTAAGCAACTGCCTGTTCACAGTGAATGGAGTTCGGTGACCAGAAGAGATCTCGGTTGCGCTTCGCCTCCATTCACTGAATTTCCATTACTGCAGTGAGGAAGCACAGGAGTGATAGTCTTTGGGACTACGGTTGGGCGCTTCTGCACCCAACAGTCGTCCTGTGTAAAAGTACCCTGAGTGAAGAGCTTCTTACCTGTCCGCACCTCTGACACTTACCGCACCCCGTTTTCGTACCACTCCTGGTAGACATAACGATATATGTCACCATTTGTCCCCAAGTATATTCATGCCATCACCCACCCTCAGTATACAGTAACATAAGGAACAATGATCTTGTATCCAAGCTATAGGCGGTACAACAGGGTAGTAGAGCCTACATGCCCACCTGTATCAGATCTGTATCCAAGCTAGAGGTGGTACAACAGGGTACTAGAGCCTCCTTGCCTGCCTATATCACATCTTGTATTCCAGCTACAGGCGGTACAACAGGGTAGTAGAGCCTCCATGCCCACACGTATCACATCTTGTATCTAAGCTAGAGGTGGTACAACAGGGTACTAGAGCCTCCTTGCCCACCCATATCACATCTTGTATCCAGGCTAGAGGTGGTACAACCTGGTACTAGAGCCCCCTTGCCCGCCTATATCACATCTTGTAGTCCAGCTACAGGCGGTACAACAGGGCACTACAGCCTCCATGCCTGCATGTATCACATCTTGTATATAAGTTAGAGGTGGTACAGCAGGGTACTAGAGCCTCCTTGCCCACCCATATCGCATCTTGTATTCAAACTAGAGGCAGTACAGCAGGGTACTAGAGCCTCTCTGCAAACTCGTATTACATCTTGTATCGAAGCTAGAGGTGGTACAACAAGGTACTAGCGCCTCCATGCCCACCCGTATCACATCTTGTATTCCAGCTAGAGGTGGTACAATAGGGTACTAGAGCCACAATGCCCGCGTGTATCACATCTTGTACCCAAGCCAGAGGTGGTAAAACAGGGTAGTAGAACCTCCATGCCCACCCGTATCATATCTTGTATCCAAGCCAGAGGCGGTACAACAGGGTACTAGAGCCTCCATGCCCGCGTGTATCACATTTTGTATCCAAGCTAGAGGCGATACAACAAGGTACTAGAGCCTCCATTGCAGAGGTCAGTTCTCCACAATAAAGTCTCCTTTTGCTCTGATATTGTAATCACTTATAACAGCATTATAATCACACAGAAAAACTGTTATTCCATTCTGACAACTTGTAAGGGAGGGATTTCTTTTGACAAGAAGTATATATTATTACATATCAGTTTGTATGGTACAGTATATGCATCTTGATGTATCAGTGTGGTGTAGTATTAATCATTATATATCATTATCACTATGTATGTATCAGTGTGGTGCAGTATGTAACGATATATGATATATCAGTTTGCTTGGTATGGTATATATCATTATACAAAATTTGACCAGAATTTCCCAGGGTCAGGCCGGGACAAAGGGGTGTGGTCATGGGCGGGGCTTATCACAAGGTATGATCTTCCCTCCATCGTTCTAAATAGTACAGGGCCGTTTCAAAGCGGGGGACAAGTTGCGGCACCACGGCTGATAATCACCTTGATGGTGTCCCAAAAATGGGACAAAAGCGGGGTAGACAACCCAAGAGCGGGACAAATGGCTGTCCCATCTGGGACCCTGGGGAAAGTGGGACACAAGGTCCCAAAGTGGGACTGTCCCGCCTAAATCGGGACGTCTGGTCACCTTATCTTATGCAAAGATCCAATGATCTGGAAAGTCCAGTAATTCAGCATCATCCTCTACAGATTCTACTAATACCCTGTGTGAGCTGCAGGAAACTACAGCGGCCTCCTCTGCTCACACAAGGCAAAGGGCACAAAATGCTGAGGAAATCAATAGTTTCAGTTAAAGATTTGCAAGGCGCGAAGTAGAGACGTTTGGGGAAGGGCGAGGCGAGACGCAGATCTTATCCTGCAGGAAGGAAAGAAAACAGAAAATATTACAATGAAAGTTCAAAATACCAAAAAAACTACAGTGGAGAAAAAAATGATCGAAGCTTCTGACAAAAAAAATTCTAAGTTCTTCTCTCTCCACCTCCATTTTCTTGGATAGCGGCAATATTAAATGGCGCTGCCGTAGTAATGGTCAGTATCTGTTGCTGGAAGATTCTAAGAGGATTTTGCCGTAGGCTAACTTCACACAGGCGGCGTGATCTGGGGCTCGGAAGGCCTTTGGCCTTATTCATACGGGCGTTGCGTTTTTATGCCAGCCACATGGCATGAACTGCAAATAGCTGTGATTGAGCCGCGGCCAAAATGTGCATTATAGGCCACAGCCTGGAATTTCTTCGGTCGGGATGAATCTTCAGAATGGCCCTTATTGGTAAAATAGAGCCAGCCGGAATGTTTTAGCAGCGCTCGCTGCTCCTAAACTCCCTCCCCCTCCTTTTTTCGGCAGCTCCCATAGAAGTATGTTGGTAATCCAGAACAACAGTTCCGCGGCAAAAAGCTTTTCCGCTGCAGAATTTAATATTGCGGTTTTGAATTAAAGACGTGCGGATTTCATCAGGTGCGGATTTCCACCTCCCATATGGATGACTTGTGACACAAATGTCTGCGGGGACTAAGTCTGCCCCGTGTGAAAAGTCTCTTCTAATGCACAATCTGCAGGACTCCGCATGGTGTATCTGGCCCGGGGCGACTTTACATGGGAGGGTATTTGTGTGTTATTTGTCGCATAACGGGAAAAAACAAAATAATTGATTTCAATGCTTTCCTTTTCATTCGCGGTGTTCTCGTCCATTGACTTTCATTGACCCCTGCACATGTGCGTGTAGACGCTGCGTGTAGATACGCACAAGAAATAGATCGCAGCATGCTCTATTTCTCCATGTACCACGCAGCATGAGCCTTATACACTTATATAGGAGGTGTATGCAACGCTGTCTACATGCAATACATTATATATGGGCGGCGTCTTCATACACAACCCGCTATTAAACAGAGTGGGGAATTAAAAAAAAAAGAGTCACGCTGCGGACGTCTATGTGTGTGCGAGATACGTGGGCATGCGCAGTACATTCAAAGTCATACCTGGGCATGCGCAGTACATTCACAGTCATACGTGGGCATGCGCAGTACACTCAGTCATACGTGGGCATGCGCAGTACACTCACAGTCATACGTGGGAATGCACAGTACACTCACAGTCATACGTGGGCATGCGCAGTACACTCACAGTCATACGTGGGCATGCGCAGTACACTCACAGTCATACACGGTCATACACAGTACACGCACAGTTATACACAGTCATACGTAGTAGAAGCACAGTCATACGCGGGCATGCGCAGTACACTCACAGTCATACGCGGGCATGCGCAGTACACTCACAGTCATACGCGGGCATGCGCAGTACACCCACAGTCATACGCGGGCATGTGCAATACACTCACAGTCATAAGTGGTCATGCGCAGTACGCTGACAGTCATACGCGGTCATGCGCAGTACGCTCACAGTCATACGTGGTCATGCGCAGTACGCTCACAGTCATACGTGGTCATGCGCAGTACACTCACAGTCATACGCGGTCATGCGCAGTACATGCACAGTCATACGTGGTCATGTGCAATACACTCACAGTCATACGCGGTCATGTGCAGTACGCTCACAGTCATACGTGGGCATGCGCAGTACACGCACAGTCATACGTGGGCATGCGCAGTACACGTACAGTCATACGTGGGCATGCGCAGTACACGCACGGTCATACGTGGGCATGCGCAGTACACGCACAGTCATACGTGGGCATGCGCAGTACACGCAGAGTCATACGCGGTCATGCGCAGTACACGCAGAGTCATACGCGGTCATGCGCAATACACTCACAGTCATACGCGGTCATGCGCAATACACTCACAGTCATACGCGGTCATGCGCAATACACTCACAGTCATACGCGGTCATGCGCAGTACACTCACAGTCATACGCGGTCATGTGCAATACACTCACAGTCATACGCGGTCATGTGCAATACACTCACAGTCATACGCGGTCATGTGCAGTACGCTCACAGTCATACGTGGGCATGCGCAGTACACGCACAGTCATACGTGGGCATGCGCAGTACACGTACAGTCATACGTGGGCATGCGCAGTACACGCACAGTCATACGTGGGCATGCGCAGTACACGCACAGTCATACGTGGGCATGCGCAGTACACTCAGTCATACGTGGGCATGCACAGTACACTCACAGTCGTACGCGGTCATGCTCAGTACACTCACAGTCATACGCGGTCATGCGCAGTACACGCACAGTCATACACGGTTATGCGCAGTACACGCACAGTCATACACAGTACACACAGTCATACGTGGTCATGCGCAGTGCACGCACAGTCATACATGGGCATGCACAGTACACGCACAGTCATACGCAGTCATGCGCAGTACACGCACAGTCATACGCGGTCATGCGCAGTACACGCACAGTCATACGCGGTCTCTGGCAGCTCTTTGCCAAAAGCCTGCGTATTTACAAACACCTGTAAAAGGTTTGGGGTGTTTAGTGTGTTAATTGAACACTTTATAATGAAATAAACAATAATATTCTAATGAGAAAGACTATAAATAATGAAATGAGTAGAAAAAAATAAAATTACTACTAATAAAAATGTTATAAAACCTAAAAAATCTAATCTTAATGGGAAAAAAAACTTTGAATAATAAACATGAAGGAAAAAACCAATTAACTATAATACAAACAATTAGAATATATATTCTATAATATATTATTACACCAGTTTCAGACGAACGTAACACTTCCGTAACGGCTCCTTCACATCGTAATTTTGCTCCTGAGATGTCTGAGTGTCAGCGATGCTTATTCTTACAAAAACATCACCGCCGAGTTTCTCGTGCAAATGCGCAGGCAAAAACGAACAAGAGTAGCGCATGCGGCAGTTTTAAAATACAGCCGTGAAAAATCTGGTCATGTGATCCGATTCCTAAATTCAGATTGGCTCTGCATTACGGTCCGCAAAATATGGACCAAATGAAGTGAAAATATGCAGCCTGGGGGACTTTCACACGGGTGGAATTTGACCGCAAAATGCGCAAGATTCTGCACCACAATCTGTATGTCTAGGTGCGGATTTGGATGCAGATCCTCATCCTCAGTGGCATATTCCGCCGCCAAAACCCGACGCTGTGAAAAGTTCCTTAATTTATAAGAAAAAAAGAAAATAATTGATAAGAATCTATCTTATATATAGATAGATATTTTCCCTTTTGGACCTGAAAAATCTGTCCCGTTTTTCTTGCGATTTTCATGCATATTTGTGATTTGCATCCGTTTTTTACGCGAGTAAAAAAAACAAAAAAAAAACACACCCGTATACAAGCTCTACACTTTCCGTTTCTCCTGTTCTTTTTTTAATGGTCCCCATTAGAGATGAGCGAGTATACTCGCTAAGGCACATTACTCAAGCGAGTAGTGCCTTAGCCGAGTATCTCCCCGCTCGTCTGTATAGATTCGGGGGCCGGCGCGGGTGACAGGTGAGTTGCGGTGGGGAGCAGGGGGAAGCGGGGGGGGGGGGGGGAGAGAGAGATCTCCCCTCTGTTCCTCCCCTCTCCCCACCCCCCACCGACCCCCGAATCTTTAGAGACGAGCAGGGAGATACTCGGCTAAGGCACTACTCGCTCATCGCTAGTCCCCATGGTTACATGCCTTAAATACGGACCGCACTGACATCATGCAAGTGCCATCCGTTTTTTTAATGCAGCCATTGAGTAGAACGGGCGATCCCTGTACCCAGATTGGGCAGGCTGACATTTTTTTTTTTTTTACTCGGACTGATTGTAAATAAACGCCCATTTGAATATTCATATTAAAATGAATTTTTTCTATTAATATCGAATTTCGAACCGTTTTTTCGCTACAGAAATCAGACGGAAAAAACGTTCGTGTGATTATACCCTTATACATAATTGGGGGGAAAAAACGGTATTTTAGTAAAGGGTTAAAAAAAAGTACATCATTAAAATTGAAGAAACAAAAAAAAACAAAATGCAAATGAAGAATAATAATTAACAAAACTCCCTAATTTTCAGCTCCGCAGCACATTCGCCAGCGCGGCCGCGATAAAGCGAACAATAACGGATGTGGGCTGAATCCTCGCCTCCTATTAATATGCAGGAATCGAGCGATTCAGTGCGGAAAAGAATGAGAAAAAAAAAGGTAACTCGCTGCCGCCCGCTGCTTTGCATTCACAACCTGCGTTACGTTAACCCTTCCCTTCCCAGATGTCTGCGCTCAAGGAGGAAGGGGGGGAGCAGCCTGGGTTGCAGCTGCAAATTTGCAGTCGCTCTGTCGCTTTAAGACTATAGACTGCGACACCTCGGATGAACTTCGCTGCAGACAGTGGAAGAAAAAAAATGGAGAGCGCAGGCCTCGCTGCTGCAACGCCATTCTTCATGATGTCATTATCCAGGTGTCAGCTTGCAGGAGAGAGACTCCGGCTTGTTGCTAGGACGTGAAGGGCAAAGTCGCAGCGGATTGGTTTTTCTATTTCGCCGTATGAACCAATGGAGTGCGATCAGCAGGAAGCCGCAGAAAGGCACATTCTTCTCCTCCAACAGGACAAATAACCTATTGGCAGCGGCGGCTACATGGGGGGCTCACAGCTCTTGTATTGGCTTCCACGGGGGTAACGAGGCACAAAGGCTCGTCCGACAAAAGAGAAATCCAGGAGGAAATGTTAGGGGGGCCGCGGGGATCCGGGAGAGCGGAGGGGTCTCATGTCAGGAATATTCCGACAGACAAGACGGTTGATCGATTCAAGTCCCGCAAATCGATTCGCCAATTGCCGACAGCGAGAAAATTAATTCGCCGCGTATCTAATAATCATTCAAAAGAGCAAGTTCAAGCGTAAACACGGCGTGACGAGCGATACGTCGCTCACCAGTCGTTTCAGCTTACGAAAAAAATAGTCGCTGGTTGATTCAAAGTCGTCGAGATTAAAGTATTCGTATTTGAAGGATTTGCGTAGAGATCCCCTAATAAACGGGATGTCTGCGAACAACAATCATCACTCTGTGTAAAAGCAAACGGATGTCCGTACGCTTCAATGGCTGACAGCGGCAGATCTTCATATCGCCGTACAGACTCGGAGCTGACACACTAAATACGTTAAATGGGTTGTACAGGGTTAAAAAAAAATGGCTTCTTTCTTAAAAAAAAAACAAAAAAAACACAGCACCTCACCTGTTGACAGGTTGGAGGTGGTATTGCAGCTCAGTACTTTTCACTTTCTTTGTGCCAAAATCCCTTAAACGTGCGAGTAAGGAAACGGAAACAGAGAGAAATGTTGTGTTTTTTGAGAGATCTGTTAAAAAAAAAAAGGGACATACGGTTTCGGTTTAGTTCCTTGCTCATTTTGTTTCACTAACCACTTCCTTAAAGGCGAAAAAAGGATCAATTAAAAGCAAAACGCTCCTGCGCCATTCCAAACCGAAGTCTACACGCGATTTTGTGGTGGATTTTGGTGCGGATTTCACGCATTGCCATCTTTAGAGAATAATGTAATACTTGACACCAAATTACAACCAACTTGTCACAGAAGAAGCAAAGGGACCAAAGCGGGGGGTCTGCTCGCTTCTCGTTGGGACATCGAGTCTAAGGCCGGCTTCACATGGGCGGAAGAGTAAAACTCGTTCACGTTCGCTCTGTAAGGGCTCATTCACACGGGGAGTTATGCGCGCAAAAAACATGCGCCTATTAGAACCAATGGTTTCCTATCGGAACGTTCAGATGTTTTCCGCACGTCTAACATTCCTTCATCTGAACCCTCCCATAGGAAAGCATTGGTTCTAATAGGCGCACGTTTTTTACGCACGTGACTTTTGCGCGCCTGGCTCCCCGTGTGAAAGAGGCCTAAGTGACTGAATGATCGGTATTTAGACCGAATGATTAGTGGATGAGCCAACGATGATTCTCATGCTTGCAGGAAATGAATGAACGGTGAAGGATTATTGTCCGGCGTTGGCTGAGTTCACACTGAACGATTATCATTCACTTTCGCTCGTTTGCATGATTTTGTGAATGATATCGTTCCATCTAAACGGGCCTTATAAGCAACCAGACATTATCGTTAGTGAGGGATCGGGGAGATGCAAAGCCTGTAATGCCGCAGCAACTACTTACCGCCTTGAGGGCTCTTTCACACGAGGGTGAAGATTTTTATACGGCCGTGTCACACCAACAGCACGTCCGGAAATTGTGTGAATGGGCGATAAAACTTCGTTGGGTAGGGGGAGAAAGTTTAGTTCTGCAAGGAAAAGGGGCGGGAGCCAGTGTGCTAAACTCCTGCTTCCTCTCCGCCCCTTGTTGACTCACTGCTAAACTCCCTCCCCCCTCCCTTTTCCTCGGCAGCTCCCATAGAAGTCTATGGGACCGGCCATATTCTGGCTGGAAAAAAATGGTTCCACCGCATGCGCTATCTTTGCCATTTTTACATATTCGGAATACGCCCATCTGAACTGATGCATTGGTTTCCATATTGGCCAGCCGTGAAAATGTGGTCTATATACGCTTGTGTGAACGCACCCCGATACCGCCATTTACTGTATCTGCACAGAGCTCGTTAGTCCTCGGCACAGGATATGAAGGTCACAGTTCTGTACCGGAAAGTTTAGAAAAACGTACCACAATGTGACCCGCAAGGTTGTGATCTAGTGAGGCAAAAGGTACCAAAACGTCATCAGTATCAGGGCTCCTTCACGCGGGCGCATGCGTTTTTGTGCAGGCCTCAGCGCACCGTATTTGCTCTATATATGAGGCTATTTTGCGCACCGGTGTATTTTAATGTACTTTTTGCACTGGCACGGCATGTTCATTTGTGTGCGGCGGACAAACAAACCCCGATTTAAATGGCCATTTAGCCTAATAAGTTTTAGATGTGTTCCTTTTCCTGCAGAATTGCGCACCCCTATAGACTTCTATGGCCACCACTGATGCGCAAATGCGCACAAAAATAATTCTGGTTCTATTATTTTGCGCTTGCGAGAAATCAGTGCACAAAATTGTGAAATCTGTACAAACCCATTAACGTCAATGGGTCCTATTCTGTGCACAAATACGCCCATGTGAAGCAGCCTTAAAGGTGCTTGAAGATGGAACAATTAGCATAAAAAAAACAAAAACCGCTCAAACGAGAGAGAGTGGATGATAATCGCTCAGGCATAAGATCATTCAGCGTGAGTTTGGGGAAAAAAAGTGTGAAGGTAGGGATAGTCCTACCTTTTTTTGCGTGTAGTATTAACGCGTGAGAACCCGCCTATTGAAAACGAACTCATTGAAATCAATGGCTTTGTCCTGTTCTGCGGCTGTGAAAATTCAGCGATTTGCGCTACTTCCAACAAGATCTGGTCATCGGTGCTAGACTAGCCGGGGCCACAACCAACCTGTGGGGTTTCTGATGTATACCAAGACTGTGGCGATCAAGGAGAAACACTCAGCGAAAGGTGATCCAGTGAAAGGGGTGAGAGGAGGGTGTTAAGAATCATTCGGAGGAACAGTCAGGCTATTATAGCCATACACTATGCTGGTGCTTCAACTAACGTGTCCTCACACACTTGTCCTTCCTTAGCACAGATGGGCTATACAGCAGACCAGTTATAATATGCCCATTCACGTCTCCTGTGGAAGGTTCTCACTATCAGATACCTTATTATCCCGTGGCTCCATTTTTCATTTTGCATGTACGATTGTATTATAGAGATGTTCTCTTAGCTGAGTTATTAGGGTCTGGTGCCCTTTAAATTTGTGCTATTTTTTTTTCCTGTCTCGTCTATTTGGACTTCTCTCCAGACTCTACTGCCATCTACAGGCCACTTCTTCGCACCTCCAAATTTCGGACAACAATCTGTGCTTTCCTTCTGTTAGGAAAGTACAACCCCTAGCATTTTTTTTTACCATAATTCCCCTAAAAAATGTGCACTGATCTGAAATAATGAAGTCCGAACCGTTTGATCCAAATAAATTTTAATGCAGAGGAAATAAAAACAAACAACAATGAACATTAAATCCAAAAATTGTGCAAAACACAGAAAAGGAAAAGAAGAAAAAAGGCACAAATAATGTGAACCAAAGAATGTCTGACGCGGAGTAACCCTCTGGAGGGGCTGTACTGGGGGGTAAGTAGTGGTGGCCAGAGTGGCATGTATATACAGAGGAGCAGTAGGAGGGTTACACTGTTATACCGGGCTACTGAGCGCAGATCTGCTGAAGCTTTTTACTTTATAGTCTATGTTTTATGCTAAACATACGCACTCTGACCCAACCAAGGTAACGATACGGTCCTTCACCATCCAAGAAGCGGCAGCTGATGGCATTAAAGGAAGGAGAAGACGTACAGACAGGACCGGCTCAGGTCTATTAGATATAAAACGCAGAAAATCTTTCAGACGGCTCCTTAAAGGGGAACTCTGGGGTGAAGCTGTTTAAAATATTGTATTAGGGAATTGTATTTTGAGCAACTACTTAAAGGGCCACACCGGCGAAAACATACTTTTTCATCCCTGCGCTCCGCACCTGATTGCCTATCAAACTCTGGAAGTCTCTTCTGTATATTGCAGTCTCTTCCATGCAGTGCAGCCCCATCTGATGCTTATCACGAATCATCTTGATGATGAGACGTCTCCCTGCTCACTTTCTCTATGCTGTGTTAACACTCCCATGATGCATCAGCAGAGCATCACATGATCAGCTAAAAACAGTACCATTTCTGCCTGCTGAGAGGACACTGCCATTACCTTCTGTATTCTATACTTCCCTTAATAAACTACAGAGCACAATTATACAGTCAGGACGATGTGCTATGATCTCCTTCATTATTACTGTGACAGGAGCCTCTAATCATGAGAGGTAACTGTGATAGGACTTTCTACACCCCTCCCCTCATGAAGAGCTTGTGTGGTAGAGTCCATGTAATATCACACGGGAATCATGCTAATGGAAAAACTGACTTCTTAAGAGAACATAAAGCCAAGGAATTCCCAGGTGGTAAGAATGAGATCGCATGACCCACTTGAGGAGGAGGAGGACCCCAGGAAGTTCCAGATAGAAAAGATTAACCAACCATGATAATACTAACCGTCTATGATGTACTGGGAACTAGTTACATAATGAATGAAAAACATTCACCGGAGTGGCCCTTTAAAGGTGTCTGCACTGTTGTGTAAGTACATGACTTGTCCAGGGAGTGTCGTCCTGGAGGCAGGAGCACCATAGGTCCAGCAATCAGAGCACAGAGAGGGAATCACACAGATTATACTTCAGAGAGTTGTATTATCTAATATAGGTCCCCTTTAAATCACATTATAGTAAAACGGACACCTAATAGTCCAGAAATCCTGAATGGTACACAAAACTGATTTTGGATTCACAGGTCCTCTTTAAAGGGCTTTTCCTGGTACTTAAAATTGTATCACAACCACTCTGTTCCTCTCGGTTGCTGCTGACCAGGACATGTGATTGCAGCAGCCAATCACTGGGCACAGCAAGAACTTTCTATAACTAGTGATTGGCTGCAGCAGTCACATGTCCTGGTCAGCAGCAACCAGGAAGAACAGAGTGGTTGTGATGCAATTTTAAGCCATGAAAAGACCCCTTAAACCTGACAGTCTGGCATTTTCATTCTATGGGGTTCCATAGATGTGGCTCTGAGGATGCCAGATTAGTGGAATTTAAGGCAGCCTGTACTCTGTGAATGGGGCAGGTTTTGCTGGCCACCCACCCATGGTAACAGTCTCCTGCTGAAGGAAACGGTGGGAAAGCTTCTTCTCTCCTGACTATACATGCTAGGATGGATAGGTAATTGCTTACAATGTAATTCCCTTATATGTCATGAGGTCTGGAGCGCCCCTTTAAATACAGATAGAAAGCTGATATGTTCCTGAAAGTAACTATAGTAACACATGTTACTGGAATGTATGATAAATGGACGCTGCTGCACATCACACCGACGTCCAGGGATATGGCACGTAGAGTCATTTCATATTGCTTACAAGAAGGAGGGGGGTAGTGAATGTGCAAATATATCGTACCTGTGCTGCGGGCACGGATCGCGGGGGTGTGGAATGTAGAAAACCTCGTGCCATCTAGGCTGCATTTACCCATACACCATTTGCTTTACTCATTTTGTGAACTTGACATGCAGTTCATTAACTCCAACTTCCAACCAGAGCTGCACTCACAATGCTGCTGGCTGCCACTAATGTAGCATATTGTACATCCGGCTACTGGATGGGGTTTAACCACTTAATGGCGCGGTTCTTTCTTTTTTTTTTTTACATTTACAGTTTCTCCTCCCAACTTTCAAAAAAATCGTGACTCTTAATTACTTGCCGACGCACGCAGCTGTCTGAGGGCTTGTTTTTTGAGGAACAGGATACATTTTTCAATGGTGCTATTTAAATGTAACACATAATGTACTGAAAACCTCCAAAACATTTCTAACAAGTGTGAAATGAAAAAAAAAAATGCAATTCCACCCTTTATTGGGGTGGGGTGAGGGATATCGTACATACGGAGGCAAAATGACATGATATGTTTTATGCTATGGGCTTATTTACACGAACGTATATCAGTCGGGTTTTCACGGCCGGCTGATATACGCATTCATCTAAGCAGTTCCCCCTTTTCCCTCCCCCTCACCGACTCTCTTTTCTCTCCTCCCCTCTGAGTGGTTTGCAATGGGAGTGGGTGGAACAGGGGTGGAACTAAGCTCCCGCCCCTTGTCCGCAGCCAGCAATGGGAGTGGGCGGGACAGAGCAAGCTTAGCTCCGCCCATGTCCCTCCCCCTCCCATTGCAAACGCCGGAGAGGAGAAGAGAGGCAGAGAGTCGGTGAGGGGGAGGGAAAGTGGGAAACTGTTTAGATGGAAGCGTATATCGGCCGGCTGTGAAAACGCTGTATGTTGTCTCGTTTTTTGCAGGACGTCCTGAAGTTTCCATTGATAACATTTTGGAGTTCATATGACTTTGATTATTTTTTACAAAAATTTTTTTTTGGAGACTGCCCCAAAAAGTGCAATTCTGATCTTTTTTTTCCTTTCTCTGATGTGCACCGTACGGGACAAATAATGTGTGACTTTGATGGATCTGACTTTTATGGACACAGTGATAGCAAATATTTTTGTTTGTTTTTTTGTTTTGATTTTTTTTAATTCTAAATATGGGAAAGTTTGTTTTTTTTTACTTTTTTTTTCTAATAATTCAATAACTTTTTTAAAACTCATCTTTGCATAGGGAACTTGAACTTGCACTTGCTCATACAGTATAATGCAATACCACAGTATTGCATTATACCACATTCTGTCAGGCTGTCTGCTTCCGGCTCTGTCCGTACTGACAGCAGACCCAGGCATCAGCTGATTGGCAGCAGTTCTGAGGAATCCTGAGGAAAGGTCATCAATAGTAAAACTCTATATAGTAGCCTAATGTAGGAAACAATATATCTACAAACTACAAATAGCATTGCATTGTGGGATACGGACGGTATTTTTTACTTTCTTCCTTAACATCAGACTCTTGCACGATGCCCGCTGCAAACACTACATCTCCCACAATGCACAGCGGCGCAGAGGAGCAACAGCGGTAATCTGATATCTAGAAAAAGAGGTAAACTGCAGAATTTTGAGTGCAGCTCTGGATAGGACTAGAGTCTAAGGCATTATATATGTAAAGCAGTTCTGTATAGATGACCTTGTATATCACATCTTTACCTAAAAGCAGCGAGCGGATTCTGTAATGTGTTCTTTTAAGAAGATTTTGGCAATTTTAGATGCTGGTGATTTAGAGGGAGGGGAAAAGAAAGAGCATTAAAGTGTATTTGTAACAGACAAGGCATATCTATACATAAAAAAATATCTCTGAACAAATGGCGCACACGGACTTTCACATACGAACTAGATACATTGTTACAAAGATGTATGAAAACATGAACGGATCCTCGGCGCATCAAATCCAACGACTCGAGCCGCCACACAACAGCCCGCGCTCCTGCGCTGCACTGACTTGGCACTACGCTACATTCCTGAGATTTTAGGGCCCTGATACAAATCGACTTCTTTACGCCCAATGGAAATAAAGAGAAAAACGTCCGTGTGCTGAGAGCATAACAATGGCGTTCAGGTAACAGGGTATTAATAATGACCAGCGACCAATGTAGGCAAAGAATGACTGGTCAGTCAGGAGTAAAATACCAAAAACTGACCAGAAGAAGGGAAGTGCAGAGATGAGAACAGATATAATGGCTCTTCTATCTTATATACATCCGAGCGACACTGAACTGGGAGGCGCAGTTGCCCCCACTAAACAATCTTCCCAAACTGCCAGTCAGGTGCTGGAAAATGGCTTGTCCCCTATGCCACTCCGCCTGTGAGCCCTCTCAGACACCCGGGGGCACACGGTCTCTGGGCCCCTGACTGGCACCTTGAGATGAACCATTTAGCTATTCAGATTGTACATAAAACTTAATCATGGTAAAATAAAAAGTTTGGCAACTTTCTAACAGACTTTATTACAGATGGTGTCCCAAAATTAGGTCTTGTTGCAAATTATGGTACACATCAGAGTTGCGCAATAATTGACAGTTTTGTTTAAACTTTGGAAAAGTCCCGAGATACGTGGATGGGGCTTAGTGGGAGGGGCATGTACTCCCGCTGCCCGATACATTTAAAGGGGTTTGTACCACAATCAAAAGCATGATCGGTGGGGGCCGCACCTCTGCTCCGAACCACAGAACGTGGGTCCTGTGCTGCCCCCTCCTTCTCCAACGGATAGGGGATAAAAGTCTATTTTGTTACAACTTATAAATTTTAGCGCAAATCTACAGCAGCTCATAGTTGGAATAGATATGCATTCCTAGTGCACAGACATACAAAGATGCACCAAGAGACCCGCGCTGGTTCCCAGCTTACTGCTGCTAAAGCCTGGGGCGCGGAGTTTTTAGTAAATTCTCCGTTAATGCCTCATCACTTTCAGGATGGCTGCTGTTAGTGAATGTGAACATGCTTGCTTCCATTCAGAGACTGAAAATCTGCGCTAATTTAATACAGCTGAGGGTTTGTTACATTGTATTTAGTCAATGCAACAATGTATAGTGTACGGGCTTATTCACATGGGCGAGAATCTCGCACGAGTTTTGTGCGGTAATATGACTCTTATGAATGGACTTTTTCACACTATCGTTTTTTATTCACCTTGCAGCTTACACTGCGAGGTCAAAAACTGCAGCATATTCTATCTTTTGGCGTTCCCTCGGATCGCCACGCGCATCGCTATCATTTGGACCTTTAAAGACATTACATGGCATTCACATTGAAATAAATGGGAAAACTTAGCAAATCTCTGATGCGTGTGAAACTCGCCTGAAGATCGCAATTTCACAGAAGTGATGCGAACCGTGTTTGATTGAAAAACGCCTTGCATTGGCGTGAAAAATGCATGGTGGCAGCGCAAGATCGGGGTGATTTTCTTGGAACCCCGTTGTGCTCTCCAGTGTGAATTCAGCCTAAGGCTCTATGCACCCAGCGGTCAAGCCCTCCGTAGTATATGCTCCTGAAGTATACCTCCAGCAGAAGGCTCCAATGCAGGCCCCTGTATAGTTATACATGGCCCATAGATTCCCACTGTAAAAAACATGTATAATGCACGGTATACAGTTTTTTTTGTGTGGTGGCCCTTTGTGTGGGGTAAGCACAGTCTGCTTCCCTTTTTGCTATACTGTTGAAAAAGGAGGTATGGGGTTCAGGCCAGAGACGGAGACCAAGAGGACACTGAGTGAAGTAAATGGAGCCCTATGGATACATTAAAAGGGCTTGTTAGGACTTTTAGTATTGATCACCTATACTCAGGATTGGTCAGCAATAGATCATTGGCTGATTCCCTACTGATCCCTGGGCCCACTGTTAGTGCTGCAGAGCTGAGGGAAGATAGCAATGCCAACATTGCAGCCGCCTGGTTTGGTACTACAGACACACCTACCATTGAATGCAATGGGAGCTGTGCCTACAGTACCAACCTGGACTACTGCAATACAGATAGCGCCATCTGCCTCCAGCACTGTCTACACTGACAGCAGGCCCGGAGATCAGCTGTTCAGCAGCAATCTTGGCGGACTTCAGCCAATGAAGTATTGATGACAAATCCTGAGGTCATCAAAAGCAAAAGTCCTGGAAACCCTTTTAATGTATATGACATTACGTCCTAATGACATTGGATACTCTCTCCCTGATCGACTTCAGTTGGCATTTCCCTCCATACATCCTGCAAATGTATGGCGAGTTCTCTCAGAGAAGCCTCATCAGCCTGTCTACAATGGTTCAATCATGCTACTCCATTTTTAAATCACATGGAGGTACCTGGGTGTGGAGGAGCCTGGGGAACGCCTTTTGACTGAGTGCCAAGAGTGAAGTACAGCGGATGTTCGGTTATGATCTGAGGATGTTTTACGTGGCATGGTCTCCGTCCGTTTGTTGTAGAACCATTGAGATGTACCCTGGCATTCTAGACAATAACGTGCTGCTGACAATGTTGTAATACTCTGGGAATGGTCGGCCATAAAACCAACAAGACAACACGCCTTGTCACTAATCCAATGCTGTTTACATGGGTTTAAGGATGTGGATTTTTAAATATTGGACTGGTCGCACAGAGTCCCGACCTGAACCTACTGAACATCTTTGGGACGAACTGGAATGTTGGGTCAGTAAATATGAACATCGTCCATCTTCTCTGAAAGAACTTGCCAGATGTTTGCAGGATGAATGGAGGGAAATACCAGCTGAAGTGTATCAGATGTTAGTAGAAAGTATGCCACCAAGAGTATCCAATGTCATTAAGGGTCAAAGTAGCTCCACTAAGTAATAAATACGACTTATGATTCTTAGCAGGTGTCCAATAACTTTTGGTAGGAGAGCGTGACATCCAGAGGCTAAACATCTGTCCTGATACAAGAATATTCACTGACAACAACAGAGATCTTGAAATTGGTAAAACACTGAAACAAAGTATATTAGAAAGTTGCCTTAGTATGTTGATTATAGAAGACTGGACCGGCCCTTTAAAAAGCAGAACTAATAACGTACCTGTCACTAAAACTGGGGGTCCAACCAAAGGCTACCGACTCTAACCCAACCGGCAGCTACACACTCATGGCACAGTGTAACGGCAGTCAGCTGTGTGGCTCTCATTCCCTTGGCGCAATAACAGGCACAGTCCATAAAATCACAGTGGGGAACAAAGTGCAGAAACCCATTCACTTCACACAGAATAATTATAACATTATTAATAAAAGATGCAAATAATATATATATATATACTCTATATACAGTCACAATCCTGAACGCTGCCGCTCCGGAGAGCCGCTTTGTGGAAAGATCATCATCATGTATTTACTGGGAGGACGGGAGAATGACAAGTGCAGCTCGGGAGGTCCACAACTGCGGACACTCAACGCAACGCAAAACTCCCGCTCATGGGGAAGGATGTCACATGACATGACAGCAAAAGGGTACAGCTGACGAGCACAGGGCTTTCTTCTAACATTAAGGGGGACTATTTCTCTTGATACCCTATCCTCAGTCAGGACAGGTCATCAATAGTTGATCCGGATCCCCGCCAATTAGCTGATCACCTGGGGGTGCTGTCAATGTGGATAGCGCTGGAAGCAGATAGCGCTGTCAACACTGCAATGGCCGGGTTTGATACTGCAGGCACGGCTTCCATTGAATTCAGTGGGAACTGTGCCTGCAGTACTAAACCGGGCTGCTGCATAATAGACAGCTCCATCTGCTCCCAGCACTCGGCAGGATGGACACCGCTCTGCCGATCAACTATTGGTCTGTCCTAGGGACAGTCATCAATAGTAACAGTCCTGGACAACCCCTTTAAAAATTCCTTGCTTCTGTTTATTACTTATATCTGGGTTGAGGAAAGCTGGGTTGCAACCAAAATAGAGGCCATACAACTGTCATATTTTGTGTCTCCCAGCTTTCCAAGAGTCTTGAAAGGCCCATTAGAAAATAATACATTCATTTTCAGGCAGATTTGTTAATCAGTAACATGAGAAAGCTGTATGACAACCTCAATAGGAGTGCTACAGGTTGTCACCCAGCTTTCTGAGAGTCCTAAAAGCCCAATCTGCCTAGTTCCAGCCATGCATCCCCTCTCAGGAGTGTGAGAAAGCTGGATGAGAATCCCCATGGAAGCACAAAGGGATTTTCCAGGACTACACTATTAAATGATCTATCCTCAGGATACGCCATCAATAGTTGATTGGTGGAGGTCTGTTGCTCAGAATACAAGTCCATCAGCTGATAGCTGTTCAGGTGAGCGCTGCTGTCACATCAGCCCATAGCAGGCACAGCGCCATACATTGTATAGTGGCTGTGCTTGGTATTGTAGCTCAATCCCATTCACTTGAATGGGACTGAGCTGCTGTTAGACCATGTGACAGATGAATGTGACATCATAAGCCTCTTCAATGACCTAATCGCTAGGGATCCCGAATGGCAGATCCAGCAGATCAACTATGGATGACCAATCCTGAAGATAGGCCAAGAATAGTTTAGTCCCATTTAACTCACCTTTACTGGTTGTCACCCAGTTTTCCAAAAGCCCTGGATGGTCAAGCTGACTACCTAAGCAGTAATAGATACCTTGCTTGACAGATGTGAGAAAGCTGAGGTATACCAGCACTGGGTACTGTAATGGCACTACCAGTTGTCACCCAGACAAACAATTATGAAAAAAGACTAATTGGGGATGTTTTTAGATTTTTGGGGTAAAAAAGATCATTTACCGTCATCCTCTAATATAGTGATAACAAGAGTCGTACCCCTAAGCACAGGACTGGAGGAACACAGTGAGACGAATATAATAGACAGGACATGCGCGACCCTTAAATACAGTCTGAAAAGATTAATCCCTTCAGCGCCGCTCCCTGAACCTACAAACGCCGGCGGGAAGCAAGGGCCATTCAGAAGCTGCGCCGACCAGTCTCCTCCTGTAACCAAAAGCCCTGCGGAGAAGTCAGTAAGGCACCTCGCGGAACGTCCCAAGTCCTAAGCGTGGCGTCCGGGGCGAGCCAGCGGCGCACAGGCTCTATATATATATTACATATCTTCACATTTACAGCAGACAATAGGAAGAAGGTCGTACCGGGCTGAAGGGGGTCACACTCTGCGGACGCAAACAGCGATATTTGGTTAACAAAAACATTGTTTTGCATTTCACAGTCGACTACGACAAAGTGTTCTCTCTTTTTTTTTTGGCCCATATAAAAATAACATATCGCAACTGAAAAGTGCGGGAAATCCAAAGAACAGACGAGCGATTCCTCAGAAAAGAAAATATTTACATCATTTGGTTTAAACCCGGAAAAAAAAAAGAGCTTCATGCTATCACCATGGGGACATCATCTGAGAAGCCGGTGATCATCGGAGCGTCATCATCGTCATCGCCTATTAGAAGAGAGAAGGGTCAAAGTGTGCATAAAGGAGCAGAAACAAGGACAAACACATGAGTGCAGGGAGGCTTGTTGGATAACCCGTATGCCTTATATACTGAACAATCACCGCTTTAGGAACACCTACTCAATAACGGTTGGTCTACTTTATGGGTGATGAGGCTTTTAGATGGCAGGAAACAGAATCCAGGAGGTGAATATAACAATGTGTACAGAAAAGCTGCGCTTCCAGGTAAACGTGAAGAGATTAATGTAGCCGTACAGGAAGAAATCTGGAGTACTTGGGTAAGAATACAAGGAGAGAACAACAGAAAGGACACTACCTTAGGAGGCAGTGATCATGCTATTCTTAAATTTTGGATAATCAAGGGAGGAAGACCTGAGAAAACTCAGACCTCAAGGTTGGATTTCAGAAAGGCAGATTTTAATGAACTCAGAAAGATGGTAGGAAGAATCCAATGGCTGGATGGTCTTCAGGACAGAAATGTCCAAGAAGGTTGGGCAATATTGCGAAATGAGATTCTCAAAGCACAATCGTTAACAATCCCTAAAAGAAGGAAGAATGGGAAGCATTTAAAGAGACCAGGATGGATGAACACAGAACTTACACACATGATAGAAAGGAAGAGAAATATGTTTATCAGATGGAAAGAGGGGGAATATCTAAAGAGGAATATAATGCCGTCTGCACAAACTGTAGGGCAAGTGTCAGAATAGCTAAAGCTAATAACGAATTGAGGCTTGCAAGAGAGGCCAAAAGCAACAAAAAAGGATTAATAAAAAACGGGTATGTCAAAAGAAAAGTCAAAGATGCTATTGGATGCTTACAAGATGAAAATGGGGAATTCGTTAAGAATGATGTTGAGAAGGCCAAACTTTTAAATTCCTATTTTGTATCTGTTTTCTCTCGGAAAGTAGATGGAACATCAGCTGATCTTCCCTGTGCTATTGGGGGAATAAAAGTATGCAGGCTATCTGTAAACAGAGAGATGGTGACAGAACACTTAGCTAACTTAAATGAATTCAAGTCTCAAGGTCCAGAAGAATTACATCTTAGGATACTGAAGGAAGCAGCGGAGGTAATTGCTGAACCACTCGCCATAATCCTTGAAAATTCCTGGAGAACAGGAAAAGTCCCAGAAGATTGGAAAAGGGGAAATATTGTCCCCATCTTCAAATAAGGGAAGAAGGTGGATCCAGGAAACTACAGGCCAGTGAGCCTGACTTCAATACCGGGAAGGATCTTTGAACAAATTAAACAGCATGTAAGAAAGTGCTTGTATAAAAATGGAGTAATTAACCAGAGCCAGCATGGGTTTGTAACAAACAAGTCATACCAGAAGAATCTAATTTCCTTCTATGATTGTATCACTGCCTGGGTTGATCATGGAAATGCGGTGGATATAGTATATCTTGACCTTAGTAAAGCATTTGACAAAGTATCTCATACCATACTTTTTGAAAAAAATGACCAAATATGGGATTGACAAGGCAACTGTTATGTGGATTCACAACTGGCTGAGTGACTGTACTCAAATAATGGTCATAAATGGCTGCACATCCAAGTGGGATAATGTATCTAGTGGGGTACCACAAGGCTCTGTCCTCGGCCCAGTGTTGTTCAACATTTTTATAAATGATCTGGAGGAGGGAATTGATGGAAAACTGATTAAATTTGCAGACAACACAAAGCTAGGAGGGATAGCTAACACTAGAGAAGAGAAGGAGAGTATTCAAAAATATCTAGAAAAGCTTGCACAGTGGGCGGCGACTAACAGAATGGTATTTAACAAGCAGAAATGCAAAGTCCTACATCTGGGCAAGAAAAATGAAAAAAGCACATACAGAATGGGAGGAATTGGGCTAAGTAGCAGCACATGTGAAAAAGACTTGGGTATACTAATAGATCATCGACTGAACATGAATCAATAATGTGATGCAGCAGCCAAAAAGGCAAACACAATTCTGGGATGTATTAAGAGAAGCATAGAGTCTAGATCACATGAGGTAATTATCCCCCTCTACTCTTCCTTAGTCAGACCTCATCTGGAATACTGTGTCCAGTTCTGGGCACCCCAGCAAATTCAGAGAAGAGTTACCAAGATGGTGAGCGTTCTGCAAATCATGTCCTATGAGGAACGGTTAAAGGATCTGGGAATGTTTAGCTTGCAAAAAAGAAGGCTGAGAGGAGACTTAATAGCGGTCTACAAATATCTGAAGGGCTGTCACAGTGCAGAGGGATCAGCCCTATTCTCATTTGTACAAGGAAAGACTAGAAGCAACGGGATGAAACTGAAAGGGAGGAGACACAAATTAGATTTTAGAAAAAACTTTCTGACAGCGAGGGTGATTAATGAGTGGAACAAGTTACCACGGGAGGTGGTGAGTTCTCCTTCAATAGAAGTCTTCAGAGGCTGGACAAATATCTGTCTGGGATGATTTAGTGATCCTGCCCTGAGCAGGGGGTTGGACCCGATGACCCTGGAGGTCCCTTCCAACTCTACCATTCTAGGAGTCTATGACTTACTTCTGTGAGGAGACTGCTTGTTTAAGGCAGAACTCCTTTATGTCCAAGTTTGCTTGTGATAACCCTTAATTAGGCGCCTGTGACGCAGGTTGTTGGTTTAGAGATTCTTTATTCCAAAAGATAGTAGTCTTTTTTTCAGCAAACCCCATTCACTTACCGTGGGAAAAAAAAAAATCAGCAGTGGAATAGAGTCACGCTGCAGATTTCCAAACCTGAAGAATGCTCTGTTTGTTGCGGAAACTGCGCCGATTCTCACTGCGGAATTCATTCACTGCAATACAGTGAGTGAATTCCACAATGTCCCCCCTGAGAAAGACCTACTATTTGGATAAGGTGATGCGTGGGGGCTTTTTGCCTCTACCCCCCTCTTTGGCTAACCCGGTTATTTCAGGTCTCAGATTTCCATACTATTTGGGATCCTGCGATCTTCTCCTTCTTAAGTCATTTATGTTGCAGCTCTTATTTTGCTGCTCTGTATTAAGCACTTTGACCCTTTATACAGGCTATTTATTCTTATATTGGTTATCGTGTGCAGTGGAAATATCAGACTGTCCTCTAGGGATTCGCCATGCATGTTTACAAATTGGCTTACTGCATATTTATTCATAGGTCTGGCTTGTATGTAATTTTTGGGGGGTGGAAATGGGTACAGGACACGTATTTTAGTGACCTCTATTGGTAATTGCTGAAATATGAACTTACCCCAAAGGTGTTTTCCAACACTTAAAAACAAAATTGCCCCGGGGTTGGTAATTGTATAAAAAGTGAATATAGGTATTATTCTTTCACCATGCTTTTAGTCCAGCACCACCAACCTGAACCCCTGCATTTTGGTCCCCTCACGTGACCACTGCAGCCAATCACTGACCTCCGCAGTCCTGCGTCCTTCATGTACATATGACTGATGAGGCCAGCGACTGGTTTCAGCAGTCATGTGAGCGATGAACGTGACATCAGCGCTTACGTTATGAGCGGAGACGGGAGCGGCAGCGCTAATATGAAGGCAGGGTGGAAAGTAAGTAATCGTTACTTCTGCTGGGGTAATTTTTTTTTTTTCAAATGTTGTAAAACCCCTTTAATTAGGGGAAGGATCGCCACTGAACTTAGGGCAGAGAAGAAGCGCAGAGGGGTAACCAGTAGCCAACAACATTATACTGGTCCCCAGTAATCGTCCTTCAGCTCTTGTCTTACCTATATCATCCCCGGATGAGAAGATGGCCGCTCCAAGGCGCGAGCTGTAGTGACTGTTTGCAAATGCTGTGAAGCTGTTCTGAAGTCTCCGATGTCGCGTGTACAATATGACGAAGCCGCAACCGGTGGCCACTAACAGCAAGAATAAGACTGGGACCACTACAGAGGCTACGTCTGAGGACTGGACACTAGTGGACGGCAGGGAGTCCATTCCTGGAAACAGCAGAGAAGTCAATGCATCAAATATCCCAGAAGTCCAGATTTACGGAGTATCACAGGCACATTTATGCAAGCGTCCTAGCCCGACCGCGGGTATCCTGGGCTGGACTCACGGCATCTATAATGCTTTGAGCTCGGTCGGGTTGGGAAACTTGTCTGTATTACGGACACATAAATGTGCCTGTGATACACTCTGAAAGTGGCCTAAATGCACATTCTTAATGTAAGTTTTCAGGACAGATTGATGTTGCCAATGAAATACTTATATTGCAGAGCACATGAACAAGACTGAAACCATTCAATGACAGCAAGCAGAGATGGTGAAGAATTTAAATACAAAATATATTAACAAGCGGCAAGACCTTTTCATTACACAATCGTTAAGGCGACTCTCCAGTCCCGGACAAACAAGGATGGCTGCTCCACTTCTCATTCACACTGAGCTTTAGTATGCGTCATTAGATTAAGGCTGCTTTCACAGGAGCGCATATTGGCCGGTGTTTCCACAGCTGGCTAATATACGCTTACATCTGGGCCGTAGAAGCTCGTGAGCGGGTGCACAAATCTAATGTTTGTGCGCCCGTTCACACGGCATGGGGCCCGATGCATATGCCCATTTCCCCTCCCTTCCCATTGCAGGATCACCTCTCGTCTGAGAGGGTGGTAGCTTAGCTCCGCCCATATTCTGCCCCTTGTCCATAGCCATTAATAAGAGGAGGCGGGACGGTGCATAGCTCCGCAACCTTCCATTGTGCAGAACGAGCTGGGAGGAGACGAGAGGTGAGCCTGCACAGGGGGAAGGGGAGCAGAGGGAGGGAGTTTAGCAGCCACGCTGCTAAACTACCTACAGTCGCTGCTATGGGCTCCCATAGGAGCCCATACAGCGGCAGACGTATTCCGGACCAAAAGATTCTAGCACTATCTTTTGGGCCCGGCGTAAAAACGCCCAGTGCTACATTGGCCTTGCCGGGCGCTTTTACGTCTCAGTAATACGCCCATGTGATCTGATGCACTGGAATCCAATACATCAGATCACAGCGCATATTGGCCGGCCGTGAAAATGCCAGCCGATATGTGCTCCTGTGAAAAAAGCCCAAAGCTGTTTTCACACTGGAGTGTGAGTGAAAACGCATTATTATTATATAATTTTTTTTACGGCAAAATCGCGATTGCCAGTGTGAAGGAGCCCCGAGACACTACATGCTGCTCTGACTGCTCACTTCTGCTTAGATGATCAGTACTAGCCAATCAAAGCAGTGTGTAGTGTCTCAGACTAGTGATGCATACTAATGCATAGTGCATCAGGTAGTCAGAGATGCGGTGCGGCCATCTTTGTTTGTCCAGGGCCGGGGGATCACTTTAAGCTTCCAGGTATAGATAATCTGCAAGGACAAAAGACCACTGACCATCCATCCCCTCTTCATCAGCAGAGCTCTTACCCGTAGCAACATGGTCATAGAGAAGCAGCGCCGGCTCCCCGCAGATCTGACCGCTGTAGAGGCATCGGGCCTGGACACTAAACGTGTAGCTGTGGCCCAGTTTCAGATTCGAGATCTTGAAGGGGCTCTCAGTGGTGTTTCCCAGGAAGGTGGAGACGTTATTTGAGCTGTCAAACATGTGCACTTCATAACCCTGCAGCAACAGGAGGACAATGCAGAATGTATCAAAGGCCCCGAAATAAAATATGGCACCCCTGATTCTCCATAGAGGACATCGACGGACTTTACACAGACCCTCAGATCATACTGTAAGTCTATAATGTTATATACAGTTACAGCTGTGTAATTACTAGTAGCAGTCTTCACTGTGTCCGCACATATTGCAGCAATTAGCCGCCCCCTTCATATGTTCAATCTGTCGCTGCTCTACTGACGTTGTATGATCAGCCGCAGACACAAATAAGAGCCACATGCAGCTACATACAGATGAGAGCCCTGAACAGCCAGGGTAATATTAATAACTAGGCTGGGGAACTCCATGAAGCAGGATCATGATGAACAAGTATAGGGGGCACTGCAGGTCATGGAATTAAATGAGGGCACACAGGGAATTTACCCACCATTTTACAGTTCACATATAAATATTAGCTATATAAAAGTAGTTCTGTACTGACTCTAAGTTACATCCTGTATTATACTCCAGAGCTGCACTCACTATTCTGCTGGTGGAGTCACTGTGTACATACATTACTTATCCTGTACTGATCCTGAGTTACATCCTATATTATACTCCAGAGCTGCACTCTCTATTCTGCTGGTGGAGTCACTGTGTACACACATTACTTATCCTGTACTGATCCTGAGTTACATCCTGTGTAATACTTCAGAGCTGCACTCACTATTCTGCTGGTGGGGTCATTGTGTACATAAATTGCTTATCCTACACCAATCCTGAGTTACAGCCCATTATACTCCAGAGCAGAATAGTGAGCACAGCGCTGGAGTATAACACAGGCTCTACTCCTTATGTAAGTTGCTGATATACTAACTCTGGATTCATTGAAGTATTTCTCTCTTAGCGCTAAGCTCTTCCAAAACAGCAGAACGTGATCTTTTTCAATAATGAGCTTCAAGGCTTCCGGAGCAGACAGGGACGCTGAAAAAAAGCAGAAAAAATAAATTAGGGCGAGCTTGATAGTGCCTTTACGTGTTATGGTGCCTTTACACAGGGCTATTATTGTCCAAATTCTTACAGGAAACAGCAAATTCGGGTGATAATCGTCCGTGTCAGTGATTTGAATTTTAGCAGAACTAAAAGCAAACTATCTGTCGGCCGTGTAACCATGAGCCACTCCATGTTTGAACAACTCCTGCTTACTGTGAATAGAGGCAGGCGGGCGGCGGGGACGATCTCCGACACTCCGCCTTCATTCACAAAACGGCTATCGCTCCTGTGTAAAACATAGGAGCGATATTTGTCCGGTAGTCCGTGGGATGGCTTAAGCGCCCAACAGTCGTCCCGTGTAAGATCAGCTTTACTCACTGCGTCTACAATGCAGAGGTTTGATGAAGTTGCATCAGTAGCTCCTATAGAAATGAACAGAGACTAGCCGCACTACCTCCCTCTAACACAAGTCATACTTTAGCTATGGCCTCAAAACCATTAGGGGTGCGTTCATCAAGGCAGTCTGAGCATGCTCAGAGCATGACAAACCTAGAAACCAGGACTGTAGTACCAGGCAGTGACTGCTGTTAGCGCTCTCCCTCCCACCCGTGGCTGGCGGTACTCCGCCTCGCCCCTGACATCACTACCATTAGCACTCCCCCTAACAAGTGTGCCCTCTGGACTATATTTTCCATGCTCTGAGCATGCTTGGAGTGCAACAATGAACGCGCCCTATGTAGGCGCTGCTTCTTCCCATTCTATGACCTGGCTGTTCCTTCTCACCTGTGCTGACTTTGGCACTGGACTCTTTGCTCATGTTCCGTAGTTGGACGATCACATTGAATTTCCCCCCAGGCTCCAGGTTCCCGATCTTGTACTCTACGGTGCTGTTCCGGGTGTTCACTTTGTAACTTTTCTCTGTCTTCATTATTAAGTCTTTGATGGAGACAATGTACGTCTGGAATATAAAGAGAGCGGCGATGGGCTGTATGCAACTGACTGCGCTCTGCTACATACGGTGAGCGAGCCCGCAATGCAGAATATAGCAGCACAGATCAGAATACAGGATCCTTAGGGATCGTAAATATGATAAATGTAAGATCTCTGGTTACTGACTGTGAATGCAGACTTTACACCGGTCTTGGCACACGAGCTGATAGGTTGGTTACAAGGTATCATTGAAGACATCTCTCTGATAGGGCATCACGGCCGAAAATAGCATGCGCAAGAGGCAGCCACAACCAAGTTGCGGCTGCATCTCTCGTTTTGTCACCCGTTCAGACATCCAGGGCCGCGACGTATATACTCTGCAGCCCGGTATACCATTGGGCGGGGGGAGAGAGTTTAGTTTTGCTAAACTCCCTCCCCCTCTCCGACTGCTGGCAAATAGAGGGGGCAGGAGCCAGCGTGTTAAACTCCTGTCCCTTGCCAGCAAGGGGAGGGGGTGGAATGGGGCACGAGCTAATGTGCTAATCTCCCACACCATCCCGCCCCCTCCCTTTGCTGGCAAGAGGCGGAGAGAGTTTAGCAGAGCTACACCAGTGATGCCCTATTCTCAGGATAGCTGATAGTCAGGGATGCGCCGCTCAGAATCCCTGCTGATTGAAGTGACAACGAAGCTTCAGAGAGCACCGCTGTCACTTCAGTCCATACCAGGCACAGCGCCGTACATTGTACATCAGCTCTTCCTAGCGTCGCAGCTTAGTCCCATTCACTAGAATTAGACAGCTATTCTCAGGCCATGTGACCAATGTACATGACATCACTGGGCAGAAAAGAGGCTGCGGCGCTCACATGACCGCCGTGGCATCTTCAATCAGCCAGGAGCCCAAGTGGCGAACCCCTGCCAATCAACTATTGATGTTCTATCCTGAGGTGGGGTATCAAAAGTGTATTACTGGAAATCCCTTTAATTCCGCAGGCAATTCAGTGTCAAAATCCGCATGTGGATTTTAACAACGGAACATTCTGGCACGTGTGAAGGTACCCATACAATGAAGCATCCTGTACCAAAATAGGTATATCCAGGTTTTTAACCACTAAATGGAAACAAGAATGATTCATTTCACAGACAGCAAGCATAGATCTTGAAATTTATGAATAAGGCAGGCTATGAAGCCGGCATATCATACAAAGCCAATAATTCCAGCCTGTTTCTGGTATCACTGAGGGAGGTAATAACTCACTAATTCGCTGTCTGGAGAGTCGTACGGAGACTCCCACTTCATGACGATAAAGGTTTTATCCATGTGCACGGCGTGAAGATGGCGCGGAGGCAAGCGGTTGTCAGGAATCATTTTGACCACGGCGTAATCTGATGGAGGACCTTGATAAGGAGACGTGACCCGCACCTAAGAAGAGATTCTTATTATCCAGATCACATGACATGCATCAGCTACAAAGCAAGCAGTTTTCTGTCCCCTCACCAAGAACAAGTACTGCTCGTCTCTGTTCACATTGATGATTAGGTCGTGAAGAGTCGTTGTGACGTTCAGTGGATTCCTGTGCAGCTCTGAGAACGACGTAGCGTAAAAAACCCCGTAGGTCTGCAGATGGAAGATCAGGAGACAAGTTACTAGCGCAGGCAGGGGCGTAACTATAGAGGATGCAGGGGATGCGGTTGCAACCGGGCCCAGGAGCCTTAGGGGGCCCATAAGGCCTCTCCTCTCTATATAGGGAGCCCAGTACTATGAATAAAGCATTATAGTTTGGGCCCTGTTACAGGTTCTGCATTGGGGCCCAGGAGCTTCAAGTTACGCCTCTGAGCGCAGACGTATCTCCCATTATGTTTCATCTTTCATCCATCTCAAACTTTCCTTTACGGCGCCAATGACAAGCAGACTATTAATCTGCTGGGGGTTTACTTAATGAACCTCAGGCAGAATTTTGGTGCATGGTGGCGCTCTATAAAGTGTTCCAGAATTCTGAAGTGCAATGCGCCGTAATGAAGAATTTGGCACAGAGACAGATGACGTGTCTGTGAGTTCACTGGCACAAAGCACAACATTATAGATGCGGGTCAAGTGTTACACCAGGCATAGTACAATAGTCTGATCCTTCTTCCCATAATGCAACGCAGCATGAGCGCTCATGAAGTCTATGTGGCAGCCAGCAGCATTGTAAATACAGATGTGGATGTGATTGGACTAAAAAGCGATCAAGAATGAAAATATAAAAAGATCAAATCTTAGTGATTCTCACCACATTCCTCGTGCCCACCCAGCTGCACTCCACCGCCGTCTGATTAATCACTTTCGCTTTAAGACTTGGCGCTGTTGGTCTTGTACCTTTGGTCCGAAAGTGCTCAAACGCCACGGAGCTCTCACCATAAGAGGACTTTGCCCAGGCAGAAATTTCATATTCCGTTTGTGCTGTCAGATTGGTCACTAAGGCAAAGCAACAAAGGGAGGTAATAACAAAGTAGCACAGAGCCACGTAGACAAATGTTACCAGTGCAGATACGGTAGTGCGTCATCCGGTGTCCAACTGCAGTATTTTCACGTTTTACAGGTAAGAATATGAAGAGCCACCAACACCCATCCCCCACCCTTCAATAGGTACATACTGTCTCACCTGTACTGCACTGCGGGATATGGTCATGTGTACTCATGCATTTTCCGGGCCTCCAATATTGAGGTCTTACCCTTAGGATAGGTCATCAATATCTGATAGGTGGAGGTCCACCACTCAGCTGTTTGACGAGGCCACAGAGCTCAGGTGAACAGCTCGGCCTCTTCTCAGGCGAGTGACATCACGTACATTGGGAGTAGCTCAGCCCCATTCAAGTGAATCACATAACTTATCCTGTATTATACTCAAGAACTGCATTCAATCTAGAGACTTCAAAGTTTAAGTTTCCCAGCATTCCCTGCTTGTTCAGTGTCTGCTCAAGCTTAGCGATTTGTATTCTGTGAAATGTTGTGTAGACTTGACACTGTATGGACATTAAATGTAGTGAAAGCTAACATCCCCCCCCTCCCCCCTCCCCCCCGCCGCATTATATCAGCAAAAGTTAATCGTTAAGTCCAAAGGATGCTCACCTCTTTGTGATACACTCCGTCCATCAAGCTGTAAAGTTCTTCTCTCCTGCACATGGGTGTCAAACTCCCAGGATAAGGTCACCGTATAACCAGTTATCTGCAAAACAATCCAGACGTATCTTGCTGAAAAATGGAGGGACGAGGCAACAAAGGGCTTTAAAGAAAGAAACCCAGGAGGAGACATGGTAGAAGCGTGAAGGCAGACAGAGGAGGAGACATGATTGAGAAGGGCGAGGAGGAAATATGATGGAAGAGTAAAGTCAGGAAGAGGGGGGACATCATGGAAGAGTGCAGGCAGGAAGAAGGGGAGACACGATGGAAAAGTTCAGGCAGGAAGAAGGGGAGTCATGATGGAAGAGTGCGAGGAGGAAATATGATGGAAGAGTTTAGGCAGGAACAGAGGGAGACATGATGGAAGAGTTTAGGCAGGAAGAGAGGGAGACATGATGGAAGAGTGCAGACAGGAAAAAGAGGAGACATAAAGGAAGAGTGCAGGCAGGAAGCGGGGGAGACATGATGAAAGAGTTCAGGCAGAAAGCAGGGGAGACATGATGGAAGAGTGCAGGCAGGAAAAGGGGGAGACATGATGGAAGAGTGCAGGCAGGAAGAGGGGGAGACATGATGGAAGAGTGCAGGCAGGAAGAGGGGGAGACATGATGGAAGAGTGCAGGCAGGAAGAGGGACACATGATGGAAGAGTGCAGGCAGGAAGAAGGGCAGACATGATGGAAGAGTGCAGGCAGGAAGAGGGGGAAATATGATGGAAGAGTCCAGCAGGAAGAATGGGAGACCTGATGGAAGACCGCAATCAGGGAAAGTAGATAGGGTAGGGAGTAGAGGACATACAAATAAGTAAAAATGGGTTTGTTGCTTTTGGGCTGTGCAGCCTTTCACTGCATTCTCACATGACAGGTCATCACTGTTTAATGCAGAATATACCATTTCTCCTTTATGCATCTTATATCCAGCTAACACCTGTCTTACATTTGGCAAAGAAACATTGAGTAAATGTGACCAGGATGTGACATACCAGAACATCAGAGTCCACTTTCAGCGTAAACTCCACTGTATCTTCTATGATGGTCTGAATTCTGATGTTTGGAGGGGGCACAACTAACGGAAAAACAGTGAGAAATGCAAATATCAGTATATGCAGAAACCTATCCCTATATACAATGCCCGTCTTTACGGATTGTCTGTGTCCATTAAAACAGTGGGGTTAAATGAGCCAACAAGCCCCAGGAGATAAAGACGTGACACCATACAGATTATCATGTCAGCGTTACCTTTTGCAGTGCTGATAGATTTAATGCTACTCCATTCTCCGGCCCCCCGGCTGGTAACAGAGGCCACCTTTAACAAATAAAATTATAAGTTTATCATGAAAACAATCAAGGCAAGTGTTACAGAATGGATACAAAATCCTAAGGAACTGAAGGAGGTTTCCCAAAATACAATGTTGTGTTTTAAGACTCTTTTAAGATGACATCCGGTTGCCTACTGATCATGAGAACATGCTGATCTCAGTGCCTGCAGAACCCCCGAAACACGATTGCTTAGTTCTCCTACTGTATTTATGTTATGAGTTTTGTTCGGGTATTGCATGTACGGAGTTTGGTTTGTGCTGTATTTACAGTATGTACTGAGCTTGGTTCTGGTGCTATATTATGACCTGGGGAGGGGCAGGCATCGAAAAAAATTCCACTTAGGCCTCATTCACACGAGCGTTGTGATTTCACGCCAGCCACATCCTGCCCAAAAATCGCATGAACGAGAAAGAGCCACAACCAAGTTACGGCTAAATCTCACGTTTTCTCACCCAATCACACGGCTGAGTGTAGTATATATATGCCGCAGCCCAAAATTCCTTCGGCCGGCATAAATGCTCAGCAAGGGTTCTATTATTTAAATAGAGCCAGCTGACACAGTTTAGCAGCGCTAGCCGCTACAAAACTCCCCCCCCCCTCCCTTTGCCGGCAACTTCCATAGAAGTCTATGGGAGCAGCCAGCTGATCGCGGCCGAAGGATAAGGCAAGATCTATCTTTCCTGGCCACGTCAAACATCGGCCGGTGTATTTTGCCACCGATGTCCAATCTTCACTGGTTGGACGTTTTTAATCGCCCATGTGAATGAATGCATTGGAATCCAATGCTTCTCATGGTCGTGATTTTAATTGCTGCTAAATAACCCATGTAAAAATGCTTGTGTGAAAGAGTCCTTAAGCTGGGTTCACACGGGATGGCTTTCCTGTAGAAATTCCGTGCAGAATTTCTATGCGGCAAATCCGCCCGCAGCTCCTAATTCCAGGATTAGCCAGCCATGTGGATGAGATTTTGCAAAAATCTCGTACACACGAGGCGGCCAATCCGTTGGAGCAAAGTCGGGTGGAGCCGGCGATGCGGTGCAGAATTGACAGCTGCAGGATGTCAATTCCTTTTTTTTATTTCCGTTGCGGCTTCTCCCCTCTCTATGGGGAGAGAAAGCCGCAACGGAATGCCGGCGGCTGAACCGCTCCAAATCCCGCAGCGAAATGCCCTTGGTTTTGAAGCTGCAGCTCTCCCTCGGAAATCTTGCGACTTTTCGGTGCGGCCAAGCCATGAGATTTCCGTCCCGTGGGAACCCAGCCTTAGACTGGTATCTAAGGTAAGGCCACTGGTTTGAAAAAGCTTAAAAGTAATGCTATCTGCCCTCACATTGCGGCAGTGCCTCAAACTATTTTGCTTATAGAAAATTATTTCAAAATTGCCTCCCTTGCTTGAAGTTTTTGACCCAATTATCTGTATTCTTGTTTCAGGCATTTGTAAAGCTAAAACAATTACTTTTGAAGGCCTGTTTTTTGGAAGAAAGTGCATTCCTGTTAAGTAAAAAAAATCTTTTATTTTTCATCCCATTAAAAAATTGAAATATTTCATGAATCACTACTGTATGAAAGAATGTGCTATTCCCTGGAACGGCTGTCCCTACCAGTGGCCTTTGAGCTTCTGCTAAGAGGCTCTCCATAGGAGCTCTAAGGTATGATCATGTAAATTCACTTGCTACAATAGGACATCCACTATCAATACTACATACATAGCCAGGATAATGACAGTATGGGTGATGTCATACCACTGTATGAAATGTCAAAATGATTTATCTGCAAATAGAAATTTCACGATTTGCTCCTTTTCTGCGTTTAATAAGTTAACATATTTGACTGAGCATCAGCCATTGTGGAATGTGGCTCACAAAGTATAAAAGGATGTGTTCTAGAATACAGGGAAACATGGAGGAAACACGTCTCAGCCCTAACTTAAGATTGTCCTCTCTGGCAGCCAGGGGAAGGAGGAAACTAGCAGGTGTTCGAAAGAACCCAAATACAGGAAAATCCCTTTAATTCATTGTACTCACCCGCACTGAATACAGCGTGTTGGCTTCTGTATAGTGAATATTATAGCACAGGTCCTGTGTGCTGAAAGACGACCAGCCCTTGGAAGTGTTTGTAGTATACTCCACCTAGATCAAGGAGAGCACCGCTATTTAACTTGTACAGTGCAGTACAATGCCTCCACCAGTAGGTAGCAGTAACGGCACAATGATGAGATTGTCTGATCAGTGTCAAATATTGGGATTCTAATGACCCTTTTACATGGAACAATTATCGTTCAAAATGTCTGGATCATGTAAATTTGAACGATAAGCATTCGCCTATCGATCGCCGTTCATTTAATGGAGGCACAAAAATCATTGTTCACTCGTTTACAAGTCGTTAGGTGTAAACAGCGTTCAGATTCAACTTAAACAATGTGTCTGCCTGTATAAAGTGGCTGTATGAGTTCTGTGTAAAAGGACCCTAAGGCTCTGGCGCAATCTGTTGGTAGGTGATAACCCGTAGAATAGTGAAAACAATAAAATCAGTTTTCTCTAAAATACTTTATTTAACCCCTTCATGACGCGGACCCTTTTTTTCTTCCATTTTTGTTTCTTCCTCCCCCCTTTAAAAAAATCATAACTCCTTTATTTATCCATCGACGTCGCTGTATGAGGGCTTGTTTTTTGAGGGACGAGTTGTATTTTTCAATGGTGCTATTTAATGTACCATATACTGTACTGAAAAACGCAAAAAAAATTTTAAGTGGAGTAAAATGAAAAAAAAACAATATTCCTCCATCTTTCAGTGCGTCTTGTTTCTGCGGCGCACAAACTGCAACAAAAGCGACATGATAACTTTATTCTATGCGTCGGTACGATTACTACGATACCAAACTTGTATAGTTTTTTTTTACTATACTACTCTTTTTTTTTTCAAAGACATTTAATTTTTTTCAATTATTTTCTGCCGCCATCTTCTGCGCGCAATAACTTTTTTATTTTTTCGTCGACGTAGTTCAGCGATGGCTCAATTTTTGCGGGATGTCCTGTAGTTTCCGTTAGTACCAATTCGGAATACATATGACATTTTGATCGCTTTTTATCGCACTTTTTCTGGGAGACAGGGTGACTGAAAAAGTGCATTTTTGTCGTTCTTTCTTTTTTTTTTTCAGACGACGTTCACCGTGCGGGGTATATAATGCACTACTTTGATAGATCGGACTTTTACGGACGTGGCGATACCAAATATGTATTTTTCTTTTAGGATTTTGATTGTTTTATTATAGATATGGCAAAAGGAGGGTGATTTAAACTTTTATTACTTTTTTTTTTTAATACAATTAATAAAACTTTATTGATCTTTTTTTTACTTTTTTTTTAAGTCCCCCTGGGGGACTACAACATGCGATGCTTTAATCGCTCCTGCAGTATGACGTAATGCTGTAGCATTACGTCATACTGCATTCTGACAGGCAGCCTATCAAGCCACCCCACGGGCATGGCTTGATAGGCAGTCTCTCAAGATAGCCCTGGGGCCTTTCCCAAGGCCCCCGACCGTCATGACACCTGGACGGCTTCCCCGATGTCACTGCGGGGGGGCCGTATGGGACCCCCGAACATCTTTCAGGGGATTTAAATGCCGCTGTCAGAATGGACAGCGGCATTTAAAGGATTAATAGCTGCGATCGTCCGTATGGCCGACTGCCGCTATTGCCCGCGGGTGTCAGCTGTAATAAACAGCTGACGCCTGCACTGTATGAAGAGAGATCGCGCCGCAACCTCTCTTCATACATACCCCGACGTTCCAGGCTGTAAATGTATGTCCTGGAGCAGGAAGGGGTTAAAACTAGCAGGTAACAAGTTTCAAGGTGCGCAGACCTCTTAATCAGACAGCTACATTCATACTAAGATAGGGCCTTTTTACACAGAGCGATTATTATCATTCAAATAATCGTTCAAACGAGCCAAAATGAATGGTAATAATTCAGTGTAGATACAGCCAATGATCGAACGGCGACTGGTAAATTGTTCGCTTTTCGCTTATGCCTCATTTTATGCAGAAATAAAAATCGTTTGGCTCGTCCAATACACCGGTCAACATTGATTTTGCATCAGCTTTAATTTTAGGTGTACTAGATGTAGTTTTTCTCGCTGATTCCAAATCTGTCTTCAGATTTTTCCCCGCACGTCTGAATCTTGAGATACACATATGTCGTTTTTGTGCTAAGATATGGTTTTAACGCAAAAATTAATCCAGTTTTCTCTTTTTCAGACTCATTGAATTTACTCAAATTGCCTTATAATGGCTAGAAATTGCAAAAATTCACCAGACGCCTTTTGTTACATTTGTGGGCAATTTACGCTATTGTCACAGCGAAGAAAAATTACACCCGAAATTTCGAAAATTTATAAATTGTATTTTGGTTGTCCATTGGGAGATCAGGACAAAAAGTGGGCGCCACATGTGGTTTGTACCGGTTGTTCCAGCCTATTACGAGATTGGTTAAACAAACGGAAGCCTTCTTTTCGATTTGCTGTACCTATGATTTGTTGAGAACCGAAAGACCATCTTACTGACTGTTACTTTTGTGCTGTTAATACCAACGGATTTTCGTCGAAAAATAAGCACCTAATTGTGTACCCGAATTTGGATTCAGCCATTAGACCGGTTCCTCACGACAGCTCCCTGCCTGTTCCAGTAACACCGACCAATGGTTTGGACTCTGTCGAAGACGAATTGGTGATTGATGATGCGTCTACAGACGCGACTGATGTCGAATTTACACCTGACGACGATGGACATTTTTTCCATAAAACTTGGGCGCTGTGAGCGATGAACAAGGTGAACGATTCCACCAAGATATACAGGTGATGAAAACACGTTATCAAGGGTTTTGGAATGAAAGCATGATGGCTGACTACTGTTGGATGCTTTATCGTGATGAACCAGAAAAAGTCTACAAAAGAAAGTCATATTCACAGAGATTTTGATAGATAGGTGTGATGAGAATGTTGCTTTTAATTTTATATTCGTTAATAAAGTTTGAATGGATGAAAAATGTTTTAATTAACTATTCAGTTCTAAATAAATATTAGATAATGAATTATATTTATATGCTTAACGATATACAGTATGCCAAAAACGGAATTTAGAATATCTCAATAACTAGACGTGCTGGAAAAAAACTAAGAACAGATTTGAAATCAGCGCCAAAAATTGATTAAAAAAATCGTGATTTTAAGCCTGATGCTTCCAAAAAGTTTTTTTTTGTTGACCTATAATCGTTTAGTTTAAATAGCGATCGTTTCAGACGTTCTCAGTCACTTATACAGCGAATGTGAACAACTGAACGGTTTCTCTTTTGAATGAGCCGACGATGTATCTGCCTGTATAAACAGGCTGCCCGAGCTCAGCATTGTTCCCTCGTTCAAGGGAGAAATCAGCAGATCTAAAGAGACCCTTATAAACCGTGAGTGGTGGAGTGGTAGAAACCGGGAATGGTAGGTGACACAGATAAAGTTTGGCTACATAATAGATTTTAAAAAAAAATTAAAAAAAAAAAAAAAAAAAAAAGAGTACATAAAGCAGTAAAAACATAAAGCACAACCCTTTAGTCAGACATTAAAATGCAGCACATAATGTACAGATTATAAGTAGAGTTGAGCGAACATACTCTGGCGAGCTTGATGCTCGTTTGAGCATTAGCGTACTCTGGAACGAGCATCAAGCCGTGTTCGACCCTGCCCCAGTTTTTGGCTCCTCCCCGCTGTGATGTGCCTGTTTTGGCCCCTCCCCACCACAGCACGCGTCACTTGAAAATTTTTGTCTGGCAGGAAGGGGAAGGGGGAGAGAGAGGGAGAGAGAGAGGGACGAACCAAAAAAAAAAAAAAAAAAGCTCGGCACCCGGCGTCCCACATACAAAAATGCTCGAGTCTCCCATTCTAGCCAATGGGGTTCGTTACTCGAGCAGAGCTCTCGAATTTTACGAAAAGCTCGAATCGAATAACGCGGACCCGAGCATTTGGGTGCTCGCTCATCTCTAATCAGTAGAGTAAGGGCTGCTTCACATGGGCACATGCATTTTTGCGCACGTCTCAGCTCAATGTATTTGCGCTATATACAAGCATTTTTGTGCACGTATCATCATATTTGAATGTACTTTTTGCGCACGCAGGGCATGTTTATTTGAGCCCGGAATATAAATACGTCTTGATTTAAATGGCTATTTAGCTTAATGAGTTCCAGATGCGTTCATTTTTTCACGGAATTGCGCAGCGCATTTGCACATCTCCCCAAAAAAGGAAATTAATGGGTTTTGTTCTCTGCATATAGTGCACCTAAATTTTACACTTCGCCCTAAGGAACCCTGTGGAGGAACCCTTGGACATTACATGCTGATCTGACTGGCCAGCAATGCTCATGTATTAAGGACCATTTACATGGGACGATTATCGTGCAAAATTAGTTAACATGAACGAGTTTGTAAGTTAATGTTCTAAATGCACATCCCTCGTGCGCTACTTGTTTACAGTTTGTTGGTCGCTCACTTTCAACCAGCAAGAAAATCATCGCTGGATCGCTGACTTCTCCCCGAGTGTAAACACTCCCCACTTAGCGCTTCACTAAAATGTGAGAGAAACACACGAACCAAGAAAAAAAAAACCTCGGGACCCAGCATTCCACATACAAAAGTGCTCGAGTCTCCATTGTAGTCAATGGGGTTCGTTACTCGAGTACAGCTCTCGAATTTTACGAAAGGCTCGACTCATAACGTGGACCCGAGCATTTGGGTGCTCGCTCATCTCTAATTATAAGTATACAACAGATAAGACATAAATCAGATCCATAATAAGACATCAAAAAATAATAATGGAAATAAAAAATTAATTATAAAACAATGGCGCTACCATAAAAGAAATGTATAGTTATAGAGGAGCGCGGCCGATGCTCTTAACAAGAAAGAAATGTACTTACAGCTGACAAAAAGGACATGAACTGTAGTATCAACAGGTGCTAGGAATAATAAAATGCACATATATGCAGGCATATAAACAGTAATCTTTTGTGTGCAAGTCTTTTATTTACTCTTTTTTTATATCCTATTCTATACCTAAACTTGATGCTGTGGCAGGTTTTGTTTTTCACTCATGGAAGTCTAGTTTTGGATTTTCCTCTCCGCTTTTTCTAGCCCCGGTGAGATGATCAATGGGAGTGTTCTGCTACCTGTTGCATCTACCTAGCAATTAGGGAGGGCTTTTATTCCGGTCATGGCTGTGGAGCTGTGCTGATTATTCTCAGCCTTCATCTAATGGTTGTTGGAATCACAGCTGGATCTTGGTCTCCTGTTTTTGCGCTGCTCATTCAAGCTAAGTACTCTGGTTGCTGGTGGTACTTGTATTCTTAGTTAGTTGTTTACTTCTGTCTCAGGTAGGAACAGTGAGTGGCCAGGGAACATGGGTTGGGTGCGTTCTTATCAGGACGGGAAATCTGCTACAAGCAGGTACGGTCTCCTATTCCGATTCATATAAGGAAAGTTTCCCTCTCCACCTATTATTACACACGTTACCTGTGGTGGTTTAGGTTCTTTGTTCCATTGTGTAAGCAGCCTGGGAACTGTTTAGGTGGGCCAGCTTCTGTACAATCTGGTGAGGTGTGACACTTTAACTCTGTGACCTACCCTATAGTTCCACCACTCACAGTTTATAACTATTAGTATGAATGCAGCTGTCTGATGAAGTGGTCTGTGCACCTCGAAACGTGTTACCTGCTAGTTTGAAATAAAGTATTGTTTTAGTTGAACCAATGTCAACTATGAATTACCACGTACCAACAGGTTGCGCCAGAGCCTCAGCTCTCTACCTCCTCTTACTTCACCTTGGAACGCTAACAATGCCTTTGGTCAGCGACTATTAGGCTGGCAGCACCTATTGCCTGCAAACGTTTAGCCTTCTAAAATACACCTAATTCTTGCAGACTTTGGCTCAGTTAGGGTACACTCACACGCCACCGTTGCCTCGGTCTCTACTCCACGGGGGTGCTCTGCCCAGTCTTGTCTTCTGCCTCAACTATTGGATTCTGTAATCAGACTTAATTTGTGGCAGATAATACCACACTTACCACATACTCACGAATTAGCCCGTTAGCGTTTGCAGGGGGAGACCAGCAGCAGATGATGTTGGATGGAAGATGTTTATTCAGGTCGAGCTGTCGTAGCTGGGGTTGACCAGGAACTATAAAGATTTAATAGTAATATTAGTATTATTCAGTAGGAAATGCATTTGCACAGCATGAAAGTTGCAGTAAGTATTTACGGATTAAAGCCACTCTCCAGGCTCCTCCCCCTATTGAAGCTCCTCCCTTCAGTCTATGAACAGCAGTTTCCTTCTAATCTTTTTCTCTCTGGCGCTTTAATTACATGCAGTATACAATCATGTTATCCTTGCTGAAATCAAAAGCAGTTTTCCATGGTGGCAGAGCTTAAAGGGAATCTGTTAGCTGGAACATGCTATCCAAACTGCAGGCAGCATATTATAGAGCAGGAGGAGCTGAGCGGACTAATATATAGTTTTATGAGGAAAGATTCATTATAACTTGTACTGTATTCATTTATATCTCTGCTCATTCTGACCTCAACAGTCCAGTGGGTGGTGCTATTAGTGATTGGGCGGTCCTATCAGTGATTGACAGCTATCTGTGCATAACTGTACATACAGGGAAGGCTGTCAATCACTGATAGGACCGCCCAATCACTAATAGCACCACCCACTGGACTGTTCAGGTCAGAATGAGCAGAGATATAAATGAATAAAATACAAGTTATACTGAATCTTTTCCCAGAAAACTATATATCAATCTGCTCAGCTCCTCCTGCTCTTCTGGGTGGCAAGTTCCAGCTGAGTCCTTTTAAACCAATCTAAATAGCAGAGCTACATTGTGCCTCAAATGTCATAAGGAGGCAGAAGGCCAATCCTGTTCTGTGAGCTTCTAGACAGAAATGCAACCTATAAAATTACCACTTCTATTACAGGCTGTTTCACTCCAAGCACAACTCTTATTTCGGCTCATAATTTATGTAGAACTGTACTCATTTTTAGGAATAGTGCGGAAGAGGGTGTTTTTTCTGGTGTGCATGTACTGAGTGACCTGTTGGTTCATGGAACATCGGCACCAATTTCGGACAAAGTTTCAAGCTTATACTGTATCCAACAAGAAAACAGCCTAGCAAACAAACCGGAAACAGTAGGAACTTTGTTGGTTGCTCATCAGGAAGGGTGTCGAAGATGTCAGCGGCCGCGCTCCGGGACGTGAGGGTACGTATGCTCAATTCCTTGCAAAATTCTTTTCGTCGTTTATCAGAAGAAACTGGTAATTCCTTGGCAACATGTCAGACGCTGAGCAAGCAAAGTTCCAACTCTAACACGTCACGGTTGTTCAAGAACTGCAGTCGTATGATGTTGTAAAGTTTGTGGAGTATGGGGAGCGGTTCCAGTGAAATTCAGGCCAAGGTCAGGAACGGTTAGACATCATGTGGTTCCATCTGTGTGGCTATGTGAATAGCCAAAACACATGGATTTGGGCCACAACCCTCATGAAATCCACAAAAGTCTGTCTGTGGTGCGCATTGTCCTGTCCTATTGTCTTCAACGACACCATCAACCCCAAACCTTACCTGGCAATATTCACAGACATTGTGAAGCAGTTGGATGATGAGGAGGTGCCGAATGGTTACTTCCAGCAAGACGGGGCGACATGTCAAAGTCCAACAGAGCATGGCAGAAATTTGTTCTGTTTTTGGGGACAGGATCATCTTGAAGGGTCTGTGGCCAACAAGATTACTGAACCTTACAGCGGTAGACTTCTTCCTTGTGGGGCCGCTTGAAGAGTAAAGTGTTCATGAATAAATCCAGCAAGATTGCCGGACTGAGGTACAACATTAGTAATGAAATTGTGGCAATTGATGTAAGTGCGCTGCAACGTGCCCACAACATGGAGCATTGAGTGCAGAAGTGCTTGGAGGTCGCCGATGGCCCTTTTCACCATCTTCTGTGATGACTCTTAGCTCACCAAAAACCAAGTAAGCGTCAGTATTCACTCTTGTGAGATATCAATGTGCTGAACACAAATATTGTAAACTTTTTAGGTTGCACTTTGAGTGAAACACCCTGTACTACAATTAGCATTTTAGAGAGCATAGAAGCAAGGACATGTTTGAGGTGGGACGATACTTACATCCTTCGGGGGTCCGTAGAGTGATCATGTCATTGCTGTTGTGCACCTTGCGCAGACATTGCACTAGAACCTTCACTTGATACGTTGTGTCTGGTTTGAGAATCTTTAATACACACACAGTCTTGCTGCTGTGAGTTTCCAGCAGCCTCCACGTACTCTCCCCGATAACCCTTCAGAGTCACATCAAGAAGAGGGAGACAGAATGAGGGGTCAAGTAGATCAATGGCAAGAGATGCAATACTGGAAAATGACAGCCAGGTGGTGCTCTATGCTATGTATGGGGTGCAGCATTCTGGATACATTACCTGTAGTATACATTGTATATGCAGGCTGACAGCGACATCTTCTTGGGGCGCGCCCACGTCAGGGTGATGTTGCCAGAGAAGTCGGCTGACCACTGCAGGTTCTGAACTTTGTAGACCACACTGTCATCTAGAACAGGTGAGTTTTAGAAGTTAAAAAGTCCGCTAGTCCAGTATCTGCCAGACTAGTGGATGTTTTAACTGAGGTTGCACAGAGGCAAGCATTGTGGGATAGAAGTCAAATGTCATGACATGACCCTACAAAAGGTCACACGAACAAAGGTGATGTAATCACAAATACTCGAACCCCGGCTGATACATTGGAACAACCTATCATTATTGCCAGTATGGAGAATATCTCTTACCGCTGCAGTTATGTTCATCGCTGCCATCGGAACAGTCCAGAAAGCTATCACATCGGTCAGACAGCACTAAGCAGGCTTCGCCATCGTCACACAGAGAACCGTTCACACATGAGGAAGGTCTATGTGTGGCTGCGGAGAACAAAGGGTGCAAAGACATTATAGTCAATGGGGTCCATCCAGTGCCACTTAGATCCGGCACGTGCCAGTTCTGGTATTTTTTCAGTTCGGCTCAGAGAATAGAGCGAAACAACAGAAAATCAGCCAGAGGCCGGGCGCAAATGTGAACATGACCGTACGGCTCCCTGTTTGCAGCTATCTCAGGCTGGAGACATGATGACATGTGAGTACAATGTATTATTGTCCTGTTATCAGCCATTAAAAGCCGGGAGAGGCGACCCCTAGGACAGGTGAATAATAACTATTGCTTACTGTTATCAGGATAATACCAAACTTACGACAGTGAAGCTCATCCGTGCCGTCCTGGCAGTCTGTGATCCCATCACAACGCTTCCACTTCGGTACGCAGTATTTCCCCTTCTGACATTCAAACTCAAAGCTGCTGCATCGGTCGTGTGTTGTGGTGCTGGGCACAGTGGCGTTGGTGGCTGGCGCCAGGAAAGACAGAAGAAAGTTGCTAAAATACACACAATTAACTGTAATTTATTCTGATTTCTTAGTTACATCCGTTTTGGAGGAAGGTGGAAAAAAAGCCAGTGTGAGCACCGCTACAGCTATAGACCTCTCACAGTAATCTGCGAGTACCGTAATCCGAGTACCCACTATGGACTCAAACGGTAATCTGTGCACTCGTTATGGACTCGCAGAGTAATCGGTACACTTGCTATGGACTCTCACAGTCAGTGCCGGCCCTAGGTTAGATGGCATCCCATGCAGAATTACTGCACTGATATGCAGTCAGCTTGTGCAGAAACAGCTGCATACCTATACCAGAAACAAGCTCATAACATAAAAACAGCCGCAGAATGAAACTCTGTACATAAATACAGCACCAGAATAAAACTCTGTACATAAATACAGCACTGAACCACGTTCATAACATAAATACAGCCCCAGAACCAAGCGCTTAACATTGATACAGCATCAGAACCAAACACATAACATACATACAGCACCAGAATCAAGCTGTCAGAACTAGAACCTGGCACCTCCTGTGCTACGGATGGTGGCTCTACCCAGTGAGCTATCCAGCTTGCTGGACAAGCTTCCCTGTTGAACCTCGCCTTGTTCTATGTTGCTGTTAGCCTAGTTCCTGCCTCCCTGTACTGGCCCCGCCCTGTTTCGAATTAGGATTTCCTATCTAAGCCTAGCCCTTCTCCTGGCTCCTTGTCAGATTATTGTGCTTCATACATGATGAAGCTCTTCTCCTCCTCCTCAAGAAGCAAACCTGAGACCACTTGATACCGACCATTGGCTTTTCTCCTGACAACGATACCCACCTCTGGCTTCCCCCTGACTACTCTCTGGACCTGCACGGTAACTACACCCGTGGCTCCATACCTGTCTAGTGCTGGAAGACGTTACACAAGCTCAGTACATAAATACGGTATATATCAACCTCAGTACATAGATACAATATGAGAAGCAAGCTTATAACATAAATACAGCCCCAGAATCAAGGTCATAACCTACATACAATAGCAAAACTAAGGGATTGTGGTGTTGGGGAGCCAAGGGGGAATAATACATGTAACTCTACAAGACGCTGCCGCACAAAGATTTAAGAATTCTGCCAGACCTAAGGTGAGTGGCAGACCTAAGGTGAGTGGGCATGCTACATTCTCTAGTTGTCCCCCAAAGCGGTGGCCGTGCAATCGAACGGTTGCATTCAGCTTAAGCCGGCCATGCTCACAGCAATCTATACACTACCTAATGCTTCTGAAAAGCTCTTTTACATGCGAAGATAATCTTTCAAACGACTGAAAGATTGAAAGATTTAGCAAATCTATTTGCATAAAAAGTTAATGGCCTTTAACACTTTATCATCTTCATTTGCATGTAAAAGGACCTCCAGAAGTTGTTTGCAGAGCCCAGCATGTGTTTAAACACATGGCCAGCTGTGTAAACAGCTGCCGACACATTCCTTTGCTCTCCTTGAGGCTGCTGGCAGATTAAATTGTTCTCGTGGCTAGTGTAAATATGCTGCGGGGAGAACATCCTGCAGTCTTTTGAAAGATGAGCGAAATACATTCAAATGGAATGTACGGGTATTTGCTCAGTCTTTCAGCGACTGAACGATGGATTTTAAGTTTAACTAAAAGAATTGTTTAAACAAAAAGTGCACGATGCCCGCCTTTACATAAAAGGGCCTTAACCTGCACATAAGATAAAGGATATTGCAGTAATCTCTTTATTTGATAATGACGCTCTTTGTAATCTGCTTATTCACTTAAAACTGCAAAATCTCTCTGGATTAACAACCGATGGAAGGGTAAGATCCACAGAAATACAGGGGTGGGGAACACGCATAACACATACCAATGGTAGGACAGCCCTCCTCGTCAGAGCCGTATATGCAATCCTTGTAGCCATCACAAACCCATGTGTTCATGATGCAGACCCCATTGTCACACCGAAAGTGATTAGCTGGACACGTGGACGGTTGTACGGTCGTCTGAGGAATGGTTTCTGGTCAGAGAGGGAGAAATATTTTATTTTTAAGTGTTTTTCTTCTGCACAGAAAACTTCACATTTCAGTAGAAAAGACAAATTGACCGAAAACAGAAAAACTGCCCTCCTCCTATGTGGGACAGTATGTCTCCGATATCTACAACAGACACATAGGCTCCTTCCACTCCCCATATTTTTCCCAATAATGGAAACATTACTATATTCACACAGACATTAAATAACCATAATAAAACTTTTTTGCGCCGCATGGCTTAATGACACACCTCCGCAATCCTTCTCGTCCGACCAGTCCCCGCAGTCGTTCTCGCCGTCACATTTCCACCGTGTGGGTATGCAGTGGCCATTCTCACACTGGAACTGATAGTATCGGGCGCATGCAGGGGTGTCCGTAGGGTTCGCTGCAGCAGAGTGAGATATAGTGTACAATATTAGGCTGAGCAGTCAATATAGCAGAGGGCTCTCCATGTAAACACAAGGGGAAATGAAGCATCGCAGAGCGGTCACCAAGATCAGAGGATAATGTATAAAACATAACAGACGCTCCGGCCTCCACGGGTGCGCTTCATACTGCCTCACCCCCCCCCCCCCCCCCCCCCCCACAGCCGGGTAATGGGAGGAACGTGGCCAAAATACACACCATTAGAGAAGTCTATCCAGAATTTCAGTTTTTTCTTGTATAGAATCCTGTCACATTTAACCTTTTTTTCTTTTTAGATTTTTGCTCTTTCTTCCTGACTGGGGAATTGTTTTTTTGCAGGATGAGTTATGTTTTTTATTGGTACCATATAATGTACTGAATTTAAAAAAAAATATTAACAAAAATTCCTAAGTGTAGTGAAATGAGAAAAACACGCGATTATGCCTTTTTTTTGGGGGGGGGGTTGAAGTGATGAGGGTAAACAAAAAAAGCGCAATTCTGTCAATGTGTATTTTTTTCTAACAACATTCACAGTACAGGATAAATAATGTGTTACTTTGATAGATTGGACTTTTACGGATGCAGCGATACCAAATATGTTTTTTTTAATAAATATGGGAAAAAGGGGGTTTCAAACTGTTATTATTCTTTATTGTTTACAATAGTAAAAAAAGGTTTTCATTTCTTTTTTAGGAGCCTTGAACTTGTGATTGTTTGATCGCTTATACCGTATACTGCAATATTTCAGTATTGCAGTATATTGTATTTCCACATGCATTCTATTAGGGCAGCAGATACATGGCAGTCTTGGAGGTGTCACGTCATAGCCAGCACTCTGTCATTTCTCTGCCAGCACACCTTTGCTTCTGTGGGTTCTATTCTGTCTAGCTAGGGTTCATGTTTTCGGTCCTGTTTAGTTAGACTTATCAGTCCTGCAGGTGTTAGCTGAGGTGGTGGCTGGTGATTGACAGCTCTGTCAGCCAATTAGTTTTTCCTCACTGCCTATAATCCGGGTCTTCCTGGGTGGGAGTGGCGGATATATTTCAGTGTTCCTGATCAATTAAGCTTGCTCCATTCTCCTGTCTGGCTCCTGTGTTTGGATTTATCCCCGGTGTTTCTGTCTCTAACTTGCTGTGAGTTTCTGTTTGTCCCTGGTTTTCTGTACTCTGGTTCTCCTCTGATTGTGGACCGCTCCTCTTGGAAGTACTGGGGGTCGTTCCTTTCGGGTGCATGGGGATGGCTTGATAGGCAGTCTGGTAAGGCAGCCCTGGGGCCTTTCATTAGGCCCCCGGTTGCCATGACACCTGCACAGCTCCCCCTATCTCACCACGGGGGGGGCCGTGCGGATGTTCTGGGGATTTAAATGCCGCTGTCAGAATTGACAGCGGCATTTAAATGGTTAATAGCCGCGATCGGCCGATTGCGGCTATTGCCCGCGGGTGTCAGGTGTTATAAACAGCCGACACCCGCACTGTATGAAGAGAGGTTGCCACGCAACCTCTCTTCATACATACCCCGCCGCTCCATGGCATACCGGTACGTCATAGAGCGGGAAGGGGTTAATATAATGTCTTAGCCGACTATTCCATTAAACTGCAATTGGTTGATGGCGACTCACCACAATTCGCCTCGTCCGAGTAGTCACCGCAGTCGTCCATGCCATCACACTTCCAAACTAGCCCGATGCAGACTCCGTTTTGGCACGAAAAACTCTGAGAGTCGCAGTTCTGTTTAAATTCTGGATCTCGAGCTAGGAGAAAACATCAAAGGAGGAAAAAAGTTACTTTACTGCATATGCTGTAAATCCTCAGACTTCTCACAGCTGAGGACTTGCTACAATTGTGTCTAGTCTAGACAATCCTCTGTGAAGCAAAGGGCCTGGACTCCAGACTGAAAGATTTAACTTGCACTGATACAATGTAACAAACTATCAGGAAAGGAGAAAGATTTGTGGTGCTGCTGCGTTCAGCTCACAGGGGATTGTCTAGACTGATACACTAGAACAGACCTCATACTAATATATATATAACTAGGAAGCACAATACTCACAACAGCCGGCATATGCAGGATCCTCATCGGAGCCATCGTGGCACTGCACAACTCCATCACACACCATGATGTGGAACAAGCACTGCAGCCGATTCTTACATACAAAATCCATGTAGCGAGTACACAGGGGCTCTGTGGGGAAGAGGTCACACGTGTAAATGTACGTTTACCCCATATTCCTTCATGATGGAAAAAAATGACATATACAAAATAGAAATATCAAAGTTTTATTGGAGGGCTTACTGCCGGAACCAATCAATGGGTTTGTTTCGTCCTGTTAAGCGTCCATGATTTTCACGGCTGCATAATAGGACTAAAACACGGCCATCTGCTTAAGCCCTGAGGGCTTAATTCAGAAGTGCGTATATTGGCCGGGTTTTCACGCCCGGCCCGATATACGCTGCCCTTCTCTGGAGGCGGGACGGGACAGGAGCAGTGCACTGAGCACCCACCCCCTCGCCACTATTTGCCCTTACCATTGCAAACAGGCTGAGGATGATGGCATATGTCCTATTTTCTCACGCGCTTATATTTTGCGTGGAAAAAAACGTTAGTCTGAATGAAGCCATTGAAATCCAATGCTTCGTTTGGGTTTTTTTTTTTTACACGGTCATGTGAATAAGCCCTTCCTGGGCAGGAGAGATCTGTCAATCAGCAGCAGGCTGGAGCAGGGCAGGGGAGCAGTCAATATATGAATATTAATGAGCTGCATCAGACTCCTCTGCTGGGCGCTGCAAACTTTCAAATGTAAATTTTTCAAAACTGCTGAACAAAACTAATGACAGAAGAGTGAAATTAGTGTACCTGTCACTATACTGGAGTGAATGAACAGGTTAATGGGTTTACTTACTTCCTGCCCATGATACAAAACTCAAACCTAAGAGCCCATGGGTGTTGGGGGGAGGGGTAATTCTTTGTGCCATATAGGGCTTTTTTTTTGCAGTTTTCCAATGCAACTGGGTCATTCATAGGAACCATCAGGGGAAAACGTCTGCTAAGATCCAGCACCTGCTGTAAGCCCTGCCGGGGGTGATCATCAGGTTAAGGCTGGATTCAGACGAACGTATATCGGCTGGGTTTTCACGCCCAGCCGATATACGTCGTCTCTTTCTGCAGGGGGGGAGGCTGGAAGAGCCAGGAGCAGGCACTGAGCTCCTGCCCCCTCTTCGCCCTTCTGCACTATTTGCAATGAGGAGAGGCTAATTCTCGTAATTTAGCCCCCGCCCGTCCCGCCTCCTTTCATTGCAAATAGTGCAGAGGGGAGGAGAGGAGAGGAGGCAGAGAGGCGGCAGGAGCTCAGTTCCTGCTCCTGGCTCTTCCATCCTCCCCCCCCTGCAGATGAGGACACCGTATATTGGCTTAGCGTGAAACCGAGCCGATATACGGTCGTCTGAATCCACCCTAACACTGGTTTAGACAGAGCGATTATCGCTGAAAAAAAATCTTTTGAGCGATAATCATTGTTTTCTTTTTACAGCGCAAGGTAATCGCTCAAACGCTGAGCGATCCCCTTGCACTCAGAGCGAAGGATGCAGCTGTTCCCCGCTCGGAGCGCCTGGCAGCCAAGCACTCCGAGCGGGATATGGAGAACACAGCTAGACAGCTGTTTTTCATACCCAGCCTGTCATCAGGGAGCCGGATACAGCTGAAACATTAGTATCAGCTGTATCCAGCTGTGAATCCCTGATAAGGCTCATCTTCGTCTTTCAGCACGCTGCAATGAGCAACGGCTTAACGAAAACTGCACAATGTCAGTGCAGGTACACACAACGATTATCACTCAAGAAATGGCTTTGCGCGAAAATCGCTGTGTCTAGAAAGAAGCTGTGACATTTGGCACTGCCTCTGTATACTACATGTTGCTGAATGAGCACTTTGTAGACTTTAGAAGGCAAAAATGGCTAGATTGCAGGGGATGGAGATTTAAAGCAGAGACACCAAAACACTGCAGACTTGGGAATTCTGCCGCCCACCATCAAAGACAGTAAATTGTCATTAAGGGGTTAAGACACAAGGCTCACCGCAGGTCTGTTCGTCTTCACCTTCTGAGCAATCCTTCACACCATTACAATGTTTCCCGGATGGGATGCAGGTGCCGTTTCTGCACTGGAATCCATTGCACTTCTTTTCTGGAATGCAGGAGATCAGCGTAGTCATGAATGTACAAGTAACTGACAGTATCAGATTGTGGCGCCTGCACTCGGATTCTTACCGCATATGGTGTGGTCTTCATCTGAGCTGTCTTGGCAGTCGGAGTCGCCGTCACACACCCATCTTTGGGGGATGCAGTGGTTATCGTGACACTGGAAACTTGGGGGTTCACAGGTGTGTGATATGGCTACAGGTAAGAGAGCGGAGGATATCAGGATGTCTGCAGACTCTGCTGACACGTTTTTTGACTAAGGGCCCCCTTAACACAGAACAATTATCGTTCAAAAAACCATGCGAACTTGAACGATAATTGCTCAGTGTAAACACGGCCAACGAGTAAACGAGAAGGTGTTCGCTTCTCGTTCGTCGTTCATTTTATGCAGGCATGAAAATAATTATTCGCTCGCTTGCTGATTGTTCCGTGTAAGCAGTGATCATTCTGTTTTCCTGGTACATTAACCCATCGTCAGATGGAGCAGGTCTTTGTCCTAAACAATACCTCAACAATCCATATGGGCCCTTGAAATGTCTGATATATGTTATGAAGGCAGACTTTGTTTTATTAGCGCAATTTCAACGACAGCCGTGCCTGCAGTTACAAGCAGCGGCCACTACACAGAGGTCGGTGCGGAGGCTTCCGCCTCGAACCCTGTTATTGCGGCGCTGACAGCATGCGCCCCCTCAGCTGATTGGTCAGGGTCCCGAGCGACAGACCATGGCAGATCAACTATTGAAGACTTATCCTGATAGTATAAATGGTGCAAACAGCTTTTTATTATATTTTTTATTTTTATAAAGAAGCTGTTTGCGTCATTTATACTGCCACACTTTATATCAGATATCTCCATGACTTTTGGAGCTGATGGTTCACAACTCCCTGGATGGCTGTGCATTTATTGGTAATCTTAGAAATTCCCCCCAATATCTGGGACTAGGGGGGAGTGCTGCTGGATATTATACGTTATCCTGATGATAGGCCATCAAGAGTATTTCCCTGGAAAGCCCATTGAACATACTCTTCACTACGTGAGCACAGATCACTGATAAATGTGCATCTCCATACAGGAAGGTGTTGAAATCAAGTCACTCAAAGACAGTCAAATTTTGTAAAAGTCCTTCATTTATTGTCAGTGCTGCCGTCAAAATGTATTTTATCGGTCTCTCAGAAAACACAGAACCCCCGTTCTGTTAATTGGGGGTCCCAGCAGTCGCATCTCCACCGATCAACTATTTATCCCCCTATCCTGTGAATAGGGGATAACGTAATGTCACCATAATGTCCCTTTAAGGCTAATGAGTTATGTGCTGACTACATTCAAAGTGTAACTGTGCTTCCTAAAAACTTTTGACATTTCATAGGGACATGTCAGAAGTTTTGATTGCTGAGGGTCCTGCTGATAAGACCCCCACTGATCACTGGAATGAGCCAGCTGAAGTGCTCATCCAAGCTTTGTCACTGCTTACTAGCTGAAGATGAGCCCATAGACTTTCTATTGATCACATCTTCAGCGAGCGAGCAGTGGCAGCACTCGGATGAGCGCTTCAGCTGTCATGGTTGAGATGAGAAAATTTAGCCCTCTGTTTCCGACCAACTGTCGGAAAACAGCCGAGAACGTCAGCACAGCGCTGTCGGAAACCAGCCGAGCACTTCAGCACAGCGCTGTCGGAAAACAGCCGAGAACGTCAGCACAGCGCTGTCGGAAACCAGCCGAGCACTTCAGCACAGCGCTGTCGGAAACCAGCCGAGCACGTCAGCACAGCGCTGTCGGAAACCAGCCGAGCACGTCAGCACAGCGCTGTCGGAAAACAGCCGAGCACGTCAGCACAGCGCTGTCGGAAAACAGCCGAGCACGTCAGCACAGCGCTGTCGGAAAACAGCCGAGCACGTCAGCACAGCGCTGTCGGAAAACAGCCGAGCACGTCAGCACAGCGCTGTCGGAAAACAGCCGAGCACGTCAGCACAGCGCTGTCGGAAAACAGCCGAGCACGTCAGCACAGCGCTGTCAGAAACCAGCCGAGCACTTCAGCACAGCGCTGTCGGAAACCAGCCGAGCACTTCAGCACAGCGCTGTCGGAAACCAGCCGAGCACTTCAGCACAGCGCTGTCGGAAACCAGCCGAGCACGTCAGCACAGCGCTGTCGGAAACCAGCCGAGCACGTCAGCACAGCGCTGTCGGAAACCAGCCGAGCACGTCAGCACAGCGCTGTCGGAAACCAGCCGAGCACGTCAGCACAGCGCTGTCGGAAACCAGCCGAGCACTTCAGCACAGCGCTGTCGGAAACCAGCCGAGCACTTCAGCACAGCGCTGTCGGAAACCAGCCGAGCACTTCAGCACAGCGCTGTCGGAAACCAGCCGAGCACGTCAGCACAGCGCTGTCGGAAACCAGCCGAGCACTTCAGCACAGCGCTGTCGGAAACCAGCCGAGCACTTCAGCACAGCGCTGTCGGAAACCAGCCGAGCACTGCAGCACAGCGATGTCGGAAAACAGCCGAGCACTTCAGCACAGCGCTGTCGGAAAACAGCCAAGCACTTCAGCACAGCGCTGTCGGAAAACAGTCGAGCACTTCAGCACAGCGCTGTCGGAAAACAGCCAAGCACTTCAGCACAGCGCTGTCGGAAAACAGCCGAGCACTTCAGCACAGCGCTGTCGGAAAACAGCCGAGCACTTCAGCACAGCGCTGTCGGAAAACAGCCGAGCACTTCAGCACAGCGCTGTCGGAAAACAGCCGAGCACTTCAGCACAGCGCTGTCGGAAAACAGCCGAGCACTTCAGCACAGCGCTGTCGGAACCAGCCGAGCACTTCAGCACAGTGCTGTTGGAACCAACCGAGCACTTCAGCACAGCGCTATCGGAACCAACCGAGCACTTCAGCACAGCGCTGTCGGAAAACAGCCGAGCACTTCAGCACAGCGCTGTCGGAACCAACCGAGCACTTCAGCACAGCGCTGTCGGAACCAGCCGAGCACTTCAGCACAGTGCTGTTGGAACCAACCGAGCACTTCAGCACAGCGCTGTCGGAACCAGCCGAGCACTTCAGCACAGTGCTGTCGGAACCAGCCGAGCACTTCAGCACAGTGCTGTTGGAACCAGCCGAGCACTTCAGCACAGTGCTGTTGGAACCAACCGAGCACTTCAGCACAGCGCTATCGGAACCAACCGAGCACTTCAGCACAGTGCTGTCGGAACTGGGAGCTTACTGTTTTATTATAGAATTCAATGTATAACAAGTCTGCAGTAAGCTCCCCCTAGTGGTGGCTGCAAGCAGACAGAATATGATTATGTAACTTTATGTCTACGCAGAGCGTTTTGAGTTCCATATCAGAAGCTAGCTCCAACTCATACAAAGATACAAGATGAAATAAGTCAGTACAGCATGTTGGATCTCAAAATGACCTGGTGGTAAAAAGTGGAGATTTACTTCAGGATCAGAGCAGACGGATATGTAATGAAAAAATCCAATCCTCCAATAGATGGAGAGACTAGTGCTCGGATCTGGGATCTACCTGTACAGTTGGCCTCGTCAGACCAGTCCTTGCAGTCATTGTCGCCATCACAGACCCACGACTGTCGAATACACATCCCGGAGCTGCAGTTAAACTCGTCTTCTTTACACTGATGGGCCTCTGAGAAGAGAGAGGTTATAAGACAATGCGCAGATGGCAACATAATTCCGAAGGACATCTTACTGTAACACTATGGCGTATGTTTACACTTCAGATTTGGCACAGATTCATGTCACATATGAAAACAATGCGCATCCTGTTCATGCGAATGGGGTTTCTGCAACCCTGTTTACAGAAGACGGAAATTTACTAAGTGGATTTCAGGTGCCGCCATAGGAAAAAATCTGCCATGAAAACAAGTAATAAACGCTACTTATTTTGGGTGGAAATGCTGAAGAGGAGTCCAATTGAATAAATGGGGCCAATACTCATGTTGATCTGCTTGCAAATCTGCAGCACTCCTCCGAAGCAGAGCCCCCGATTTCTACTGTGAATTCTCTAGCATTGTTGGATGAACACTGCGTTTAGGCCCCTTTACACACAACTAGAGATGAGCGAGCGTACTTGCTAAGGGGAAGTACTCGAGCGAGTATTGCCTTTTGCGAGTACCTGCCCGCTCGTCTCAAAAGATTTGGGTGCCGTGGGGGTGAGTTGTGGGAGGGGGAGAGGGAGATCTCCCCTGTTCCTCCCTGCTCTCCCCGCCGGCACCCAAATCTTTTGAGACGAGCGGGCAGGTACTCGCAAAAGGCACTACTCGCTCGAGTATTTGCCCTTAGCGAGTACGCTCGCTCATCTCTAAACACAATGATTATCGCTTATAACAGCTGAGCGCTCCGAGAAGAGAACAGCTGTATGCAGAAGATTGCAGTCCTACTTGTCTTCTGTATACTGCGTGATCTTCAGTTACACACTAATAAGCTGTTAAGTAGCTAATTAGCTACTTAACAGCTTATGCAAGGTGACTGCTCAAAAGTGTCACTCAAACTGCCGTTTGAGCGATCATCTTGCTGTGTAAATGCACACAACGACTATCGCCAAAAAGATGTCTTTTGAGTGAGAATCCTTGTGTCTAAATGGGCCTTTACTTTAGCCAATGAGAGGATTTCAGACGGTTGTCTGTATGTTTAAATGTTCAGCATTTTATGCTAGAAAGGTAATTCATTTACTCTCAGTCGTTCAAATAATAATCATTGCGTGTAAAAGGGCCTTTAGAACAGCACAAATAGCACAAGTCTCTCTCATAGATAAGAAAATTGGAGACAATTGTATCAAGCCCTCTGCTGTGAGAAAAATTAGGTCAGATGTAGTTTTGCATTCACTGACAACAAGTAAAGATTTTGGAAATTGTAAGTCATGGAAACAGAGTATAATAGAAAATAGTTGAAATTTCATTAGATATTTAACCCCTTCCCACTCTCGGGCGTATGTTTACGTCCTGGCAGCAGGGTACTTCCCCCAACAGGGCGTAAACGTACGTCCTGGTGATAGCGCGAGATCATAAGCGATCTCACACTATCTGGCAGCGGGAGCCGGCTGTCAGTGATAGCCAGCCTCCTGCTGCAACCGCGGGGGTGCATCGGAGATGCGACCCCCGCTGTTAACCCCTTCCCTGCCGCATAGAACGCGGCATGGGAAGGGTTCACAGAGGCAGTGCGCTCCCTTTGTGACGTCATCAGGCTCTCGCGATATAATCCTTTATTCCCAGTGCCTGTGATCGCTGTAACAAGCAATAATGCATTGCAAGAGAGAAGTCCTGCAATGCTTTATCATAGCGATCATCGGTGCAATGGTGAAAGTCCCCTACAGGGACACAAATAGTAAAAAAAAAAAAAGATAATAATGTATAAAAAACAAAAAACCTTTTTAGGTGCTTTTTCTCATATTAGCATAAAAAAATTTAAAAAAAAAAATAAAATCCCACATATTTGGTATCGTCGTGTCCGCAACGGCTGGTACAATAAGTTGCACATGCTTTTTATCCTGCACGGCAAAAAACGCTAAAAAAAACTGAGACAAAATGCTAATTTTTAGCATTTTGACTCCCAAATAACGCAATAAAAGTGATCAAAAAAGCCGTATGTTCCCCAAAATGGTACCAATAAAAACTACAGCTTGTCTCACAAAAAATAAGCCCTCATAGAGCTCCGTACATGGAAAAAAAAGTTACCGTATATACCGGCGTATAAGACGACTTTTGAACCCCCAAAAATCTGCTCTGAAGTCGGGGGTCGTCTTATACGCCGGTAATACAAAAAAAAGAAAGTGTCAAAAAAAATCATTACTCACCTCCCCCGGCGTTCTGCGGCGCTGCTGCAGGCTGTCGCTCCCTCCTGGTCCCCGGCAGAGCATTGCTTTCTGAATGCGGGGCTTGAAATCCCCGCCTCCAGAAAGCTAAACACACGCCGTCAGCCAATCACAGCCATTCAATGACATCAGCCATTCAATGACATCATTGAATGCTGTGATTGGCTGAAGGCGCACGTGTGTTAGATAATCACAGCGATTCAATGATGTCATTGAATGGCTGTGATTGGCTGAAGGCACGTGTGTTTTAGCCAATCACAGCTTTCAATGATGTCATTGAATGGCTGTGATTGGCTGACGGCGTGTGTTAGCTAATCACAGTATTAGCTTTCTGGAGGCGGGGATTTCAAGCCCCGCGTCCAGAAAGCAATGCTCTGCCGGGGACCAGGAGGGAGCGACAGCCTGCAGCAGCGCCGCAGAACGCCGGGGGAGGTGAGTAATGATTTTTTTTTTTTTGCTCCGCTGTATTCCCGGCGTATAAGGTGACAGTTGGGGGGGTCGTCTTATACGCCCCGTCGCCTTATACGCCGGAATATACGGTATTGGACTTTGGATGCAGCGATTTAGAAAAAAAAAATTCCCCAAAAAGAGGGGGTTTTATTGTAGAAAAGTGAAAAAAAACTAAAAAAATATATAAGAATTTTGGTATCATTGTAACCGTACCGACCTGCAGAAAAAATGGATTGCATCATTTACGCTGCAAAATAAACGGCGTAAAAAAAATCTGTTATTATAAAAAAAAATAATAAAAGTTTTACAATATAGTCTTATGTACCTAAAAATGGCACCATTGAAAACCACAGTTCGCCACGCAAAACACAAGCCCTTATACGGCCGCGTCGACGGAAAAGTTAAAAAGTTATGGCTTTTGAAAAATGGAGATGAAAATCCGTCAAAAATCGTTGCGTCCTTAAAGGGGTTGTCCCGCGAAAGCAAGTGGGGGTATACACTTCTGTATGGCCATATTAATGCACTTTGTAATGTACATTGTGCATTAATTATGAGCCATACAGAAGTTATTCACTTACCTGTTCCGTTGCTAGCGTCCTCGTCTCCATGGTGCCGTCTAATTTTCAGCGTCTAATCGCCAGATTAGACGCGCTTGCGCAGTCCGGTCTTCTTCTTTTCTGAATGGGGCCGCTCGTGCCGGAGAGCGGCTCCGTGTAGCTCCGCCCCGTCACGTGCCGATTACAGCCAATCAGGAGGCTGGAATCGGCAATGGACCGCACAGAAGCCCTGCGGTCCACCGAGGGAGAAGATCCCGGCGGCCATCTTCAGCAGGTAAGTAAGAAGTCACCGGAGCGCGGGGATTCAGGTAAGCACTGTGCGGTTTTCTTGTTTAACCAGTGCATCGGGTTTGTCTCGCGCCGAACGGGGGGGCTGTTGAAAAAAAAAAAAACCCGTTTCGGCGCGGGACAACCCCTCTAAGCCTGGAATAGGCCGTGTCATTAAGGGGTTAAAGGGGCACTAACTTTTCAGAAAACTTATGCTTATCTACTAGCTAATGTTAATCTCACCATTTTTGTTATGTGCGTGCATTAAAAGAGGATTGCTTACTCACCGTAAAATCTCTTTCTCGCTCGTGTCACTGGGGGACACAGCCAAGACCGTGGCAGTAGCTACATCGCATGGTCTTTGCTGTGTCTCCCAATAACACGAGCGAGAAAAATGTTGTTGCTTTACCGCTGTAAAGCATGTTTAACCCCTTAGTGACCTGGCTTTTTTGCTTTTTTCCATTTTTGTTTTTTCCTACTCCCTTTTAAAAAATCGTAGCTCCTTTATTTATCCATCGAAGTCGCTGTATGAGGGCTTGCTTTTTGCGGGACGAGTTGTATTTTTCAATGGCACTATTTATTGTACCATATAATGTACTGAAAAACTTTTTAAAAATGCTTTGCGGAGAGAAATGGGAAAAAAAACCGACATTCCACCATCTTTCGGTGCGTCCTGTTTCTACAGAACACAAACTGCAACAAAAACGAGCTGATACTTTTATTCTATGGGTCAGTACGATTACTACGATACCAAACTTATATAGTATTGTTTTTGCTGTAGTACTTGTATTTTTTTTTTTAAGATATTAAATTTTTTTCAATTATTTTCTGCGGTCATTTTGTGCGTGCAATAACTTTTTTATTTTTCTGTCGACGTAGTTGAGCAAGGGCTCATTTTTTGCGGGATGTCCTGTATTTTCCGACAGTATCAATTTGGAATACATACGACTTTTTGATTGCTTTTTATTGCGTTTTTTCTGGGAGACAGGGTAGCTAAAAAAATGCATTTCTGGCGGTCTTTATTTTTTTTTTCGGACGACGTTCACCTTGCAGAAAAAATAATGCACTACTTTGATAGATCGGACTTTTACGGACGCGGCGATATCAAATACATATTTTTATTTTATGATTTAGATTTTTTAATAATAGATATGGCAAAAGGGGGGTGATTTAAACTTTTATAACTTTTTTTTTTTACAATTTAAAAAACTTTATTGATCTTTTTTTTTACTTTACTTTGAAGTCCCCCTGGGGGACTTTAACATGCGATGCTTTGATCACTCCTGCAGTATGACGTAATGCTATAGCATTACGTCATACTGCTTTTTTACAGGCAGTCTTTCAAGCCACCTTGTGTGAATGGCTTGATAGGCAGTCTGCTAAGGCAGCCCTGGGGCCATTCATTAGGCCCCCGGCTGCCATGACACCTGCACGGCTCCCCCGATCTCACCGCGGGGCGGCCGTGCGGGACCCCCAAACGCTGTTTGGGGGATTTAAATGCCGCTGTCAGAATTGACAGCGGCATTTAAAGGGTTAATAGCCCCGAACGGCCGAGCGTGGCTATTGCCTGCGGGTGTCAGCTGTAATAAACAGCTGACGCCCGCGCTGTATGGAGGGAGATAGCGGCGCTACCTCCCTCCATACGCGTCCTGCAGCTGCAGGACGTAAAAACACTATGGCCCGGTCGTTAAGGGGTTAAGTGTCTGCCACTAGAGGTCTCCCTTTGAACTGCTTTGCAATCACTGTCTGTCGTTAGGTACAAAGCTTTCTTAGGATGCTCTTACAATCTTAAGATTCCAACGAGAATCTGAAGACTATTGTTCAGTGTAAATGCATTCGCCGACTAACACCGAACGAATTTGCGCGATAATCGTCGCATCTAAATGCCATCGCCCACTATTTGTCTGCAATTTGCTGGTCGTTCACTTTCAACCAGCATGAAAATCCTCATTGGCTCGCTGACTTCTCACGCTCCATGCTTTATATAGAATGTGAAGCGCCGAACGAGAAGCCAGTGGTGGTCTGTATGTCTAACCACTTCCCGCTGCAGGGTGTACATTTATGTCCTGCAGCGTTAGGGTATATACATTAAACACCGCGGGCGACGGCTGTTCCTTACAGCTGACACCCGGCGGCAACAGCTCTGATCAGCCACGCTACTGATCAAAGCTGTTACCCCTTTTCTGACAGCGGCATTTAAATACCCCCCACCCCCTATGAGATCGCAGGGAGCTGTGCGGTGGTCATGGCAGCCGTGGGCCTTATGAAAGTCCCCAGGGCTGTCCTGGCAGGATGCCTATCAAGCCATCCCCATGGCGTGGCTTGATAGACTGCCTGCCCGATCGCAGTGTGATGTAATGCTATGGCATTACATCATACTGCAGGTCCCCTAAAAAGAGGAAAAAAGTGAAAACAAGATCAATAAAGTTTTACTAATTAAAAAAAAAGTAATAAAAGTTTAAATCACCCCTCTTTTTTCCATATTTATAATAAAAGAATCTAAATCATAATACAAAAATACTTATTTGGTATGGCTGCGTCCGTAATAGTCTGATCTATCAAAATAGAAGACTCACACAGACACTGGCTGCAGCTAACAGTAAGTAACTAGTAATTATTAGGAAATTATAATACCAGCTTTGGTACATGCACGTCACACAAACAGCTGTGGTACATGGGCGTGTGACAGACACACACAGCTCTGCTACGTGGCATGCGCCTGACAGAAACAGCTCTGCTATATAGCATGCGTGGCACAGAAACAGCTCTGCTACACGACATGCACGTCACAGACACAGCCTTGGTACATGACATGTGCCTGACATACACAGCTCTGCTACATGGCATGTGCGTTACAGGAACAGCTCTATACGGGTAGAAATAAAAACTATCCCGCGTTGTAGAAGAAACTAATCTTTTTCTTATTTAATAAAACAACGCGTTTTGACACTTATTTTGGCTTTATCAAGTTTATACAGACAAGACTATGTATCCATCCTTATATAGTGTGGATAATCTCATTGTGGGACGCTCAATCTATTCACCAGTGGCATGTTTTTTCTGGGGAGGTGATTTGTTAATCACCTGTCAATCTACGGAGCTCTCCTGGAATGCTATGCGTTCTATAGTTTTTTTTTCAAATAACTTTATTGTTCTGTTTTCTGTTGTTTTGTCCACTTATTTTTATTGCTAAGATTAATCGTTTATTATAATCTAAGCCTAAATTTTAGAAATTTTATTAATTCATAAAAAATCTATTTATTCAATAAAATGCAATTTGTTCATTATAAAATTATTAGTATATTCTATAGAATTCTTCTGTATATAATGATTTAATGATAGTGTATATATATATATATATATGTGTGTGTGTGTATTTGTTTTTTTATCTGTATTTGTTTTTAGTTTGTTATTTTCTTTAAAATTTCTCCAGCACTTCATTTAAACCACCTGGCATTAAAGGGGTTGTCCCGCGGCGAAATGCAATTTTTTTTTTTAAACCTACCCCCGCATTCTGCCCCGTTAAAATCAATACCGTTCGTAATTGAAAAAAAAAAAAAAATCGCTTACTTCGTTCCCAGTTTGCGCAGCATCTTCTTTTCTTCTTTTAAAGATGGCCGCCGGTCCTTTCCCAGGGATGCACTGCGGTTTTCTCCCATGGTGCACCGCGGGTCTTCTCCCATGGTGCACCATGGGCTCTGTGCGTTCCATTGCCGATTCCAGCCTCCTGATTTGCTGGAATCGGCACACGTGACGGGGCAGAGCTACGCGATGACGCGTAGAAGGGGGTGGAGCCAGAACGCCGCTCCTGCCCGGACCGACCAGAAGGGAGAAGACCCTTCTGCGCAAGCGCGTCTAAAAACGCCAGAAGACACCGAAATTAGACGGAGCCATGGAGACGAGGACGCTAGCAACGGAGCAGGTAAGTGAATAACTTCTGTATGGCTCATATTTAATGCACGATGTACATTACAAAGTGCATTAATATGGCCATACAGAAGTGTATAACCCCACTTGCTGCCGCGAGACAACCCCTTTAAGGTGTTTAAGCGATAGATCCAGAATATCTCTTTTCGTCTTAATTTCATTATTGAATTTTGTTTTATAGTTTCAAGGGGAATTAATTTCAATTTTTTACAGTCTTTATGTTTTTCATTAAAATGTTTTGATATACTATGTTTTTTGTACCCTCTTTTTATGTTGTACTGATGCTGATTAATTCTGATATTTACACTATTAGTTGTTCTCCCAACGTATCTTAAGCCGCAGAGGCATGCTAATAAATAAGTAACATTCTTACTTCTACATGTGATCTTTTCTTTTATTTGTATTTTTTCCTCACCTTTTTGTACAAAAGTTTGTTTATGGCTCGTGTGTGAATAACATTTGCATTTAGTACTGTTACATCTCTAAACTCTCGTTATTTCATCTTTGTTCCCTTTTACTAAATTATTTTTTTCTTTTTTATTTAAAGGGGTTGTCCCGCGGCAGCAAGTGGGTCTATACACTTCTGTATGGCCATATTAATGCACTTTGTAATGTACATTGTGCATTAATTATGAGCCATACAGAAGTTATAAGAAGTTTTTCACTTACCTGCTCCGTTGCTAGCGTCCTCGTTTCCATGGAGCCGACTAATTTTCGCCGTCTAATGGCCAAATTAGCCGCGCTTGCGCAGTCCCGGTCTTCTTCTTTTTTCAATGGGGCTGCTCGTGCTGGATGCCGGCTCCGTGTAGCTCCGCCCCGTCACGTGCCGATTCCAGCCAATCAGGAGGCTGGAATCGGCAATGGACCGCACAGAAGCCCTGCGGTCCACCGAGTGAGAAGATCCCCGCGGCCATCTTCATCAGGTAAGTAAGAAGTCACCGGAGCGCGGGGATTCAGGTAAGCGCTCTCCGGTGTTCATTTTTAACCCCTGCATCGGGGTTGTCTCGCGGCGAACGGGGGGGGGGGGGGGGTTGGAAAAAAAAAAAAAACGTTTCGGCGCGGGACAACCCCTTTAATGGATTTGATGGGGCCAAACAATTGCCAATCATTCTATTTTTTTCTATAAATAATTTTGGGAGTTTTTTCTAATATTTTGCCAAGATAGGGATCATTTTTTTAGAATTATCCAGTTTTTTGTATTATCCTTTTTATGTTGTGATCTGTGCTAAATTTAGTTAAAAATGTGTTATTACTGTAAGTATTTAACTTCATTTCAGTTTTTTTGGTTAATTTTTTGCTGTTTAGTGCTTTTTGGTATGCATCTTTTAGCAACTGCTTTGGATAATTTTTATTTTCAAAACGAGAAATTATATTGTTAGCCTGGTCTTCAAAAATTGCCTGACATACACAGACTGCTACATGGCATGTGCGGCACAGGAACAGCTCTGCTACATGACATGTGCGGAACAGACACAGCTTTGGTACATGACATGCGCACCGTACAAACAGCTCTGCTACATTATATACGTGTATGACAGACACAACTGTGCCACAGTACATGCGCATGTTACAAATTCAGCTCTGCTACATGACATGTGCGTCACTGACACAGCTTTAGTACATGACATGGGCCTGACAGACATCACATGCACACGGTACAAACACAGCTCTGCTACATTATATGCACGTGACAGACACAGCTGTGCCACAGTATATACACATGTTGCAAACCTAGATCTGCTACATGACATGCGCGTCACAAACTTAGCTCTGGTACATGACATGCATCTATGCTGACTATACACATTACACGCACCGAACATTAGACAAACAGCCACTTGCAGCTCTACTACATTTATGCTGACTGCACACATGACACAGCTCCTAGATACAGTGGTGAGCCCTTGGTCATGTGATCCCTAACTCCACCCACACATGTGATCACATGACGGTGACATCATAACAGGTCCTGGCAGTTTCTGTTGGCTTATCCAGTATATAGAACTACCACACTTCAGAATGGCTCCTCTCACAGCAGTGACATCACTACAGGTCCTTCAGCCTACTGGATCTCTGTGGTGGTGGTAGGTCAGTGTGTTCTGTTAGGACCGCTGAGTTGTGTCTGACATAATAACAGCTTAGTTGTATACTCAGTGTGTTAGGACCTGCAATGACGTCACCAGGGGCAGGGCTATAACGCTGCCAGGAAACTGAGCTATCAGATTCACTCACATACATACAGACAAGTGGTCGTTAGTAGTTTGTTTGTTGTGTTTTAACTACTGAAATTACATCTACACTGCTCAGTGTTGCAATTGTATCCTCCGTGATGAAAATATATCTGTGTGTGTTACAGACAGTTAGGGAGCAGAATCTGCAGTTTTCTCTGCGCAGTCTATAGAGGGCAGCATAATGCCTAGACTCCTCCCACAAATTCCTGGAACTTAAAATTACAGAAACCGCCTGCAACTGGTGATAAATATAGGATACAAGTCAAATAATGACCACAAATAGTGTTATTCCCCATGTAAACACTCAACAGCTTATTCTGAAAAGTTAAGTATGTTTTCATTTTGCTGTTAAGAAGTATTTAAAAAAATTTCAAAAACATTAAGGGAAAGGTGTGCAGAGTCGGTAGGGCTATGGGTGGACTTTGCAAGATCTGGTAGCTGACTATCGCAGTTCCCTATGCCTAATGAGGGCATTGGATACAATATGGGGGATGATATAACAAGTGGGAACATTAAGAGGAGGACAGTGCTGGACAGACAGGCCCGACATGTCCGAACGTCATAGTGGCACTCACCACAATGCTTCTCATCACTGTTATCTCCACAGTCGTCTTCCTGGTCACATTTATAGGACAGGGGGATGCAGGTTCCGGACTCCTGACACCGGAACAGAGTATCGGGGGCACACTCTGTGGTGGCTGAGGGGACAACACAAAGAATCGGCCACACAGTAGTACACAGGAACCCGAGACACATGAGAATGATATACAGTGTCGTCATCATCTACACTGCAGCCTGGCCTGTACAGTGCGATGCAAAATACAATCTACTGCTCCCTGTTATCAGCCATTTCAAGCAGGGGAGAGACTGTAGGACAGGTGGATACAATTGGATGCTCCTTGCTATTAGGTATATCAGGCTGCATTTACATGCTCTACAGCTATTGCTCCCTGTTACCAGTCCCTTCAGGCTGAGGAAAGGCTATGGCTGTGTTCCCATGAATTTCGGCCGCAATTAAAAAAGCATCAAAAACTGCATGCGGTTTCTAAGAAAGAAATATGGATTTTAACAATACATGCGGTGTATATTTCCGTTAGCAGCCATTTAAGACCGGCTGTAAGGTGGGGTTCACACGGGGCAGATTTGCCGCAGAATTAGTAGCAGCAAAGTGGCCCGGATTTTGAAAATCTCGCCCACAAGCTGCAGAAATAACACGCACAAAACCGTGCGGAAACTGACATGGAATTCCATCCCGCAGCAGGTCAATGTTATCGCCGGCTCTGGTGCGGGTTGGAGGCTTCTCGTGGCTGTTCTGCAGTGGAATGCCCGCTGCCGAAATTCCGCTTGCAAACCCCCCCCCCGTGTGAAGCCAGCCTCAGGGTTCCTTTAGACTAACCAATTATCATTTGAACGAGCGGGTGATGTCGCGGCTAGCTGCTTCGCTCTCACGCAGCCGGTTTACGCAGGCAGATACATCGCTGGCTCGTTCAAACGAGAATCGCTCAGTCTTTCCCATTCGCTGTACAAGGAAGATGTTGTAGGAGAGGACTGAACGGGCGCTGTTAAAACCGACATTGCCAGTGCGGATAGGCCGCGGGTACCCGCATCATCGCCTAGCAACGGCGTGGGAAAAACATTGATTTAAAAAAAAAGAAAAACTGTACTGCGCATGACCGACGGCAAGAAATCAGGTACACGGGGTCGCCGGCCACGGTCAGAGACGGATTCTGCTGCGGGCTCCCGCTTACGGAATCCGACCCGGTCATGTGCAGCTGGCCTTGGGCTAGTGGGTACAATTGGGTGCTCCCTGCTAGCAGTTATTTCAGGCTATTCACATGCCCTACAGTCAGCTTCTCCTTGATCTATTGCTCTGTGTTATCAGCCAGTTCAGGCTGAGGAGACGCTGAAGGCAGGTCAAATGAATACAATCTATCGATCCCTGTTATCAGCCGTTTCAGGAAGCATACACACACATCCTACGGTCAGCCTCTACATCTATTACTTCCTGGTATCAGCCATTTCAGACTGGGGAGAGACTGACTGTAGGACGGATGAATATCATCTATTGCTCCCTGGTATCAGTCAATTTAGGATGGAAGAGCCTGAATGTAGATAGATCAAATACAATCTATTGATCTCTGTTATCAGCCATTTCAGGAAGCATACACACATGTCCTATGGTCAGCCTCTCCTCAATTTATTTTTCCCGTTATCAACCATTTCAGACTGGAGAGAGACTGACTGTAGGACGAATGAATACCATCTATTACTCCCTGGTATCAGCCATTCCAGACTGGGAAGAGACTGACTGTAGGACGAATGAATACCATCTATTACTCCCTGGTATCAGCCATTCCAGACTGGGAAGAGACTGACTGCAGGACAGATTAATACCATATATTACTCCCTGGTATCAGCCATTTCAAACTGGGGAGAGACTGACTGTAGGACGGATGAATACCATCTATTACTCCCTGGTATCAGCCATTTCACAGTGGGGAGAGACTGACTGTAGGACGGATGAATACTATCTATTACTCGCTGGTATCAGTCATTTCAGGATAGAAGAGCCTGACTGTAGAAGAGGTGAATGCATTCTACTAGAGGGCAGATGAGATGTGGCAGCGATGTCCGACTCACGGCAGTCTCTCTCGTCGCTCATGTCCCCGCAGTCATTGTCGTTGTCACACTGCCAGATGCTGTTGATGCAGTGCCCGTTGGAGCAGCGGTACTGACTCGGCAGACACGAATTCTCTGCATTTTACAAAGAAACAAAGAAAAAAGACGTCATCCCTGCAAGAATGCACAGAAACCACCAAAATGATACAGCCCTGTATAAACGGATCCTGACGGACGCACGCTCTACTACGGCACAGATATCATCAGCGGCTCCGCCATTGTCTGCTGGACTCTGAAATAGTCTCAGCAGAGGATGAAGCTGCTGTTGCACCCCTCTCCAATGCTTTACACTGCAGCTCTGCTTGTTAGGATTGGTTGTTTATAAGCACAAGCTCAGAAAAAAAAAGTATAGCCAATTATTATTTCACAAGTGATTTTAATCACCAGTGAGATTTTACGATCAGGAATCTGATGTGCAAAGACTGGAGGGAGGAGCCTACAAAAAGAGGGAGGAGCCTGGAGATCTGATTTTACACAAACCATCATCACAGTTTGCTATAAAGTGTGATCAATCTACTGTATATGGAGTACAGTATCTATACAGTATACAGTATATCTATACAGTATACAGTATATCTACTCCAAGTACTGCCGCTAGTGCAGATTCTTCTCAAATTGAAGAGTGTCTCGATCGGCTCATCCGAAGGAATCAGCGGATCATCATTTCCAGAGAACTGAAGCCTATACTCCGCCCCCTACGCCGCTCCCTGGTTATATTTTGCCGATTTGCATGGATGAGCTGATCGAGATGCTTTCCATTTCACGGTGGAATGTGGTTCGTCTTTCATGACGGTTGAGTCGCGCCGTCCACCGCCTCACTGCGCTAACATCTACGGTTTGGTCTCCGTAAACATTCAGGAAGCGTCAACGAATGTCAATGGGTGCAATTATTTCTGCATGGTGGAACTCAGCTACATCTTTAGCTTTCTACCCATTCTGTCAGACTGCCCCCTGCTGCCATCTGTCACGCGGCAACATTTACCAGATATTGGCGAGAACGTTCAAACTCTACTGACATCCAACTCCGAGGTCATGTGCCAAGATAATCGGACAGGAGGCATTAGTTTCGAAGTGACCCTCATGTTCTAACTTTGCAAATCTCTGGACAAGACCGGTCTCACGCAACCGGATTTTTAAATTGTGGATCCTGCGATTGTATGATTCGCAGTTCAATCAAATACATTGGATTACACCCTTCCACTCACATCAGCGGGTAGGAATTGCGTAATCCACACGTGGAAAATAAAACGCCGCTAGTTGTGTTTTACAGAGGAATCCACAACCATAGAGCTCATTGTGCTATATGGTCGCGGATATACCCGCCGCTCATACGCGAGTACATTGCATATAAGCTGCGGTTCCCGCGTCATCGCTAAGCGACGATGCAGGAAATGCATACAAAGAAAAAGCTGTACTGCCCATGACCGCCTGCGGGAGCACACGGTCATACACAATACAGTTCCACGCCATACGCAGGGTCACCGGCCAGACTCCGAGCCAGAATCCGCTGCAGCCCTCCGCATACGGAATACGACCCGCTCGTGTGAGCCTGACCCCCAGCACTCACCTTGTTTGACACAGATCTTGTTCTTCAGCTGGTAGCCATGTGGACATTCACACTGAGTCTCTCCAGAGGACGACGTCTCCTCCTTCACTCCCTCAGGACACTGACAGACTCTGCTGTTGTTGACCTTGGGCAGACATAAGAGACGGCAAGGGTTTGCAGTGCAAGCATTCGCTCCTGTGGGAAGACAGACAGATCTCAGTGGTCACTAATGGGGGGAAGATATTTCACCACCTCTTGTATTCTACCACCTGTATCACGGATTGCTCAGACACTGAATAAAGAGGGAATGATGAGAGATTTCAGCTCTGAAGGCTGCAAAATAGTGAGCACAGCTCTGGATTATAATACAGAATGTAGTTAGGATCAGTACAGGATAAGTAATTTATGTACACAGTGACTCCACCAGTAGAATAGTGAGTGCAGCTCTGGGGTATAATACAGGATGTAACTCAGGATCAGTACAGGATAAGTAATGTATGTACACAGTGACACCACCAGCAGAATAGCGAGTGCAGCTCTGGAGTATAATACAGATGTAACTCAGGATCAGTACAGGATAAGTAATGTATGTACACAGTGACTCCGCCAGCAGAATAGTGAGTGCAGCTCTGGAGTAATAATGCAGGATGTATCTCAGGATCAGTACTGTATGTACACAGTGATCCCCACCAGCAGAATAGTGAGTGCAGCTCTGTAGTATAATACAAGATGTAACTCAGAATCAGTACAGGTTAAGTAATGTACTTTCACCGTGGCTCAACTATCCTATTAATCCAAAAATCGTCTCACCGAATAGGATTTAAAAAATAACTTTTATTAAAGATACAATAAAAAGACTATCTAGTCGGGGACACACTAGAAATAATAGGTTTAAAAAAAGATTGAACGTTTCAAAAGATCCTTTGGGAACCCTTTATATTTGTGAAAAAATATATATATCCTTTCGAAGAAATTGATGTTAAATTTTTTTTTCCACCCTTAATGTGCTTCTTCAAATTGGATACTTATTTTATTTGAAGATTGCACAGAAAAGTATATGTATTTATATCAGGGGTTCCCACTTAGTGTATACTCATATGCATCACGTTATTTGATGACATATCATAGAAACGCTGGTGTATACTGTATAGTGTTGCGTTTCCAGAGAGTGTTTAGAGTTTGAATTAAATTCAGGACGCTAAATGAATGTGATTCTTCAGTAGAAAATGCGTCACAGAAGTAGTCCAATATCTCCTAATAAAGTTTATAGCACAAGTCTCATACCGGTCATCCCCATAACGTATTTGATTCTTTTATACAGGATGGGTGATGCCCTTATACTTGTTCCCCCTATATCGGACTATATCCACTCTCACTCTAAACACTTTACAGTTTGCACTTGAATGGTGTTGACCATTCTTTCAAGCTCGTGGCTGTATGGGAATGTTTATCTTAGGATCCTCATCAAATCCTTCTTTTGTAAATATAGGACATATTACTATATTAGACAGTGGGTAAGTAGATAGTATCAGCTGTTAAACACCATCAATCAGTGGAGCACTTAGTAGTTGAATTCATTCCACTACAACTCCTAGACACCACAATATGCATATGTATTTTCTGCACATTAGAGTCTGCAATCCTTTATTCATGCATTTGGGTCTGGAGTTGTGTGGACTAGTTATGTGTTCAACACCACCTATAGTAGTTACCCATACAGTCTCCCCTTGTGCTGATACTTAAGATTCAAGCTCACAGAGGAAAACTGATTTGTTAACTAAGTCCTGTCTCACTCAGCACAGTATCAGTACAGGTTAAGTAATGTATGTACACAGAGACTCCACCAGTAGAAAAGTGAGCGCAGCTCTGAAGCATAATACAGGATATAACTCTGGATCAGTGCAGGATAACATAAGTATTATTATTTGGACCTTAAATCGGTTTTTCAGGACTGCAGCACTGATGACTTATCCTCAGGATAGGTCAGCAATAGTTGATTGGAAATGTCCACCCCTTGGGATCGCCGCCGATCAGCTGACTGAAGAGGCTGCAATGCTAGGGTGACATCGCTAGCATGTGTAGTCATGTTCATCCGTCAAATGGCCTGAGAGCCGCTCAGGCCCATTCAACTAAGCTGCAATACTAGGCACAGCTGCTATATAATGTATGGATGGTGCTGTGCCTGGTATGGACTGCAGTTACAGTGGTGCTCACTTGTCACTTCAATCAGTTGATCAGTGGGGATTCTGAACGATGGACCCTGGCCAATCAACTATTGATGACCTATCCCTTTAAATTTATAGACTCAGGAGCCAAAAGGTGCCCAAAGATTTTTTTTTGCCTGCATGGTGTTTATAGGTAGACATAAGCAGCATGAACAGAGGTTTTTGTTTATTTCACATTACCTGTCCATTTCCCCTTATAAAAAATCTTCATGTCCATCACTCCAGACAGGCCATTAATCAGAACTTCTGTCTGAGCTCCGTTGTACTTGGAGGCCCTGAAGATACTGAGCTGGGACCAGTCATCCCAGTATATTTGATTCTGTCAGTGGTAATATAAGGAGCGTTAGGGCTTCACAGGGTCTAAGCAGTCACATGGTAAAAGGAAGACCCCATTCATTCGCTTACCTTGAACACGGCTAATGCATATGGATGGGGCAGACTGTCCAAGACTACCTGCCTCTGCTGGCCGTTGAAGTCGATCTTCTCTATCCTATCCATGAAGGCTTCAGTCCAGTAGATCCAATTCTCATCCACAGAGATGCCATTGGGCCACTTAATGCCATCGGAGACCAGGTGTATCACTCCTGATCCATCCATCTCACTCTTGTAGATCCCATGCCGCTCGTCTCCCCAGTCTGTCCAGAACATGAGCCTGAGAACAGCGCACAAGGGTCGTTGTGAATAAGGTCCATACGGGAACATATATGGCTGTACTAATGCTGTCTTAAAGCTGCTCACATGGCTCCTCCCCCTTATCAAGGCTCCTCCCTCGTTCTATTTGCTGCAGTTTAATCTCACTGCAGATTTAATTACTTGCAGTTCATAAGTCATCAATCTGAACAAGCAGGTGCTAATGAGACACAAAGCGGATTTAGGCAGTGCAAGGGACATTTGAGTCACTGATCATAGACGTGCCTTTATGGAGCAATGCTGTAGTGTAAAGCATGGGAGATGGATGCAACAGCAGCTTGAGCCTCTGATGAGACCTCAGCTTCCAATTTAAATCTGGAGTCCGTCTAACTTCCATTATGGTGTCTTGCATATTCCTGGACAGAACTTTGCTGGAGGCCCACGAACGGTGCCTCCATTGCAGATGTGAACAGAGCAGATGTTTCTATGGGGGCCCTTTCTTTGACCTTTTTGGTATAATAATTAAGTCCTCATTCACACAGGTGAGTGTGATTCGATCAGTAAAAAACTGACTGATTTCACTGCAAGTGCGTTATAGATTAGATTTTATAAGGAAGATGGAACAATACGTCTGCAGCGCCACCTATTGGATGGCAGCATTCCTGCAAATGAATGTACGACTCTTTGACAAGTCTGTAAAACAATGATTGGCAATAGGAAACCAAGTAAGAAATCCATACACAGACAACTGTTTCGGGGCGTTTACCCCTCATCAGTGTGCAGTAGGTTTCTGGCTTGGCTAGTGAGAGGCCTGTAACGTGGGTCAAGAGGAGTGTGCATGGCCTAATAAGTCTCCTCACTCACCTCTTAGGGGTCTTCTCACACCACTTCTACGTGCTCTCCTTGGGGAGAGACTATGACCCACTCACCCCCTAGGTATCTCTGCACACTTTTTTGGATGCTCTCCTCATCAGATTTTGTCACGTTTTTAATGTGTGAGTGTCGTTTGCGTGTAATCCCTTTTTCATGGGTGTAAAGAAAAAACAAGTTGGCCCTGTTGATGTCATTAGGTCATAACTAGAGATGAGCGAGCATACTCACTAAGGACAATTACTTGAGCGAGCATTGTCCTTAGCGAGTACCTGCCCTCTCGGAAGAAAAAATTCAGCTGCTGGCGCGGGTGAGAGGTGATTTGCAGCAGTGAGCAGGGGGGAGTGGGGGGGGGGGAAGGGAGAGAGAGATCTCCCCTCCGTTTCTCCCCACTCTCCCCCGCCGCCGGCAGCCGAACCTTTTCTTCCGAGCAGTCAGGTACCCGCTAAGGGCAATTCTCGATCGAGTAATTGCCCTTAGCGAGTATGCTCGCTCATCTCTAGTCATAACCCATTGAAGTTGGTGCAACAAAAAAAAACTGCATACACCAATGCAGTGTGATGTTTTTTTCATGCCCCCACTGACTTTAATGGGAGCTAATGTGTAACAACACACTGAAATAGGACATGAAATAAAATCAGATGCGTGAATGACTGCATCCCCATCAATGGGTCCCATTCTGTGCCAACTCAGATGTTAAACGTGTGTGGATACGGCCTGATTGCGCATTGTTTGGCCTCCGGACAGTTGGAGCTGACTCAGTCTCATCATCTATCACATACTGAAGTGGAAGCAAACGGTTCCGTCACTCTGGGATCCCACGAATGTTAAACATTATAATCATCTCATCAGGATGTGGGATTATAAGTAAATATACACGGAGTCTGCTCGCCACGGACCGCGGCCGCCACCAACAGCGCTCCTCTCCAAGCAAAGCCACATACTCTACGCTGGTGAACAGGAAATCCCTATTATTTCTTTAAATCCTCACTCACAACAGTTAATTATCGTTATTTAACCCCTTAAGAGTGCGGCCCTTTTTTTCCCCCATCTTTGTTTTTTCCTCCCCACTGTCCAAAAATCATAACTCCTTTATTTATCCATCAATGTCGCTTGTCTTTTGCGGGAAGAGTTGCGTTTTTCAATGGTACTATTTAATACAACATATAATGTACTGGAAAACTTTTAAAACTTTCTAAAGTGGAATGAAATTCGGCCATCTCTGCGGTGTGTGTGTGGGGGGGGGGGGGGTCTTGTTTTTATGACATACATATTGCAGCAAAGATGCCATGATAACTTTATTCTATAAATTACAGCCATACCAAATGTATATTGTTGTCTTTAAGTTGGACTTCTCTTAAAGAATAAAATATATTTTGAAAAGCATTTAAACATTTTCGGCCACCAACTTCTGACAGCCGTAATGTTTTTAGATCTCTCATCGAATCATAGAGTTGGAAGGAACCTCCAGGGTCATCTGGTCCAACCCCCTGCTCGGTGCAGGATCACTAAATCATCCCAGACAGATGTCTGTCCAGCTTTTGTTTGAAGACTTCCATTGAAGGAGAACTCACCACCTCCTGTGGTAACCTGTTCCACTCATTGATTACCCTCACTGTCTAATATCTAATCTGTATCTCCTCCCTTTCAGTTTCATCCCGCTGCTTCTAGTCTTTCCTTGTACAGATGAGAATAGGGCTGATCCCTCTGCACTGTGACAGCCCTTCAGATATTTGTAGACTGCTATTAAGTCTCCTCTCAGCCTTCTTTGCAAGCTAAACATTCCCAGATCCTTTAACCGTTCCTCCCAGGACATGATTTGCAGACTGCTCACCATCTTGGTAACTCTTCTCTGAACTTGCTCCAGTTTGTCCATGTCTTAGGGCTTATTCCGACGTGCGTATATCGGCCGGGTTTTCGATGGGGACGGAGCTAAGTTCCGCCCCATCCCAATGCAAATAGTGGCGAGGGGTGGAGAGTGGGCGGGAGCTCAGTGCATTTCCCCAGACCCGGACTGCTTCCTCCCCCTGCAGAGAGAGACAGCATATATCGGCCGGGCGTGAAAACCCGGCCGATATACGCACGTCGGAATAAGCCCTTAGTCCGTATTCCAGGTGAGGTTTGACTAAGGAAGTATTTTCCGTCGAAATAGTTATGTGAGGGCACATTTTTTTGCATCCTATAGCTTCTAATGGTTCCATTTTTAAGTACATATGACTTTTAATTGCTTTTTATTACATTTTTTCTTAGAGACAGGGTGATGATAAATAATGTGTTACTTTTATAGGTCAGACTTTTATGGATGCAGTGATACTAAATATGTCTATAGTTTTTTTTGTTTGTTTAGATTTTATTATAAACATTGCAAAAGGAGAAACTTTTAATACCTTTTATTTTTTCTAATAATTAATAAAACTTTTTTAATCTCATTTTTACATTTCTTTTTTAGTCCCCTTAGGGGACTTGAACTTGCAACTGTTTGATCACTCCTGTAGTATAATGTAATCTCATTGCAGGGGCTGTTCGGCACCCCGCAAAACCAATCTGGGCATTTAAAAGTGATTGTAGCTGTTGCCAGTGGGTGTCAGATGTGGAGCAGGTTCGACTCTCAATCCCATCCATACAAACCCTGAATGCACAGGATGTAACTGTAGGTTCTGTGTCATTATAGGGACCAAACTCCTTGCAGGGCCCGGGTTAGCTCCTGACATAATCTGTTCCCCTCCATTTGAGGAAACTTAGATCCGAGCTGGGGTTATACTGCTGGAAGGTACAAGGCCTGCGATCAGAGTCTACGCTGCATTTCTTAAAAGCTCAGCATGGGGTCAGTTAATGGGGATATGGAGTGTGCCCCCTGATGTACACATACCCCACGTTAAGAAGCTGTGGTCTACTCTAGAGGACTTGGCATGAATACTAAAATCATATAGTACCCCACTGATTTATTGTCCCGTATTGAGAAATTTCTTCTGATTGCTTCATCTACAACTCTACTCACCCTTCCTTAGGCACTAAAGCAAGAGCTCGGGGACGTTCCAGGACGGTGGAGTTAAGAATAGTCAGCCGCAAGTCTCCATCAGGGTTGGCAACCTGGCAAACAGAAATGTAGTTGATGGATGTAAGCTAACAAGCCTGAATAGCTCCATATGGAGACTGAATACAGTGTTTATACAGTGGTCAGATAGCACACAGGCAGCCTGCGGGATATCACCACATTGCAGATAGGATTATTACAGTAATTAAATACTGACAGTCAATCACAGAATAAACAATTAAATCCAGTGACTGGCAAGTGATGGCTTCTCTGTTTGAAGTCATTCACTTTCACTATATTATCAATCTGGCCCAGATCACCATTACAACTTCTTCCAGCTACAAGTCGTCTCTGCAGAGTTTGCTGCTCTTCGGCTTTGTACTTGTCCAGCACATTTACACTATCTTCAGAGATTCCTAACCTGCTGCTGCGCCAATGTATCTGCTGTGATACTAAAGACCCCTAGGTACTCAAAATGCAATATAAGAGAGCGCTTCATAGTAAACAGAGCCATACACATAGTGCCCCTAAGGTACCCCACAGTAAACAGCACTACGCAGAGAGTGCCCCATAATAAATAGTGCCATAGAGCAGAGAGTGTATCATATAAAAGTGTACCATATAATGTTTCCTTAAGTGCCATGCATAAAGTTGTGCCATGAATGGCAGCCTACACAATTCAGACACAAGAACCAGAAGCCTAAGGCCGCCTGCAGACGGCCAGGTTGAATTCTCACACCGGGACCCGACTCGAGCCCCTGCAGAGACTAGCGCGGCACTCACCTGCTCCCACGGCTCCGGCTCTGTGATGTGCCAACTGCCGCCCAGCCGGCGCATGCGCAGAGTGAAGCCAGCGGCCGGGGAGTGAGGATTGCGTTTTCTAACACAATCCCATGGCAGCTTCCACAGGCGGAAATTCTGCGGTAAGTCCCGCCGCAGAATTTCCGTCCGCGTGCAGGGAGCCTAAATCAATCCAGACCCCAGACCACACTGCTGCATATTTGCTACTCTTCACTCTCGAAGCCCCTTCAGCTCAGGGCAATGGTGTCCCCTCCAGTGCTCAAGAGGATATGGGAGGTGCAGTGTAAGTACAGCAGGCATACCAGGGAAATAAAAAGGTCAAAACAGGCCAGTGTCTCGGTGGGAAAAGGCATACACAGGAAACAGCAGCTCTGTTGGGGGAGGGTGAAATAAAGAAAATGGCAGAGCGCTATGGAGAAAGAGCGGGTCATGAAGTTGTAGGGGTGCAGATACTGAGCCAGGCAAATTTCAGCTCTGAAGCCTGCAGAATCGTGAATGCAACTCTGAAGCAACAACACAGGATGTAATTCACCATCAGTACAGGATAAGTAATGTATGTATAAAGTTACTACCCCTTTAAACAGCGCACAAACAGCTGCCCAATTTGCCATAGTGCCAGAACTGTATTTCCTGCAAATTCACACACAATACATACCAACTCATACCTCAATTTTTTTTATTCCAGCATCGACCCAATACAGCAATTGGCTCAGGGGGTCAAAAGCCAAGGACTCCACAGTCTCCAGGCCACTTCTGACAAGGACCTCTTGCCCAGAGCTGCCATTCAGACAGAGTCGCTGCAACAAAGAGAAAACATAGTAACTTCCTGCACATTATAATGGGCCATCCTGGGATAGAGCACACGGTGACACCGGGCAGTGAAAAGCCATTACCTGTATAATGTCCAACGTCACGTCGGCCCAATATAAACAGTTACTTTCATAGTCAAAGTCCAAGGCCACGGCCCCCCGCAGACCCTTTAGCGGCAGCTCTTCACTGACTCCAGAGGATAGGTCATGCCGGTAAATGGCGTTTCTCATGGCGTATAAGATAAACTCATTCTCCTCTTTATGAAGGACAGAGAGGATACAGGTAAGAAGCTTATCGCATGAGATCATGTATAGCACAGACGTAGCAAAGGCCACACTGTAGTAAAATACTACAGGTTCTCCCAAATACAAGGGCTTGTAAAGGATCCAGGCTGGATTCACACGAACGTATAACGGCTCGGTTTTCACGCCGTGCCGATATACGTCGTCCTCATCTGCAGGGGGGAGGATGGAAGAGCCAGGAGCAGGAACTGAGATCCCGCCCCCTCTCTGCCTCCTCTCCACCCCTCTGCACTATTTGCAATGAAAGGAGGGGGGACGGGGGCAGGGCTAAGTGCTGAGAATTAGCCCTGCCCCCGTCCCGCCTCTCCCCATTGCAAATAGTGCAGAGGGACGGAGAGGAGGCAGAGAGGGGGTGGGAGCTCAGTTCCTGCTCCTGGCTCTTCTATCCTCCCCCCCCCCCTGCCTGCAGATGAGGACGACGTATATCGGCTCGGCGTGAAAACCGAGCCGATATACATTCGTGTGAATCCAGCCTTAGGGTATACTTACACGGGCAAGTTCCAATCGCAATCTTACAAGCACAATATCAGTCCCAAATTTTCGGACCGATATTGCGCTCGCCCGTCTGAATGCACCCATATAATTACTTGGAGATAACGAGTTGCGTGCAGATATTAATCATGCAGTAAACATTAAACCAGACTACACCCCGTAATATCAATAGATAGCCATAGCATCGGGCCTCAATCAACACATATGGGCCCATCTCAAGAAAATAGCTGATTGGGTTTTCTTTTTTTCCCATCTGATTTCTACCGCCCCCCCCTTCCCCCGACAGCTCGTCTACTGACAACAGTCTACTCTAGATAGATGTTAACATGCAAACAATTAGTGCAAAATAAAGAATATGACTTTATTTTCGTCTATTACCTTTTTTATGCTATACAAATAAAGCTTAAAGCGACCCTCTGGCTTCAGGACAAAATTCTGTTCTGGGTTGGGGGAGTATTACCTGCACTTGTTCTTCTCCGCCATCCGTCCGATCCACCAGTTCTGACCCCGATTTTGGACGTCCAACTTGGCTGCTGCAATTTTCTATCTAGCTAATGCACACTGCACTGCTCTCTGATTGGCCAGTGCTGATCACATGAGCAGCTCTGGCCAATTAAAGAACAGGTGTAGTGTATGGGTAATTTAATACTACCAATTCACTATGGGGATTAGGTAGTCTGAAGATTGCATTGGTCACCTTGAAGGGCCAAAAAAGGGTCCTGAAACCAGTAGTTAGGGGGGACAGCAGAGACAAACAAGTTTAGGTAATATACCAGGCACCTCTCAGAATTTTGTCCCAAAACTGGAAAAACACTTTAAAGGGGTTTTCTGGGCCTTAAAAAATTTCTATTGGCTTAAAATGGTATAAAATAAAGAATAATTGTATACTCACTCGCTGCACTGGCTCCCTGTCAGTACTGGAATCCTGGATGCTTAGAACACAGAAAAATCCAGAGTGCGGTCATGTGCCATACATTGTGCACATGACTGCTTAGCCAATCACAGGCTTCAGCTGTGATTCTTCAGTGGCTGCTGAAGCCTGTGATTGGCTGATGTGCGCAATGCATGGCATGTGACCACCCGCCAACTTCTTCAGAGCTCTAAGCGGCGGGGAACAGAGCTCTAGCGCTCAACAGGGAGGTGCTGCAGCAGGGGAGTACACATTTTTTTTGTATTGTCTACATTTTTTAAGTCCCAGAAACCCCTTTTAATTGTTGCATAATGTAAAGTTCTGCAGCTTTTTAATATATTACATCTCTATGCATTTTATGCCATTTGCTGTCAGCGAATGTATCCCTTCATGTGTACATCCAGAGGCTGAAAACCTGTACAGACTGGATATTTCTTACAGCTGAGGGTTTGTTACAATTGTATCCAGTCTAGCCAATCCTTTATAAGCTAATGTAAACACATCAGCAGCACAAATCTCTCTCTGTCCTTATAGGTTGTTACAATGTATCGGTGCAGCTCAAATGTACCAGTCTGGTCCATCTCACAGAAGACGGTCCAGACTGGATACAATTGTACTAAAGACTCAGCTGTGAAAGAATTAGGTCTGGATGTAAACAAGAATGCTTCCAGTCACTGACAGCAATCATAGATCTTACAAGAAATATGGAAAACCGGCAGGATTCAGCAAAGATGGATGTTAGTTACCTCCTACGGGACAGGGGACGTCTTCTCCGTCCAGACGCGTCTCTACGTCTCCTCCAGAACATGTATCTCCAGAAATCCTGCGGTAACTAAACCGAGGACCTAACTGTTAAGACGTGCGGCAATGATGTCATATCTCTGATATCAAGTGCAAAATCCAAGCACACAAAACACAAGAATCTCTCCCTATATGTAACTCTATACAGTAACACCTATAGATGCATTGCATACAAGTATGGACAGTGTCATTAGTCGCTAAATAGCCCTACAGACAATCCAATGAGCTGTATTTCTGGGCATTCAGTTTCCAGGCAGCACAAAGACCGCAGGGCAAGGAGGATTACCTAGGCTGGATACAATTGCACAAACTGTCAAGGTTGTAGGTCTTCAATGCAGAAAAGGAGAAGAACCAGGCAGCATTAATTAAAAATCCTGTTCTTTATTGGAATAGCATGAGGAAGCAAGCAGCCACGTATTGACCCTGTGCTCGGGTTGTAGGTCTGTATGGGTAGACTGAACAGTCCTTTTAATCTCTTAGCAATTGATTATACACCTAAAGGCCCATTTACACGCAGTGATTATCATTCAAAATTCGCTCAAAAGCCATCGTTTGAGCGATAATCGTTGTGTGTAAATGCTCCCATCTTTAACTCTTCAGCTGAACTATGATTTTTAGGTAAGCATAAAATCCATCATTCAGATGGAGAGAAGTAACACAGAAGTTGCATGCTGTGTTTGCTGTCCAGGGTGCTGTGTTCTCCACGAGGGCGCTGACTACATTGTATTCAGCTAGCACCCCCGTGGCAGAACAAAGGAGCTGGATGCAGACAGACCACCTGCTGTTCTCTGCAGAGAGTTCCTAAGGCTCATTTACATGCAAATGAAGGTGATAATCTGCTAATGAACATTAGTGTCCATTAGATGTTTATGCAAAACAATTGCTCACAACCTATCCTTTGAACGTTTATCTTTGCGTGTAAATGGGCCTTGCAGGGGTGTCCAATACAATCCTGGAGTGCTTGTGCTACTCTGTAATGACAGCCAAGTTTTTGCTCTAACAGTCAGGATTGGTGAAACTGTCAGTTCCAGATGTTTAAGCCTTTGATTGTTCTGGTCGTGAGTGACCACAGAATGATCAAAGGGGACTCCACCTGCGATCTGGCAACCCAATGGCACGATCAGTCTACGATTCTATGATTAGGGATTGCGGGAAACCACTGAAGTCTGCTCCGAGAACCTAGGAAAAGCTCCATTGTGACTGTAAACGAAGCCTACTGTACCCTCAGTGCAGCTTGTGTCACAGTGCGTTGGATCATCTGGCGACATACATTTATACAAGCCTTTCATGGGATGATGCTGAAACGGCTGCCTTTGATAGTCAATGATGACATTCTTTTGTTACCCGATGTTCCGGATGACAAGGGAAGCCCTAGGTCTAAGTAAAGGCCAATTTACACGGAGCGATGATCGCTCAAACGACAGTTTGATTGACAGCTTTGAGTGATCATTTTGTATAAACTATTAAGTAACTACTCAGCTACTTAATAGCTTATTAGTGTGCAAATGAAGCCTTTAGGGTGAAGTCACACGAATGTATATCGGCTCGGTTTTCACGCCGAGCCGATATACGTTGTCCTCGTGTGCAGTGGGGGGAGGATGGAAGAGCCAGGAGAAGGAACTGAGCTCCCGCCCCCCTCTCTGCCTCCTCTCCGCCCCTCTGCACTATTTGCAATGGGGAGAGGTGGGACGGGGGCGGGGCTAAATTATGAGATTAGCCCCGTCCCACCTCTCCCCATTGCAAATAGTGCAGAGGGGCGTAGAGTTCCTGCTCCTGGCTCTTCCAGCGCCCCCCCCCCCCCCCTGCACACGAGTACAACGTATATCGGCTCAGCGTGAAAACCGAGCCAATATACATTCGTGTGACTTCACCCTTAGCTGAATGCAGTTAATAGCCGGAGGGCTCTTGTCTGCTTTTAGCTCCTTTGTTCTTCGACAGGAAACAATGCTATCAACACTACCCGCGGAGAACTTCTGATAAGACCGCACAACGATTTTTAGGTTGGCCTGAATTTAACGATCAACCAGCAGTGCATGAAAAGTGCACGATGGGCGCGTGTTTAGACGCAACTATGATCGCTTAAACGATCGTTTTTTAGCGATTTTTGAGCGATCATTGCTCCATGTAAATGGGCCTTAAATAAGATAGCCTATCCTCAGGATAGGTCATCAATAGCAGATTGTCTGGGGTCCATCTGATCAGCTGGTGCGCTCATGCACTGAGCAAATTTCTGCAGGAAGCAGACAGCTTAGTTTCCACTGCAGTCAGGCTTGGTGTTACAGCCAAAGTTCCCATTCACTTTAATGACTACTGTGCCTGTGATACCTAGAATGGCCTTTGCAGTCGGAACAGAGCTGATTGGTTATTACACAAATTAGCTCAGCAGATGAGCACCCCACTTCAGTGAACAGCTAATCAGAGGAGATCCTGAGTGTCAGAACTATCTTGGGGCCCTCTGGTTTAAAAATGGATAGGGCCCCAACAGGCATGGTCATTAAGATGTTAAATTTCTGTGAACCAGCATTGTCACCACATGTTCTGTAATGAAGGTCGTCAGGCTAGAAGCAGCCGAATATCACAAAACATGCTGAAATCCACTGGCGCGCTCACCCTTTGGTCCTTTTGTAGGTAGTTCCCACTTGACAAGGAGATGGGATCAGGTAAAGCTTGCCTGCAAATTCTGGGTCAGGAACACAAACTTCAGATCTCAGATCTTGGCTCAGTTTAAAGCCATAATCACTGGAGAGATAAAGAAACATCCGGTTAAATGAGACGTCGCCATCTTTTATTACTTCACATTTCAGCATCTGCAGTAGAGGGATACATCTAGAGGAACATAGAACTCCACCGGACCCCCTGCTGACTGTCTCCACTATCCACCAAATTAATTCCCCCAACATCAGTCTGCAATGATAAATTACGGTGTGACCATTCCTTACCACTCAAAGTCTTGTCTGGTGCACGAACAGTTTGATGTTGTAATTGGCCGGTCAAAATCCTCCCCGTTGAAGCACGTGGCATGCGGGGTCCGCCTCTTGAAAACGGTTTTGCTTCCCAGCAAACATTCGTTGCCACGTTCATCAGAAGGAGACCAGAGCTTATAGTCGTTTTCAGTGCATGGAACTCCTGTACAACGAATGGAGGAGGTAAACGGATATACGGTAAAATTCCAATAATCTGGCATTGCTGTGGTGTTGGATTATAAAATACACCTAAAATACACCATTCTAAGGGCTTATTCAGACGACCGTATATCGGCTGGGTTTTCACGCCGGCCGATATACGGCGTCTCTCTCTGCAGGGGGAGGAGGCTGAAAGAGCCGGGAGCAGTGCTCTGAGCTCCCGCCCCCTCTATGCTTCCTCTCCACCCCCCTGCACTAATTCCCAAAACGTAGCCCCACCCCTGTTCCGCATCCTCTCATTGCAAATAGTGCAGAGGGGCGGAGAGGGTGCGGGAGCTCAGTGCACTGCTCCCGCCCCCTCTCTGCCTCCTCTCCACCCTCTCTCCGCCCCTCTGCACTATTTGCAATGAGTGGAGGCGGGATGGGGCAGGGCTAAGTAACAGGATTTAGCTCCGCCCTATCCTGCCTCCTCTCATTGCAAATAGTGCAGAGGGGCGGAGAGGGGGCGGGAGCTCAGTGGACTGCTCCCGGCTCTTCCAGCCTCCTCCCTCTGCAGAGAGAGACGCCGTATATCGGCTGGGCGTGAAAACCCAGCCGATATACGGTCGTCTGAATGCACCCTAAATCAGGAGATGTGCCGCATTCCGACATGTATGCACTTGCATGTAATTGGAAGCTCCTGAAGCCCATGAGAAGCCTCACAGGCTTCTCATCAGGCGTGGCAATCACCATGTCCCCTATAATATCTGTATCTCTTGTCAGTTTCCTGCACCCCATGGAATGCGCATGCCAACCCCACCTCCTAAAGGGCCAGCTTTCCAGTCCACAACCAATCCAGAGAGGTCCTGAGCTATTTAGGGTTACTCTGCCCATCAGCCTGAGCAATCAGTCTCCAGACTGTTTGAAGGTACAAGTTTGTTTCTGTCTGATCTTCTCGTATTTGATCTGTGTCTGAACGACCCAGCTTTCCTGACCTCTACAATCCTGACCTTGGCTTGTTACTTGTCTGTTGTCGGCCCTGACTCTGGCTTAATCCATCTTGAGAAAGTATGCTGCCTGCCCTGACTCTGGGTCTGTTCTACATCTATGTCTCTGCCTACACCCTCCAGTACCTGACCATGTACGACATTGTTTCTAGGATAACAGTCTGGGGTTCCCCACAGCAAAGACCTAATCCCAATTGGTGGCATGAAAGTGTGAAAACCGGGGAACCGCAGGTGTTGCCCCTGGACCCAGCCCCAAGCCAAATCAGTTCTGAGGAACAGCGGATTCACATCGGCTGCCATGACACTCGTCCAAGCGGAATTTCTTTTCAGTGAAAGTGATGCTGAAATAAACCCCTTTCTTCCTCTTTAAATTGGTGTAAAAACATAATGCAAAAAATGTGCTGTGGTGCCGCTCTTGTGGTTTTCCATAGAAGCAATTCCAGGAAAATATCTTAGCGCTAAATTGTGGTGGCAACCACAACAATCTGGAAAAAGCACAAAAAAAGATCTGCAGAGAAGGTTTTACTGCATCAGTACAGTTCTGTAATCATGTGTGTAATTACCCTCAAAGTGTAGAAAAAGAGTAGGGAGCGCTGCAAGAGATGTGAACTCCGGATGGTGGAAAGTATCATGCGAGGATCAGAAGTGATATGCTATTTTGTAGTCCCCATCTACAATTTAGAGACCCTTTAATGTCATCCTCTACTTGTCTAGCAGGACACATATATAACATAAAGTTGCTAACAATATTAATATCGGGACCCTTTACACAAAGCACCCAAATCCAATACTCTATGAAAAAAAGTCCATACCGAGGACATCACTGGTGTTGACCTGTAATATAACCCAGCTGTGTCCCTTATAGACATAGGAACCAAAGATGGTGAAGACGGTGCTCTTCTCTCCCGGCTCCGTCAGTAAGCCATAGACGATCAGCGAATTCTCAGAGAAGTTAAATGTTTTCCATGTCTCCCCTTCATTTGTACTGAACCTGCAAAAGGCAAACAGACAATTAAGGAGCCGTTCACATCTGCGTCGGAGGTTCTGTTTCGAAATCTCTGGTGCAGATCCAGCAGAAAATCCCAGCGACATATCACAGCATGCCGGACAGAATGCTGGAAGCCAAACAGACCCCATCATAGTCAATAAAGTCCCTTCGGTGCCATCTGGCTGCGGAATGTGCCGGATCCAAGGGTTCCGGAATTTTCGTTGCTTGGCTCCAAGGACAGAGCCAGATAAAAAAGATCTGCCGAAGCACAAGGCGCCGATGTGAATGGGGCCTAAGGGCTCGTTCACATCTGTGTTCCGCTTTCCGTCATGCAGATTCTGGAGCGGATTTTTCCACACGGAGTCAAATTCTGGTAAGTGTGAAAGAGTTTAGCGCTCCGTCCCATCAGCATTTTGCTTTCCGTTTTTAAAAGAGCCATTGTTTTAGCAAAATAGGACCAAAAAGAAACCACACTTTCAGGTTTTTAATTAATTAAGTGGACAGATCTGTCGAAAAACGTACATTTCTATCAGTTTTTTTCTGTTTAGTTCCATTCACATCCACTTTTAACGGGTCCGTTTTGTATTATTTTGTCTTTCTTGCCTTCTGCACATGCTCATCTAAAAATGGATCCATTAAAAAATGGCAAAAGGACAGAAGGGAACCAAACTGAGTGCAACGGAAGCTCCAAAAGATTCCACTAAAATCAATGGGAAGGAAAACTGAGCAGCAGGAAGGAAAACTAAACCGGGGATGTGAACGAGCCCCGAGGCCTCCTTCACATGAACAGCATTTTAACGCTCCGATAGCTGCTCTAAAAAAATCGTGACTATGGGAGCATAAAATTGCGAGAACGAAGAATAGGCGCGACTTGGTTGCGGCGATTTCTCACGGCTGGCGCCGGTGTCTTGCAGTGCACTGACTCTGTAGCCCCGAAATCCCTCGCTTAGCAAAAGCACTTTAATGACTTGAAATGCCTCACGAGAAGCGACTGTCATTGTTTAGCAGCGCTTGCTGTAAAACTCCCTCCCCATCCCCTTTTCACCCGGCTCGCATAGACTCTCATAGAAGTCTATGGAGCCTCCAGCGTTTTCCCATCAAAAGATAGGACAAACATAACGCGCCTATGTCCTATTTTTTGCGGTGCGTTTTTTTAAGGCGCGTCAAAAAATCGTTCATCTGAAGGAGCCCATAGTAAGCCATTTTTTGATGCCCGTGTGAACGAGCCCTTACAATAAAAGACAGCAAGATATAGAAAACAATGTCAGACACAAATCACAGCTTACTTTAATTGGTTGGTTTCTACTCCTTGTGCAATCGCCACCAACACACCGCCGTGATCTCCCCAAGTGCAAAAATGGGGTCCAAGGAGAGACTGCAAAAAATGCAAAATATTGAGGAAAGTCAGCGATGAAGCCAAGAGATCAAGATGACAGGGGATCAGAAATAACAAAAAGCCACTTACCTCTCTCCACCTCACCCCCGCACTGCTGGACACATACAGGTTAATTTTACTGATTGTATCCTTCCCCACTGAACCTATAAAGACAATTGTAACAGATATGTAATCTGCTTCTTATAACAGGAAGCGGAGCCCTAAGGGTGCATTCAGACGACCGTATATAGGCCGGGTATTCACGCCAGCCGATATACGGCGTCTCTCTCTGCAGAGGGAGGAGGCTGGAAGAGCCAGGAGCAGTGCTCTGAGCTCCCGCCCCCCCCCCTCTGCCTCCTCTCCACCCCTCTGCACTATTTTCAATGAGGAGAGGCGGAACGGGGGCGGAGCGTAGATACGTTGTCTGTGACAATCTGCGGAAAATTAGCAACATAATTAATGGCAGATTTATATACCCCAGAGATTAAACACACTTACCTGTGGCTGCTATTAATCCTGGTGCAGACTCCTTGGAAACAAGGGGCATGACCCGTCCTTGTGCGGTCACCTGACTCAGCCGCTGCGCCAAGTGTAGCTGACACTCTTTTGAGTTCTGCAATAGAAGAAGACCTGTTATATATATGTATCAGCGCAAAGTGAAGGTAACATTGTATCTACTTTCATACAGACCCTGTCATCTGTGACAACTCACCATGCAGCGTGCGGTGTCCCCGTAACCGCTATACCCAAAGTGAAGCTAACATTGTTTCTACTTTCATACTGACCCCGTCATCTGTGACAACTCACCATGCAGCGTGCGGTGTCCCCGTAACCGCTATACCCTGGCGCCAGGAGATACTCCCACGTTCCTCCTTTGTCGAAGGTAATGACAGACGCTACGTTCTCCTTGGACAGCGGCCCTGTCAGGCTATTGGCGATGTACACTCCTCTAATGCCTTTCATGCGGTGGATGTCGGCAAATGGTTCATTCTCAAGATACCTGGAGGAAAATTTAAAGAAACTCGTCATAACCGCAATGTATCACTTGCTGCTAATCTCACAGAGGACGGCCTACACCGATCCATTGTAACGAATTCTTAGCTGTTTTATGGCAGGACTATTTTAGCACAAAGTTTTTACCCTCTGAATACAAAGTCTGTATTCACTGACAGCAAGCAGATCTTGAGAATGACGTGGAATTGAAACATAAAATAAAAGGTTGTTGAATTGTTCATTATAATTAGGATTTATTTACATAAGGGCTTATTCAGATGTCTGTATATCGGCCGGCTTTTCATGCCCGGCCGATATACGGTGTCCCTTACTGAAGAGGGAGGAGGCGGGCCGGGCCGGGAGAAGTGCACTGAGCTCCTGGCCCCTCTCTGCCCCTTGCCACTGTTTACAATGGGAGGGCTAAGTTTCGCCCTGTCCCACCCCCTCCTATTGCAAGTAGTGGTGAAGGGCGCGGAGGGGGCGGAGAGAGGGTGGGAGCTCAGTGCATTGCTCCTAGCTTAGCCCGCCTCGTCCCCCTGCAGAAAGGACACTGTATATCGGCTGGGCGTGAAAACCCAGCCGATATACGAATGTGTGAATAAGCTCTTAGTCTGTCACTGGTTAGCTAAAACGACTTGTTACATTTCACATGATGAAGATTGGTGGTGGTTAAAATAATCTATTCATCAACCTTCAAGCCTCCTTTACACGGGCCACACGATATCATCACCAGAAAGTTGCAGCGATATCGCATCGGTGGTCCGTGCGATTTCGCTGCGTCTTCTCGTGGCAATACTGTGATTTTTGTGGCACTGCAAAGTCGCAACACATAGCACCACATGCGAGGATTTTGGGGGGGCTTGAAATATAAGCCCTGAACTGAAAATAGGCCCTAGCTGCAGAATTTTTTTTTTAAAGATTAGAATACATGACCTAAGAAGCGCAGTTAGCTTCAGCCCGTCTTCTCCCCAGTCCCCAGCACTGGTCTTCAGCATCTCTTCTAGCTGGGGGTTTGGAAAATCCCCGCCTCCAGGAAGCTCTGGCTCTGATTGGCTGAGTGCTTTGACGCTCACCAATCAGAGCCAGCGCTCGATGAGCCAATCACAGCCATTTATTGGCTGTGCTTGATTCATCAAGCGCTGGCTCTGATTGGCTGTGTGGCGGCCCTTAGCCAATCGGAGGCAGTGCTTCCTGGAGACAGGGATTTTTTAATCCCCAGCCAGAAGAGATGCTGAAGACCAGTGCTGGGGACTGGGGAGAAGACGTGGCAGTGCTGATAGCGCTTCTAGGTGATGTATGTGTTTTTTTTATGCAAGTAGGGCTGATTTTAAGGCTTTGACAGTAGGATTTCCTACTGTAAAAGTTGCATGGTACCACACAAAAAACGCATTTTCATGCGATGCAACAGAGAGGAAGGCTCCATAGCGAAATATGGGCTATAAAACATAGCAGGTCGCATGCATATTGCGAAACCCACAAGGCTTTTGAATTGCAATGTCGCATGCTACAAAATATCGCAAATGTGAAGAAACCCATAGGAAAGCATGGGCTTCACATACAAGCCATTTGTAGCATTGTCGCAACGCGAGAAAATCGCGTCATTTCGTCGCCCGTGTGCATGAGGTTTTAGTGAGCGTAATAAGGTGCTAGAAGTTCAGTGTACTATTGCTTGCACTGTGTCTTACTGTTGCACTACATGGACATAAGCGCCCCAATACCTGACAAGCGTCTCCTTCCCGGCTCCTGGATTAAAGTACAAGATGTTCTCCAGGGAGAGAGAGAAGCGAAGACCCTCCACTTCCGATATATAGAGGTTCGTTATGTTGTTGCTGTGCTTGACACATGCAAACACCTGATCCTCGGAGACATCCGTGATGTAATACTCCTGGGGAGGTAAGCACAGGACATCTCTTTAATTATGTAAGCGAATCAAGTCCAGCAAAGCTCTGGCACCACCGATGCTGGATTATGAACTATCCCGACCTATCAGACAGTCTAAGCGTGGCTTCAGATGACTGTGTATCGGCCAGGTTTTCACGCCAGCCGATATACAGCGTCTCTCTCTGCAGGGGGAGGAGGCTGGAAGAGCCAGGAGCAGTGCTCTGAGCTCCCGCCCCCTCTCTGCCTCCTCTCCGCCCCTCTGCACTATTTGCAATGACAGAAGGCAGGGCTAAGTTCTGGGAAATAGCTCTGCCCCATCCTGCCTCCCCTCATTGCAAATAGTGCAGAGGGGCAGAGAGGGGGTGGAGAGTTGGCAGAGAGGGGGCAGGAGCTTAGAGCACTGCTCCCGTCTCTTCCAGCCTCTTCCCCCTGCAGAGAGGGATGCCGTATATCGGCCGGCGTGAATACGCAGCCGATATACGGTCGTCTGAATAAGCCCTAAGAATGTGCAACTAATTGCTTATTATATTATTAATCGGGGGAATGCCCACACAGGTTGCCACGGCTCCACTGCATTGTTCTGCAGTCTTTTATTGAAAAATCAATAAACGTTACCATCTTTTGACCCTTGTAACATTTTTTCATTGATGGGGGCTATGTGGGGGCTTATTTTTTGTTAGGTGACCTGGTACCATAATTACCATTATTCATACCATTTAGGGGTATAAACGACTTTTCGTTCGCTTTTAATTCTATTTTTTCTTGGAAACTGGGAGGACCATAAAGGACAATTCTGACATTTCCCCACATGGAATTAATACTATGATATTTTTATAGACTGCGCTCTTAACAGATACAGCAAGGGGTTCTTTTTTAAACTTGTAACATTCCAAATAATTAAAAAAGCTTTATTTTACTCATTTTTACTCCATTTTTTAAGGACCCATAGAGGTCTTGAACTTGTCATCCTTTCATCTCTAATACAGTATAATGCAATACTACAATATTGCATTACACTTTATTTTTACCTGCCACAGGAACATATTAATATGCAGACAGTAGTGACAGTCCTGGTGGCTTTCAGAAGACCCCAGGCCGCCATGACACCTGGATGACACCTCGATCTCATCGCTGGGGCGTTCAGGATATTTCAGTCCTGATTGGGACATTTAAATGTCGCTGTCAGAATTGACAGCAGCGTTTAAAGGGTTAACCATCACAATCGGAGTTATGTGTGATCAGGGCGGGCGAGGATGCAGGCGGGCGAGGATGACTGGCATCTGCTGTGTATGGAGTGGGCTTAGGTATCAAATTCATCCCTAGAAAAAATCCCATACCATCGGTCACATTGTATCCTCCAGTATTTGTATCAGCTCATTGAATATTTGCTCCCATTGGTTGAATGTAAAGTGTAGTTATACAGTATACGTGGTCAACCCAGAAGCAGTAAAAACATCTATCACATGGGACGGGATAGGCTGCACGACATACAAGCCACGGTAGGCTACCTGCGGATTTTGATGCAGAATTAAAAATGGCTTAAAAACCTGCCTGCAATTAACCCTTTCCAATCCAATTTGTATCCTGGTTTTCCTAGGGGGCTTACTCTTTTTGTGCTGTTATACAACGGTTCTGTCTGCTGGCTAAAGCCAGTACTGCATGAGGTGACACGTTGGATAGGCTCCAACAGCCGAGAGGCTGGCAATATACAGTAAGAGAACCCTGACGGACGTCTTCCAACATCTGAGCTGTACGGCCTTAAATCATAATGTCTTCAGAGGTCAGACAGTGGATTGGAAAGGGCTAAGGGCTTATTCACACGTGTGTATATTGGACGGGTTTTCAGGCCCAGCCGATATACGGTGTCCCTGTCTGCAGGGGGAGGAGGTGGGCCGGTCCGGGAGCGATGCATTGAGCTCCCACCCCCTCTCCACTATTTGCAATGGGAGGGGGTGGGACTTAGCTCCGCCCCTGCCATTGCAAACAGTGGTGAGGGGTGGAGAGGAGGCGGGAGCTCAGTGCACTGCTCCCGGCCCAGCCCGCCTCCTCCCCCTGCAGAAAGAGACACCATATATCAGCCGGGTGTGAAAACCCAGATGATATACAGACATGTGAATAAGCCATAAGCATGAAAATCCGCAGTTAGGTCTGCAGATTTGGTTGTGGCGGAGTTGGCTGCGTCCTGCGGTATAGTTCCGCCCCGTGTGGAAGATCCCTTACGCTGTTACGTTAATCAAATCAAACATGCATCTTAAAAAACAATTTCCGTTAATTCATTTATTAATTGTAACACAACATGTTGTTTATGTAATTGACTAAACGGCCTGCTGGGAGCAATATGTGAGCTGTACATAAAGTAAATTAAAGCCACGTATGGCGGAGCATATGTCTGGTTCCCCCAGTAACACTACTACCAGACATGCTCAATCAGGGGCTTGTCGGCATTTGTCCAATTACATCAAGCTGACACTTCCGGCTTAACCCCTTCATGCTGAGGCCCTTTTTCAGTTCCTCATTTCTTTTTTCCTTCCCATTTTTAAAAGCTTTTTTTCATTCTCTGGTTTCATAGCCAATGAGGGCTTTTTTTTTTTTGAGGGACAAGTTGAATTTGCCAATGGTGTTAATTTAGAGAGCCATATAATGTGCTGGGAAACTTCAAAAAAAATTCTAAATAAGGATAAAAGGGAAAAAAATGTAATTGTGTTTTTGGGGGCGGGGTTGCTTTGATGACATTCATGGTGCATTAAAAATTACATATTACACATGTAGTACACCTTTTATTTTTTGATCGATCGGGTTGTGTAAGGGCTCATTTTCTTGAGCGGTGACCTATAGTTTCTACTAATGGCATTTTGGCATGCGTACGACTTTGTTTGCTTTTTTTTTTTTTCATTTCCTTCTTAGATATGGGGAGACCAAAAACGTGCAGCCTGGCTGTCTCGCTGTCACACTGACAGCCACATGTTGCTTCAGTCATGTAGTCAGTAAGAGCCTGTTTTGCCCATGTCTCACGGTACTGTGCAAGCGCGTGTGTTCATTGTGCGCACCTATCGAAGAACCGGATCCATGAAGTCCTATCAAATTGGATTTGTAGAGAAATTTGAAGTCAGAAAGCCACCAGCAAAGCCATGTATTCAGAAATTGGTACGGAGACTGGAAAAGACAGGAACGGTGTTGGATGTGCATCGTGGAGGCAGGTCGAAAATGGCGCAGAACGTTAAAGACAAAGTGTTGGCTTCTCCAAGAAAGTCTTTCCCCCAATTGGCTCGGCAGATGGGGACATCCGAAGAGTTGTAGAGAGCTCGTCTTCATAGACACCGAGTGACTGCGGTGCGTGAATCAAAAGGTCCCGATACAAACAAAACGCCTTGTGAGCTCCTGTTGATTTGAAGCATTTGTCACAGACAATCCGAATATTCCTGATGTCATGTGGTTTACAGACGAGGAATGGTTTCACTTATCTGGTATGCAAACTCTCATAATACAGGGATGTCGGTAGCTGAAAATCCTCAAAAATCCACGAGACCCCACTTCATCCTGAAAACATTAGCGTCTGATGTGCCGTATCATGGCAACACGTAATTGGTCCCATCAGTAGTGTGATGAGAGCGGGGTATGTGGAGATCTTCCAGGCCTTTATACATTATTTGGCCGGTTAGGATATTAGCACCGGCCACTTTCAACAGGATGGAGCGACCGGTCGATGCAACCATGACTGAGATCGGAGCATTTCTGAGGATCGAATCCCTTACAAGGGACTTTAGCCACCAGGGTCACCCGATTTGACTTTTTCTTACAGGGGCCTCCCGAAGGGAAGAGTTTACTGGAAAAGCCACAAACTATCCAAGAATTAAAAAAGGAACATTGTGCAAGAACTTGCTGCAGTGATGCCAAACTGCTTAGCAGAAGTTCAGCAATAAGGAGCATCGGGTTCAGGCGGGCTTGACCGCAAACAAGGACACTTCCAGGAGGGGTTCCTGATGCTTACTATATGTTTTGACCAAAGTTCATTAGTCTTGGAGTTATAGCTAATTGGTCTGGGACCCGAGAGAGCGGGACATCCTGTATACCTACCAGTGACACGTTAATGAATATGCTATGAATAAGGCTTTTTAAGCTGAAATACATAGGAAATTGTGATGGGATTGTGCTTTCCAATAGGTTTGTAAGTCTATACAGCGGTAAGCAGTTCATACGGGTTACTTTACCTCAGAGTTGCCAAGGATGTTCTCCTGACCAGATCAAGGCTAGGAAATGTTGGGATGCACTTCGTGTGAAGACGGTGACAGGAAGTTACACCAGATCTCCCACAACTTATGGAACCTATCAGGGTATCTCCTATTCTTAATTACTCTTCTCCCGAATGACATGATGCTGCACCCTATGACGCCACCTGTCCCTCCAGCTCAATGCTATAGCCTTGAGCACAAGAAACAATGTTTCACGGAGTAGGATCCGAACAGGATATTGCAATTGCTCCTCACCAAGAAGGCTGAACACGCAGACACTAGGAGTATTTGGTACTGCAACTCCAAACACCTGACTTAGGCCTCCTTCCCAAGAGCGTGACGGGCTCCGCCGCGTAATATTCCGCAGTGAAGCCCGTCACAGCGCCCCCCCAGAGACCCCATACTTACCAGCGGAAGATAGCGTGAAGACGCTTCCCCGCCCACCGCCGTCGCGTCATGTGACACGCCCACCGCGTCACATGACGCGGCCGGCCGTGTCACGTGACGCGCCGGCCGCGTCATATGACGCGCGGCGGTAGGCGGGGAAGCGTTTTTTCACGCTATCTTCCGCTGGTTGCAGCAGGAGATAGCGTGAACGGACGGCTTCCATTGACTGCAATGGAAGCCGTCAGCGCGTACACCCGCAGCAAATAGAACATGCTGCGGGTGAGAACGGGAGATTTCACGGTGCGTAATTCCGCGGTGGAATTACGCATCGTGTGCATTGTGCTATTAGGTTCAATAGAACCTAATAGCAGGGTGCAACGCAGCGGATTTTTGCCGCGGATTTACGCGGCGTAAATCCGTTCGTGGGAAGGAGGCCTAAGGGTCCTTTAAGACGGAATGACTGTCACCCGCTTAATTGCCCGAAAGTCGTCCAAGCGATTATCGCTGCTGTCCTTTCCTGCAGGAACGATGATCACTCAGTGAATAAAGGTGCAGCAGCCAGAGATCTCTTCCGGCCGCCCGCGCCATTCGCAGTAAAACACGACAATTGTCATTAGTTTCTATGTCCGCAGAAACTTGAACGATAAGAGAATGAATTATCGTTTGTTGTTCAGTCGCTTGCAGCATTTATGCCAAATGATATTGTTGAGATCGGCACAATCCAGCAAGGAGCTGAACGATAATGGTTCTGGGTAAAACAGCCCTCAGGCTGCCCTAACAGCCCCCATTATACTGTGATTAGCGCAGCATTTCAAACACCGTGCTAATCACAGCACAATGCCTCCACTGATTTCAATGGGGCTTCGCAGACATGCGCTGCCTGCTCTATTTTCACGTGTTTTTAGCGCTTTTTAATGCACCTCATCACCCATCACACTGATGGGGTGCGTTAAAAAACACTGTCAAGCACTGGACAGAGCTAAACTGTCTCCCCCCCCCCACCCGACGGCATATACGCCGAGCCTGTGCACCAGATGGTAGCGTATATCGTCCGGCCGTGAAAACAACGGCCGCTATACGCTCTTGTGAATAAGCCCTTAACTTGTTATGACAGCACTATCTCTTTAAGGTGTTATATGATTTTTACTGAATATACCACAAAGAACAAACTGTAGCAGCCGCACAGGGGCGACTTACCGTGATTGAGTGTCTAGTTATGAACTGTGCAGACTGCATTGGCTTGCGGTTGTAGGAGACCCACAGTTGCACGGAGGCCTGGTCTTTACTGCCCAGGAGATGCTAAAGAAAAGGGAGAGGAATAGGAGATACATGAGCGCCATGATTCATTGCAATTTCAACTGTGCTTGGTCAACAACTATATAAGGGCTTAAACAAATCGCGTCCGCTTACAGAGCGAAAGGAAACCATTTATATTATTTTCCAGTTTTTGGTTTTTTTTAAACTCACATGCACTAGCATGGAGTTTGAATAGTCCAAAAAAAACAAGCTAATATGCTCCGTAGTGGCGAGCGTATTAGCGCCTGCGCCCTAAGTTGTATACCTAAGCCAAACATGTGTAGTGCTGATATATAGTGCACTAAAACTCAAGAGCGATCATTATGTATGTAAAGCCCTGACAGTCTGCATTAGCTGCATTAGCATTGAAATAACGGTGATGGGAAAAATGCGCTGCTGTTCGGGAACGAGAGAGAGAGAGATCGCAGTAGCAGCCCCGCAGTCCCTATGAACAGCAAGTTTACACTTTTTAAATGTCCCGCCCGGGGTTCCCTTCATCTCAGCACTGATAGAGAGATTCCTTTAATGGGGAGATTAGGGAATTCCCCAGCAGCGTGAATGCCAAGGTTTTCCTGCAGGGGAGATGGAGGGATTCCTCAGCAGAGCTAGGGAATCCCTCCATCTCCCCTGCAGGTGAACCCCGTCATACTTACTGCTAGGGAATCCCTTAATCTCCCCTTTGGTGTACATCTTGCACAGTCGCCCATAGGAGTCTATGGAGGTTTCTGCGCTTTGTGCACCAAAGATAGGTCAGGACCTATCTTTTCACGCAGCAGGGAATTTCAGTCGCTGATGTCCTATCTTTTTAGGCATGTTTTTTTTTTGTGCGGCTAAAATTCCTCTGTCTGAATGTTTCCATAGGAAACCATTGGTTCTAATAGCAGCATTTCTTTAGTGCATGTAAGTTAGCTGTGCAGAAGGCGGGACGGGGCGGAGCTAAGTTCCAGGACTTAGCTCCGCCCCATCTCCTCCCATTGCAAATAGTGCCAAGGGACGGAAAGGGGGTGGAGAGGAGGCGGAGAGGGGGTGGGAGCTCAGAGCACTGCTCCCGGCTCTTCCAGCCTCCTCCCCCTGCAGAGAGAGACGCCGTATATCGGTCGGGCGCGAATACCCGGCCGATATATGGTCATCTGAATAAGCCCTTAAAAGTAAATGTCCTTTGTGATGCGAATTTTGCAGAAGATGTGCTGTGAATGTTACCACTCTGTACTGAAAGGGGTGAAATCCATAGTGAAAATCCGCCCCGCAGGGCAATTTCCATTTGGAATAATGTAGCAATATATGGATGAGATTTAAACGTCACCCAAATGGCTGCTGCTGTAACCTGCTGTGGATCTTCCATACACAAATGGAATATACAGCATTTCCACTACATGTGTATTTAACCTTAGAGTATGTGCAGCCTATAACAGAGAATGCGGCCTATTACAATGTTTGCCACTTGATGGGTAAATTCACACGGGGCAGATTTATGGCAGAAGTTTCGGTAGCTGTGGCATACCGTATATCCGAATGCGGTTTGCAGAAACACACGCCCCTCCTGGAGAAACCAACCCATTCACATATGAGACTGATTTTCAGTCCCAGAGATTTCTGCAACAGATATGTGACGGCGCCCCATCCTGCAGCCGCGAGGCATCCTTGTGGCTACAACACCGCTGCTCCCGCTTCCTCTTACCATGGTTTTTGTGGCGAACATGTAATTCTCCCTGAGCTGGAACCCATCCACGTTCTCGATAATCAGCTCCGTATTGTCCCGGGACTGGAAATAATCTGTACTGCGCAGGACAGTTGAGGTGCCGCGGGGCTCATGGCGTTCCACGTAAACCGTGTTTGGCTTGTCAAGAGGAGCGAATCCCCTGAAAAACATAATAATATAACCTGCAGAAAAATCTATAAAACACTACCACCACTGTGGGGGGGAGATCGCTACAAGAGTCTTCTGCCAAGTAGTCGCAGAACATATCACAGGTATGAGCCTATTATTGGGCAGACCTCATAGTTATCCCCCTCAACCTGTCCCCGCGAGTTTCAGCAGCCAGGGGTCTCTCTGCTCCCCACTCAGCTCTGCGGAGGCTACCCCCATTCATGTCCGGTGAGAATCCATCTGTCCTGGTCCCACGCAGGGACTTGATTTGGATACTGCACCCCCCTCCTTATTTCCCATCTTCCCTTCTGCTATGAATGTTAGGTATAAGCAGACGGCAGGGACGGACAAGAGGGAAGGCAGCGGCACAGACAAAGCAGGCAACTGACTATAGTCACTTCTGGCTGAGGCAAGGCTCATTTAGCAAGACGGGAAGCACTTCCTGACCTCTTCTCCTCCATCGGCATGTCAGCAGTCCTCCTCCTGCACGTCCCTTACTGAATTCCCTTCCCCCTCCACTGCTGTCCTGCAAATGTCCTACTTCTTGCAGACGAGTGTCTTGTCTGACAGTTGGCCCGAGGACTAGCACTTCTGTGCTTTCATACAGGAGCGATGACTTTCAGTGAATGGAGGCAGAGCGGGCCAGAGATCTCTTCCAGCCGCCCACCACCATTTACAATAAACAGGCAGTCGTTCATAAATGACCGACTGCCTGCTTACACAGGCTAATCGTGGTTTAATTTGTATGCCTGCCTAAACTGGATGAACGATAAGTGAACACATATTTTTGGTTCCCCAGTGTTAGCCGGGCTCACCGGATTCTGCATGTGGGAGGCCTGCAGCGGATTCCGGCTATGAGCCCGGCCAGCGACCCTGCTTACCTTACTTTGCTCTACTGCGGATGACCGTGGAGGCTCCCCGTCGGTCATGGGAAGTACAGTTTTTATTTTTATCTATTTACCTCATATATATCTATCTCATATGTATCTATCTATCTATCTATCTATCTATCTATCTCATATCTATCTAACAGATATCTATATATTTAATTGATATCTATCATTTTCATTCTACCTATCTATCTATCTAATATTTATCTCATATCTATCTATCTCATATATACCTCATATCTATCAACCTAATATCTATCTATCTATCAACCTAATATCTATCTATCTACCTATCTATCTATCCATCTCATATCTATCTATCCATCTATCTATCTACCTATCTATCTATCCCATATCTATCAACCTAATATCTATCTATCTATCTATCATTCTCATATCTATCTAATTGATATCTATCTCATATCTATCTAATTGATATCTATCTATTTAATTGATATTTATCTATCTCATATCTATCTATCTATCTATCTATCTATCTATCTCATATCTATCTATCTATCTATCTATCTATCTATCTATCTATCTATCTATCTATCTATCTATCTATCTATCTCATATCTATCTATCTATCTATCTCATATCTATCTAACTGATAGTACACACAGTGCATGTTAGAAGAGTATCTTCACACATCGGCATAAAGGCCGATATTTCCATGGTAGAGATCCAGCTGAAACTCTGATTTCTGTTCTGGCTGTACTGGAGATCCGCAGAAACAACAGCACCATTGTCATTCCATAGGGCTTATCCTCAGCTTTTCCCTGTGTAATCCATGGAAATAAGATGTATGCTGTGGTACTTATTTCTGCAGCTGATATTTTTGTCCAAGGCGGCACCAAAAACCCAGCTGGATTTTGTTTGCTACATGTGAATGAAGTTGCGAAACCCCCTTCACATGCATGGGATGCGCATCGTACTCTGATCTGTAACAAAAACTGCGCCAAATCTGACTGGTGTGACATGGTAAGTAAGGAGTCGCTATAGCTCTGCGGTCCTGTCCACTTGGCCATCTTCACATGAGCTTATGACGGGCACACTTATGCACCTGTAATATGGACAAACTTGGTCGTGAATCCACTGACCCAAACTCAAAGCATCATAGTAATATAATATCTTAGGCTGAATGAAGACAAAGTCCATCTAGTTCAGAGTATTTCCACCCCTCTTGTTGATCCAGAGGAAGGCAAAAAAAACCCCAATGAGGCAGAAGCCAATTTAGCCCATTTGGGGGAAAAAATGCTTTCCCAGCTCCATAATGGCAGTCAGAATAATCCTGGATCAACGTTTGAAAGTTCCTACCTGACTGTAAGACCCAGATCAGCAACCCCGCTGGTTATTTAATGTCTATATCCTGTAATATCCTTCCGCTCTAGAAAGACGTCTAGCCCCCTCTTATACTCCTCTATGGATTTTGCCATCACCACTTCCTCAGGCAGAGAGTTCCACAGTCTCACTGCTCTTACAGTAAAGAACCCTTTTCTGTGTCGGTGATGAAACCTGCTTTGTTCTAGACGTAGCGGATGCCCTCTTTTACCGTCGCAGTCCTGGGTATAAACAGATCATGGGAGAGATCCTTGTATTGTCCCCTCATGTATTTATACATACTTATTTGATTGCCCCTTAGCCGTCTTTTTTCCAGGGTGAATAATCCCAATTTTGATAGCCTCTCTGGGTATTCCAGTCCTCTCATTCCGTAGTTTACTTGCCCTTCTTTGGACCTCCTCAAGCACTGCAACATCTTTCCTGAGCACCGGCATCCAGAACAGTGCGCAGTATTCCATGTGAGGCCTGACAAGTGCCTTATATAGTAGGAGAATAATGTTCTCGCCCCTCGCCCCTATACCTCTTTTAATGCACCCCAAGACTCCATTTGCTTTTGCAGCAGCTGACTGGCATTGGTTACTCCAGTTAAATCTACAACCCACTAGTACCTCCAGGTCTTTTTCCATCTCACTTTTCCCTAGCTGTACCCCATTTAGTGTATATTGGTGACATCCGTTTCTCCTCCTCATGTGCAGAACCTTACATTTATCAATATTGAACTTCATTTGCCATTTACAAAGCTCTGAGCTCGGGTCACTGGACCTGCAATCAGACTAGGACACTCATCAGTATTATGGGAGCATAAATACAGTATGCTTGTGTGAAGCTGGTCTTTAAAGCCTCCAACACACCAGTGCATCTGGGTCCGTGCGCCGATTGTGAATAAACGCAGCCCCCTTACAGACTCATCGCATGTTCTATTCCTGTCTGTATCACGGACGACAAATGGGACCTGCTAACGCATGTCTAGGCGATGTGTCCATGTGAATCGGACAGCACACGGGCAAGTATGCTTGAGCTGTCTGATGTGAGTTGCCCCCGAACTTATGGGGCACAATTGGCACATGGTGACTGTGCACTCGACCTTAGTAGTGGATGGCAGAACTAATTCTACAGATGGACCTGCATTACAGCCCATTTTATCCATTTTCCCTAACAAAAAAGATAGTGGAAATGTTGTGATTAGAGATGAGCGAGTAGTGCCTTAGCCAGGTATCTCTCCGCTCGGCTCTAAAGATTCGGGGGCCAGGGGGGGGGCGGGGGAGAAATGGAGGGGAGATCTCTCTCTCCCTCTCTCCCCCCGCTCCCCGATGCAACTCACCTGTCACCCGTGCCGGCCCCCGAATCTTTAGAGACGAGCGGGGAGATACTCGGCTAAGGCACTACTCGCTCGAGTAATGTGCCTTAGCGAGTATACTCGCTTATCTCTAGTTGTGATGCAGACATGTGTGAACCCACCTAGAAGAGCTTACGTGCCGAACGCTCCACATTTTTATGCTATTCCATTTTTTTCATTTTCACTTCATAAAAAGAACAAACAACAGATGATCGACAGATCTGACATTAAGTGAACCCAGACGGGCTGGTACGTGATGTGTATGTGCACAATGGAATTTCTTGCAGGTTGGGATGGGGGGGAGGGGGAGCATTAAAAGTTTTCTTCTTAGGCGGCAGAAAATCTAGAATGGTCCCTGCACCCACCTACCAGTAGAAGGACTTGACGTGCTCCTGGATCATCACCCATGTCTGCCCAAAGTCGTCTGACTTCCAAAGCTGCAAAAGAAGAGAAATCAGGATTTTGACACTCGCCCACGGCACATGTATGCTGGAAGCAATAAAGGGGATTGTCAGATCGTGGACAAAGATGGCAGCGCCGCTGACTACCTGACGCACGCTGCGCGTTAGTATACATCAGTAGTCTATGGGCTTCTTCACATGGCCACATGCATTTTTGCGCACGTCTCAGCTCAACGTATTTGCGCTACATACAAGCATTTTTTTGCACACATCAGCATATTTTAATGTACTTTTTGCACACGCAGGGCATGTTCATTTGCGCCCGGAATACAAATACGTCTTGATTTAAATGGCTATTTATCTTAATGAGTTCCAGGTGCGTTCGTTTTTTCGCGGAATTGTGCGGCGCATTTGCGCATCTCCCAAAAAAGGAAATCAATGGGTTTTGTTCTCTGCATATAGTGCACCTAAATTTTACGCCCTAAGGAACCCCGTGGAGGGACCCTAGGACACGACATGCTGATCTGACTGGCCAGCAATGTGGGCAGCATGTAGTATCTTAAGGACCATTTACATGGGATGATTATCGCACAAAATTAGTTAAAATGAACGAATCTTCTAAATGCACATCCCTCGTGCGCTACTTGTTTACTGTTTGTTGGTCACTCACTTTCAACCAGCATGAGAATCATCACTGGATCGCTGACTTCTCTCTGAATGTAAACGCTCCCCATTCAGCGCTTCACTAAAAAGTGAAGTGCTGGGCGAGAAGCCAGCGGTGATCTGTAAGTCTAAACGCCCTGTACGAGCGCTAACAAGCTAGCAGTGATGTCAGGGCTCGTGCCGTCGTTTTGACGACTGTTGTCAAGTCTAAATGGGACATTAGAATACGAACACATACTACTACCCCATTTCCCCAAAAACAAGACCTACCCGGAAAATAAGCCCTAGCATGATTTTTCAGGCAACAAAGATTGCAGCGCCACGCTGCATTCCATCAGAGGGGATCCCGAGCGGCAGATCCCCAATAAACAACTATTAATGACCTTTTCTAAAAATAGGTCATCAATAGTTTACTCTCGGGAAAACTGCTTTAAGAGCCCCTTTACATTAGCGTATGTGCAAAACCGCTTGCATAGGCGCAGCGCATTTGTGCCATGAACAACATGCTTCTGTATATATTTTTGCACATACTACTGTACTGTGATGTGTATCTGCAAGTGTTTTTTTTTATAATAATCCAGAATATCTGATAATCCGGCACATATCAGGTCCGACTCCATGTAATTCCGTTTTACCTGCTTGTTCGGGTGCAGCTTGTCGTATCCCAGCACCAGGTTGGTGTCGTTGCTGTGCAGCAGGAGGTCTGTCGGCTTAAATGGAATTGAAAAACCCTTCACGGTAACACAGAAATCTGTCGTGATCCACAAGTAGTTGGCATCGGCATCAACAAAGATGTACTGCAATGCAAGAAAAGAAATCAGGGCACAGAAATGAACCCTTTGCAACTCAATTTTGGATTCAGGGTTTCCTACTGTGGTATTGGACATTCTGGAGAGGCCACCGACAACAGAGCGGCCAGTAATATACAGTAAGAATACCCTGCCGGACGTCTTCCAACATCGAAAGCTGTAAAGCCTTCAATCAGAATGTCTTTAGACGTCAGACAGTGGATTGGAAAGGCTTAAAGTAGCTGTTGTTGCTCATGGTCAGGTCTCATGTACCTCAATCCAACCACTGTGGTTACCCCAGTGTGAAACCAAGTCTGCATCATCGCTGACGTCTTCCTTTATCCTCTAATTGCAACCATCGAACCTCAAGAAGCATTCCCCCGAACGGTCCTGTCCACTAACACAATCTCACTACTTCCCTACCAGCTTAGTTCCTCCAACCAGCTCTACCCCTCCTGCAGGCACTAAGTTAAATCAGTTTGTACATAAGCATTAATACATGAAGTCGATCAATATGGACCATAGCCAGAAAACAAGTAGTTCTAGGTAAAAAAAAAACAGGCCAGGTTGAGGAACCCCTTTTGAGAAAACTCCACCAGTGCTAGCATAGAATAAACAACTGGGTGCGTGCTGTGTCCCCTAATGTTCTCATTCATGTATTCGGGGACACAGTAGATCTTGGGAGGTTCTAGAGCAGTACCCAAAGAGGTGGGACAGAGAAAAGGGTGGTGTTGTCCGCCAGTGGGCGCAAGTAAGTGACAGGTCCACCAGCGGTGGTATCAATCAGGAGAAGATTGATGCCCTTGTCCTTTAACCCCTTCACGACCAAGGACGTAAGCATACATCCTGGAGCGTCGGGGTATGTATGAAGAGAGGTCACGGGTCAACTTCTCTTCATACAGCACGGGCATCAGCTGTTTATTACAGCTGACACCCGCGGGTAATATCTGCAATTAACCCTTTAAATGCCACTTTCAATTCTGTGGCATTTAAATCCCCCGATGTTAAGGGGTCCCGTATGGCACCCCCCAGGGCTGTCTTAGCGGACGGCCTATTAAGCAATCCCCGTGAAGTGGCTTGATAGGCTGCCTGTCAAAAAGCAGTATGACGTAATGTTATAGCATTACATCATACTGCAGGAGCGACCAAAGCATCGCATGTTGTAGTCCCCCAGGGGGACTTAGGAAAAAAGTCAGAGCGATAAAGTTTTATTTATTGTAAAAACAAAAAAAGTAATAAAAGTTTAAATCACCCCTCTTTTGCCATATCTATAATTAAAAAATCAAAATAAAAAAATAATACATATTTGGTATCGCCCCGTTCGTAAAAGTCCGATCTATCAAAGTAGTGCATTATTTTCCCCGTATGGTGAACATCGTCCGAAAAAAATTTAATCAAGAACGCCAGAAATGCACTTTTTCAGTTGCCCTGTCTTCCAGAAAAAACACAATAAAAAGTGATCAAAAATTTTTCAAGCAGGAGCTGGAGAAAGTGACTCAATTTTCAAAGGGGTTGAACAAGGTAAAAGAGGAAAGTACATTGTGTTCACCGGTTTGCTGCCGGCAAAAAAGGCAAACCACGATCATGGGTTAACCAACGGAGAAAAAGAGAGATTCCATCTTGACGTTCTCCAAAATAGCAGGACCCGTGCTCTGGACTGCTCTGTTCTCGACAGCTGATGCTGGCCCTCTGGCTGCCTGCTCTCGGGCGTAGAAGGTCAGAAGAGCTGGGTTGATGTTGACTCTCCGGCTGTCCACCATTGGATGCAGAAAGTCAGGAGAGCCGCAACAAAGGGCTGGGTAGGCCATTGCCGCAGTCTGTTTCGGTAGCCTACAGCAGAGAACAAACCAAGTAAGCCTGAAGCACAGATGAAAATACCAAGAAGGACTTACATGATGATCCCAAGACAGGATTCTTTTGGGATCTGTCTTGGAACGATAGAAAGGAATGACCGGAATCTCTTTAGAGGGGCAATAGTCCCTTTGGAGAATGAACAGCATAGGAGAAGAACGAGGCTCAAGAAGCTCCTAGCGTGCTTGGTGCACCTCGTAGTAAGAGAAGGTAGTCCTCGCAAGGCAGATGTACCAACTGGAAGGGCTTCAAGAATCTGCCCCAGTGTTACCCAGACAAGTTTCATAAAACCTCATCCAGAGGAAGCCCTTCTCGAGGATGAGAAATTGCCAGTAACTATGAGAGGTTGGACTTGAAGTCAGGGCGTCCCATCATGCTGTGCCGCCTTGGCTACTGTGCTACCGAGATGTATTGGAATCCGGCGTAGAGTGATATGTAGTGTATGGTGGAGTCATACTATATTAGTGCTGAGCAGCATCACCATAAGAAGCATAGCCTTAAAGGGGACGGCACTATGCCATCCAGAACTGCTTTGTCTAGGGTTAGTGAGAAGGCAGAGCTACGGGTACAGAGATTAACCGCAACGTAAATACTCCCTCCTGGGAGAGGCTAAGGAGGCTGCATGGCGGAAGCAGTCAATCTAGTAGTAAACTGCTGTGCGGACGGAAGGAGGGAATGAGATGTCTGGTACCGGTCATAAGATTATGGTTATGAGGATACCAGCTGACTGATATTCGAGAACATGTTATAACCACGTTAGATATGGACTGACCGCATGTAATTACCCTCCCGGCTATTCAACAAAAATAGCATAACTAATGTGAGACGGGGTATAGCGACATATTGTAGAATGACGCCATGCTAAGAGAAAATAGTGAGGCCAATCTGATGCTCCCCAGACTGTGTGATGCTGCTATATGGGATGTAGCAGTAATACAACTGTGGTACGGAGGGCAGTACTATGGATACCGTGCTACACGGTAATATAGATACTCCTCCATGAAGGCTGGTAAGTGACCATCCGATGGAAGCGAGCAATGCACAACCAAATCCCGTAGTGGTACAAGCCGTACGACGGAGTTAATGTGGCTGATTGAGACGGCAATCACCACCCCACAGGGTAGCCGTAATACAGTTGATCCACTCATGGAGGGAAGGATGAGGGGAGTTATACGATTTGCCGGTTTATTGTTTGAAGAGCGAGTGATGTCACCGCTAGGTCGTTCGCTCTCGTGCAACCTGTTTACACAGGCAAATGTCTCGCCGGCTCGTTCAAGCGAGAATCGTTCAGCCTTTCACATTCGCTGTATAAGTCACTGAGGACGACTGAACGGGCGCAGTTTAAACCGAACGATAAGCGAACGAGCCGACAGTGATTCTTATGCCTGCAGAACGTGAGCAACGAACGAAAAGGGAACGATGATCATTCGGTCGTTGGCTCACATTTAGACCGAACAATTACTGTTCACTTTCGCTCGTTTGAACGATTTTTGTTAACGAACCTTAAGAACAAAGAGGCGGATGCAGCTTGCCATAATTATGTAGGCCAAATGGATACAGTCTGGCAGAACTAGTTACTCCCCCTACAAAAGGGGATAATGAGAGCGGACGCGTCTTGCCATCACTGCAGTCATGCTTGATGACTCATAGTACAATTACTTCTACCATGGGACAGGGTAACGAGGCGGACAATGGCCCCAGAATTATGTAGTCATGTCCAATGCAGAGAATCATAGTATCACAATTGCTCCTTCTAAGGAAAGGGGTGAAGAAAACAGACACTGCCCCCAGTCAGTTCCTCTTCAGAGACTCACAGTACTATCATTACTCCTATGGAAGAAAGTAATGAGGCGGACGATGGTTGTCATAACTGTGTACAACAATTACTCCTTCTATGGCGGTAGATGCTCGCCCATACCAGGAGTCATGTCAGGAGCAGTCTTGATGTCCAACAACTCCTCCTGTAAGGGAGAGGAAAGTGTACTCGTAGTAGCATTTCCACTATGCTAAGTACAGGGTACAGGTGCACCTGTATCCCAGGGAGGTCCTTGCATCCTCCGAAAAAACACAGCAGGCATAGGTACGACTACTCTGGATGGTGAGAAGCTGTCCAAGAGGAAAGGTCGACTCCAGTCCCAGTTGAGGTACCAGGGGATCCTGAGCCACGGGTCCTGAGTGAAGGAATTCACTAATATTGGGTGTCCAGCCAGACTAAGGGAGAGTGCCCATCAGTGTCCCACCCGATGACCGCAACTCGTGAGGGTCCAGAAGCTGGGTTGCAAACCAGCAGCTCTGATCTGGCCAGAGGTGCCGATCGCACACAGGGTGTGTAGAGCCGGAGAGGTGTTGGCAGACCATGAGAGTGTGAAAGGTGAGGAGCGATGGCACTATACTTACCTAACACCATTTACTCACCTCATCTTCAACCTCTTTGCTTCGGCTCCCCCAGGGCACCAGTATGGTCACCCACTTCAGCAACTGTCACTTAGTGGTGAGAAATCGATGGATATGGGGGAAGTCCATGGGAATCTCAGGTGACCCCCATGGCTGGTGGGAAGCAGAGTAGTTAGAGCTGTTCAGTTCCACTTTGTCTCCTTGGAGGAGGGGATAACAATGTGTCTAATGCAGCACCGTTGGCCCTCCTCACTTGGGGATAATCAGGGAAGTTAGCTCATCCCTGATTTCCACCAAGAGGGGAAAAAGTCAAAAGTTATTAAAACAGAAAAGAGCTGCAGAGCGGGAGGTCTGTCCCCTACGGACACTAAGCTAAAGCTGATGTAGCGCAGTGCCTGCAGGGGGGTAGAGCTGGTAGGAAGGACTAACTCTTTCTCTGCTTAGTGTCCACTTGAGCCCTTTTTAATTCCCCATCAACATCTGCAGGTAGCCTGCAGATTTTGTGCAGAATTCACCACGGCTTGCGGAGTGCGCTATTGTATTGCGTGTGAAAGATCCCTAACCCCGCTACATTCACTTTCATTGGGACTGCCGAGATACCCGAGCGGCACCTTTAATGACGCTTTAAGGATATGCCACTGCTCCAAAAATAATCAGGTGACATGTACCAGAGACAATTATCCTGCTGCGCAATATTCCTAGGGGCGGTTGTCACCTTTGGCGGAATTACTAACTGATGGCTGCAAATAGATCAAGTGCCCTAAATAGATCTCAACAGCTAAGACTCTGCTTAAATCCGAGGAAAATTACCATATTGTAGCGGCATGTAGCACTTCTCCAGTAGGTCACTGGCGTTCTCCATCTAATGCACTGTATAATAGAAGCTTCACCAATTTTCTAATATGCCTTGTATTTCAATGCCTCATTTCTCCATGTCCGCTGAAGCCTGTGATTGGCCGAGTGGTCAGGTGCACAATGAATGGCACATCACCACCCGCCGCTTCTTGTGGGTTCTGAATGGAGGGCACCAGCACTACACATGAGGCTGCGGGAGTAGCAGAGTATCCATTTTTATTTTACACCATTTAAGGCCTGCAAAGTTTCCAAAAACCCCTTAACCCATAACGAGATTGTCTAGGAGATTTACTACTGATGACCTATTCACAGGATAGATCATCAGTAGTTGCTCGACAGGGGTGCACGGCTCAGGATCTCTGGTGATCAGCTGATCGCTTATCCTGCTGCAAGTGTGGACAGCTCTGGAAGCAGATAGCACTGTCCCTATCGCAGTGGCACAGTTTGGTACTACAGGCACAGCTCCCATCTGGAGGGTAGGTCATCAATAGTAAAGTCCAGGAGAACCCCTTTAGGAACTATTATGGTGACTCTCAGACTCCAGAGAATCTTTGCTTCCTGGTAAAAGACACCATAATAATACTTAAACGGACATCATCACCACAAACCAGCACCATAAACTAAGCTAGTGTGCAGTTCCGGGTGGTGACAGGGAGTCGGGGAATGTTTATATGGTGTCCTCCCTTGAAGTCCATGTGTGGTCTGAAAATTTGGCCTTAAACCGCTGTGTATGCTCTCTCTTATAAAAGTCTATACGACAGTGCACGCTCAGCGGTCTAAAAAGAGTTACATTTTCAGGGCGGTTTCAGACGACCGGTTTTTCTCCAGCCATTCAAACTCCGCACCATAGCGCAAAAGATTGAAAAAAATTGCGGGAAGAGAGGTCCCGCAAGTAGGCTTCTTTCCCACGAGCGTATATCAGCTGGCCGTTTTCTGGAGTTAAGCACGGCCCCATGTGTAGTGCTGGCTGTGGACAAGGGGCGGGATGTGGGCGGAGCTAAGCTCCCACCCTCTCCCCGCCCCTTGTCCATAGCCATCAATGGGAGGAAGCGGGACGGGGAAAGAAGCAGTAGGAAAATTATGTGTGAGAGAGCAAGTCCTATCTTTTCTTGCATGTATAATTAATGGGCAAGAATCCCTAATGGTGAAAACAAAACCACTGAAATCAACTAAAATCAGTGGTTTCGTTTTGTCCCATTATGTCGCCGTGATTATCATGGCCATATAACGGGACTAACGCACGTTTATGTGTTTAAGCCCTCAGACCATGCACAGACTTCATGGGCGACACCGTGGGAACCATGGAGTGGGTGAGTATAGAAATCATATTTCCCAACTCCCCGTCGTTACCCGGAACAACGCCATAACTTAGCTTATAATGCTGTTTCATGGTGACAATGTCTCTTTAAGGGTTAAATGCATGTATTTTTGGGCTGACAGTTTTGCAACAGGGTTAAAAATAAAAAATGTAGCAGTTTGTCAACTGTATCTTCTACTTTTCACTGTATATGGATACTTCAGTTTAAGGGCCCTTTAACACAGCTTAGTTTTCAGCCCTTATCAGCTTATTTAGGACCACAACAAAGATAACCCAGGAGAGGAGAGAGCAGAGAAAAACTAAAGGCCCTTTTACATGCAATGAATATCACTCAAAATTCGCTCAGAAGCCACCTTTTGAGCAATAATTGTTGCATGTAAATAGGCCCACCTTTCACTTTTCTGCCAACAATGATTTTATGTTCGACTTAAAATCCACCATTCGTCAGAAGAGCTGATAGCAGGGACTTCACTCTGTGTTCTCCGCAGGAGCGCTGATAACATTGTCTTAGCTGTCATCCCTGCAGCAGAGCAAAGGGAATGTATTCCGAGAATTAGTAGTTTATGCAAAATGATCGATCAAAGGCCGTCTTTTGAGCGGTCATCTTTATGAGTAAATGGGCCATAAGGCCCAATGTCCACAGGCGGGTTTCATTTGTGGAACCCGCACGGGAGATCCGCAAATCAAGCTGCCCATAGGGAAGCATGGGCGTCCGCAAATTAATTTTGTGGACTTGTTTTGCGGACCTTTCAGTCCAGAAAACAGATTGCAGCATTTTTCTGCGGATCCCGCAGGGACGGGACATGCTGCAAATCCTCCGGGAAAGCAGGAAATTAAAAAAAAATAATAAAACTGTACGGCGCATGTCCAACGGCGAGCCGTGAGGACCATGCGCAGTACAGCGAACCCGGGAGTGGAGGGATCCGTGTGGACACCACTGCCGGGTAGAACAGGTAAATAGGGCTCACTGGCTGTGGGTAGGGCTGGATTCCGTGCAACCGCGGACATTCGGCCTAAGCTTCCTTTCACAATGAATGTTTAGTTTAGTGTATCATGCAGGTTCTCACTGGATCGCCGTAATCTGAACTATAATCATACAGTGTAAATGCCGGTATAAATATGTTCATCGTTCAGATCATGCTGGAAAAAAATAAAAATCCAATGACGATCGTCCTGTGTAAACAGGCAGCGGTTCATCGACAAACAGCTGACAGTTTACTGTGAATGGAGGTGAGTGGCCGGAACGGCTGTCGGGCACCGTGTAAAAGGGCACTGAGCAGGCAGTCCAGCCTCACTGACAGACCTCCTATTGGGACTCAGACTACAGTTTCTATATACAGAGATATGTAGAAGCTGCAGAAGACAAATAGTGCAATATTTTTACTGAAACCCTATTGCAAAAATGATTGTCAGCCTAAAATACCCCAAATTAAGTGGAAAAAAAATGTCCCCAAAGCTGGTCATAGCCTTTAAAAACTGGCATTGGAGGCAGTTGGATATATACTGGAAAAAGGCTGTGTTCAGTGTAACCTCACACTCTGGATGAGCTTTACGTGATTGTGTAAGGACGGCTATCTTGTTACTAAAATTGTATGTCGCCCTTTCTGTTTTCTTCTCTCAGGTGACATTCTGTAGGGCACCCTTCACCAGGTAACAATGTCACTCCATCAACCATGGCATGGGCACAGCATCAGAGCCTTACCCGCTTGTTGTCGACAGGGCTATGGAAGAACTGGGCCACGGTGGGAACGCTGCTGCCTTCATCGCCAGGAGGGTATCGGAATTTCTCAGATATTCTGTTGAAGCTTTTTCCATAGTCATAAGACACGTAAACCTGAGCAGAATCAGAAGTACATAGCGTATTATACGCAAGGAGGACTAAAGAACAAACAGGAACGAAGGCCGGCTTCACACAACCGGATTCCTATTACGAAATCTGCGGTCAGCGTCTGCACAGGGGATCCGCAGCAGATCGCACGTATTGAAAGGTAAGTACTTTCGCTTTTTCGTTCACACTTGTGGAAACTAATTGCGTATTCCATGAGCGGAAGAAAAATCATACCATGCTCTATTTTGCTTGGGACGGCCTTAAAGGGATCCTATCATTAAGTTTTTACAATGCACACCATAAACCCCTTACAGTGCTGCTAATGAGATTTCCTTATTGCTAATTAGTTTTGTACTCCATGCCCCTTAGGCTGGCTGCACAGGGCAGAGTCGGATTCCGCATGTGGGTTTCCACAGCGGAATCCAGTTCTGACCCCAGCCAGCGATTCCGCGTGTCTGCTTTTTCTGTACTGCTGATGACGCGGGTACCCTCTGCCTATCCACAATGTCAATTGCAGATGGGCTGCGGGTCGGACGCCTTCCACTGACTTCAATGGAGGCTGCAGCATAATAGAGCATGCTACAAGTTTACCTCTGCAGGTGGAATATGCAATTTGTTTCCACGAGTGTGAAGCAAAAATCGAGATTACATACCTTTAAATGCTTGCTATTTGTGCAAATCCTCTGTGCGGACACCGACCGCCGATTCCGCAGTAAAAATCCGGTCGTGTGAAACCTTTACAATCTGTTGTTGAGGTTTTCCCATGCTGTATTTAAATGAGTTGGAGTCCAATATTTCCCTCAGCGCTGCGCCGGGCAGCCCCTCTTCTTGATATGCCCTGGTATGTAAACTGTTTTCCCTTCTTCCCTTGTTTTCAGCAAGAGAAACCAAGTCATCTTGTAGATATGATACCTTTTAATGGCCAACAAAAATACATGATGTTATTGCGAGCTTTCAAACTTCTCAGGGTCCTTCCTCAGGCAGGTTGAAAAGCTCGCATTAACATCATGTATTTTTGTTAGCCATTAAAAGGTATCATATCTGCAAGATTCCTTGGTTTCTCCCACTTGCTCTACTGGCTAACATGGTACTAAACTTCGCTGTAATCCCGCGCAGGCGCCATAGCAAGCCCTGCCCGCGCATCTCAGTTCTCCCATACTTGCTGCAACTTCAGCGATGTTCTGCACAGACGCCTTGTGGATCTGCCCTCGAACGCAGTGAAAGTAACGATCCTCAGGGTGCATGTATAGTACGCTGCTGAAGTTACAGCTGAGCTAAAAGGCGCAGGCACGGTCAGGGTTTGCTACGGCGCCTGCGCAGGATTACAATGAAGAAGAGAAATCAGTATGCATACCAACCAAGAACTGGAATGTACCTGGTGCGGCGCTGAGGGAAAATCGAACTCTTTCCAGCTCATTAGAATAAAGAACTGGAAAACTTCTAAATCAGATTGTAAAGGTTCCGCGGGGCACGGAGTATAAAACCAAATTGCAATAAGGAAATCTTATTAGCGGCGCTGTTAAAGGTTTATCAGGGACTGCAATGTAACTACTTGATGACAGGGGAACTTCACCTAAATGTATTTCAACAGACTCCGATTACTCTACATTTAGGTGCAGAGCTCCTTTACATGATGGAGAATGGCTGTGTGCATTCAGTCCAGAGATCTGGCGCCGCATGGAATGGGGCAGCCCCGTACACTCCAGATGCTGCGCAAGGCTTCCTATCTACTCACATTGCTGCTTTTGGTGCCCAGGGACCCCTGGCTGTCTCTGGTGAGGCCCACAATGACGTTGCTTCTCTCTCCAGCCCAGTGGACGACAATCTGATTGTGAGAGTCATTGAGGCTGACCTGCAATGGGAAATGAAAACCATTAGAATCTGTATCACATACTAGCTGTAATGCTCACACAGCTGAGGCCTTGTTACAGTGTGTCACTCCAGACAATCCTTTGAGATAAACTAAGCAGTAGCGAGAATCTCTCATGTCAGGCTCCCTGCCTTTATCTACCGCAACTATGTTGTAACAAACCGATCAGCGGTGGAGGTGTGCAGGATTGGGACTTCTTTTAGACACTGCAAGTTGGTTGAGAGGGCTTACAGAAGTTGTGCGTATACACAGCAGTAGAGATGAGCGAGCGTACTCGGAAAAGCACTACGCGCTCGAGTAATTGGCTTTATCCGAGTATCGCTGTGCTCGTCCCTGAAGATTCGGGTGCCGCTGCGGCTGACAGGTGAGTCGCAGCGGGGAGCAGGGGAGAGCGGGCGGGAGAGAGGGAGAGAAAGATCTCCCCTCCGTTCCTCCCCGCTCTCCCCTGCAGCTCCCCGCTCCGTGCCGGCACCCGAATCTTCAGGGACGAGCACAGCGATACTCGGATAAAGCAAATTACTCAAGCGAGTAGTGCTTTTCCGAGTACGCTCGCTCATCTCTACACAGCAGTCAATCCCAACAAGCAGAGCTGCAGTATAAAGCATGGCAGAAGGACAGAACAGCAGCCTAAACCTTTGATGAGGGCAAGAGGTGGATTTTGAAACTAACAGACTGGACCGTAGACGTGCCTGATGGAACAGATCCAAAAACTAGCTGATGGTAAACAGCAGATAACACGGCGGTTGTCCAGCGACTGCAGCGTAATACTGCTATGAAGCAATAAAAAGCGGAACCTCAGAAATAAGAATAATCATTACTGGGCATAATGGGTAGAAGCGGTCTGACAGCCGCAGGCTATGCCTGCCGCCTGCACTGTTCATTGTGTGACCACGTAAACATCCGGACAGGTGATGGATATATCAAGTATGCCAACTACACACCCATCATGCTGTAAGACGCCCGCGGGCAGGGACAGGAAGCACAAATGAGAAGTTTATCACTATGTGAAACTTGCTGCAGAAAACTGCATAAAAGCCAATTTCTAGTTTATTGTTACTGTAAGGGGCGTGGGGGTTTAAAAACACGGGGGGATTATTAAGACTGCGCGATTGCAAGGTCTTGCGCTATTAGGGTATTTGTTGTTGCAAGCTCCTCGCTCCACTTTTCCTAAGGGCCCCGTCACACGGGCGTATGGGTACAACGCTGCGAATCTCCCGTGGCAATACACTCTGCCGGCAGAGACCGCATACAGGCTGCATATGGCACTGCGAATTACGCAGTCACGGACATGCGCAGTGCGTAGTACGCGGTGACTATACGCCCGTGTGAATGAGCCCAAAGTGTCTAGAAATGGAGGTGCAGTTTTAGTGGAAAGAGGTTCTTTGCAAAGTGCCATCACCTGACCAGCAGCATTGCAGTCCGTACAGGCCCCGGGTGAAGGAAGTGCTGACAGCTAAAGACTTCGGAGAGGAGTGCTGTATCTTATAAAATCAGCGGGTACACAGCTGATTTTTAGTTAAAATCTGCACCAATGCAGTAAACTCAGTTCTGTTGTCATATCTATGCAGTAAACTTGATTCTGGTACTGTATCTATGCAGCAATTTCAGTTCTGGTACTGTATCCGTGCAGTAGGCTTGTTCCTGATACTTTATCTATGCAGTAAGCTTGATTCTGGTACTGTATCTATGCAGTAAGCTTGGTTCTGGTACCTTATCTGTGCAGTAGGATTCTTCCTGATACTTTATCTATGCAGTAAGCTTGGTTCTGGTACTGTATCTATGTAGTAAGCTTGGTTCTGGTACCTTATCTATGCAGTAGGATTCTTCCTGATACTTTATCTACGCAGTAAGCTTGGTTCTGGTACCATAGAAATGCAATAAGGTTGATGTAGGATTCTTCCTGATACTTTATCTCTGTAGTAAGCTTAGTTCTAGTACTGCATCTATGTAGTAATCTCTGTCCTGTTATTGTATCTATGTAGCAAGTATCAGATCATCATAAAATCATTAGACTAGCAGGGGACCCACAATCTTTGTACTGATCAGGATGCATGGCAGCCTCAGGGCTCCTTCAGACTGGTGGGGGCAACATTTAAGCTATGATTCACGTCCTGATATCGCCCTCACAATCCTTCTGTAAACCCCTGGATGATGGCGTTTTCACATCCCTGCGGGGGCTTCCCTTCAACCCCGCCACTGCTGTTACAGCCCCGCAGGAGATCGCGATGTTCTCCCACTGTTTCCAATGAGGTCGCCGCTGCTGCCGTGGGCCCTGTTGAAAATAATGGGTGATAAGTGATAACGCAAAAAGAAAGAATATGCTGCGATTATTTTTTTCACGCAGCATCGCAGGGGTGAAAACATCGCAAATGAGAATGAAACCAGTGAAAATCATTGGTTTCATAATCATGCGTTTTCCTTCACTCTCACATCGCGAGAAAATAGCGCGATTTTCTCGCTAGTGGGAAGGAGCCCTTAAAGGGGTTGTGTCAGTTATTTATTGCTTTTACCTTGTGCTCCCATAGCCAAATATAATTTTTAAAAATCCTTTGTTGGCCTCCCTTGGCTCCCTGCACGTACAGCGCCGCAACTCTGAGCGAGTGTATTTAAGCTCCATATTTACCAGATTACAGAACTAATATACATCTACGTATCTATTCACAGGGTCCTGTAGGACAGGTGAATATAATCTATTGTTCCCTGTTATCAGCTACTTCAAGCTGGGGAGAGGCTGACTGTAGTGTTTATCAATGGGATGAGTGACAGGGTGCGCAGAAACCTCCCTTATCGCCATGTTGCATACCTCCAGAGACCTTCACATCCAAACGTGCTGCTGATATCAGTCGCTCTTATTACATTGATGTGATATTAGAAACTCCGGGTTTTGAAGAGAATTTCGTCTCAAAAAACAAAAAACAGTTCATATAAATTCTTAAGGCCGTATTCACACGACCGATATTCTTGCACGAGTTCTGTCCGTGTCCGACACAGTCACTCACAAGGAAAATTAACTCTTTGCAATCCAATTTTGGATTCAAGGTTTCCTAGGGGGCTTTCTCTTTCTGCCATTATACAATGGCACCATCTGCTGGCTAGAGCCAGTACTGCGGTATGGGACATGCTGGAGAGGCCCCCAAAACAGAGCAGCCAGTTATATACAGTAAGAATACCCTGCCGGACGTCTTCCGACATCGGAGCTGTACAGCCTTCAATCAGAATGTCTTTAGACGTCAGACAGTGGATTGGAAAGGGTTAACCCATTCATTTGAATATCTTCATTTGTGGCAAGTCTCATATGGTAATACCCTGTTTCCCTCAAAATAAGACATTCCCCGAAAATAAGACATAGCATGATTTTCCAGAATTTTTGAGGATGCAAAATGATTTTTCAGGCTTTTTGAGGCTGCTCGAAATATAAGCCCTACTCCAAAATTAAGCCCTGCTAACAGTTAATTTAAAAAGTCAATTTAAATAGTGTCCAGGCAGCTATACATGTAAAAAAGTTACCTGGGAAACACGGTATGTCCGGCACCTCGCGCAGCGCTCAGATGGGGTGCACGTGTGCTGCGCAGTGCGAGTTGCGGCAGACTCGCTCTCGGCCGTATAAATTCGGCCTAAGTCGTTTCTCATCTGTCACATTGTTACAACTACATTCTGTGTTTTAGGGTGTGCCTTTACACTGAACGATTTAGCGGTCCATAAGACCCCTTACATCTCATACAATAAGCGCGTCCGAACTCCTGCATTGAAATCCCACCGAATAGGATTAGGAATTCCGTGACCTGTAAGAGGGGGCAACGCTGCCAGCCTGGAAGAAAATGTAGGATGAGCTGGAGATCTCGACAGGAGAAGACGAGAAGGAGGAGGAAGGCGACACATTGCCTCTAGATATAATCTGCATTGCAAATATTGTGACACCTTCTTCTGCATAATTAATACAGAGGATGTGAAATTCGCACATAGGACCCGTGAATGCCAGTCCTGCACGTGACGCCGCGCCCTGACACAGTGCTGCTATAAATCCTCTGTGCTGCCGTCTGGTTGTGTTCAGTGCAACGGAAATGATCCCATGTGCGGGGACGACCCTTAAAGTGTCACGTTCGAGATGGTCCACATTTATGCGACTCACGGCTCGCGCCCGCGGTTTTGCTTTTTCTGTCTGTTCCGTCAGAGGGGCAGCAAAACGGGGAAAAAAGGTTCCATTTTACTTCCCGTTGATTCTAATGGGATTTCCTGAGCTTCGGTTACGCTCGGTTTGGTTTCATTTCATCTGCTTTCCATTTTTTAATAGAAAAAATAGCGCAGACGGCGGCACTTTTTTTTACTGCTAAGAGCATGGAAAAGTCCTTTCCGTTTTTCCTTACATGTTCGTCAATGTATGACGGAACCGAATGGAAAGCCTTCCGTCTGGTTCCGAATCTGTCCACTTAATTGTCCGTTTAACGGATCCTTTATTAGATGAGCGTGCGCAGATGGTCGGGGCTCGTTCACATCTGCGCTTTTGTTTTTACGTTTAGCGAATCCATCTGACGAGCAGCCAAATGGAAAACATCTGATCCATTTAAGTTCCCCATCAAAGAGAACTGAAATGCTTTGGTTTAGCTCCGTTCTGTTTGATTTCCGTTTTTTAAAATGGAAATAGTAGCACCAACGACCGCGCTATTATTGGAAAAAACCTGAAATCAGACAGAAAGGAGACTTACGGTTTTTTTTTTACATTATGGTCAATGGGGGATGGAACTGAATGGAAAGGTTTCTATTTGTTTCCCATTTTGATGTCCGTTTATCAAATCCGTTTTTAAACGACAATGCGCAAAAAAGGAAGGGAGCCAAAAGGAGGCAAAACGAACGCATTAAAAATGCATGTAAACAGAAAAAAACGGAAACAAGCTGACAGAAGGGTCCGTTTTATTGACAGATCTGTCTAGCGCATCCATTAAAAAAAGCAGATCCATTATAAACGGAAACAAAGCGCTGCCGTGAACAAGCCCTGCAGTGTAATCATGTCAGCGTTTGTGTTTCAATTCAATTAATCTAACGAGCTCCGGAGGTGTTTTTTTCCCCAGGGCAATTCCGCAGTGTATCACGCAACTTCTAGAGCATCGGGCGCGCATTTGCACATCCCCATTGACTTCTTTGGGGATTTTTGGGACCAAATGCGCAGGAAAATAGAGCATGCTTTTTTTTGCGCAACCGAAATTTACAGGTAAAATACGCGCATGTGAAGAAACCCGTTGGAATCAATGAGTTCTATCTGCACGCAAAACGTCCAAGTGAACCTCGCCTAAGGCCAGCTTCACACAGGCGTACTTGCACGCATTTTTCGCACGAAATACGCAGCGCATAGAACCACAAGAACCCTTGAAATCAGCTGGTGCCACAGGAGACATCTGGACAGGAGTGACATTGTCTTGTTACTGGGAGCAGTCAGTAGGAGCGCTGCTCTGCAGCAGATAGTGAAGGTTGGATACATACGAGGGAGGTGACTGCAGATAATGGCGCTGAGCTCAGGGACGCTGGTTTCTAGGTGACTGACCCCGTGATTGGGTTGTTGTTTGATATGAGATTACACAGGCAGAGCGCTGCACCTGAGGACACAGAGCGGGACGCAGGTGTGCTTGTCTCGTGTACCATGTGACTTTTCATCAAAGACTACCTAAGGTTCTTTTAGACGGAATGATTATCATTCAAAAAAATCGTCCAAACGAGCGAAAGTGACCGAATGTGTACATGCAGCCGGCGACAAAACGATAAAAATTGTCATTCCGTTTTCGTTCATTGCGCATTTTCTGCAGACATAAAAATCTTCGTTGGCGCGTTCACACTGACGAGAAAATTGTGCGATTTTCGTGTGATGCGAAAGAGAGGAAAAACACTGAATTATGAAGCCAATGATTTTCAATGGTTTCCTTCACATTTGCGATGTTTTCACTCATGCGATGTTGCGAGAAGAAAAATCCTGACATGCCCTATCTTTCTGCGACGTGCGATTTATTTAGTTTTTTATCTCCCGTGTTTCCCTATGGAGCCTCCTTTTTATCACATCGCAACCGAACAAACTTGCGATTTTCATGCGGTCGTTTTTACATTAGAAATTCCTATTGACTTTGGCACTAAAAAAAAAAAAACACGGCAAAATCGCGCAATAAAAACGTGTGAGTAAAATTGCAAACGGAAGCGATGTTGTAGAGAGAAAAAGCAGCGCCGATGCTTAAAAAATCGCAGGGAAAAGGTTGCGATTTTGCCGCAATTTTCTTGCGGCGATATCGCGATCGGTTTAAATACCGACGGCTCAATCGTTCTCAGTCACTTATACTGCGAATGTGAAAGAATGAACCATTTCTCGCTTGAACGAGCGAACGATGTATCTGTCTGTATATATAAACAGGCGGCCTGAGGGACCGTTTTGGTCGTTCAAACGATAATCTTTTGTGTAATTGGACCGTTATCTTATATATAAAACGCAAAATCTGTTTGTTTGTGCGTATACAAATCCGCAGTTCAGGCCCGATTTGAGTAAAACTTTGTATAAGTCTTCTTCAGCACCAGGTGACGAATATTGCTGTAATTAAAAATTGAAAACGTGACGACTTTGCCAGCAACCAATCACAGCTCAACTTTCATTTCTTATACTACTGAAGTAAAATGAAAGCTGCGCTGTGATTGGTTGCTATTTCTTATACTGCTGAGGTAAAATAAAAGCCGCTGTGTGATTGGTTGCTATTTCCTATACTGCTGAGGTAAAATGAAAGCCGCGCTGTGATTGGTTTCTATTTTTAATACTGCTGAGGTAAAATGAAAGCTGCGCTGTGATTGGTTGCTATGGGCAACACAGATTTTCTTTTGGATAGCCTTCATAACAGTGCGGCACTCGGCTCATTTTTGTGGCCCGCGTTGTATATTCCAGGGCTGTTATTCACACGCCCCATTATTAGTAACTGATTATATTCTCCCAGCACAACGTTCCAGCCCGCTCACAGGGGCTTTTCACAAGTCAGTCACCGACACACCATATTGGTTTCAAGTACACTATGTCGCCTAGATTACGTGTGACGTATTTGCGCGTGAATGAGGTTGATTTGCGTGCGCATCTGCACATATTACTACGTTTTGTGCACGCAGGGCGGTTCCCATGTATGCAACACACCCTTTCCATGGATTAAAAGGCTAATTAGCCTAATGAGGTCCAGATGTGTTCTTTTCCCCTTCGTTTCGCGCAGTGTTTCACGCTTCCCCTTGTATATTTGCGCACCTCCCATAGGTTTCTATAGGGGCCTTTGCTGCGCAAAACGCAAAAATGTAGAGCAGGTCCTGCTTTTTTCATTGTGCGTGAAATGCATGCACAAAACACGCTCACGAGGGCGAACAAGGGCTTTTATTCTGTGTTTGGCGCATGCAAATACCCGCACAAACACGGTCGTGTGAGGAAGGGGTTTTCCTGCTTATGAAAATAAAGGCAATAATTAAGTATTTAGGGCTCATTTAGATGAGCGTGGACGCAACTACGCTCACCGCCACGTTGCGTAGTTACGCCCGAAGAATGGGAATTCCTCCCCCTTTGCCGGCCTTTCTAACTCCACATCAAAGCGCAGGAGTTTGAAAACAACTGCGGGGAGAAAGGTGCCGCCCGACCCTCCCTGCCCGTGGTAACAGAAGTGGTGAAAACGAAACCACTGAAACCCCATAGAGATTTTGTCCCGTTAGAGAGCTGTGATCATCGTGGCAGTATAGGGGGAGAACGCCACGCTCCTCTGAATCCACTCTCAGGCCAGGTTCAGTGGCGATAAAATTGCGCGATGCGAGAGTGAGTGAGCACGCATGATCATGAAGCCAACGATTTTCAATGGTTTCATTCTCATTTGCAATGTTTGATTAAAAAAATCTGCGATATCACCCCTAGATTTCAACGGGACCGACGGCGGCAGCGCCAGCCCCATTGAAAGCAATGGGAAAACTCGCAATCCTCTGCTGCGGTGCGGGGGATTCCATCAGCTTCATTCCCACATGGAAACGCCTCGTATCCAGGAGTTTCACATGAATTGCGAGGGCGATATCGGGGCCGCGATTCACAGCTTGACATCGCCCTCACCAGTGTGCAGCCGGCCTTATTGTTTCAATTTCTCACCATTTTCAAAATCTCCACTTGCTGTCAGTGAATAGAAACCTGCTCGTTCACATCTAGAGGCTAAAAGCTGCATTCTGGACCGCAGACTATTGCCCGTTATGGAGTTTTCACACACAGCACATTTTGGAAAACACATTTGCAGATTTTGCTGCAGTTTTTTGAGCCGAAACCAGAAGTGGATTAGAGAAGAATGAGACCTATAAGGGCGCCCACCCACTTGCGATTTTTTTTCCTTTGCGTTTTGCGTTTTTTCTGAAGAGCAATTAGTATAGAATGTGTTCTTGTCCATTTGCGGTTTTTTTTTCGGTCCGTTGCAATTTTTCACATAGGAACTGTCAGTTGCATATGTGTCCTTATTTTTCTCTTAATGCACCCATGAATGTCAATGGAAATTAACGGAAAAGGCGCGGAAAACGCTGCGTTTTTCACACACGAAAATCGCAATCGCAAGTGGGTAGGCGCCCTAAGGCCGCTCCCACACACACCGCTTTTTACGCCGCGCTAACCGCAGTAAAACGTTCACATTGATTTTAATGAGGCTTCTTAAACCTGTGTTTCGAACGCCACGATTTTTGAGCACCATCTGTTCAATTTTTCAGCGTTTTTTAACGCACCCCATCAGCCATCATAATGGCGTTAAAAAGCGCTGTGACATGCGTTCGAAATCGCGGTAAAATGCAACAGTTCTGAGCGGTGTTTAACTGAACGCATGTGTGAGAGCGGCCTTAAGGAAGGACTTCTTCTAGCCTGCTGGCATTGGCTCAAAAAACTGCATAAAAATGTGCAAATGTGTTTCCCATAAAATGCTGCGTGAAGCCCCCCTACAACGCATACTTTACAGTCTCCAGGCGCATTCACCCAACGGAGTGCAGAGTACCGCCATCAGGCGCTATGTTTTGTCATGCCTTTTTTTTTTCTCAACTGCTCATGAAAACGCAGCAAACAACGCTTTTCTATAAAGTTGGCCCCTGCAAGGCAACATATAATGCAGAATATACGTTTTTTTTAACCATTGATGGCTATGGGCGCCATCTGCTCCTGTACGGCTGCACAGCGGAGCTTTTCGTCAGAAATCCAGGGGCAAATTTATTAGAGCATATCCACGTGGGGCGGAATGTGTAGCCGAAGGTCCGCAGCAGACATTCCACCGCAAGTCCACGGTGCAAAATTCACTTACTTTGGGGCAGAATTCAGCCCCTTATCTGATAAGGTAGAATCCGCTGAAACAAAAGCCGCTTCCACATGGGCGACAAAGTTGAGTTATTTTCTCGCGTCCGTATCGTTGTCGCCCGCGTGGAAGCAGCCTAATTGCCATGCTGCAAGGCATGTCAACTTACGCCCGGATTTTGGGTGAACAAGATAATGACAATCTTATTCCCATTGCTGCTACTGTAAATGGGGCAAAGTTTCTATGCGGACAGTCACGCAAATCCGCGCCACGACCGGATTTCAACTGCGAAGAGGGAAAGAGAGAAAATATTATCGCCTGGGCGGTTGACTGCGCGATCCTATGATGTCATCCCCTGCTTGCAAGCTGTCTTCGGCGTGGACGATACACGCTCCATACGCGGATGTACACAGAAGCCATTAATAGTTGATTGACGCAGGTCCGCTGCTCGGGATCCCCCTCTGACTCAAGAGACAGCAGCGGTCAGGTGAGGGTCGCTCCTCTTCTCAGGCATGTGACATCACATTCGTTACGTGGCCTAAGAGCAGATCAGACTGACTGTGGCCACAGCGACGCGAAAGACAAGCCGCGTTCCGGACGGCCGTGCACAGCTGTCTCAATCAGCTCACCCGTGCGAATCATTCATGGCGCATTGAAGCAGATATTCGTCTCCTTTTGCAGCTCCTTGGTCGTAATCCGCTGATTCGTGTGGATGAGCCGATCAAGACGCTCTTCGTTTCACGCAGCGACGCCTGTGCACGGTCGTCCGGAACGTGGCTTGCCTTTCACGTCACTGTCGCTGCTGTGGAGACGCGCCATCCACCGCCTCACTGCGCTAACATCTACAGTCTGGTCTCCGTAAACGCTCAGAAAGCGTCGATGAATGGCAATGGGTGCAATTTTTTCAACATGAAGGAATTTGATTACACCTTTTGCTTTCTACGCATTTTTATGTCAGACGCCATTTTGTCAGACTGCCCCCTGCTGCCATCTGTCGCACGGCAACACAATTTACCAGATATTGGTGGAAAGGTTTAAGCTCTACCGCGAACATCGGCTTCTGACAATACGTGCCAACATAATAAGATGGCAGGCGTTAGTTTTGCGCAACCCTTGTATATATTATTTAAGCAACGTATGAGGTGCGCGCAACATCCCGGATAACATATCATATGACAAGGCGCAGAGAATGTCTTCCCCCGAGGACGAATGTTTCCTCCAGACACCTTCACAGGGTGGAGCAGGTGACTGTCAGCTAATAGAGGGAAGCCAGGTATAAGTGCTTTAAGGGCGTCTTAACACGAGCGTTTGTGCACATTTTTGCGTGCGCAAAATCTGCACATGCTAAACACTGAAAATGGAAGCCATTGATTTCAAGGTGTTCGTTCTCCTAAGCGCATGCAAAAAAAAGGTCCTGCTCTATCTTTCTGCATTTTGTGCAGCGAAACTGCCATAGAAGTCTACGGCAGATGCGCAAATACACAAGGGTAAGCGCAAAACACACGAGAAGGAGACGGCCGGACCGCATAAGGCTTAAATAACCATTCAATTCTAGAGTAAGGGTGTGTTGTGAACATGTCAACTGACCCTGCACACACAAAAATTCCAGTAAGGGCTTTAAAAGACGAACGCATTCGCAAATATGCTCGCTGCTACAGAGCGCATTTGCGCATGAACGAGTCAAAAGTCTTCTTTCTTTTTAGTTCAAACCCTGGGCTATTGCACCTCCAAAAAAGAAAAACAGAAAGATAGGGCAAGGCCTATCTTTTCTCAAGCGCAGAAATTGTGCGCGAGTAACACGCCTGTGAAAACGAATCCAATGAAATCAATGGCCTCGCTTCGTCTCGTTTTGAGCGTGCGACTTTTTTACGCGCGCAAAAAGCTCCGCAAACACATTAGTCTGCTTAAGCCCCAACATGCGCAGAGCCCTGATTATAACCCTCTCCAAACCTCATTCATTCGCATATACGCTGCGGCGTACGGATTTGAGCAAAACGCTGGTGTGAAGCCGCCCTTAGATGGAACGATTATAGTTTGTTTGTTTTTTAAATCGTACAAATGAGCAAAAGTGAACGATAATTCTTTAGTCTAAACTCCCACCGATGACAGAACGATAATCGTTCATTTTACGCAGGCATACAAATCATCGTTGGCTCGTTCGCTCAGCGCTCGGTACAAACGGCGTCCATTCAGATTCTGACCGATTGAACGAGCCAACGATGTATCTGCCTGTATGAACGAGCGAATGATATAGCAATGACATCACTCGCCCGTTCAAACGATAAATTGGCTCGTCTAAAAGGACCCCAGACCCGCCAATTCCATTTTCATGGGGCAACGTGTAGATATCCGGATCCGTCGGGGAGAGAAGCTCACTAAGTGATATATCGCTACATACGCAGTAGCCTGTATCTCAGCATCCAACTAAGTATCCTCCGGTGGCAGCGAAGCACAGAGCTTACACCGGATCTAATCTGTGGAACAAGTACAAGAGTTTAAGAATCAATTTGTTAATCTGCCTGGTACAAGGAGGCTGCAGGACGGAGCTGGTGGGAACAAGATGACCCACTTGGCATCAATGAAAAGAGCCTGAAGATGCCAAAAATTAACAAACAGCAATGCAGACAGAAGGGGCGTCAGAGAAAGTGAGAACGTCAAACTCTAAACCCCACATCACAGTCTGTACACAGATATCTACAGCACAGTGACTGTGTACATACATTACGGATCCAGAGATACAGCCTGTATTATACTGCAGAGCTGCACTCACTATTCTGCTGGTGGAGTCACTGTGTACATACATTACTTATCCTGTACTGACCCCGAGTTACATCCTGTATTATGCTCCAGAGCTGCACTCAGTATTCTGCTGGTGGAGTCACTGCGTACATACATCACTTATCATGTACTGATCCTGAGTTACATCCTGTATTATACTGCAGAGCTGCACTCACTATTCTGCTGGTGGAGTCACTGTGTACATACATCACTTATCATATACTGATCCTGAGTTACATCCTGTATTATCCTGCAGAGCTGCACTCACTATTCTGCTGGTGGAGTCACTGTGTACATACAATACTTATCCTGTACTGATCCTGAGTTACATCCTGTATTATACCCCAGAGCTGCACTCACTATTCTGCTGGTGGAGTCACTGTGTACATACATTACTTATCCTGTACTGATCCTGAGTTACATCCTGTATTATACTGCAGAGCTGCACTCACTATTCTGCTGGTGGAGTCACTGTGTACATACATTACTTATCCTGTACTGATCCTGAGTTACATCCTGTATTATGCTCCAGAGCTGCACTCAGGATTCTGCTGGTGGAGTCACTGCGTACATACATCACTTATCATGTACTGATCCTGAGTTACATCCTGTATTATACTGCAGAGCTGCACTCACTATTCTGCTGGTGGAATCACTGTGTACATACATCACTTATCATGTACTGATCCTGAGTTACATCCTGTATTATACTGCAGAGCTGCACTCACTATTCTGCTGGTGGAGTCACTGTGTACATACATTACTTATCTTGTACTGATCCTGAGTTACATGCTGTATTATACTTCAGAGCTGCACTCCCTATTCTGCTGGTGGAGTCACTGTTTACATACATTACTTATTCTGTACTGATCCTGAGTTACATCCTGTATTAGGCAGGGTTCACACAGGGCGGATTCCCGTCGGAAATCTCGTGGTTTGGCCGCAGCAAAAACCGCGTGATTTCCGCCGGGCGAACCGCTGCGGTTTAAGCCGCGGCGGCTTTGAAGCGGCCCGGTCGCATGCTTTTCCGTTGCGGCGGGCGCTCCCATAGAGGAGAGCGCGGCCGTGACATAAATAAACAAAAAAACGAAAGTAAACAGACATGCTCAATCTTTGGAAACCGTGGCTGCGGCCGCCGCAGCCACGGTTGCAGCCGGATTTACCGCTGCGGATTAGCCGTCCCGTGTGGATGAGGTTTCTGAGAAACCTCGTCCACATGGCTGGCTAATCCCGAGATTAGCGGCCGCGGGCGGTTTTGCTGCGGGCGGATCTGCTGCGGCAAAACCGCGGCAAATCCGCCCTGTGTGAACCCAGCCTTATGCTCCAGAGCTGCACTCACTATTCTGCTGGTGGAGTCACTGTGTACGTACATTACTTATCTTGTACTGATCCCGAGTTACATCTTGCATTATACTCCAGAGCTGCACTTACTATTCTGCTGGTGGAGTCACTGTGTACATACATTACTTATCCTGTACTGTTCCTGAGTTACATCCAGTATTATACTCCAGAGCTGCACTCACTATTCTGCTGGTAAAGTCACTGTGTACATACATTACTTATCCTGTACTGATCCTGAGTTACATCCTGTATTATACTCCAGAGCTGCACTCACTATTCTGCTGGTGGAGTCACTGTATACATACATTACTTATCCTGTACTGATCCTAAGTTACATCCTGTATTATACTGCAGAGCTGCACTCACTATTCTGCTCGTTGTTACCCAAAACAGTCAGCAGCATGTGGACAGACAACTGACACCTTTGAGTGGAATATAATCTTTCTAAGGTCATAGAGAGTTGCATTCCACCTTGCTTACTGTCTCCTAACTGCTTTGCCTGTGTTTCAGTCTTCACTGTAGGTCTGGCATTCTATTCCTGAAGCAGACCTATGTGGGAGGACAAAGGAAAAAGTGAACAAATGGTAAGACGAATGTGTGAAGTCAGTAAGAACGCTGCACCTTTGATGACTGAGGGGTCCTGGAGGGACCGTCACATCAGTCCGTCATCCGAGGACACAAAATGTAAAACACTGAAAAATATAGATGGTGGCCGCAGCAGCGCCGAGGAGACATAATAGAGTTTTGTGAGCAGTATAACTCAATGTCGCCGCTCGCAGCCCTTTCCTATAAAAATCAATAAGTGGTTTATAATAAAAAGACGCAAGAGGCAGCGGGATGAGGCTGCGGAGGCGATCCCTGGGGGTCACATGACACCATCAGAGCAAACTGCAAAGAAAGCATAGGCGGCACAAGTAGTAATATCTGCCGTCACTTATATAATAAGGTATAGGTGGAGGGGATAATAAACTATTAGCAGTGCATAATGGGAGTTGTAGTGATGCAGTCAGGTTGCGATCATATATAGTGGGAGTTACAGCATGTGATGCCCCCGGGTTACCCCACGGTTGGGTCAGAGTGTGAGGGCCGACAGGAGGAGCAAGTATACCAACCTGGAGAGAACGTATGTAATACAGATACATATGCAGTATACAGGTCCCCGATGGAAGGTAGAGATATACAGTATAGTATATACAACAGAGGGTAAAGAACCTGGGCAATATACAGGGCTTCAGAAGTTATTGACACGGATAACACACTGTATACAGAAGCAGGGGCCTTATAAAGAGGTATGGGGGACAGTATATAAAGACAGAGCACATATATAAAAGCTGGAGGAAGTATAGAAATGTACTGTATACATAGAGAAAGGCAGTATATAGAGGCTAGGGGCAAAATATGAGAGTGGGGCACTATATGAGCGCAAGTAGCATTATATAGAGCAGAAGGGTAGTATGCAAAATCAGGAGTCAGAACATACAGTTGAAACAGTATAGTATAAAGGTGCAAGAGCCCGTATACAGACCCGTGGGGCATTACATGTGTGCAGGGGCAGTAAACTAAGGAAGAGAGGACAGAACGGTAATATACAATCAAGAGGTCAATATAGAAAGGCAAAGGGGGCAGTATACAGAGGTAGGGGACAGTATACAAAAGTAGATGGCAGTATATGGGTCCAGTATACAAATGTAAAGGCTCAGTATACAGAAGCAGGGGGCTGTATATGAGGGCAGAGAGGGTAATATATCAAAGTAAAGGGCAGTATATGGGTGCAGTATGTGATGGCAATCTACAGAAGGTTAATATATAGGGCAGTATATGGCTGCATTATACAGAAGCAAATGGCAGTATACAGAGGTAGAGGGTAGTACACAGAAGCATAGGGCAATATACAAAGGCAGGGAGCAGCATACAGGGGGAGAGGGCAGTATGCAGAATTAGAGCACAGTATAAAGAAGAAGAGGACAGTATACAGAGGCGGAAGGTAGGGTATAGAGACAGAGGGTAGTGTACAGAGGCAGAGGGTAGTGTACAGAGGCAGAGGGCAGTATACAATGGAAATGGGAAGTTTACAGAGATAGAGGGCAGTATACAGCGGAAGGGGCAGTATACAATGGAAATGGGAAGTTTACAGAGCTAGAGGGCAGTATACAATGGAAAAGGGCAACTTACAGAGGTAGAGGACAGCATACGGAGATAGAGGACAGTATACAGCGGAAGGGGCAGTATACAATGGCAGAAGGCGGTATCCACAAGTAGAGGGCAATATACAAAAGCAGAGAGCAGTATACAGAGGACAATACACTGAGCCAGAGGGCAGTATACAGTGATAGAGAGCAGTATACAGAGAACAGTATACAGTGAAAGGGGGCACTATACTGAGGGCAGTATACAGAGCTAGAAGGCAGTATAGAGGCAGAGGGCAGTATACAAAGGCCGGGGGTAGTATACACAGGGCAGTATATAGTGGAAGGGGAAGTAGGCAGTATAGAGAACAGCATACAGAGCTAGAGGGCAGTTTACATATGGAAGTATATAGAGGTAGAGTGCAATATACATATGGCACTATACAAAGGGCAGTATATACTGTGTACCGGTAGTATATACAGAGGCAGAGGACAGTATAAAGTGGAAGGAGGCAATATTCAGAGGCAGAGGGCAGTATATAAAAAATAGTATACAGAGCTAGAGAGCAGTATCCAGAGGACAGTATACAGATGGCAGTATCCAGAGGACAGTATAAATGGGGTAGTATATAGAGCTAGAGGGCAGTATACAGATGACAATCTACAGAGCTAGAGGGCAGAAAACACAGGGCAGTATAGAGACGACCGTATATAGAGCTAGAGGACACTATACACAGGGTAGTATACACAGCTAGAGGGCAATATACAGAGTGCCATGTATGGAGGACAGTATACAGACTGCAATATACAAAGTGCAGTGTGTAAAGCACAGTATACAGAGAGCAGTATATAAATAGCGCAGTGTATAGAGGATAGTATACAGAGTGCGATGTATACTGGACAGTATACAGAGTGCAGTATATAGAGAGTGCAATATACAGAGTGTATTGTATAGAGGGCAATATACAGAGCTAGAGGACAGTATTCAGAAGGCAGTATATGGAGGCAGAGGGCAGTATACAGAAAGGACTATATAGAGGGCAGTATACAGAGACAGAGGGCAGCATACACAGGGCAGTATATAAAGGCAGATAGCAGTATACAGAATGGACAATGTAGAGGTCAGGATACAGAGACAGAGGGCAGCATACACAGGGCAGTATACAGAGGCAGATGGCAGTATACAGAGCTAAAGGGCAGTTTTCAGAGGGCAGTATACAGAGTGCAGTGTATATAGTGCAGTATACGGAGAGCAGTGTATAGAAGACAGTATGCAGAGTGCATTATACAAAGGACAGTATATAGAGTGCAGTATATAGAGGGCAGTATAAGGAGGGTACCATATAAAGTGTAGTATACAGAGGTCAGTATATAGTGAGTGCAGTATATAGAGGGTGCATTATACAGAGAGTGCAGTATATAGAGGACCGTACACAGAGTCTATTTTACAGTGAGTACAGTATTCAGACAGCTTAGTATATAGAGGACAGTATACAGAGGGCACTATATAAAGGGCAGTATACAGAGGACAATATACAGAAGACAGTATACAGAGGACAGTATACAGAGAGTGCAGTGTATAGAGGACAGTATACAGAATGCCATGTATGCAGGACAGTATACAGAGTGCAGTATATAGTGAATGCAGTATATAGAGTGCAATATACAGAGTGCAGCGTGTAAAGCACACTATACAGATTGAGGTATATAGAGAGTGCAGTGTATAGAGGACAGTATACAGAGTGCAATATATAGTGGGTGCAGTATATAGAGAGAGCAGTGTACAGAGGGCAATATACAGCGGACAATATACAGAGCTAGAGGGCAGTATGCAGCAGGCAGTATACACAGAACAGTATACAGAGGCAGAGGGCAGCATACACAGGGCAGTATACAGAGGCAGAGGGCAGCATACACAGGGCAGTATACAGAGGCAGAGGGCAGCATACACAGGGCAGTATACAGAGGCAGAGGGCAGCATACACAGGGCAGTATACAGAGGCAGAGGGCAGCATACACAGGGCAGTATACAGAGGCAGAGGGCAGCATACACAGGGCAGTATACAGAGGCAGAGGGCAGCATACACAGGGCAGTATACAGAGGCAGAGGGCAGCATACACAGGGCAGTATACAGAGGCAGAGGGCAGCATACACAGGGCAGTATACAGAGGTAGAGGGCAGCATACACAGGGCAGTATACAGAGGCACATGACAGTATACAGAGCTAAAGGGCAGTTTTCATATGACAGTATACAGAGTGCAGTGTATATAGTGCAGTATACGGAGAGCAGTGTATAGAAGACAGTATGCAGAGTGCATTATATAGAGTGCAGTATATAGAGGGCAGTATAAAGAGGGTACCATATAAAGTGCAATATGCAGAGGGCAGTATATAGTGAGTGCAGTAGAGAGTGCAGTATATAGAGGACTGTATACAGAATGCATTTTATAGTGAGTACAGTATTCAGAGAGTGTAGTATATAGAGGACAGTATACAGAGTACAGTATATAGTGGGTGCAGTATGTAGAGTGCAATATACAGAGTGCAGTGTATATAGGGCAGTATACAGAGAGTGCAGTATACAGAGTGCAGTATATTGAGAGTGCAGTGTATAGAGGACAGTATACAGAGGGCAGAGTACAGAGAGTGCAGTATATAGAGGGCAGTATATAAAGGACGGTATACAGAAAGCAGTATACGGGCGCAGCACATACATACAGCGGGCAGCCCCGGACATGGGATGGCATGAGGACAGGGATGCACACAGGTGAGCACGCAGCTCCGGGCACACCGTCGGGCACCCTCCCGGCTCCCTCTCACCTGGCCGTACACCCGCACAGGGTGCTCAGCGCTGGGCTGCGGGCTCCTCCTGCTCCGGGTGTGCTCTCCGCTCCTCCAGGCTCCTGGGTACCGCCGAGCCGTCAGTGTGTTCCCCTCCGCAGTGACGACCCCCAGCAGCAGCAGCCCCAGCCCGGCCACAGAGACCGACCACCGCCGCCGCCTCCTCCTCACCGCCTCACACTCCGCCATCTTCTGACAACACGTGATAGCCCCCAACACCGCCGCCTACCGGAGACACGTGATCTACCGGCGCCGGTCCCCTCACAGCACTCCGGTCGTCATGAAATCCCCTGCAATATCTCCATGTATGAGTCATAGTGTACCCCCAGATATATCCATATAATAGTCATTATATCCCCCAAATATCTCCATATAATACTCATTATATCCCCCAAATATAACCATATAATACTCATTATATCCCCCCAGAAATATCCATATATTAGTCATAATGTACCCCTCAAATATCTCCATATAATAGTCATGATATCCCCCCAAATATACCCATATCATAGTCATGATATCCCCCCAAATATCTCCATATAATAGTCATGATATCCCCCCAAATATCTCCATATAATAGTCATGATATCCCCCCAAATATACCCATATCATAGTCATGATATCCCCCCAAATATCTCCATATAATAGTCATGATATATACCCAAATATCTGCATATAATAGTCATGATATCCCCCCAAATATATCCATATCATAGTCATGATATCCCCCAAATATCCCCATATAATACTCATTATATCACCCCAAATATCTCCATATAATAGTCATTATATCCCCCAAATATCTCCATATAATAGTCATAATGTACCCCCCAAATATCTCCATATAATACTCATTATATCCCCCCAAATATCTCCATATAATAGTCATTATATCCCCCAAATATCTCCATATAATAGTCATGATATCCCCCCAAATATATCCATATAATACTCATTATATCCCCCCAAATATCTCCATATAATAGTCATTATATCCCCCCAAATATCGCCATATAATAGTCATTATATCACCCCAAATATATCCATATAATAGTCATAATGTACCCCCCAAATATATCCATACAATAGTCATTATATCCCCCCAAAAATCTCCATATAATAGTCATTATATCCCCCAAATATCTCCATATAATAGTCATTATATCCCCCAAATATCTCTTTATTATAGTCATTCTATCCCCCCAAATATCTCTTTATTATAGTCATTATATCCCCCAAATATCTCCTTATAATAGTTATTATATCCCCCCAAATATATCCATATAATAGTCATTATATCCCCCAAATATCTCCATATAATAGTCATAATGTACCCCTCAAATATATCCATATAATAGTCATAATGTACCCCTCAAATATCTCCTTATATTAGTCATTATATCCCCTCAAATATCTCCTTATATTACTCATTATATCCCCCCAAATATCTCCATATAATAGTCAATATATCCCCCCAAATATATCCATATAATAGTCATTATATCCTCCCAAATATATCCATATAATAGTCATTATATCCCCCCCATATCTCCATATAATAGTCATTATATCCTCCCAAATATATCCATATAATAGTCATTATATCCCCCAAATATATCCATATAATAGTCATTATATCCCCCCAAATATATCCATATAATAGTCATATCCCTCCATATATATCCATATATTAGTCATTATATCCCCCCCAATATCTCCATATGATAGTCATTACATCCCCCCAAATATATCCATATATTAGTCATTATATCCCCCTAAATATATCCATATAATAGTCATTATATCCCCCCAAATATATCCATATATTAGTCATTACATCCTCCAAATATATCCATATAATAGTCATTATATCAACCCAAATATATCCATAGTCATTATGTCCTGCCAAATATATCCATATAATAGTCATTATATCCCCCCAAATATATCCATATATTAGTCATTATATCCCCCCAAATATATCTGTATATTAGTCATTATATCCCCCCAAATATATCCATATAATAGTCATTATATCCCCCCAAATATCTCCATATAATAGTCATAATGTACCCCTCAAATATGTCCATATAATAGTCATTATATCCTCTGAAATATCTCCATATAATAGTCATAATGTACCCCTCAAATATGTCCATATATAATCATTATATCCCCCCAAATATCTCCATATAATAGTCATAATGTACCCCCCAAATATCTCCATATAATACTCATATCCCCCCAAATATCTCCATATAATAGTCATTATATCCCCCAAATATCTCCATATAATAGTCATGATATCCCCCCAAATATCTCCATATAATAGTCATGATATCCCCCCAAATATATCCATATAATACTCATTATATCCCCCCAAATATCTCCATATAATAGTCATTATATCCCCCCAAATATCGCCATATAATAGTCATTATATCACCCCAAATATATCCATATAATAGTCATAATGTACCTCCCAAATATATCCATACAATAGTCATTATATCCCCCCAAAAATCTCCATATAATAGTCATTATATCCCCCAAATATCTCCATATAATAGTCATTATATCCCCCAAATATCTCTTTATTATAGTCATTATATCCCCCCAAATATCTCTTTATTATAGTCATTATATCCCCCAAATATCTCCTTATAATAGTTATTATATCCCCCCAAATATATCCATATAATAGTCATTATATCCCCCAAATATCTCCATATAATAGTCATAATGTACCCCTCAAATATATCCATATAATAGTCATAATGTAACCCTCAAATATCTCCTTATATTAGTCATTATATCCCCTCAAATATCTCCTTATATTAGTCATTATATCCCCCCAAATATCTCCATATAATAGTCAATATATCCCCCCAAATATATCCATATAATAGTCATTATATCCTCCCAAATATATCCATATAATAGTCATTATATCCCCCCCCCCATATCTCCATATAATAGTCATTATATCCTCCCAAATATATCCATATAATAGTCATTATATCCCCCAAATATATCCATATAATAGTCATTATATCCCCCCAAATATATCCATATATTAGTCATTATATCCCCCCAAATATATCCATATAATAGTCATATCCCTCCATATATATCCATATATTAGTCATTATATCCCCCCCAATATCTCCATATGATAGTCATTACATCCCCCCAAATATATCCATATATTAGTCATTATATCCCCCTAAATATATCCATATAATAGTCATTATATCCCCCCAAATATATCCATATAATAGTCATTATATCCTCCATATATATCCATATAATAGTCATAATGTACCCCTCAAATATCTCCTTATATTAGTCATTATATCCCCCCAAATATCTCCATATAATAGTCATTATATCATCCCAAATATCTCCATATAATAGTCATTATATCCCCCCAAATATCTCCATATAATACTCATTATATCCCCCCAAATATCCCCATATAATACTCATTATATCCCCGTAAAAATATCTCTTTATATTAGTCATTATATCCCCCAAATATCTCCTTATAATAGTTATTATATCCCCCCAAATTTCTCCATATAATAGTCATTATATCCCCCAAATATCTCCATATAATAGTCATAATGTACCCCTCAAATATATCCATATAATAGTCATTATATCCCCCCATATATATCCATATAATAGTTATAATGTACCCCTCAAATATCTCTTTATATTAGTCATTATATCCCCCCAAATATCTCCATATAATAGTCATTATATCCCCCCAAATATATCCATATAATAGTCATTATATCATCCCAAATATCTCCATATAATAGTCATTATATCCCCCCAAATATCGCCATATAATAGTCATTATATCCCCCCAAATATATCCATATAATAGTCATTATATCACCCCAAATATATCCATATAATAGTCATAATGTAGCCCCCAAATATATCCATACAATAGTCATTATATCCCCCCCAAAATCTCCATGTAATAGTCATTATATCCCCCAAATATCTCCATATAATAGTCATTATATCCCCCCAAATATCGCCATATAATAGTCATTATATCCCCCCAAATATATCCATATAATAGTCATTATATCACCCCAAATATATCCATATAATAGTCATAATGTAGCCCCCAAATATATCCATACAATAGTCATTATATCCCCCCCAAAATCTCCATGTAATAGTCATTATATCCCCCAAATATCTCCATATAATTGTCATTATATCCCCCCAAATATATCCATATAATAGTCATTATATCCTCCCAAATATATCCATATAATAGTCATTATATCCTCCCAAATATATCCATATAATAGTCATTATATCCCCCCCCCATATCTCCATATAATAGTCATTATATCCTCCCAAATATATCCATATAATAGTCATTATATCCCCCAAATATATCCATATAATAGTCATTATATCCCCCCAAATATATCCATATAATAGTCATATCCCTCCATATATATCCATATATTAGTCATTATATCCCCCCCAATATCTCCATATGATAGTCATTACATCCCCCCAAATATATCCATATATTAGTCATTATATCCCCCTAAATATATCCATATAATAGTCATTATATCCCCCCAAATATATCCATATATTAGTCATTACATCCTCCAAATATATCCATATAATAGTCATTATATCAACCCAAATATATCCATATAATAGTCATTATGTCCTGCCAAATATATCCATATAATAGTCATTATATCCCCCCAAATATATCCATATATTAGTCATTATATCCCCCCAAATATATCTGTATATTAGTCATTATATCCCCCCAAATATATCCATATAATAGTCATTATATCCCCCCAAATATCTCCATATAATAGTCATAATGTACCCCTCAAATATGTCCATATAATAGTCATTATATCCTCTGAAATATCTCCATATAATAGTCATAATGTACCCCTCAAATATGTCCATATATAATCATTATATCCCCCCAAATATCTCCATATAATAGTCATAATGTACCCCCCAAATATCTCCATATAATACTCATATCCCCCCAAATATCTCCATATAATAGTCATTATATCCCCCAAATATCTCCATATAATAGTCATGATATCCCCCCAAATATCTCCATATAATAGTCATGATATCCCCCCAAATATATCCATATAATACTCATTATATCCCCCCAAATATCTCCATATAATAGTCATTATATCCCCCCAAATATCGCCATATAATAGTCATTATATCACCCCAAATATATCCATATAATAGTCATAATGTACCCCCCAAATATATCCATACAATAGTCATTATATCCCCCAAAAAATCTCCATATAATAGTCATTATATCCCCCAAATATCTCCATATAATAGTCATTATATCCCCCCAAATATCTCTTTATTATAGTCATTATATCCCCCCAAATATCTCTTTATTATAGTCATTATATCCCCCAAATATCTCCTTATAATAGTTATTATATCCCCCCAAATATATCCATATAATAGTCATTATATCCCCCAAATATCTCCATATAATAGTCATAATGTACCCCTCAAATATATCCATATAATAGTCATAATGTACCCCTCAAATATCTCCTTATATTAGTCATTATATCCCCTCAAATATCTTCTTATATTAGTCATTATATCCCCCAAAATATCTCCATATAATAGTCAATATATCCCCCCAAATATATCCATATAATAGTCATTATATCCTCCCAAATATATCCATATAATAGTCATTATATCCCCCCCATATCTCCATATAATAGTCATTATATCCTCCCAAATATATCCATATAATAGTCATTATATCCCCCAAATATATCCATATAATAGTCATTATATCCCCCCAAATATATCCATATAATAGTCATATCCCTCCATATATATCCATATATTAGTCATTATATCCCCCCCAATATCTCCATATGATAGTCATTACATCCCCCCAAATATATCCATATATTAGTCATTATATCCCCCTAAATATATCCATATAATAGTCATTATATCCCCCCAAATATATCCATATATTAGTCATTACATCCTCCAAATATATCCATATAATAGTCATTATATCAACCCAAATATATCCATATAATAGTCATTATGTCCTGCCAAATATATCCATATAATAGTCATTATATCCCCCCAAATATATCCATATATTAGTCATTATATCCCCCCAAATATATCTGTATATTAGTCATTATATCCCCCCAAATATATCCATATAATAGTCATTATATCCCCCCAAATATCTCCATATAATAGTCATAATGTACCCCTCAAATATGTCCATATAATAGTCATTATATCCTCTGAAATATCTCCATATAATAGTCATAATGTACCCCTCAAATATGTCCATATATAATCATTATATCCCCCCAAATATCTCCATATAATAGTCATAATGTACCCCCCAAATATCTCCATATAATACTCATATCCCCCAAATATCTCCATATAATAGTCATTATATCCCCCAAATATCTCCATATAATAGTCATGATATCCCCCCAAATATCTCCATATAATAGTCATGATATCCCCCCAAATATATCCATATAATACTCATTATATCCCCCCAAATATCTCCATATAATAGTCATTATATCCCCCCAAATATCGCCATATAATAGTCATTATATCACCCCAAATATATCCATATAATAGTCATAATGTACCTCCCAAATATATCCATACAATAGTCATTATATCCCCCCAAAAATCTCCATATAATAGTCATTATATCCCCCAAATATCTCCATATAATAGTCATTATATCCCCCAAATATCTCTTTATTATAGTCATTATATCCCCCCAAATATCTCTTTATTATAGTCATTATATCCCCCAAATATCTCCTTATAATAGTTATTATATCCCCCCAAATATATCCATATAATAGTCATTATATCCCCCAAATATCTCCATATAATAGTCATAATGTACCCCTCAAATATATCCATATAATAGTCATAATGTAACCCTCAAATATCTCCTTATATTAGTCATTATATCCCCTCAAATATCACCTTATATTAGTCATTATATCCCCCCAAATATCTCCATATAATAGTCAATATATCCCCCCAAATATATCCATATAATAGTCATTATATCCTCCCAAATATATCCATATAATAGTCATTATATCCCCCCCCATATCTCCATATAATAGTCATTATATCCTCCCAAATATATCCATATAATAGTCATTATATCCCCCAAATATATCCATATAATAGTCATTATATCCCCCCAAATATATCCATATATTAGTCATTATATCCCCCCAAATATATCCATATAATAGTCATATCCCTCCATATATATCCATATATTAGTCATTATATCCCCCCCAATATCTCCATATGATAGTCATTACATCCCCCCAAATATATCCATATATTAGTCATTATATCCCCCTAAATATATCCATATATTGGTCATTATATCCCCCCAAATATCTCCATATGATAGTCATTATATCCCCCCAAATATATCCATATATTAGTCATTACATCCTCCAAATATATCCATATAATAGTCATTATATCAACCCAAATATATCCATATAATAGTCATTATGTCCTGCCAAATATATCCATATAATAGTCATTATATCCCCCCAAATATATCCATATATTAGTCATTATATCCCCCCAAATATATCTGTATATTAGTCATTATATCCCCCCAAATATATCCATATAATAGTCATTATATCCCCCCAAATATCTCCATATAATAGTCATAATGTACCCCTCAAATATGTCCATATAATAGTCATTATATCCTCTGAAATATCTCCATATAATAGTCATAATGTACCCCTCAAATATGTCCATATATAATCATTATATCCCCCCAAATATCTCCATATAATAGTCATTATATCCCCCCAAATATATCCATATAATAGTCATAATGTACCCCCATAAAATATATATACAATAGTCATTATATCCCCCCCAAAATCTCCATATAATAGTCATTATATCCCCCAAATATCTCCATATAATAGTCATTATATCCCCCCAAATATCTCTTTATAATAGTCATTATATCCCCCAAATATCTCCTTATAATAGTTATTATATCCCCCCAAATTTCTCCATATAATAGTCATTATATCCCCCCAAATATATCCATATAATAGTCATAATGTACCCTCCAAATATATCCATACAATAGTCATTATATCCCCCCAAAAATCTCCATATAATAGTCATTATATCCCCCAAATATCTCCTTATAATAGTTATTATATCCCCCCAAATTTCTCCATATAATAGTCATTATATCCCCCAAATATCTGCATATAATAGTCATTACATCCCCCAAATATCTCCATATAATAGTCATAATGTACCCCTCAAATATATCCATATAATAGTCATTATATCCTCCATATATATCCATATAATAGTCATAATGTACCCCTCAAATATCTCCTTATATTAGTCATTATATCCCCCCAAATATCTCCATATAATAGTCATTATATCCCCCCAAATATATCCATATAATAGTCATTATATCCTCCATATATATCCATATAATAGTCATAATGTACCCCTCAAATATCTCCTTATATTAGTCATTATATCCCCCCAAATATCTCCATATAATAGTCATTATATCATCCCAAATATCTCCATATAATAGTCATTATATCCCCCCAAATATCTCCATATAATACTCATTATATCCCCGTAAAAATATCTCTTTATATTAGTCATTATATCCCCCAAATATCTCCTTATAATAGTTATTATATCCCCCCAAATTTCTCCATATAATAGTCATTATATCCCCCAAATATCTCCATATAATAGTCATAATGTACCCCTCAAATATATCCATATAATAGTCATTATATCCCCCCATATATATCCATATAATAGTTATAATGTACCCCTCAAATATCTCTTTATATTAGTCATTATATCCCCCCAAATATCTCCATATAATAGTCATTATATCCCCCCAAATATATCCATATAATAGTCATTATATCATCCCAAATATCTCCATATAATAGTCATTATATCCCCCCAAATATCGCCATATAATAGTCATTATATCCCCCCAAATATATCCATATAATAGTCATTATATCACCCCAAATATATCCATATAATAGTCATAATGTAGCCCCCAAATATATCCATACAATAGTCATTATATCCCCCCCAAAATCTCCATGTAATAGTCATTATATCCCCCAAATATCTCCATATAATAGTCATTATATCCCCCCAAATATCGCCATATAATAGTCATTATATCCCCCCAAATATATCCATATAATAGTCATTATATCACCCCAAATATATCCATATAATAGTCATAATGTAGCCCCCAAATATATCCATACAATAGTCATTATATCCCCCCCAAAATCTCCATGTAATAGTCATTATATCCCCCAAATATCTCCATATAATAGTCATTATATCCCCCCAAATATATCCATATAATACTTATTATATCCTCCCAAATATATCCATATAATAGTCATTATATCCCCCCCAATATCTCCATATAATAGTCATTATATCCTCCCAAATATATCCATATAATACTCATTATATCCCCCAAATATCTCTTTATAATAGTCATTATATCCCCCAAATATCTCCTTATAATAGTTATTATATCCCCCCAAATATATCCATATATTAGTCATTATATCCCCCCCAATATCTCCATATAATAGTCATTATATCCCCCTAAATATATCCATATATTAGTCATTATATCCCCCCAAATATCTCCATATAATAGTCATTATATCCCCCAAATATACTGTATGCATATATTAGTCATTACATCCCCCCAAATATATCCATATAATAGTCATTATATCCCCCCAAATATATCCATATAATAGTCATTATATCCCCCCAAATATATGCATATATTAGTCATTACATCCCCCCAAATATATCCATATAATAGTCATTATATCCCCCCAAATATATCCATATACTAGTCATTATGTCCTCCCAAATATATCCATATAATAGTCTTTATATCCCCCCAAATATATCCGTATATTAGTCATTACATCCCCCCAAATATTTCCATATAATAGTAATTATATCCCCCCAAATATATCCATATAATAGTCATTATGTCCTCCCAAATATATCCATATAATAGTCATTAAATCCCCCCAAATATATCCATATATTAGTCATTATATCCCCCCCTATATCTCCATATAATAGTCATTATATCCCCCCAAATATATCCGTATATTAGTCATTATATCCCCCCAAATATATCCATATAATAGTCATTATATCCCCCCAAATATCCATTTATAATAGTCATTTTATCCCCCCAAATATATCCGTATATTAGTCATTATATCCTCCCAAATATATCCATATAATAGTCATTATATCCCCCAAATATATCCATATAATAGTTATTATATCCCCCCAAATATCTCCATATAATAGTCATTATATCCCCCCAAATATCTCCATATAATAGTCATTATATCCCCCCAAATATATCCATATAATAGTCATTATATCCCCCAAATATATCCATATAATAGTTATTATATCCCCCCAAATATCTCCATATATTAGTCATCATAGCCCCCCAAATATCTCCATATAATAGTCATTATATCCCCCCAAATATATCCATATAATAGTCATTCTATGCGCAAAAGAATTAGCGTCCAAATTTTACGTACGGAATCTAATTTTCTCACTTCCCGATGTCATAGAAACAGGAAATTTCGCACGAGCATTGATTATGTCATAAATAGGAAAAGCTAATGGGTCCCAACTCGATTATTTAATTCTATGTGCAAAAGAATTAGCGTCCAAATTTTACGTGCGGAATGTAATTTTTTCACTTTCCGGTGTCATAGAAACGGGAGATTTGGCACGAGCATTGATTATGTCATAAATAGGAAAAGCTAATGGGTCCCAATTCCATTATTCAATTCTATGCACAAAAGAATTAGCGTCCAAATTTTACGTACGGAATGTAATTTCTTCACTTTCCAGTGTCATAGAAACAGGAAATTTGGCACGAGCATTGATTGTGTCATAAATATGAAAAGCTAATGGGTCCCAACTCCATTATTCAATTCTATGCGCAAAAGAGTTAGTGTCCAAATTTTATGTACGTAATCTAATTCTCTCACTTCCTGATGTCATTTTATATAAAGTAAACGTCACATGGTTACCTCCACGTGGTGTTTCCTGGGTAACGCAGAGAATTATGCAAAATGGTGAACATATGTTTTTCCGGTATCTCTAAAGTAAGCACGACTTCATAAGAGTGTGAAGACCAGATAAACACCAGTACCAAATTAACTCAGGCGAAGCCGGGTATATCAGCTAGTATCTCTATATAATAGTCATTATATCCCCCCAAATATCTCCATATAATAGTCATTATATCCCCCCAAATTTATCCATATAATAGTCAATATATCCCCCCAAATATCTATGAATATTAGTCATTATATCCTCCTAAATATCTCCATATATTAGTTATTATACCCCCCAAATATCTTCATATATTAGACAATATACACCCCCCCCCCAAAAAAAAATCTCTTTAGAAATTCTTTATTTATAGACTTTTTATAATTTTTCATTACATCATAGTCATCAATGTTTGATAAAATTAACAAACTTTAAAAGGTATGAAAACAAAAAGTCGACATTCCTGGTATGACACAAAGTACATCAGAACAAACAGAGCAAACCTAAGGAGGTGAGAATAAGGTACTGCGCAGGTAGACCACTGAGAAAAGGGTAGAGGGACACCTTGAAGAAGGAGATTCAAGATCCACTCACTAAGTATCCCATACTGGTCAGTAACTCCACCTCACCCATGGACCATGTGTGTTCCCATATAAAAGAAGAATATCTTCTTTAGTAAGTCATTGGGCGAAGAGAAAAAAAAGAAAAAAAAATAGGATGGGGGGGGGAGTAAAGAAAGCATTGTATGAGGACATCTCAGAGAAGGACAAATCCATGAAGGAATGAAGCAGTTGTATCTGAGTCTAGAATGAAGTTCAGAGCCCCTGGGTACTGAAGGGCTGTAATAGTATGAAATTCCATAAACTCCTGAATGTGATCCAGTAATATCATGTTTTCATAGATTTATCATGTGTACCTATTAGTGATGCGGTCAGGTCCTCCATCTCCATGGTCTTCTGTATTATGGTGGACCACATCGAAATGGAAGGAGGCAAAGTCTGTCTCCATAGCCTAGGGATACACATTCTCGCCTTCACCAGATGACGCCCCACCGAGCACTTGTATGTGGGCATAGGGATGGCACTGAGATGCAACAACAACAACGCGGGGGATTTGGGTAGGACAAAATTTGTGAATTTGGAAGTAATTCGCCATATTTCAGACCAAAAACTAGTCAGTATTGGACATTCTCACATTCTCCTGCACATCTCCTACACATAGGGCAAACAGAAGGGAGCATCGCATGTAGTCGAGAGGGCACCCTGTACCAGCAAGTGAGGATCTTAAATCCTGATCCCTGAATTTTGCTAGAAATGGAAGATTTATGTGTGAAGGTAAAAATCTTGCATTTCTGTACCGACGTGAGCAACATCTACAGGTCTTGTTCACAGTTACGTAGGTATGTGGGGGCTGGGGAGTCCGGTTGGGAATCTAATAAGTTATAGATAATTGGAACAGTGTGCCTAGTGTCTAAGCTGAAAGCTGTGCCACGACGACAGGTGAGCTGGGTCAATGGAATCAGCCAACGCCTCCGCCGATAGCCAAGAAGTATCCTGTATAAAGTCATAAGCTATATTTATGATTAGCTAATAGAGATGAGCGAGCATACTCGCTAAGGACAATTACTCGATCAAGCATTGTCCTTAGCGAGTACCTGCCCGCTCGGAAGAAAAGGTTCGGCTGCCGGTGCGGGTGAGAGGTGAGTTGCGGCAGTGAGCAGGGGGGAGAGAGAGATCTCCCCCCTCGTTACTCCCCGCTCTCCCCCGCCGCTCCCAGCCCGCTGCCGGCAGCCGAACCTTTTTCTTCCGAGTGGGCAGGTACTCGCTAAGGACAATGCTTGATCGAGTAATTGTCCTTAGCGAGTATGCTTGCTCATCTCTAGCAGCTATGCATCTGCGGAAGATCCTACTCTACAGTCCAGATGGGAAAATGGGATTTCCTAGTATGAGAAATAGAGGAGAGGTGGGGGAAATGTCCAGTCTCTGAAATATCTCTTTATATTAGACAATATATCCCCCCCCCAAATATCTCCACATATTAGTCAAAATATACCCCTCAAATATCTCCATATATTAGTCATTATATGCCCCCACTGGCTTAACTGCCGATAGGAACCAACCTCTTTAGATTTGACATAATATCCCCCCAAGTATCTCCATGTAAACCACATTATTTTAAACAAATATTTAAGTATATGAGTTATTAGATCTTCAAAATATCACCATGTATCAGTCGTTATTTCTCCCCAAATACAGGGTGTCCCGAAAAAATGTCTACACCCTTTGAGTGATTATAAAGTCAGTATTTATTATTCTTTATGTCTAATTGTTGATGACCTTTTGTGCTGCAGGGACCGCCGCTAACACGAAGCATCGGAATCGCAAGCATCAAGAATCATTTCATGTGGTATTTGGGCGCAGTCTTCCTCAGTGGTTGCCCTTAATGTGTTGACTGTTGCTGCTTTTTTGCTGTAAATTTCTATCTTTTAAGTATTTCCATAAAAAGTCTAGTGGTGTGAGGTTCGTTGAACGTGGGGGTATTCTACTGAACCTCTTTGTCCAATCCATCTATTTGGCAGATTGTCATTAAGGTAGGCCCTTACATCATGATGGTAGTGTAGGGTGCTCCATCCTGTGGGAAATGGAACTCCTCATCCTTGAAGTCCTCTTGAATGTACGGCGTGATAGATTGCTGCAGCGAGTCCAAGTAAATGGTATTAGTCAGAGTAGCGTAAAAAAAGAGAATGGTCCAATGAAGGCCTTCCTCCGTAATATGTGGATTCTCTGGTCGCTAGTAGGTGAGTTGAGCCATTTAATCTAAATGTAGCCTCATCACTCCAATCCAGAGGCATAACTTGAAGCTCCTGGGCCCCAATGCAAAACCTGTAACGGGGCCCCTAACTATAATGCTTTATTCATAGTACTGGGCTCCCTCTATGGAGAAGAGAGGCCTTATGGGCCCCCTAAGGCTCCTTGGCCCGGATGCAACCGCATCCCCTATAGTTACAACCCTGCTCCAATCTTTCCTGGACACTGTGCATTCTCTGCACATCTCGCCAAGTACCTCTTACAAAACCGCGCTCTCCGGTCTGGATCTTCTTCACTGACAGCATGGACTATTCTTGGAATGTAACTTTTCCATTGACAGTGCTTTCAATTGCTATGAACACTTGACATTGGAATTCCTGTCTCACGACCTGCTTGCCGCACGGATTTTCTTGGACTTTTCCATCAACCTCTCTTGCTTTGTGGGGCTCGTCGATGTCCGCAGTGTTCCAGAACGTTTCTTGTAGACATTTTGAACAGTTCCATCTGCTTCACACTTATCTCTAATTCGAGTGACAGGAAGACCTCCTGCACACTGGTGAGAGCGATATCAGCCCGTGATTCGCAGCCCTATATTGCTCTCGCAATCCATGGGAAACCTCTGGGTGTGAGGCGTTTTCATGTGAAAACAGCCCTGCATCCCTGCAGGGACTCCCTGCTTCCCATTGAATTCAATGGGGCATCAACAGCACCGGCCCCATTAAAGGAGCAATGGCAGAAGATCGTGATTCCCAGCTGCAGCTGTGACAGCAGCAGCAGCAGGGGATTCCTTCATCCATTGAAAACATAGTGAGAACATTGCGATGGTGGGACAGCAGCGGCAGGGAATTCCTTTAACCCCCCCCCCCCGCGGGGAGTCCTCCCCTCACTAAACAACCTGTCGCTGCTGTCACAGTGTTCAGCAATGTGGGGATCCCTGCAAGGATGAAGGAATCCCCTGCCACAGATGCCGCAGCAGTGGCAGAGCAGCGCAATCTTTTCCCTATGTTTTCAATGGGGCCGGCGCTGCTGCCACCAGCCCCATTGACAACAAGGTGAAGCCCCTGGATGTGACAGCATCCAGGGGTTTCACATCCAAGGAATCCCCTGCTGCAGCTGTCACAGCCGCAGCAGGGGATAGCGATCCTCTCCCATTGCTTTCAATGGGCGATATTGTAAAAAGAATGGGCATGCTGTGATTTTTTTCACGCAGCATCGTAAATGAGAATGAAACCATTGAAATTCATTGCTTTCATAATCATGTGTTTTCCTTCACTCTCGCATCGCACGAAAAATGCACGATGTGAAGGGGCCCTAAGTCACATAGGTGGATTTGTTCAAAACTCTTTTCGAAACTTTCTTTGCACTTCAACTTTTCAAACTTTCAGCAGCACTTTAGGATAAATCTCCTTTGTTTGAAGCTTCGTCTGGTTTCATCCTTATTTCTAATCGGTTCAGCCTGAAAAGGAGTGAAAATTAAGTGAGAGACATAAACCAAGACTGGCGCAAAGGAACACTGGCTTATTAGAAGCCCATGGCAACCAATCAGTTATCTGCTTTCACTTTCCAGAGGTGGAATCTGATTGGTCACTGTGGGCAACGAAACTAGTTTTCCTTTGCACCAACTTTGATGTATCTCTCCCAGTAAGTTATAAGCTAGTAGGTATTTTCTTCCGGTATTTGCAGACGGTTCTGCATCAGAACTTCCGGCCGGACGTTCTGATGGTGATGCAAAACCAGTAAGAGTAGAGCAGAAGTTCCAATGTATTTTGCATGCAGTTTTGTCACAGTTTTTCCAAAGTTATACCGGTGCAACAACCTTCCACAGCATCGTGAAAGATGAGGCTCTGCAAATGATGCGGAAATTCAACTCCCAGCATGCATTTCCAGGCATGCTGATGCTGGGAGTTGTAGTTTCAATACAACTTCTGGTCACACTGTAGAAATATACTGTGGTGCTCCGTCCTTGCCTTTACTGGTTAGAGGCCCACAATATCAAAAAGCACCAGACAGACAGAAATGTACTGGATGGCTGTTCCCTATGTGTGGGAGGTATAGCGCCACTAGTATCGGGGTGGATTGGAGAAGGCGTTTTTCTCCCGGTACAGATCCACAGCCTTTTGTAATATTTCTTGCACTCCGTAGTAAATCCCTGCAACTCTCTGGTTCCTATTAATGAAATCTGATCCACGTTTTTTAATTATAGCCTCCAGATCTATTAGTCGGATAAAGGACATAAATGAAAAACATCTTCAGTAAATAAGTGGATGCAATGAGAAAGCCAGACTGTATCCCCCCTACATAAGAAAAGACCGCCTGTGGGTGAAACCTCGCCCAGTCACCACAGGGAATGGTCACACAATATTGCCAATAATGTCATCCGCAGGAGGTTTTGCTGTGTAGGAACGCAGCGTTATACAACAGTAAGAGGTCCAACCCAGGGGCTATTATTTATTGCCTGATATTGTGAAGAATATGTAATGTGTGATGGCAAGGGGATACGTCTTACTGAACATTGGTCATACGTACATATATGCACTAGGTCCAGAATGCCTTCAGACTCTTCTTCCACTTTTCATTTTCATTTTTTTATGTTGTGCAAATTGAAAAAAAAATATTTAGTTTTACCCCATCATTCTACACTCAATACCCTATAATGACAAAGGGAAAATAGAATGTTAGAAATCAAGGTACATTTGAAAAAATATCATAAATTAACTTTTTGCATTGGCATAAATATTCACACCTTTCGGTATGACACTTGTAATTTAGCTCTGGGGGCCCCCCATTTCTCTTGAAACATATTTAAGATGTTTCTACACCTTGATTGGAGTCATCTGTGGTAAATTCAGTTGATTGGACATAATTTTAAGCGACACACCCCTTTCTATATTAGGTTTCACAGCTCACAATGCATATCAGAGCCAAAATCAAGCCATGGGGAGTACAGGACTGCCTAAAGAGCTCCGAGAGAGGATTGTGTGGAGGCACAAATCTGGAGAAGGCTACATAAACATTTCTGCTGCTCTGAAAGTTCCCAAGAGCTCAGCGGTCTCCATAATTCTTAAAATAGAAGAAGTTTGGAATAACCAGGACTCTTCCTACCGGCTGACCCACCATACTAAGTAATCGAGGGTGAAGGACCTTAGTAAGAGAGGTAACCAAGAACCCAAAGGTCACTCTGGCTGAGTGCTCGAAAGTCCTGTGTGCAGATGGGAGAAACTTCCAGAAAGTCAACCATCAGTGCAGCCTTCACCAATCTGGGCTTTATGGCACAGTGGCCAGAAAGAAGTGTCCTCTCAGTCAAAGATATGCCTAGAATTTGCCAAAAAGCATGTAAAAGACTCTCAGTAAGAAACAAGATTCTTTGGTCTGATGAAACCAAGATTGAACATTTTGGCCTTAATTCTAAACTTATGTCTGGAGGAAACCAAGCGCTGCTCATCACTAGCCCAATACCATCCCTACAGCTAGAACATGGAGATCGGTCAGGGTTTATGGAAAGTTGAATGAAGCCAAGTATAGAGATATTCTCAATGAACACCTGATCCAGAGCACAAGGGACCTCAGACTGGGCAGAAGGTTCACCTTCCAACAAGACAATGACCCGAAGCCCACAGCCAAGACAACACAGGAGGAGCTTAGGGAAAACTCTGAGAATGTCCTTGAGTGGCCCAGCCAGATCCCTCATTTGAACCCAATCAAACATCTCTGGAGAATGGCTGTCCACAGACGGCCCCCATCCACCCTGACAAGGCTCGAGAGGATCTGCAGAGAAGAGTGGCAGAGAATCCCCAAATCCAGGTGTGCAAACTTATGGAATCGTACTCAGGGGGACCTGAGGCTGTAATTGCTGCCAAAGGTACTTCAACTAAGTACTGAGTACAGGGTGTGAATAGTTATGTCATTGCAAGATGTTATTTTACTTTTTTTTTTTAAATTACAAAGATTCCGAACATTTTGCTTTCACTTTGTATCACAGCTTATATCTGTAGCTGGTACACATCACTGTGGGTTTTTTACTGACTTGTATGACATCAGAGCAGGGTATACAGATGGGTGCAAAAACTAACCATTGGGCCCTATAGCAAAACTTGGAATGCAGCCCCACTTCACCAACTTCAGCCACAAGTTCCAACACGGCTCTCTGGACTCCCCATTCCTTGACCTTTGAGGCCCATAATGGGGTTTATAGGGCTCAAATAGCATGACAGGTTCCCTTTAACAGAAGCAGTAACTGTACTTTTCCGTATGCCATGTCTTAGTTTGCACGCCATTTGGGGACATGGTCATTAATAAACTCCTTCTCTATTCTATAAAAGTTTATCATCTCCTCCAGTTCAGTAACTCTTTAAACAGTAACAATGGGCGCTGAATTTGAACAGCATGTTATGAGACGGTGCCAGAGCCCGGCTTAGTGGGTACAGATGGTTATAATAACTGCTACAATATAAAGTTGATCCCCAGCACAATGCTGTTTCAAGATGCGCTTTCTTCCTTGGCTTTCCCGTGACAAGACGCTTTCAAAGAATGTTTTTGGACGCATTTCTGGATGTTTGTGTTATGTTTTCTGTGTTCATTTCGTAAAATATTATTTAATCTCACACGTTATCTTCCAGTTCCTAAAATGAGGGATTATCTTTCAAAGAAAGATCTTGGGCCAAAAACGTGAGTCGAATTAATCTCATGTCAGTGCAGAAGGCAGAGGAGAGAGAGCACAGAATCTTAAAGGGAAACTCAATCATCATCGTCTGCTAATCCACCCTGAATCATTAGTTACTTCCTGTCAAATCTGAACAACTAATTAGAACTGTTGGTGGTGACTAGTTCTGGATCAGGACACTGTATTAAACTGGTGGACAGGTAACCCGGATCTTTAGAGTATAACCAAGAGGAATTTAGCATATTGCAACAAGAAGCTGAGAAAATGTTGAGTTTATTAGAACTGTCCAAGCCAGACTGGCACTTCAAGCTGAGCATCTGCCCTGAAAAGGGTGACCCCACTCTGCGAGAGAAGCTGATACCTAGGCCGAGGCATAATAATGACACCTAGCCCTAAACACTAATCCATGCAGACTTTGGGGACCAAAGTACAAAGCGGAACTACTAAATGCAGAGCACTATGATACAGAACACACTAGCACACTTGATGGTCAGTACACAGGATACATAAGCTGCACCCTTTGCACTAAGGGGCCGGATTAAATACCCTTACATGGAAACTGATAGGCTGACTAGATTGGAAGACAACCTAGCCAGCCACCCAACGCATCAAAAGGTCCGGGGCTGATATAACGATGTTACCTTGGACCCATTCCAGCAACGCATGACACTTCCTAGGCTAACGCCTTGGAAACTTCATAGGGGAATACAGACGGAGGCTATACCTCCACATATTCCCCTTATAGGTAAGTCAGAGGAAGTTTCAAGGATGTTGAGATTAAAAACATGGAGTTACGAAAAGGACCCTATTTGAAACCACACGTTGTAGGCAACATTTACTTATACAGGGGATGCAACAATGTATTTCAGGGTCATACTCATCACTACTCCAGATCACATGACTATGCATTTCAGGATTGTATCAATAGAGCCATGTTCACATAGAGAGGATTTGCTGTGGATTTTCCGTGCAAACCCTCCACACTGAAAACCTGAGACAGTTACAGTAGCCCAGATTTTCTTAGGGTTGGAGCAGGACTGAGGGGTGTGGTCATGGGCGGGGCTTATCACAATGTATGATTTTACCTCCATTGTTATAAAAAGACAGGGAGCAAATTACCTATCATTTCCGCATCCAAAAAAACTGTCCAAATCTGTACCACTGGTGCAGATTTTCACTGGGAATCAGCCGTGTACCCGCAGCTGATTTCATACTATACGGCGCTCCCTCCCCCCCCCCACCTCCTCCGAAGGCTTCCTGCTGTCAGTTCCTAGACATACTAAACTGTGCTGCGTACAGCTGCTAAATGAGTTTACATCCATGATCTAGCCCCTTGGCATAAGCTTTCTAAACATCACTCATTTCCTGGACTAGGTGAAAACTAGTTGGCGGCCCTTAGGCCGGCTTCACACGGACGAGAAAATCTGTGCGTTGCAAGATGCACAGATCTCGCATGAATTTAAAATCCATTCTTTTGAATGTGGTCATACACATGGGCGATGCTTTCCCGGATTGCACTGCATTATGGGGAAACAATTTGCAGCACGTCCTATCTTTGGGCGTGTTCTCGCCTCGGCTTTGAGTCTGTATATGGCAGGAGCCCGCAGGCCCCCGTTTGCTAAGAGGGTTGGCTTACAATTGCAAACCCTAGCAGTGGTTCCAATGCAGATGTGAAAGCATGCTAAGGCTGGCTGTACGCGGCCTGATTTGCATTGCGGAATCCAGAGCAGGCTAGGCGATGACGGTAATATTGTATATTGACGTTACCAGGAAGTATTGGTGGAGTCAAGATTGATGGGGGGTGGGGGGTGGGCTTTGAATCTGATTTGCTGCCCTGCTGGCTGGCCTGCAGGTACTGGAAGCCCACAGCACAGGGGGGAGAGAGTGTGAGCGGCGGCAGACTGCAGCTTCAGTAGCAGCGCTGCAGCATTAGGAGCGTCTGGGGCGACCCGGACACTATACATAGCTGGCGGCCAGGACGGAGCCCCAGCGGCACATGCGCAGAAGCACTCAGTGGGGCACCGGCCGTGAGGGAGTTGGCAGGCGGGACGCTACACACAGCCAGCGGCTGGGAAGCGGTGCACAGGGACGGAGCAGAGACACGGCGGATGAAAGCTCCCTCCGGTGAGAGTCTGACCTGCAGCGTCTGCATTATTTTTAGCCGAACCTGCAGGCTTAGGGTGAGGGTTACTTGTCTTCTTAGCCTTACATTATTAACTGTAAATGCTGGCATGTTCCAGCTGTAACATGGCAGCATTTACAACTCCTAATCTAAGGCAAAGTGGAAAACAAACCCTCACCCTAAGCCTGCAGGCCCGGCTAAAAACAATGCACACGCTGCTGCTAGGACCTTCAAGGCTTGACCAAATCGGGAGCTAGTGGTGTGACTGGGGAGTTGCTCCTGTCAAACCCCTAGCTTCCGGTGGCGTCAAGATACAATAATACCGGCGATGACATGGGAAAAGCACGGACTTAAAAAAAAAGACCGTACTGTGCATGTCCGATGGCGAGCCGTGCGGACCATCCACAGAACAGAAGAAGGAATGACAGGTACGTGTGGATACCACCAGGCCAAGGGTTGGATTCCACTGTGGCCTCCTGCATACGGAATCCGACTCGGTTGTGTGCAGCCGGCCTAAGAGAAAAGCTCAGGAGAACAGCTTCTTAAAGTCATTGATGGCACATTTTATGGTTCAGTAGTTTATTGCAAGAAGAATAAAACAATTTGACAGAGTTATAAAGGAGGGTCTGATAAATCACAGCACAAATCATCCACTTCAGAGGAGCTTCCCACATATAAGCGCGACGTGATAAGACTGTTTAGCTGTTCTCTCATTTTGAATAAACAACAGAATAAAATAAAACAAGCAGTAAAAACTCTGAAAGTGGGAAAGGATGTGTGTGGGGGGGGGGGTGACTGGGAGGTAATGGAAAATGTAGCAGAAGGTTAGTTCTGGTAGTGGCGAATTAAATCCATCCAAGTCCCTTGAGGCATTTAAACTTAAGTTTCAATTCAACGTGCAAACTCTGGAGAATCCCTAAATGAGGACCAGAGTAAGCAGACCCTCATAAAGGAGTCCCATGTATCCTACTCCGTGGCTGTCATGTCTTCCATCCTCATAATGTCTTGTAATGAGCCCACCCATTGTGCGTTGGTTGGTGTGACTGCGGACCTCCACAACCCAGGGAATGGTAACTGATAGACATGCTGCGATTTTTAACCTCGCAGTATCGCTGTGGGGGTAATCATCGATCATGTGCATAAGTCCATTCTCGCTCGTCATTTTAAATCCGCAGCGTTTTTCCTGCACGCGGATCCGCGCCCCATAGGGATGCATTGGACACCCGCAGGTAGTTACATACCTGCGGATGTCATTTTCCCCTTCAGGCGCGGATTGCGTGTGCGGTAAAAAAAAAACCGCGACACGCTCCATTTTAGTGCGGGTGTTCCAAGGGGACGGCCCCCGCAGGTGCTCGGGTCGGGTCCCACGGCGAGAATTCTCGCTGCCGGATCCGACCCGGCCGTCTGCAGGCGGCCTGAGTGTGATGTAGGTCAGTGAAAAACTGACTATTTTACATGCGATTTTCCAGAATGTTCAAAGCGATTTTGCACTAAAAATGCACCATTTGTATCAGGGGTCGATGCTGCGATACAGAATAACGAGTGTGATGTGATTGATACATTTTTCGAACATGCAATGAAAATCGCTTGCATTATAATGCGATTCAGGGCAGTTTCAGACGCCCGTATGCGCAACTACGCTTGCCACTGCGGATCGTAATTGCACATGAACGAGGTAGAGAGATTGCAAGAAACAGGCTGATACACACGTGACAGCAAACAATACTGTAATTTTTGCGACTAGAATGCCAGTTAACACGCTGACATGTTACACCCTTCCCGTGGGATAGGAGGGCAATTAAACGCCAAATCAGGGCCAGCTGTCTTTTTTCCCTCCGTTGTACGCAGGGTAACTCCCTCCCCCTCCCTTTTTCTAAGCTGCCATAGACTTCTATGGAAGCTTTCTGTGTAACACGGACACAAATAGGGCAAGTTCTATGTTTTCTCGTACGAAGATTTTGGGCACCAGAAACATGTTCTTCTGAACAAATCGACTGAAATCAATGCCTTCGCATCGTCACATTATATGGGTGAGATTTTCACGTATGTAAATGCCATCGCAAATACATTTGCCTGTTTAAGCCCTCAATGTGATTTTTTTGCAAAACACATAGCCTGTTTAAGGTCTTCTTCACAAGTGCCTAAGCTCAAAAATGCTCATTCCTGCGCAACGTATTTGAGTAGTGAGGCCGGTCTCGCACGGCCATAAACGTAAAACACTGCGTGTATACCTAATTGCGCATGGACACTTGTATATAAGCAACAATAGAGAACAATGTGCTCTATCTCCACGTATGTATGCAGCAAAGTAGAACATGCTGCACTCTATTTTGTGCTCAAGAATTACGCAATTCCGACACGATGATATGAGTGGAACTGCTGCAGCATCCAAGGAGCGGGCCCACAGCCGAGGAAATAGCGGGGTCAATTGCGGCCTTGTTTTGGGGCTCTACCATCTCCTCCCTTGGTGGTAGCACAGGACCCATTACCACTGGGGGAGTTTCACATGGGGAAAACCAGTATGCGGTTTACCTTAAAGTCCTGTCACTCGTGACGCCACCGTTCCATCCTCTGCGCTGAATCCAGATGATTAAATAAAAAGCTCACACGCAGCGATAACTTTCCAGAGTAGAGCCGGGAACAGTCGGTTAGGCTCGTTTACTTGCAGAATTAGTTACAGTCCAACTTTACACACACCAGCAGGGGAAATGGTGCAGAACACAAGTGGTGTGACAGGGAGGATTTACAGTATAACAGATGAGTCCACAGTCCAAGTTATCTGTTGAGTTCTGTTCCTGGCCACACTCCTTCACTATCTCTTAAGCGCTCTACTGGTCAACACTCACATTTGGAAGATGGGCAGTCAGCGCTGCATGGCGGTTCCTTTCACTCTATCAGTCCTCCAGGTCAATAGCGGGAAGGCCTGGGTGAATTGGGCCCAGGGCACACAAGGCAATCGCTCAGCCTCTTCCATCCTGGGGTCCCTTGTAAGACAAGGCACAGTTTCTCCTAACCACCAAAAGTCTCCATTCTCTCCAACTCGAAGACTCTTGCAAGACTCAGGCTTAGGCTGACTTGCAGGCTAACTTTGCCAAGAAAACTACCCTTGTACTACACCTTGCATACACATATATAAAACATGATCACGTGACATACAACAACATACATTTTCCAGACATAACCCAGACGTTAACCCATTCAGTGCTGCAGAGATGCAATACACATCAAATGCACACACATTGAAGACACGAACAATACTACCCTTGATATGCCATCCAAAGTGCCCTAGATCTTACCCACAACCCCTGTCCCTCCACTTGCCTCGACTCCTGGCTAACCCCAGGCGGGCAACTGGACGGCGGTCCCTATTCTCACTAGGAATTGAAAAAGGGACACTGGTGTACCTGGATGGAGAGGGTAGAATGCCGACAGAAAAGGCAGATGTAAATAACCAACACGAACAATACTAAGCAGAACTGAGGCAGATGGTAAAACCTGGCGGATAATAGCAAAGTATAGCAGACAAGATGACAGAAGCAGGAGACCAACAGAGGAAAACTAGCTAGCACACTGAGGGAAACCAATAACTGGCAGTGACTGCAAGTCCCTGCCCGACCTTTAAACAAAAGCCTCCGTCCAGGGGCGGAGAGAGGGAGACAGCCAACTCCCAACAGAAAACAACCAAAAGGGAGCTTGTGCAGTTTGCACTTTTGCAATTTTTGTGTGATGCGATTTTAACATTAGAAAGTCCAATTGACTTTTGCAGTAAAATACGCAGCGATATCGCAGCGTTAAAAAAAACGCTAGTGGGTAAAAGCCCTAAGAGTTCTAAATTGATGGAAGAATTCCCGGCAGGGGGTTCAGTGTTAAGAGAATCATGTGGTTACTTCATGAGATCGTTTTCTTTTAACTTGCCTCTTGTAAGTGCGTTCCGGAGCCTCCCTACACAGACCAGCAGTAATCTCCAAACATTGCTTCATTCCAACGGCCCTGATATCTTTGTTCCATTACAGAAATATCCTGGTGGACTGTTTCTCCATGTTCATCACTGACAGCTCCACAACTAGCAGGGAAAAAGTCTAGGTGGGAGTGGAGAAAATGGATTTTAAGGGACATGTTGCATCCGAGTTGATGGTATTTTCCGGAAGTACTGTCACCAACTGGGTGTAGTTATCATCTCTTTTGTTGTCTAAGAATCCATGAGTAACTGTTACCATGCAGGGCGGCGCAGGGAGCCGCAGTCGGCGCGCGTCGGCTCCGGCGTCCTGGAGCTCTGTGTCAGGGCTCTCCCAGCGGCTTGGGGCGGCCGGTGGGCGGCGGCATGTCCACCCATAGGGTGCCGCCCGCACTCCTCCACCCTTCTTATACAGCAGTTGGAGAGTTGGCTCCTCCCACTCTCCGCCCATGGGCGGAGCCTTGCAGTTATGAGGCTGGCAGTAACTTGAGCTCACTGCCAGTTATTGGTTCTGCTAGCCACTAGTCAGTTCTGCCTGTGTCAGTCAATACTAGTTGCCAGTCAGTCTCTTCCTAGTGTGCCTTTACTCAGTCTGTTCTGGTTCTGTCTGCTACTAGCTAGTCTGTCTGCAGCTACTCTCAGCTAGCCCTAGTTTGCCAGTCAGTTTCCTTCAGCCTGCCTGTCCCCTGGTTTGTTCTGTTGGTCTGTTCCAGCTGCCTCCTCTGTCGGCACTCTGTCCCCCCATCAGTTAGTTTCTCTTGTCAGTTGCCAGATCCCTAGCCAGCGTAGGGACCGCGGCCCAGTTGTCCACCTGGGGTTAGCCAGGGCCGAGGCAAGTAGGCAGGGACAGTGGGGTGCAGGAAGTTCAGGGCACCCCACCTGGCGCTCGGGGGTCAGAGTGCCGTAACAGTAACTCCCTTTAAGGCTCTCCAAGCTTCTTTTTCTTTTTCCTCCAAAACTTGGTCAATCCTTTACAAGTTGTCGCATTTGTGGCCCAACAAAAATACCTTCCTTAACCTTTGCATCACTCAATCTAGGAAATCTGGAACATCTTTTGGGTCCATGGAAGGCTCGGCAATGACATTTTTCTCGGTAGAGCCAAGATTTCTTGCAGGCCAGTCCGCTTGAATGTAATGTGATTTCCTATCTGTACTGTCCCACATACATAAAAAGCAACAGTATTTAGTGTACCCCTATAGTATTTAGTGCACCCCAGTTGCCTTCCTAAGAGTACAACGATGACTTTTAGATTGCCACAGATTTTCCACTTCTGTTCAGCATATGTGATTGAGTCGAGGAGGGCTGTCATGTTTGCATAAGTCTCCTTCACTTGAACTGCATGACCAACAGAAATAGTATGAAGACGGTTGCCGCTGTGAAATAATACTGCTTTCAAACTAAGCTTGGAGGAGTCTACGAATAGCCTCCATTCAGCTGGATCATGGTTGAAATCCAAACATTTCATTAAGCCATTAACATCGCAGCAAATAACCAGATTGTTTTTCTTCTCAAAAACAGGAAGCCGATCCCTCTGACGTTCTCTGTACTGAGAGACCATGCCATCACGTTGAAGAAGATTCCATTGCTGTAGTCTTGACTCTAGAAGTTCTGCCTTCTCCTTTGACAAGTCAAGGTCTCGAATGAGATCACTGAATTCTTTTTGACTCAGTCTGTGCGGTGTATCATCTTTTACCTCAAAGTCAGGCTCATGGGATGTGGAAGGCTTGTTGGGTTCTTCTTTGTCCACACTTTCTTCATTTTCTACTTCAAGCTCATAATGTTGGGGTGGAGTAGAAACTGGTAAACTATCTGAATGTGGAATAGGTCGAATAGCAGATGGAAGATTTGGGTATTGAACTGTTCCTGTTTTCTTCATTGACCATCCTGCCTTTATAGGCGGAGTCAAGCAGAAATAGCAGTCATCTGTATGATTTGTAGGCACTCGCCAAACCATGGGCACAGCATAGATCGTTTTTTATTTTTCAGCCGTTCTCATAGTTTAACTGAACAAGAGTTGCGACATATATGTGGAGCCCATGACTTATCCTGGTCCCCACCTTCATACCAAAATAATGATGATAGGCAGTCTTCGCAAGAAGCATCAGATTACATGTCTGTGACCAAAATGTTATTTCACCACAAATGTAACAAAAATTATTCACTAAATTTACACATTTTCGTGGCATTTTGATATAGCAAATTTTATACTTCAAAACCAGAAATTCTGAAAAAAAGAAAAATAGAAACAATATGAAACTCAGTCATAGCAACATTTATTATTTTTAAGGCCTTATTCAGACGACCATATATCGGCCGTGTATTCACGCCCAGCTGATATACGTCGTCTCTCTCTGCAGGGGGAGGAGGCTGGAAGAGCCGAAAGCAGTGCACTGAGCTCCCGCCTCCTCTCCGGCTCCTCTCCACCCCCTCTCCGCCCCTCTGCACTATTTGCAGTGAGGAGAGGCGGGATGGGGGCGGGGCTAAGTTTTGAGCGATAATTGTTGTGCCTAAATAGGCCTTACATTGCAGCACGTTTTTCACACTTGCCTACAATGTGCACAATACTGTATCTATAAGCTCATTATGTGGAACCTTATCAAAGGCTTTACCGAAATACAGATGTGCACAGCACCACCTTCATCCACCACTTCTTTGGTTATATGGAAACACGTTTCAAGTCTCTTCTGATATTTTTTGGACCATGTAATATCTGTAATATCATCTTTCAGGTTCTCAGGATTATACCAAATAGCTTCTTTTAGGTCATGTGGCAACATGTCTCAGGCTCAGAGCTTAAATAGATGGCTGGGATTTAGTCCCGTTATGCAACTGTAAAAAAATCACGGCCGCATAACGGGACAAAACAAAATCACTACGAAGAGATGAAAAGGATTCCGCGCTCGTGTGGGTCCGACCGACAAACTACTCGTCGTGATGTAGGTTATACATCAAATAAACTTTTGTTGCTAAGCTACATCACGACGAATAGTTGTCAGTCGGAGCCACACGAGCGCGGAATCCTTTTCATCTCTTCGTGGTCACTTTACAAGCACCTAACCTTGGATAGCTTGAATTTCCTGCGGCTCTCCAGACCTCTAGATCGTGGTAAAAGACCCTTCTGATACGCCTGCCTGGACAACAGGTGCCGGTGGAAGCACCCTCCTAACAAAGGGATTATCCCACCGTGCACCAGGTGAGTGGAAACTCATTTATATTTTTGCTCTATATAACGGCTTGACCTGGCGCACTCCTGATATATTTATAAAACAAAATCACTGTTTTCAATGGTTTCATTTTTACTAGCTGTATTCTCGCCCATTAACCCTTTGCAATCCAATTTTGGCTTCAGGGTTTCCTCGGGAGCTCTCTCTTTCTGACATTATACAATGGTGCAATCTGCTGGTTACAGCCAGTACTGTGGTATGGGACATGCTGGAGAGGCCCCCCCCCCCCCCCCCCCGGACAACAGAGCGGCCAGTAATAAACAGTAAGAATACCCTGCCGGACGTCTTCTAACATCGAAGCTGTACAGCCTTCAATCAGAATGTCTTCAGACGTCAGACAGTGGATTGGAAAGGGTTAATAGTACAGACACGAAAAGATGGAACTTGCTCTATTTTTCTTCTTTTTTCTTTAAAACTCGCGCACAATAGCGCAGAGTTTAAGGACTCCGAGCAAAAAAAAAAAATGCTCATGTGTAACTACGCTCTATAACGGCTAGCGTAGTTGAGTCTACGCTCGTCTAAAGAGGCCCTCATACTGTTGGGACTTGTCATATCACAGATACGAACGGGTTAGTATGATTCCTAAAAGCGTTGTGGCACACAGAACAATTCTCAGGTGATCTTTTGAGTGACTCATTGTTTTTGTCTTGGCATATTCTCTGCCTTTAGTTTACAATGATCACTTCCCTGGTGATGGTGCAGACACTGCCTGGAGAAACGTAGATATTTTTTCAAAAAACCAGAATAACCAGTCTGTCCCCCAGTGTCAGCTCCGAGCCAAGGATTCACAGACCTGGCCATTATTTGTGCAGAAGAGACAATGAAAAAGGCCAGTGTGAAGGATAATAGCTCTTGAAGCTGTGCAGATACTGCCTCTTATCTGTGCAGGCGGCAGTCAGCTGCTACAAATATAGAAATGAAAGAATCAAGATACAATCTATCTATCCCATATCTATCTATCTAGTATCTATCTAGCTCATATCTATCTGTCGTGTCCACATGACGCTAGAACACCACGCCCAGCACGGACGCAGGGAGGCATTCAGACAGAACCGCGAAAGCACACGCAAAATATAATATTGAGAAGGACTACATTACTCTAGGCAATAGAGGATGGAGAAACTTGACATTTACTAGTCGGGAAGATGGGGAACTCCTGTCTAAACACTGAGTTAGCGTCCCGGTAAGGACGGCTCCACGGTCTTCATATAGGACCTGACTATCCCTGCAAAGGCACCTGGAGGGATGCGCTAAACACCACAAAGAAACACCGCAAACACTAAAGGCCCATTTAGACACAACGATCATCGCTCAAATTTCGCTCAAAAGCCGTCTTCTGAGCGATAATCGTTGCGTGTAAATGTGCCCATCTTTCACTTTTCTGCCGAACGACGGCCTTCAGTTTGGCTTGAAATCCGTTGTTCAGCAGAACAGCTGATAAGACGGCCCGCACGCTGTGCTCTGCCCAGGGAGAGCTGATAACAACTGATTGCATCCTCTCAGCTGTTCTCACCTGTCAGCCCCACCAGCAGAGCAAAAGGAATTTACTCAGAGAACAGTGGGCGGTCCCCTAAATAAATTCAACTGCTGGAGACTCACACGTCACTAATTGGTACTAATAGGCATTAGTACCAATTAGTAGATTATGCAAAATGATCACTCAAAAGCCATCTTTTGAGCGATCATCTTTGTGTTTAAATGGGCCTTATCAAAGCAAAAGTTAAATAAAGGAGCACTTTGTATATAAAATAAACCAGCAGCTCTGGATGTAGATAGGCTTCACCCAGAATAGAGGCTCCAACCACTACCAGCAACTGAACTGAATTGGACTCATTGTTAGGGTTTCTGCTGGTATCTGTGGTACTACATGGGTTTTCAGCTGCTCAGCCCCATAGGTGGGGGTTGATTGAGCTGACTGGAGGTGGATTTCTCCAGTACCCCGGGTCTTAGACCCCTGTGTGTTAGGTGCCTGTATGTCCGGAGGCTCTTCTTAAAGGAGGAGGTACTGTTAGGGTTTCTGCTGGGATCTGTGGTACTACATGGGTTTCTAACTGCTCAGCCCCACAGGTGGGGGTTGTTTGAGCTAACTGGGGGTGGATTTCTCCAGTCACCCAGGTCTTAGACCCCTGTGTGGTATGTACCTGTATCTCCAGAGGCCCCTCTTAAAGGGTAAGGTACTGTTAGGGTTCACTGCTGGGATCTGTTGTACTGCATAGGTTTTCAGCAGCATAGCTTCACAGGTGGTGTTGATTGTGTTGATTGAGCTGGTTGGGTGTGTATTGCTCCAGCCAGCCAATCCCCAAGGTCTATTGCTCATATATACCAGCTCCTTTGCTAGAGGCTGCTAGCCTTTTCTCTGTTTGTTCAGTGTAAACAGTGTCATGTTCCTTCATGTCTATGTAGCTCTCAGTATGTGTCGTGTAAACTGTGCCTTGCAGTGGATCCTTTATCATCTAGAAAGAGATAGGTCCCTAGGTTCCAGCACGGGGTCGTCCCTATTGGGACGATCACCCCGCATTGCAGGCAGGTTTCCTCAGGTTAGTTGTCTTGTTAGTGTAGGGACCTGTGAGACAACGAGGACCCTTGAAGTGGTCTTGCGGGCTTAAGTATCTTGGCCAAAATATGAACTATTACCTCATATTGTATCTATTCCATCTGTTTATACATACAGGTATGCTTGATGTGTGTATTGAGCATTTATCAGCTGTTGGTTTGTGTCTGTCCGCGAGTATGGAGTCCATTCTACTGTTCAGTCTGGTTTCTCCAGTTCATGAGTGTGAATGGCGTAACGTTTATGTCTCTTTTTCAGTCATGTCTGCGAGTTTCGTGTCCAGTTCGCAGTTCTGCAGTTCACGTTCCGGTAAGACTCTGCAGAGTGTTCATGTCCCAGTTTGACATTACAGAATACACATGTACACAGATAAGGAGATATTTGATCATGTCCCTGTTTGCCAATTACTTTTCAATTTTTACTTCTAGTTTAGCGTAGTGTTAATAAGTGTTTAGCAATCACAGTACAATATAATCATGGTATGATATTAATACAAAGTGCCAAATACAGCATACAGCAAATAAACGGTCTGTTAACGAATAACAGGTCCCCATCTGGTCACTGTCTGTTAGAGTGATACTTCTCTACATACTGGATATGTAGCGGCCTGGCCAGGGCCCCTTTTGTATCCTTGTTGGGAAATGGGAATGGGGAGGAAGGTAGAGGGGAGGAAAAGGGGGGGGCGGGTCCCACCTCCCACCTCTTGCGGACTCTCCACCCTAAAACACACAGTTCAGAGTGATGTAGAAATATTTAATATCAAGGTTTATAAGGAAATTAAGGATCTATCGTATTGGGAGGGAAGAATATAGTTCACCCATGGGTTCCAGAATCTCCGAAAAGCCTCATGGCGGTCTAACATTATTGAAGTTAGTTTTTCAGTAATGAGATGCCAATTTAATCTTCTTTTTACCTCAAAAAATCCAAAGAAGCCTTTCGCCAGGATTTAGCTATCGTCTGTTTGGTGGCTAAAAAAAAGAAAGTGATTATTCTCTGGGAATTTTTAGTTTCAAATAATGTTATTAATTTTCATCAAAATATAGCCAAATGTTTGCCAAAAATATAGCCCGCGCAGGGGGGTTCCAGAACATAGCATAACAAAAGGTAATGAATAGAGATGAGCGAACGCGTTCGTCCGAGCTTGATATTCGTGCGAATATTAGGGTGTTCGGGATGTTCGTTATTCGTAACGAACACCATGCGGTGTTCTGGTTACTTTCACTTCCTTCCCTGAGACGTTAGCGCGCTTTTCTGGCCAATTGAAAGACAGGGAAGGCATTACAACTTCCCCCTGCAACGTTTAAGCCCTATACCACCCCCCTGCTGTGAGTGGCTGGCGAGATCAGGTGTTCGCCTAATATAAAAGTCGGCCCCTCCCGCGGCTCGCCTCAGATGCGGTGTGAGTTAGATGAGGGACAGTGCTGTTTATACCGGAGCTGCTGTAGGGAAAGAATTGGTAGTTAGTGTAGGCTTCAAGACCCCCTAAAGGTCCTTATTAGGGCCACTGATAGCTGTGTGTTGGCTGCTGTTAGCAGTGGCATTTTTTTTTTCTCAAAATCGGCTCTGCAGAGCGTTGCACCTGGCATTAGGGACAGAAGTGCTGCATAGGCAGGGAGAGTGTTAGGAGTGAGTGTAGCCTTCAAGAACCTCAACGGTCCTTTCTAGGGCCATATTTATCCGTGTGCAGTACTGTTCAGGCTGCTGTTAGCTGTGCTGCATTTTTTTTGGGCTTCTCAAAATCGCCTCTGCAGAGCATTCCACCCTCCATTGATACTGCAGGGAAAGAATTGTATAGGCAGGGCCACAACACAGTTATTATTCATAGAATATACGCAGTGCTGCCTTTTGGTGGAAAAACAAGTGGAAACAAATCTATTTGTCCAGCCTGTGTCCGTCCTTACGCCTGTGGACACGTGTGAGCTGCGTGAAAAACATTGCTAAATCATACGCACCCAGCTACGCTTTACTGCTGGCTTCGCCATTTGCTTTCCTTAATTGGGAAAAAAAATTCCTGCTCTGCCAGAGTTATAATAACTCTGCTACCCTCACGTTCTGTGACACATAAGCAGGGACACAGCACAGTTATTAAACTTCTCATGTTCATAGAATATACGCAGTGCTGCCTTTTGGTGGGAAAAAACTGAAAACAAATCTATTTGTCCAGCCTCTGTCCGTCCTAACGCCTGTGGACACGTGTGAGCTGCGTGAAAAACATTGCTAAATCATACGCACCCAGCTACGCTTTACTGCTGGCTTCGCCATTTGCTTTCCTTAATTGGGAAAAAAAATTCCTGCTCTGCCAGAGTTATAATAACTCTGCTACCCTCACGTTCTGTGACACATAAGCAGGGACACAGCACAGTTATTAAACTTCTCATGTTCATTGAATATACGCAGTGCTGCCTTTTGGTGGGAAAAAACTGAAAACAAATCTATTTGTCCAGCCTGTGTCCGTCCTTACGGGCGGTGGACACGTGTGAGCTGCGTGAAAAACATTGCTAAATCATACGCACCCAGCTACGCTTTACTGCTGGCTTCGCCATTTGCTTTCCTTAATTGGGAAAAAAAATTCCTGCTCTGCCAGAGTTATAATAACTCTGCTACCCTCACGTTCTGTGACACATAAGCAGGGACACAACACAGTTATTAAACTTCTCATGTTCATTGAATATACGCAGTGCTGCCTTTTGGTCCAAAAAAACGGAAAACAAATCTATTTGTCCAGCCTCTGTCCGTCCTAAGGGCTGTGGACACGTGTGAGCTGCGTGAACAACATTGCTAAATCAGACGCACCCAGCTACGCTTTACTGCTGGCTTCGCCATTTGCTTTCCTTAATTGGGAAAAAAATACCTGCTCTGCCAGAGTTATAATAACTCTGCTACCCTCACGTTCTGTGACACATAAGCAGGGACACAGCACAGTTATTAAACTTAGATTATTCATTCACTAGAGGCAGTGGGGCCTTTCGTTTTCCAAAAAGGGCAAAAATTATATTTGGCCTGCAGTCTTGCGCCAATTTATTTCCTGGCTGTGAAATCAAATCACTGGTAATACAGCATGCTGAGGGGTAGGGGTAGGCCTAGAGGACGTGGACGCGGCCGAGGACGCGGAGGGCCAAGTCAGGGTGTGGGCACAGGCCGAGCTCCTGATCCCGGTGTGTCGCAGCCGACTGCTGCGCGATTAGGAGAGAGGCACGTTTCTGGCGTCCCCACATTCATCGCCCAATTAATGGGTCCACGCGGGAGACGGTTATTAGAAAATGAGCAGTGTGAGCAGGTCCTGTCCTGGATGGCAGAAAGTGCTTCGAGCAACCTATCGTCAACACGCAGTTCTGCGCCGTCCACTGCTGCAAATCCGAATCCTCTGTCTGCTGCTCCTCCTTCCTCCCAGCCTCCTCACTCCACTACAATGACACCTGCTCAGGAGCGGGAACACTCCCAGGAACTGTTCTCGGGCCCCTGCTCAGATTGGGCAGCAGCGGTTCCTCTCCCACCAGAGGAGTTTATCGTGACTGATGCCCAACCATTCGAAAGTTCCCGGGGTCCGGGGGATGAGGCTGGGGACTTCCGCCAACTGTCTCAACAACTTTCTGTGGGTGAGGAGGACGATGACGATCATACACAGTTGTCTTGCAGTGAGGTAGTAGTAAGGGCAGTAAGTCCGAGGGAGCAGCGCACAGAGGATTCGGAGGAAGAGCAGCAGGACGATGAGGTGACTGACCCCACCTGGTGTGCAACGCTTACTCAGGAGGACAGGTCTTCAGAGGGGGAGTCAAGGGCATCAGCAGGGCAGGTTGCAAGAGGCAGTGCGGTGGCCAGGGGTAGAGGCAGGGGTAGAGGCAGGGCCAGACCGAATAATCCACCAAGTGTTTCCCAAAGCGCCCCCTCGCGCCATGCCACCCTGCAGAGGCCGAGGTGCTCTAAGGTCTGGCAGTTTTTCACAGAGACGCCTGACGACCGACGAACAGTGGTGTGCAACCTTTGTTGCGCAAAGCTCAGCCGGGGAGCCAACACCAACAGCCTCACCACCACCACCATGCGCAGACATATGATGGCCAAGCACCCCACAAGGTGGGACGAAGGCCGTTCAGCGCCTCCGGTTTGCACCCCTGCCTCTCCCCCTGTGCCCCAACCTGCCACTGAGATGCAACCCCCCTCTCAGGACACAGGCACTACCGCCTCATGGCCTGCACCCACACCCTCATCTCCGCTGTCCTCGGCCCCATCCAGCAGTGTAGTTCAGCGCACCGTCCAGCCGTCGCTTGCGCAAGTGTTCGAGCGCAAGCGCAAGTACGCCGCCACGCACCCGCACGCTCAAACGTTAACCGTCCGCATCGCAAAATTCATCAGCCTTGAGATGCTGCCGTATAGGGTTGTGGAAACGGAGTCCTTCAAAAGTATCATGGAGGCGGCGGCCCCGCGCTACTCAGTTCCCAGTCGCCACTACTTTTCCCGATGTGCCGTCCCAGCCCTGCACGACCACGTCTCCCGCAACATTGTACGCGCCCTCACCAACGCGGTTACTGCCACGGTCCACTTAACTACGGACACGTGGACAAGCACAGGCGGGCAGGGCCACTACATCTCCCTGACGGCACATTGGGTGAATTTAGTGGAGGCTGGGACAGAGTCAGAGCCTGGGACCGCTCACGTCCTACCCACCCCCAGAATTGCGGGCCCCAGCTCGGTGCTGGTATCTGCGGAGGTGTATGCTTCCTCCACTAAAGCACCCTCCTCCTCCTCCTCCTCCTCCTCTGTCTCGCAATCAAGATGTGTTAGCAGCAGCATGTCGCCAGCAGTCGGTGTCGCGCGGTGTGGCAGCACAGCGGTGGGCAAGCGTCAGCAGGCCGTGCTGAAACTACTCAGCTTAGGCGATAAGAGGCACACGGCCCACGAACTGCTGCAGGGTCTGACACAGCAGACCGACCGCTGGCTTGCGCCGCTGAGCCTCCAACCGGGCATGGTCGTGTGTGACAACGGCCGTAACCTGGTGGCGGCTCTGCAGCTCGGCAGCCTCACGCACGTGCCATGCCTGGCCCACGTCTTTAATTTGGTGGTTCAGCGCTTTCTGAAAAGCTACCCACGCTTGTCAGACCTGCTCGTAAAGGCGCGCCGGCTCTGCGCACATTTCCGCAAGTCCCACACGGACGCTGCCACCCTGCGCACCCTGCAACATCACTTTAAGCTGCCAGTGCACCGACTGCTGTGCGACGTGCCCACACGGTGGAACTCTACGCTCCACATGTTGGCCAGGCTCTATGAACAACGGAGAGCTATAGTCGAATACCAACTCCAACATGGGCGGCGCAGTGGGAGTCAGCCTCCTCAATTCCTTTCAGAAGAGTGGGCCTGGTTGGCAGACATCTGCCATGTCCTTGGTAATTTTGAGGAGTCTACCCAGGTGGTGAGCGGCGATGCTACAATCATTAGCGTCACCATTCCTCTGCTATGCATCTTGAGAAATTCCCTGCAAACCATAAAGGCAGCTGCTTTGCGCTCGGAAACGGGGGCGGGGGAAGACAGTATGCCGCTGGATAGTCAGGGCACCCTCCTGTCTATTTCTCAGCGCGTACAGGAGGAGGAGGAGGAGCATGAGGAGGATGAGGAGGAGGGGGAAGAGACAGCTTGGGCCGCTGCTGACGGTACACCGGCTGATTGCCTGTCATCCTTTCAGCGTGTATGGCCTGAGGAGGAGGAGGAGGAGGAGGAGGAGGAGGAGGATCCTGAAAGTGATCTTCCTAGTGAGGACAGCCATGTGTTGCGTACTGGTACCCTGGCACACATGGCTGACTTCATGTTAGGATGCCTTTCTCGTGACCCTCGCGTTGCACGCATTCTGGCCACGACGGATTACTGGGTGTACACACTGCTCGATCCACGGTATAAGGAGAACCTGCCCACTCTGATTCCCGAAGAGGAAAGGGGTTCGAGAGTGTTGCTATACCACAGGACCCTTGCGGACAAGCTGATGGTAAAATTCCCAGCCGACAGCGCTAGTGGCAGAAGGCGCAGTACCGAGGGCAAGGTAGCAGGGGAGGTGCGGAGATCGAGCAGCATGTACATCCCAGGCAGTGCAACAGTCTTTAAGGGCCTGGCCAGCTTTATGGCTCCCCACCAAGACTATGTCACCGCTCCCCAGTCACGGCTGAGTCGGCGGGAGCACTGTAAAAGGATGGTGAGGGAGTACGTAGCGGATCGCACGACCATCCTTGGTGACGCCTCTGCCCCCTACAACTACTGGGTGTCGAAGCTGGACACGTGGCCTGAACTAGCGCTGTATGCCCTTGAGGTGCTTGCTTGTCCTGCGGCTAGTGTCTTGTCGGAAAGGGTGTTTAGTGCGGCTGGGGGAATCATCACAGATAAGCGTAGCCGCTTGTCACCCGACAGTGCCGACAGGCTAACACTCATCAAGATGAACAAAGGCTGGATTTCCCCAGACTTCTGTTCTCCACCAGCGGACAGCAGCGATACGTAAGCAATACGTAGGCTGCACCCGCGGATGGAAGCTACGTTCTCTCTCACCATCCAAAACGGGGACATTTCTGCTTCATCAATCTGTGTCTAATATTCCTCCTCCTCCTCCTGCTCCTCCTCCTGAAACCTCACGTAATCACGCTGAACGGGCAATTTTTCTTAGGGCCACAAGGCTCACTCAAATAATTTTTCTTAACAATTTTTATAAGTTTCAATGCGCTTAAAAGCGTTGGAACTTTAACTTGAACCAATTTTTCGTTACACTGGGCTGCCTACAGGCCTAGTTACCACTTAAGCCACATTAACCATTGCTTACATGGAACGAAGACTGCGCTCCCGCTATACTGCTGCTTCAGAATTGTTACTGGGGCCTGTCTTGAGTGCTACTATTGCTTACATGGAACGAAGACTGCGCTCCCGCTATACTGCTGCTTCAGAATTGTTACTGGGGCCTGTCTTGAGTGCTACTATTGCTTACATGGAACGAAGACTGCGCTCCCGCTATACTGCTGCTTCAGAATTGTTACTGGGGCCTGTCTTGAGTGCTACTATTGCTTACATGGAACGAAGACTGCGCTCCCGCTATACTGCTGCTTCAGAATTGTTACTGGGGCCTGTCTTGAGTGCTACTATTGCTTACATGGAACGAAGACTGCGCTCCCGCTATACTGCTGCTTCAGAATTGTTACTGGGGCCTGTCTTGAGTGCTACTATTGCTTACATGGAACGAAGACTGCGCTCCCGCTATACTGCTGCTTCAGAATTGTTACTGGGGCCTGTCTTGAGTGCTACTATTGCTTACATGGAACGAAGACTGCGCTCCCGCTATACTGCTGCTTCAGAATTGTTACTGGGGCCTGTCTTGAGTGCTACTATTGCTGACATGGAACGGACATGTGGAGAGGACACGTAGTGCCTCAAAAACATCCCCCTCCTCCTCCAACAGGGAAAACATTGTTGGCAAATGCCTTTGCATTGGTTCGTCTGGTGGCAGTCCAAGAATTTCACCTTTACCGACACTACAAGAGAGCCCCCCCACCATCCCCCCGCCACGGCCTACTTAATCCTGGCCACATTCCGAAAACCAACAAAATACAACCGTGCTACTAGGTCCGCAGTCACCACCACATTACCACCAACGCGGTTACTGTTAAGGTGCATATAACCACGGACACGTGGAGAGGACACGTAGTGCCTCAAAAACATCCCCCTCCTCCTCCAACAGGGAAAACATTGTTGGCAAATGCCTTTGCATTGGTTCGTCTGGTGGCAGTCCAAGAATTTCACCTTTACCGACACTACAAGAGGGCCCCCCCACCATCCCCCCGCCACGGCCTACTTAATCCTGGCCACATTCCGAAAACCAACAAAATACAACCGTGCTACTAGGTCCGCAGTCACCACCACATTACCACCAACGCGGTTACTGTTAAGGTGCATATTACCAGTCTGACTGGGGCATGCAGACACCTTGACAGAATGAATAGTGTGTGGCACATAGGTTCCCCATTGCTATGCCCACGTGTGCAGCTCCTGATGGCGGTGGCACAGGATTCTATTTCTCATTGCTTCTGTACAGCATTGTGGGCTATCGCTCCCCAACTTTTAAAGAGGGTCGCTGCCTAGCCGTGCCAACCTCTGCAGTGTGTGCCTGCGGTCCCTCGTCATGGCAGACGCAATTCTAAATAGACATGAGCGTGGTGTGGCATGAGGGCAGCTGAAGGCTGCCCAGGGACACTTTGGTGTGCGCTGTGGGGGGGAGGGGGGGCGGTTGGGCAGCATGTAACCCAGGAGAAGTGTCAGCGGAGTGTCATGCAGGCAGTGATTGTGCTTTGTTGGAGGTAGTGTGGTGCTTAGCAAAGGTATGCCATGCTAATGAGCGCTTTTCAGAAGTAAAAGTTGTTGGGAGGGGGGGGGGCCCACTCTTGCCGCTATTGTGGCTTAATAGTGGGACCTGTGAACTTAGGATGCAGCCCAACATGTAGCCCCTCGCCTGCCCTATCCGTCACTGTGTCATTCCCATCACTTTCCTGAATTGCCCAGATTTTCACACATGAAAACCTTAGCGAGCATCGGCGAAATACAAAAATGTTCTGGTCGCCCATTGACTTCAATGGGGTTCGTTGTTCGAAACGAACCCTCGAGCATCACGGGAAGTTCGTTACGAATAACGAACACCCGAACATTTTGGTGTTCGCTCATCTCTAGTAATGAAATTATATTAGAATAGTGGCTGTGCTCTCAGATAGGAGAATGGAGAGGTAGTGTTTTTAAGGAGGGTTGAAATAAAGTGTTTTATTTGTAGATATCTAAATAATTCTGAGGGGGGTAATAGGTGATTTTTCTGAAGGGTAGGGAACGGGGTGACACCTTCTTTAGAGAGTAAATGGTAGACTTTAGTGATACTCCTGTTTGTCCAAGCCTGAAAAGCCTGGCAGGATTTGTAACATAACAGAATGACTGACGCCCAAAACACTCACCAAGTGTACCTGCATGCATAATTAGATGGAATAGCTACGGTACAAGGTATTTGTTTGTATTTTGGCCAAGACACTTAAGCCCACGAGCCCGTGACAAGGGTCCTTGTTGTCTTGTGGGTCCCTATTCTCACAAGAAAAGTTACCCCATGAATTCTACCTGCAAGCGGGAAGATCATCTCAATAGGAATGGCCCCATGCTGGAACCTAAGGACCTGCTTCGCCCTAGATAGTAAACGATCCAAGCAGCACAGGACACAGTTCACACTTTACACATGGGAATGCGTACCACATGGAACAGGGCTGTTCACACCACATGTCTGGCCACCTGCACAGACACCCAGAACACCTCACTGTACACACCTCCAAAACTACACTCATGAATGCAAACATAAGAGGTAATGAAACCAGCACCTTCTAACTAGAGAGGTTGGTATTTATGTGCAGCAGGCCAGTAGGGATTTGCTGTCAGGAGAAACTCCACACCCAGCCAAGTCAATCATCGCACACCTCTGAAGATGTGCTCCTGGAAACCTGTAGAACAATAGGTCCCAGCAGCACAACCTAACACTATCTATCTATGTATCCATCTCATATCTATCTATCTATCTATCTATCTATCTATCTATCTATCTATCTATCTATCTATCTATCTATCTATCTATCTATCTATCTATCATCTGCCACGTCCTGTGGCATTAAGGGGTTAAGGAATGATAATTGGTTACTATGCAACAAACACTGTTTTTTACATAGTTTCAGTAAAAGAGCTAATGTATAATATATGGTAAAATAAGATGCTTTGTGATTCAGCGTGGTGAAAAATGTGTGCTGGATCCGGAATGCCTCAGAAAAAATGGAAACCATTGAACAAATTCAGCCGAGAGCAAAGAAGTAAAATTATTGCAAGCGATTGAGAAAATTTAACAATATGCTCAAGGAATGAGCGGGAAAGAGCCAGGACATCAAGGGCTGCAGAGACCCCAGAACAACATGAGGTGTGCAAATTCAAAAAGAGAGAGAAAGAGACAGTGCATAATGGGCATCAGAAACCAGGGAACAGCATGAGGCCTGACTTCAAGTATTGCAGGAAAGAGGCATTACATTAAGGGCTGCAGAGACCCTGGAAGAGCATGAGGTCAGAATTCAAAAAGACAGAAAAAGATCCAGGGCATCAAGGGCTGCAGAAACCCAGAATAGCATCATGCCTGAATTCAAAAAGAGAAAGACAAGTCAGAGTATTAAGGGCAGCAGGGCTACCGGGCAACAACAGCTACCCTGTTTCCCTCAAAATAAGACATACCCTGAAAGTAAGACATAGCATGATTTTCCAGAATTTTTGAGGATGCAAAATGATTTTTCTGGCTTTTTGAGGATGCTTAAAATATAAGCCCTACTCCAAAATTAAGCCCTGCTAACAGTTAATTAAAAAAGTCAATTTAAATAGTGTCCAGGCAGCTCTACATGTAAAAAAGTTAAACCTTTTTGAACAAAAATTATTATAAGACACTGTCTTATTTTTGGGGAAACACGGTAGTAAGTTAGTCCCCAATAAACATCATTCTGGAATTGTTGTCTTCTGGCCCGTTGTTGAAATATATTCAGCCTGTTTTTAGTCCTGTTTTGTGGAAAACTGTGTCTCAGTGATATGACCACCACTACAGCTCACACAGAGGATCTCATAACTTTCCCCTAAACTGGAAATCTGGTTAGTTAAGCAGTGATGCATCGTGCACTTTTGTGTTACTGCATTTAGATTTGCCATTTAGCGATGGGCGTTCTTGGGTCTTCAAAGCACAAAACCCCATATGTTTTATTCCTTGCTTCCGAAAATACAGTATACATTGTACGTATCAGTGACAGAATATCTATAAGACAAATGTTATAGCCTGGCAGGCTCAGATGCAGCAGCTCAGCTCTATGTATGGTTGTATTGTGCTAAATCATGCAGTTACCATATTATGGTCAGATACCAGTTCCACGCAGTGGTTACAGTACAGTTACCTCCCTTGATCACAGGTGGCAATAGGGGGGGTGCACTGTACACCACTGGAATTTTATACACTTTTTGGAAGGAAAATTTATATCCTCATGTAGAAACACAATACTCATAGCGGTTCTTGTGACTTTAACCCATTAGGGACCAAGTTCGGTAAATATACGGTCTTGGGCTTAAAACCCTGCCGATAGTAAAATTACAGTGGCGCTTTAAGCCTCCGACCTCTGCAATCAATCAGAGGCAGGACGGGTTGTCAGCTGGTTGTGACAGCTGATAACCCACAGGAGAAGGCAGGAGGGGTTTTTAACTCTTTCTGCCTTTTCCTTCCCCGAGTACACAGCGCTCATTGAGCACTGTGTACTAGAAAGTGAAAGTAGAAGGGTTTCTTCCACTGCGGGAGCCGTGGGGTCATGTGACCGCCGGGATTCCATGCTACAGCAGAGCTGGAGGGTCCTACTAGACCCTGGCCAGCTCTGCCAGTGATTAGTGTCACTACAGGGGTTGCTTTGCCCTGTAACTGGGGTTCCTATGGATGCCCCAGCTACAGTGCGAAAGTGTCAAATAAAAAAAAACAAAAAAACATGTGAATGTCCCCCAGAGGTCTTATATGACGTCATGGAGGACATAGATAGTAAAAAACATAATTACATACATCAGTAAAACAAAATAACAGAATAAAACAACAATATATACATAAGAAAGAAAATAACACAAAGCAGACACCGACCAAAACCGTTGCTATAAGCGCCCTGCAATCCAAAACCAGACATATTATATATCAAACCGTCAGAAACAAATAGAGGAACCCGTTCCCATACTTTATTTTAGCATAAATATACTAATTTGAAAAATATATAACTATTAATGTTGAAAAAAATCATTTATTAGCTTTTTACGCCCAATAAAACTAAAAACCGGGGAAAAAAGTCAGTGAAAAAGATATTTAAAAAATCGCCCTATATGTCACGGAAAAAAAAATGCAGCAAAAATCATTTTAGTAGCTAAAGTAAAAAAAAATAGGGCAGTTAAACCACCACATGGTTAGGATCCCTAAAAAGTGTCTGGTCCTTAAGGTACAAAACAGCCTGGTCCTTAAAGGGTTAAAGAGGTTTTACGACTATATCTGGCATTAGTGGCAGTGGCGTACGAGGCAGCTATAAAAAAGCAATAATACTTACCTCCTGCTGCCACTGGTCCCTGAGTGGTCATGTGGCTTGTTTACCCACATGGCCTCTGCAGCCCATAGAATGCAGGCAGGCACGTCATCAGTGATGTCCCATAAACCTACCTACATTACATAGTAACATAGTAACATAGTAGTAACATAGTATGTAAGGCTGAATGAAGACAATGTCCATCTAGTCCAGCCTGTCTATCCTCCTGTGTTAATACAGAGGAAGGCAAAAAACCCCAAGGCCAGAAGCCAATTAGCCCTTTTGGGGAAAAAATTCCTTCCCGACTCCCTAATGGCAATCAGACTGTTCCCTGGATCAACCCCTAATAGTTCCTACCTGCCTGTATACCCGGATTGACACTTAACCTAATATTTATATCCTGTAATATCCTTCTTCTCCAGAAAGACATCAAGTCCCCTTTTAAACTCCTCTATGGATTTTGCCATCACCACTTCCTCCGGTAGAGAGTTCCACAGTCTAACTGCTCTTACAGTAAAGAATCCCCTTCTATGTTGGTGATGAAACCTACTTTCCTCCAATCGTAGCGGGTGTCCTCTTGTTACCGTCGTGGTCCTTGGTGTAAACAGATCGCGGGAGAGATCCATGTGTTGTCCCCTCATGTACTTATACATGGTTATTTGGTCGCCTCTTAACCTTCTTTTTTCAAGAGTAAATAGTCCCAATTTGGATAGCCGCTCTGGGTTTTCCAGTCCCGTCATTCCATGTATTAGTTTAGTTGCCCTTCTTTGAACCCCCTCAAGCACTGTGACATCTTTCCTGAGCACCGATGACCAGAATTGTACGCAGTATTTCATGTGAGGCCTGACCAGTGCCTTATATAATGGAAGGATAATGTTCTCGTCCTTCGCCCCTATACCTCTTTTAATGCACCCCAAGACTTTATTTGCCTTTGCAGCAGTTGACTGGCATTGGTTACTCCAGTTTAGTCTATTATCCACTAATACCCCCAGATCCTTTTCCATATCACTTTTCCCTAGTGGTACCCCATTAAGTGAATATTGGTGACATCCGTTTCTCCTGCCCATGTGCATAGTCTTACATTTTTCAACATTGAACTTCATTTGCCATTTTTCTGCCCAAGCCCCCAGCTTATCCAGGTCCATTTGTAGCCGCACATTGTCCTCCGTTGCATTAATTATATTGTATAATTTTGTGTCATCTGCAAATATTGATATTTTGCTGTGCAGCCCCTCTATCAGGTCATTGATAAATATGTTGAACAGAGTGGGGCCCAATACTGAACCCTGTGGCACCCCGCTAGCGACTGTGGTCCAATCAGAGTACGCACCATTTATTACCACCCTCTGCTTTCTATCATTGAGCCAATTTTTTACCCACGTACACACGTTTTCGCCCAGTCCGAGCTGCCTCATTTTGTATATTAGCCTATTATGTGGCACGGTGTCAAAGGCTTTAGAGAAGTCCAGATATACAAGATCAATAGATTCTCCCTGGTCCAGCTTAGAGCTTACTTCATCGTAGAAACTGATCAGCTTTGTCTGACATGAGCAACCCTTCATAAATCCATGCTGGTGAGGAGTTATTCCCTTATTCTCCTTGAGGTACTCATCAATGGCGTCTCTCAGAATCCCCTCGAAGATTTTTCCCGTTACTGAAGTGAGACTTACTGGCCTGTAGTTTCCAGGCTCACTTTTGCTCCCTTTTTTGTAAATTGGAACCACGTTGGCAATGCGCCAATCCAATGGTACTACACCGGTCTTGATATTGTCTAGAAATATTAGGTATAGCGGCCTAGCTATCTCGTCACTTAGTTCCCTTAGTATCCTTGGGTGTAATCCATCTGGGCCCGGCGATTTATCAATTTTAGTTTTCTTTAGACGCTTCCGCACCTCCTCCTGCGTTAGGTATGAGATGTTTTGTGAGGGGTTCGTTTTATTCCCCTGCATCTCGTGTGGCATTTCCTTTTCTTTTGTGAATACACTTGAGAAGAAACTGTTTAGTAGATTTGCTTTCCCTTCGTCATCATCAATGATTTCTCCTGCATTGTTTTTTAAAGGGCCATCGCTCTCCCTGCAAATCCTTTTGCTGTTAATGTAGTCGAAAAATAGCTTTGGGTTGTTTTTGCTCTCTTTGGCGATCAGTCTTTCCGCCTCCTCCTTGGCACTTTTGATCGTATCTTTGCATATTTTGTTTTTTTTCCTGTATGATTTTAGCGCTTCTTCATTGCCTTGTTGCTTTAGTAGTTTGAACGCTTTCTTTTTTTCGTTTATTGCCCCTCTTACCGTCTTGTCAAGCCACATTGGTTTCCTTTTAGTTGAGTTTCTTTTATTTTTAAAGGGAATGAACTGCTCACATGAGGCGATTAGGATCCTTTTGAACTTTTCCCATTTGTCCTCCATACTGATATTTTTGAGGATGTTGTCCCAATTAATGTTACCGATAGTAGTTCTAAGCTCATCAAATTTTGCTTTACTAAAGTTTAGTTTCTTTGTCACTCCCTGATAAGGCTTCCTATTGATTGACAGCTGGAAGTTGATTATATTGTGGTCGCTGTTCCCCAAGTGCCCCTCAACCTGCACCCCCTTTATACGTTCCGGTTTGTTGGTTAGTACTAGGTCCAGAATGGCCCTCCCTCTTGTTGGTTCCTGCACAAGTTGGTTCAGGTAATTATCTTTAATTACTCTCAAGAATTTATCACCCCTATGAGATTTGCAGGTTTCCTTCTCCCATGTTATATCTGGATAATTAAAGTCCCCCATGATAATTACTTCATTTCGCTTTGACACCTCTTCTATCTGCCTTAGTAGTAAGTTCTCAGTTTCTTCTGTTGCTTTTGGTGGTCTATAGAAGACCCCTATCAGGATTTTGTTATTTTTTCCTCCCTGTATTTCTACCCACAGAGATTCCACCTGTTCGTCTACTACCCCTATATCCTCCCGTAGCCTCGGCTTCAAGTTCGATTTGACGTACAGACATACCCCTCCCCCTTTCTGGTTCCTTTGGTCTCTTCTGAAAAGATTGTACCCCTGCAAATTCGCTGCCCAATCGCACTTATCATCAAGCCATGTTTCCGTAATTCCGACTATATCATAGTTTTCATCAGTCATTCTCGCTTCAAGCTCACCCACTTTACCAATCAGACTTCTTGCATTCGTGGTCATACAATTTATATCATTTTTTTTGTTTTTTTAAATTTGTTTTGTTGCTATTCGTACTTATGGCTGATCTATCAGTTCTAACTGTACTAACCCCACCCCCTGCTCGACCCCCATTCCCTTTGCTTGGACCCGGATCGCTAGTTACACTGGCTACCCCACTATTTCTCATTTTACCCTCCCCCCCAGTCCCTAGTTTAAACACTCCTCCAGCCTTCTAGCCATCTTTTCCCCCAGCACAGCTGCACCCTCCCCATTAAGATGCAGCCCGTCCCTACGGTAGAGCCTGTAGCCGACAGCAAAGTCAGCCCAGTTCTCCAGGAACCCAAATCCCTCCTTCTTACACCAACTCCGGAGCCACTTGTTTACCTCCCTAAGATCCTGCTGCCTTTCTAGTGTGGCTTTAGGTACAGGTAGTATTTCCGAGAAAACTACCCTGGAGGTCCGCGCCCTAAGCTTGGATCCTAAGTCCCTGAAATCATTTTTGAGGGCCCTCCATTGACCTCTAACTTGTTCATTGGTGCCAACGTGCACCATGACTGCTGGATCCTCACCAGCCCCTCCCAGTAATCTGTCAATCCGATCCGCGATGTGTCGAACTCGAGCGCCAGGAAGACAACACACCGTTCGACGATCCCGGTCTTTATGGCAGATTGCCCTCTCTGTCCCCCTAATAATTGAATCCCCCACCACTAGAACCTGTCTAGGCTTCCCTGCGCTCCCCGTCCCCATCTCACTGGAGCAGTCATCCCCCTGGCGTTCAGAGGGCATGTCGTGCTGCATCGGTGCTGGCTCTGTAATGGCATTCCCCTCATCTGCCAACGTTGCAGACATGTTGGGTTGTGCCAGTTCAGGACCAGCCTCCCTGGATCTATTCCCTCTACGCCTCCTTCTATCTGACACCCAGCTGACTGCCTGCTCCCCCTGCACTTCCGTACTACCATCCGCCCCCGCCTCTACCCCAGCGAGTGTCTGCTCAGTGAGCACCAAACTCCTTTCCATGATGTCAATGGCTCTCAGTGTTGCCAGTTGCCCATTTAGATCCAGAATTTGGGCTTCTAAATGTGCGACGTGCACGCATCTTGCGCAACAGTATGCACCCTCGATCGGTGGATCAAGGACCGTATACATTGCAAAAGTAGCACACTGGATGACATTGCCAGGCATGGAGCTCATCCTAATGGGGATCTACAATTTACTTGTGGAAGTAGTGAAGATAGACTTGTTCACACTCCGCTCACACGCTGCTACAACCGCTCACACGCTGCTGCAACCGCTCAACCGCTGACCCGCTGCTGCAACCACTCACCCGCTGCTGCAACCGCTCCCCCGCTGCTGCAACCGCTCACCCGCTGACCTGCTGCTGCAACCGCTGACCCGCTGCTGCAACCGCTCACCCGCTGCTGCAACCGCTCACCCGCTGCTGCAACCCCTCACCCGCTGCTGCAACCACTCACCCGCTGACCCGCTACTGCAACCACTGACCCGCTGCTGCAACCGCTGACCCGCTGCTGCAACCGCTCACACTCCGCTCACACGCTGCTATAACCGCTGACCCGCTGCTGCAACCGCTCAACCGCTGACCCGCCGCTGCAACCCCTCACCCGCCGCTGCAACCCCTCACCCGCCGCTGCAACCCCTCACCCGCCGCTGCAACCGCTCACCCGCCGCTGCAACCGCTCACACGCCGCTGCAACCGCTCACACGCCGCTGCAACCGCTCAACCGCTCACACGCCGCTGCAACCGCTCACACACTGCTGCCTCTGTGCAACCACTCACACGCTGCTGCTCTCGCACAAACGCTTACCCGCTGACACTTACGCGCTACCGGTCACAAAAATTTATTATTTTTTTTTATTTACCCCCCTCACAAACACTTAGACCCCCAGACACACACACACACAGAAGACACAATTAACCAGGTACACAGAAGACACACACTTAGCTCACAAACACACACAGAAGATACTCATCAGCTCCTCCACTCCGCCGCTCCTCCTGGTGAAGTCACCCGCTGTCCCGGCGGCCGCTCACTCTGCCTCCTGTCTCAGCTGCTCCGTACTGGTGCCCTCCGCTGCTGCCGGTCTCTCCTTGCTGCCCCCGCACCTGCTTCGGCTCCGGTAACGGCTGCTCCGCTCCTTGCTGCCCCCGCACCTGCTTCGGCTCCGGTAACGGTTGCTCCGCTCCTTGCTGCCCCCACACCTGCTTCGGCTCCGGTAACGGCTGCTCCGCTCCTTGCTGCCCCCGCACCTGCTTCGGCTCCGGTAACGGCTGCTCCGCTCCTTGCTGCCCCCACACCTGCTTCGGCTCCGGTAACGGCTGCTCCGCTGTCCCCTTCAGCCCCCCGCTCGTGCCTCCGTCTCGCGCCGCTGCTCCTGGCGTCTGCGTCACTTCCGGTCACAAGCGGAACTACTGTGGCAAAAGCGACCCTACTGTGGCAAAAGCCCATGTGACAGGCTTACTGGCCAGGGTGACATCAACTGTCAGATGCTATGACTGCGGACTGCCGAAGTGACAGTCTTACATCGCAGTGAACATATTTCTGTTATAATGTTTTTGGCCATGGAGGGCCCAAAAATATCTAAAATAACTCAGAAAACCCATTTCAGTGGTACGTAAGCATAATGGTTACAGTCTCCAGATGAGCTACACCGCTTGATTGTTTGTCACACTCTACATCTTAGGCTTCATTCACATGAGCAGATATTGGCCAATATATGGGACCCATCTGATGCAGTGGTTTCCAATGCATCAGTTCAGATGGGCGTTTTTTTTGTGCATAAAAATGGCCCTCCGGCAAACATAGCGCATACGTTCTGCATTCTGGATGGTCATTTTTATGCCAGCCCAAAAACATAGTTCTGGAACTATCTTTTCTGGCCAGAATGCGCCAGCCAGTCCTACAGACTCTGCTAAACTCCCTCCCCCTGCCCTCCACCTCTCTCCGACCCTTGTCAGCTGTCAGCAAAGGAAGGGGCAGGGCGGGAGATTAGCACACTAGCTCCCGCCCCATCCCACCCCTCCCATTGCAGACAGCCGGCAAGGGTCGGAGAGGGGGAGAGAAGGGGGTGGGAGTTTAGCAGAGCTAAACTTTCTTCCCCTGCCCCACGGTACTCCGGGCTCATGGGACCCAGGCCATCTAAATGGGCGCATAAACAGGAGATAATGCCTCTCGTTCATGCAATGTTCGGCCGTGCTGCGGCCATCACGTGGCCTACCCGTGTGAAAGAGCCCTTAGATAGTAGTAGGTTGGTTGTTGAACAACCACTGAACGAGCACTTGTCTAGTTAAATATGGTTTTGCAAACAAAACCAAAAACATAGTAGTCCATGTGGTTGGCACAGTTAGTGGGCACAGTCTCTCAATAAGCAGAACAAAAGAACAGTTGTAGTCAATGTAAAAAAATGTCTTACCCCCTAACAGTCTTATTAAAAGTGAAAAAACACTCCCGGAAATGTTACTTTTTTTTATTGCAAATTTAGAATTTAACGCTATTTTTAACCCCTTAGTGACAGTTAATTTTAGCCCTAACAACTAGTAAATTGTTTCCTGCTTCGTGTTCCAGCTGTCATAACCTCTTTATTTTTCCGTCAGTCTAGCTATACGAGACCTTGTATTTTGCAAGATGAATTCTTGATTTTATAGCAACCAATTTCTTGTACTGATTAACTTTTATTAATTTTTTTTAGCTGGGAGCTACGGAAAAACTGCTATTTCACGGTTGCTTTTTGGTATTTTTGATTAAGACGTTCACGATGTAGTACAATTATTATGTTAACTTCATGCATTACAATTACGGCAATAGCAAATTTATAGAGATTTTATTATGTTTTACTACTTTTGCACAATATTAACACTTTTTTATTTTTTACAAAAGGATGTTTTCTGTGTCAAAATAATCCAAGAGCAGAGTATTTTTATTTTTCCTTCGGCAGAGCTGTGTGAGGCTTATTTTTTGTAGGACAACTTGTACTTTTTATTGGTACTACTTTGTGGTATACACAACATTTTGATTACTTCTCATTCTTGCTTTGAGGAAGTGAAATGAAAAAAAAAAACGAAGGCTATTTTGCCTTTTTTTAAAGTTTATGTTTGTAAAGAATTTACTGTGCTGGTGAAACAATGTAATGTTTTATAGTACGGGTTGTTGTTAGAGATGAGCGAGCATGCTCGTTTAAGGCTGATACTCAAGCGAGCATTGGTCTTCTCGAGTAACTGATTACTCATTCGAGCAAATGCGGGGGGGGGGGGGGGGGGTGAGTGGGGGGGGTGAGTGAGAGAGATCTCCCTTTCTCTGTCCCCCCACTCACCCCCGCTTATCTCACCGCCCCCCCCCCCCTGCATTTGCTTGGACGAGTAATTAGTTACTCGAGAAGACCGATGTTCGCTCGAGCATCAGCCTTAAACGAGCGTGCTCGCTCATCTCTAGTTGTTATGCATGTAATGATACTAGTTATGTGTAGTTAAAAAAAACCAAAACAGTTTTAATGTAAAACTGATTAGATGCTGTGGTCAGCAATGGCCATGGCATCTGAGGGGTTAAACAGTGTAGAGGAGTGATTAGAAGTTCTCATCTTGTTACTCCTTTCATGGGGAAAAAAACCCATATGTGACAATCAGTGAGCAAATTTGTTCTCTGATTGATAATGAGACCGGGTGATAACATGCAAAAAAGTGCATGTTACTCTTCCATAGGACAGGAACAGAGTTAGAAGAATCCCAGATCCTTCTCTGCTGCATGTATCAGCTATGAATGAATTTGTCCCACTCTCACTTCAAACAGCTGTAGCTCTGGTTCTGTCAAGGCTGCAGACACACTTTTCGTTCGTTTTAAATTCAAAAATTGTGATTGTACTAGAATCAAAACTACAATGTTTTGAAGTAGAACAAACTGTCCATCCAAAACGTAATGTTCTTTTAAAGTAGAATGCACAAAGGTAAGGGTGATCAGTAGAGGGCTTAAAGGTCTTTAGGTTAGCTTGCGCCCTAAGGCCTCGTTCACACAAGTGCATAACGCATGCTGAATAGAGATGAGCGAGCGTACTCGGAAAAGCACTACTCGCTCGAGTAATTTGCTTTATCCGAGTATCGCTGTGCTCGGGTCTGAAGATTCGGGTGCCGGCACGGAGCGGGGAGCTGCAGGGGAGAGCGGGGAGGAACGGAGGGGAGATCTTTCTCTCCCTCTCTCCCGCCCGCTCTCCCCTGCTCCCCGCTGCGACTCACCTGTCAGCCGCAGCGGCACCCGAATCTTCAGGGACGAGCACAGCGATACTCGGATAAAGCAAATTACTCGAGCGAGTAGTGCTTTTCCGAGTACGCTCGCTCATCTCTAATGCTGAAGTTAGCCACGCAAAAAAAAAATGGCTATTAGAACCAATGGTTTCCTATGGTTTCCTATCGTATTTGCACACAAAGAGAATAGAGCCTATTGATCTCAAGCACAAATATGCTGAGGCAAGCGTTTTTGCGCATAAGCTTGTGTGAAACCAACCTTATACTCTGGTCCGTAGACATTGTGCATCATCTTCTCATTTGTACGGCGTTGGGTATTATGCCCTGGTCTGTATGGTGTTGTGTATTAGGGCAGCTTCACATGACTGTATGCACCCTTGTGTATTTTCGCACCTCCCATAGACTTTTATGGGACTTTTGCTGCACATAATGTAGGATATTAGTGCAGGTCCTAGTTTTTTTACATGCGTCCTTATGAGAACTGAATGGCTTCTACTCTCTGTATTTAGCGCATGCAAATTTTGCGTGCGCAAATATGGCCGTGTGAAGAAACCCTTATACTCTGTTCTGCGCAGCTTTGTGCACAAGGGTGTTGTGGGCTGCTGTCTCGCCAGTCACTGCGGTGCAGGTATGAACTTTTTATGTCAGTTAGGCCGATTTCACAGGGGTGAGAAAATCGGGCGAGATTTGTGCGCTGCGAGACACACAAATCTCGCACGAATATGAACCCTATTCTTTTGAATGGAGTCATACACATTAGTGATGTTTTCCCGCATGGCACCGCGGCATGCTCTATCTTGTACGTGCTCTCCCATTGCAGCGTCCATTGCTTTCAGTGGGTCCTTCGAGTCTAACATCACTCCTCTCCCGAAGTGATGCGAGGAGGTTTCGTTACAAAAACGCCTCGCATACACGGGAAATTCACATGTTGGCGAGTGCAATATTGGGTTGTTGATCACGTGTGAAGTTAGCCTTAATTTGTGACTGCAGTGCAAGTAAAAATGGCTGCCCCATTTGTGATTTGCACGGAAGAGTAGCAATGAGCAGTAATTCGTTTTTGAGCCTGAGAGTAAACAGCTGAGTACGGAATGGAAACATCCTTAGTCGCCGAAGAAGAAAAAATTCAAAAGTCAACCATCAGCTGGAAAATTGATGCTCACAGTTCGCTGGGATTCTCAAGGGCCAGCATTAGAACATTATCAGAGAAAACTTCAGGTGTTAAAGCAAGGTGGCCAGACGTCCCAATTTAGGCGGGAGAGTGTGGTCAACTTAAGGCCCATTTAGACTGGAAGAATGTCGGGCAAAGGATGCCTGACATTCGTCCTTGCACATACTCGCTCTGGTGCATGGGAGCTAGCATCGCTAGCTCACAGCGGGGCGGCTGCAGGTGATTTCTCTCCTTGCTCTTCCCCGCCCCTCTCCATTGACTTAACATAGCGGCCGTTCAGTACTGAATGGCTGCTATTTACACTGAGCAATCAGCAATCTGCTACTCTTCCATGCAGCATAAACAATAGGCGATGAGCAGATCGCTCATTGCTCAGTGTAAATAGCAGCCGTTCAGTATTGAACAGCCGCTACTGTATGTTAAGTCAATAGAGAGGGGCGGGAGAGCGCGAGGAGCAATCTCCTGCAGCCTCCCCACCACTTTGCTGGCCGCTCTGTGAGCGAGCCAGCACTACTAGCTCCTGTGCAACAGCGTGGGAGCGAGTGTATGCGGAAATAAGTGTTGGGCATCGTTTGCTGACATTCGTCCCGTCTAAGTGGACCTTTACTCTCCCGCCTAAATCATGCCACACCTGGCACACCTCTCTGTCCCGCTTTAAGCCTGGGAAAATCAGGTCACCTTAGTTAAAGCATTCTCCCTATAGTCTTGATCTCGCCCCATCAGATTTTTAGCACCTGTTTAGTCTCCTAAAAGAAGCCCTAAGAGGATGCAGATTCACATCTGATGAAGAGGCGAAGACAAAGATATATTCGTGGCTCGCAGCTCAGCCTAAAAACATTTATTTAATGAGGGAACACAAAAGCTTGTTGACAGCTGAACGAAGTGTATTGAAAAGAGGGAGATGATAATATATTTGTCTTTTCCGAAAGTTGATTTAAATAAATTCTGCAGCCAGGGTGCGGATACTTTTTGACTCGCCCTCATGTTCTCTTCTGTCGGCGTTATGTATTATACTCTGGTCGTGTTGTGTTCATTCTAACTCATTATAATGACATTTTTATTCCCAGACATTCTCTTTTGTCTTCTAAGAAGGAACACGCGATTCTTGGAAAATACCCTTGTTCAGAGGCTGTAAATCCTGACGTTTCGCTGGCCTGTGGCTGAGGCATTGCCGACTTGGCCCCGCTTCCCAACCCTGCGGTTTTTGAGGGTTGAGTCCTTGGAGCTGGATCAGACCTCTCCTGGTTTACAGTCAGGCTTCTCCCCTTCCACTTTATCTTCCTATACAAGGCGGATTAATCAGCTTGTATTTCTTGCTAACAGATGGGGGCAACCACCATGATGATAAGCTGATGGATGTTGGGGGGACTGTTATTAATATTTCACCAGTGTTTCAGGGTTTTAGCTGCCACATTGGATATCAAGGCTGCAGGATATTATCCGCAAACAGATGCTGAGTAGAATATTTAATATTAAAAGGAAACACATTCTCTGTGTTAACTCATCGCATGCTGGATCCAGACGGCGGCGGCTGGTCTATGAGCCAGATTGCATCCTACAGCTCTATTTAGTTAGATTTAATAGTGTATTACAAAATATTACCACCGGGCATCACTCCAAATCTGCCTCAATACAAACAGTCCATACTGCCGAATGTTGGAACAATGAAAAGACGGAGAACTCCTGGAATGCATAGAGCACAATGTTGTACTTTTATGTTAGACCACACCTCTTGTACACCCTTTGTAGCCATTAGTGACCCCCTCACAGTACTAGTATGCTTCTAAATAATAGTGAGATCAGTTCTGTACAGTGATAGTGATTACAGTGCAGTTACCTCCAGTAATACCATGTGGTTAAGACTGGGTTCCCATGCTGCCAACAGTCCATTGCGGACAAGCTGTGCGGAAACTGACATACGGCGCGGAATTCAAATCTGTCAGAAGCGCTATCTTTTCTCCTTAGGGAGAGCAACTATAAACTAAGTGAGGAGACTCAAATGGCCATGCACGCTCCTCTGGGTAATATGCAAATAAGGGAGATGGAATAAATCCTCCACAGTGCCACCTATAACAAGGCTTGTATAAAAAGTCTGACTTTGGCTTGAAGGAATGCTGCCTTTCAATAGGTGGCGCTGTGGAGGATTTATTCCATCTCCCTTATATTCAAATCTGTGGCATGCCAATTTTAGTGCCTTTTCCACTGCCATCTTGCTTCTTTCTATGGAGAGAGATTACTGCAGCAGAATAAGGCTGCTTTAAATCTCGCACCAAACTTCTGCCTCCGAAATTTCCGTGCGGTCCCACTGCGGACATTCCACAAGGTTTCTGCACCGTGTGAACCCAGGCTAAAAGTCTTGTTTCTTTTTTCTCTTCTTGCAGTCATAACTCGTCTCTGCACAGTCTCTTCATCCTGCCCCTACCCCTATTAATCTCTTAGTAACCCTCCCATAGCACTAGTTCACCACAAAGTAATCATGCCCCCTCTGTGGCTCCACTTACCGTAGTTATAGTTTTCCCCAGTGCTCCCCTATATAGCCCAAGATTGAATGCAACCCTCTATGGCCCCATTTTATATTTCTCCCCTCTGGGTCCTTTTGATATAGTGCTCCTCTGTGTGGCCCCCCTTTTTAGTTCTCCCCTGTTCCACTACGGGGCCCCCGGTCCAGTCTGTCCAACAGCAGCTTTCTTCATCCGACACAGAAGACTTGTCAGACGTCGCTGTGCACAACTCATAACCGGACTTCTCTTGGCTCTTAGCATTCTGTGTCTGCAGACAGAGGGAAGAGTCAGGTTCTGCGCTGTGCACAGCAGATTCATGTAGGTCCTTTGTGTCTGTCGGTAACAGTGGGAGAATCTGGACATATCTCTTGCCTTCTGGGGTGGTGGGACAGCCCCCCAAATCTGGGACAGTTCTGTTGAATTTTGGACGGTTGGTATAAATGTTGACACTGCTTAAAAAGCAGATCATTATAATCAGGATTATAAGAGATCGTCCCTGTATGACTGTATATGGTTGATCGGACCTACTAGATAGATGTAGGAAGAATCCCCTAAAGCCCCATTTACACGCGATTATCGCTCAAAATTCATTCAAACGATGGCTTTTGAGCGATAATTGTTGCATGTAAACGCTTCCATCTTTCACTCTTTGGTTGGAAGATGATTTTTAGGTGAGTATAAAATTCATCCTTCAGCCTGAGAAAATAGCAGGGACCATATGCTATATTCTCCACAAGAGCAGCTGATTACATTGTATTCAGCTGACAGCCCCTGGTAGCCCTTGCGAAGACAATGCAGCTGAGTGCAAAGTCCAGACCACATGCTGGGATTTGCAAACAGCTCCAGGCTCATTTACATGCAAATGAAGCTGATAAAGTGCTAATGGGCATTAGTGCCCATTAGTACTTTATGTAAAATAATCGCTAGAACTGTCAATCTTTTAATCGTTTAAAAAAAAAGATTGTCTTTGTGCGTAAATGAGCCTTTATGCCAAATATTTCATGAGAAATGCGCTGATCTTATGGGAGGTTGTAATTTAACGATTCCTTGTCCGATGCAGCTATACCCTGGTCTTCCATTAGGCTCCAGAGACAGGCTAGTTGGGTGACCCTCTAATGTGTAGGATTAGGAATGGACTATAGTGGATGTAGTGGTAGTTGGTGCTGTAGACTCCATTCAATATAACATACATGTAATGTAGCCCTAGCATGTAGATGATAACAGTAAGGGCTTCTTCCCACGGGGCATATGTGCAACTACACTCGCCGCTACAGAGCGTAGTTGTGCATGAGCCGGGTTTTATTTTTCTCTTTTCGGAGTATTCAAACTCCGCGCTGTCCCATGCGAGTAGAAAACAAAAAAGCAAAAAAGATCATTCCTGAACTATCCTTCTCATGCGTATTATTAACAGGCGAGAATACCGCTAGTGAAAACGAAACCATTGAAATTAACGGTTTTGCTTCGTCCCGTTATGTGGCTGTGATTATCTAATGGGCCAAAATCACGCCCATCTGTTTAAGCCCTCAAGAATTAAACTTCCCCGTGTCATTACATACTCACGCACAGAACCTTTAGGCCATTTTCACATGACTGAGAAAATCGCGCTAGATTTGTGCGTTGCGAGACGTACAGATCTTGAATGAATATAAACCCCATTTTTTTGAATGGGCAGTGTCGGAAACAAATTGCGGCTTGTCCTATCTTTGAGCGTTCCCTCATAAGACCTCGCATCGTATTGCCCATTGTTTCTAATGAGGCGGGCACGGCATCGCACGGCGTGAGATACGATGCAAGGTTTACCAGTTGAAAAGAACAGGAAACACTTGCCGATCCTACGGAGATCGCTACTTCCCTGAAGTGATGCGAGGCGATTCTAACACAAAACACCTTACATCCGCGGGACATCGCATTCGGAGAGGGCGATATCGGGTCACGTTTCACGGCACAATATCGCACTCGCCTGGGTGAAATTAGTCTAAGGCTAACTTTACACGGGCGAGGGTGATATAGGACTGTGAATCTCACCCCCATATCGCGCTCCCCATCATGTGAAAACAGCGTCGCATCACTTCGGAGAAGAAGGGAATCCCTTGTTTTGGCTGTCAGCCATGGCGGAGGTTTGTGGAGGTTCTCCCCTTGCTTGCACACGATGCGATGCTGCTACCGGCCCCATTGAAGACAATGGGTGGGGCGATGCAAAAGACAGAACATGCCGCGATTTGATTTCTTCATCGGTGTGCCATGCAGGAAAAAATGCTCATATATATATATAAAAAGAATGGGGTTCATATTTGTGCGTCCCGCAACGCACAAGCCCTGCGTGAAGCCGGACTAATGGAGCTTTTTTCTTCCAGAGCCCAGCTGTCGGTGCTGCAGACGTCTCTGTTGTACTCTTCCAACATCAGTTCTTACCCCTGTCTGCCATATTTTGTGTACAATGGCGCTGAAGCGCGGTCGCTGCCACTTTCTTTACAAGCCTCATAGTTCATAAAAGTTGTGCTGTGGTTTTTGCAGGGTCGTTCTCGCTTTTACCACGAAATGTGACGATTCTGCCGCTAGCACAGTTCAAGCATATTAAAACTATGGAAATTAACGGTAAAACTGCGTGCGTCTGAACGTACCCTCAGATGGCGCCGGCGAGGTACAGTTTTCACCACGGCTTCTGCAAAATCGTAGCAAAATGACACATTTTTTCCAAGTAGCTGCGAAACAGTAAAATCTTGCCACGAGTTGGCAATAGTTCTGAATATGCCCTCTCACACGAACATTCCCCGTGCGTATCCGCGCCAAAAACTGAGGCAGAAAGCTGTGGATTATTAAGTGTTTTTTAGGTGGAATTCATGTGGAAAACTCCTGTGTGAACATACTCTAAGGGCTCTTCACAATGTGCATTAGCGCAACGAAATCGGCTTTTTCGCGTGCATATCAGTGTGTTTACTGTACTTTTTCCGACCACAGGGCATGTTAATTTGCGCATGGCCAACAAAGACGCACCACTGGAAATGGCTAATTTGTTGTCCAGGGGAATTATGCAGCATATTACGCATTGCCTTGTGTTCTGTGCGCACATTGACTTCTACGGGGACCTTTGGTGCGCGAATGAGCCCAGGCTCACGACCTGAAGGTTGTGAGTTCAATGCCCGCATGGTTCATGTAGCCGGCTCAAGGTTGACTCAGCCCTTCATCCCTCTGAGTTCAGTAAAATGAATGCCAGCTTGCTGGTGGTGGTGGTGGTGGGGATAACAAAATTATCTGAAAGCGCTGCGGAATAAGTTGGCGTTATACGAATATTTATTTAAGTAAACCATGCTGCAATTTTTTTTTTCTCCGCGACTGAAATGCAGGCACAAAATACGGTAATGGGCTCTATTCTTTGTGTATTGCAGGCGTAAATTTTAGGTGCGCAAATACGCCTGGGTAAAGGAGCTCTAAGGCCGATGTCACAGCGGCGCAGACACATTTATGTGCGCAGGAAAAGAGAGCATACTGCGCATTTTTTGTGCACATACAAAATACGCTTATGTGAACAAACCTATTGACTCAGTGGGTTCTATTCACTGCGTATTGCGTGCACAGACCACTGTGCAAGGACGTTCGTGTGACAGCGCCCTGAGAGTTTCCTCGTAGCGTGGTCACACAGAGCTTTACGAGCAATTTTTCATGCACTTTTTGAGCCGACGCCAGAAGTGTTCCAGAGGAAGGAGGAGAATCCTCCCGCTGGAGTTTCCATATCTTAGGAATCAACTTCTAGCTTTAGCTGAAAAAATGCTAGAAAAACCTCTAAGAACCCGTTCCTCGTGCGGGGAGAACGCGAAGACCTGTGGCGCATGTCCAGGAGATGAGGCAGGTAGACTTGGCATCAGGGGCGTAACTATAGAGGGTGCAGGGGATGCGGTTGCACCCGGGCCCAGGAGCCTTAGGGGGCCCATAAGGCCTCTCTTCTCCATATAGGGAGCCCAGTACTATGAATAAAGCATTATAGTTGGGGGCCCGTTCCAGGTTTTGCATCGGGGCCCAGGAGCTTCAAAGTTACGCCTCTGCTTGGCATCCTGAGGCTTTATGCACCCGAGCGAGAATCTCGCGTGAATATGAACTTCATTACTTTGAATGGAGCCGGTCACATGACCGATTTATTTTAATATTTTTTCTGTTTCCCTAACAGTAAATGCAGCACGTTGTCTCTTTTGACGTTCCCTCGGCTCGCCTCGCCCATTGTTTTCAATGTGACCTTTCAAGACATTGCATGGTATTCGCATGGGAGATTAAAAAAAAGTCGCACATCGCAGAAAAATAGAGCATGCCGCGATTTTTATTCTCGCAAGATTGCATAATTGAAAACACCGCTAGTTTCACACGGGCGAGGGAAACATTGCGCTGTGGTTCGTCCTCGCCATCCATGTGAAAGCCCCGTGGATGCGAGGAGTTTTCATGTGAAACCAGCCTCGCATCACAGCGGGGAATCCCTTAATCCCAATGGAAGAACTCCACAATCCTCTGTGACAGCAGTGGCAGGGGATCCCTTCATCCCCACGGGGAATGCCTTCAGACGCAAGAGGGGTGAAGGGATTTGCGGCGGGGATGAAGGAATCCCCTGCCGCTGCTGTCACAGAGGATCACAGTGTTCTCCCATTGCCTTCTATGGGGTAAGCGCTGCCGCTGGCCCCATTGCAGACAATGGGCGATATCGCAGGATGATGGAACATGCTGCAATGCCTTTCTCGCATAGCATCGCGGTGCCATGCGGGAAAACATCACTCATGTGTATGACCCAATTCAGATCTCGCAACGCACAAATCTCACACGATTTTATCGTCCGTGTGAAACTGGCCTAAGGCTGCGTTTACACCTGACAGATTTTGCAGCAGATTTGCAGCAGATTCCATACTTTCAGTTGAATTCAAATTACACATCCCATTCCATCAAATGGAAGAAAATAGGATACATTGTGATTTTTTGTGCAGGGACTGGGGGGGGTTCATGTTAAAAAAAAATAATAGGGAAATAAAAAAAACATTCAAATCCAGACCGCACGGATGTGCGACAAATCATTTACGCTGGGCTCACATGACAGGATCTGAGTTGCAGATTCCACGGTCACGGTCTGCGTGGGCGATCCGTGGTAAAACGTGGGCATTGAAAGGCACGTATTTTCAAATTTTCCTTTACACTTGTGGGTAGGAATTGCGTATTCCACAAGGGGAAGAAAAATTGCAGAATGCTCTGTTTTAACGCGGAATCTGTGCAATTAACATCACATATGGGCTGCGGCTACCAGTGTCATCGCTGAGCGACGGCGTGAGAAATACAAACAGGGGGAAACAAACGACACTGTGCATGACCGTCTGCGAGCCTCCGCGATTATACGCAATACAGGTACTTATCGTACGCTAGGTCACTGGGTTCACAGATGGAATCTGCTGGGGGCCTCCAACATGAGGAATCCAACCCGGTCGTAAGAGCTTGGTCTTAGGCCAACTTCACACAAGCAAATGCGACACTGTGCCGTAAATCATGGCCAAATATCGCGCTCGCCAATATGCGAGGAAGTCATTGATTGCGGAGGGTCTCCGATTGTTTTCTCGGAGCTGTAGATTTCTGGTATTACCTACGACCATTTCTGGTGTAAACCATACATAAATATGTCCGGCAGATGCAGCCGCCCCCCTTATTGGCAAGCGGGATTGACCGGTGTACAGGCCTAAAAGTGCCTTCATCACATTTTGTGACAGAATATCCACTGCAAAGCCATCCTGTGTGAACACGGCTTTAGATGACATAGAGGTTCACAGAATACCAAGGGAAGAAGTCATGCACTGCCCCCTTATGTCTGCATGAGGTATAACACGGTCCACAGATAAGGTCGCTGGTGATCCAATGACTACACTGTGGCTGGTGCTGAATTGTTGGGAACAGGCGCCATCTAGTGGTAAATATCATTGTTTTATAAATCGGTACATCATTATGTTGGCAATTAATGTTGAGCGAACTTAACCAGTGGAACCCCGTTTCGGGTCAAACTTTGCTAAAAGTTTGGTTTGGCACAAACCCAAGACCAGCTTTTAGCAAAGTTTGATCCGAATCCCGGTTTTTCTGATTCAGTTCGCTCAACACTAGTCCTGAACGCTGGTGTAGAACACTACCTAAGAGCCATACAATCCCCAGTATAACACCCTATATCCCAGTATAACACTTGGAGTGTCTTTTATGGATTATAGACAGCGTCATACACCAGTTTTACTGGTTTTGGTGAACTTTCGAGTTTCGGTCCAATTAATTAAAACTGAACTTTTTGGAAAAGTTCAGTGAACCAGCCAAATCAAACTTTTCAAAAGTTTGCTCATTCCTATTGGCGATGCAATAAAATACACAACGTAAGAGGTCAAGAGCTGAACCTGCAGTGCAGACAAGTCTCCCAGAGGACGGCAGTGACGTCGCTGTACTTACAGTGTAGTCACACAGGGCTGGTGTCCGTGTCCTACCCTCAGGGGTGGATACTGTAGCGCCCTCTTTTGATGATCCCTCATAAATTAAACAAACCATTGATCATTATGAAAACTAATTTATTTCATCAGTGCAGTCCACCCACAACAGAGCGACCCACGGCGGCCACAGCATTCACTGTATGCAAAATATATAGTCATCTTATTGGCACGTGGATCCGGGGGAGAAGAAGGATATTCACAAGGAATTAAATACAAATCACAGCCTGTGGAGGAGGCAGTCACTGCAGGGGGCCAGGAAAGCTGGGTGATGAATCCTGGAGGGGCAGCTTTTTCCAGAAACGGAAGTTAAAAAGCAGCAGACTAGAAGTTTTCACACCTGACCACAAGAGGGCGACTGCAGGACCAAGAGTCACTGGGGATGGAAATCAGGGTGCAAGCGATTTGTCACTTCAGGTTACAGATGTCTCCCGTGTTATCCTCAGGGAACGGAAGATACATTTAACATGTCACAATGCCGATAACAGCGCCGCGAAGTGTTAAAAAGATCCTTCTTGTGTGAATGAATAAAGGGACATTTCTGCGGGACGATTATCGCTGAAAATCATTCAAATGAATGAAAATGAGTGAGAATTGTGTAAACGCACAAAACTCGAACGGATATGAACTCCAATCTTTCGGATGGGCTTATCACATGAGCGATCCATTATCACCCATTGTTTTCAATAGATGCAAAAAGCCCAAATGTTTTTGTTTTTTTTTAAATGGGGGAAATTTATCAACCCCTCTGGATTTCAATTCTTTACCATTTCAAGATCTCTGCTTGCTGACAGTGAAGGAGAATATTTTTGTTTATACTCAGAAAGACTGAAAATCTGTCCTGGACTGAGATGTCATATCTTGTTATAATTGTATCCCATCTGGAGGATCCTGAACGCACCAGCAGCACAAATGTCTCTCCCGTTATTCAAGTCTTTATTAAGGCCCCCTGCACACCGCAGAGCCGGAAAATGCGACCTTTCCGCAATGTGATCGCGGAAGAGCGCGGGTCGCACGGCTTTCCATTGACCTCAATGGAAACAGTCAGTGCGGAATCCGCACAAAAATGGAGCCTGCTGCAACTTTTCCCCCACATCCACAAACTGCACTTGGTTTCCGCAAGTATGCAGGAAGGGTCAAGTTCTCATCGCATGCTATGGGTGCTATTTGCTGCGGATCGCGGTGCAGACGCCCGACGCAAATATCCATCCGTGGGCAGGAGCCCTTAGACAGAGACTTCATACACCACTCATTAAAAAAGCAGTGTTGGAGAGCTCTGCATTAGATTTACTAGAAAGTGAACACCTATTAACAAGTTTACGCTTTTTGGATTGGCTGAAAGTTAGAAATTGTAATATATTCTATGACCAGGTGTAGATCTGCGCCATTTTTTTTTGCAGCTTAAAGGGAATCTGTCACTAGGTTCGTGCTACCTGAAGCACGGGCAGTGTGGAACCGGGACAGGTATGCATACTCCGCCAATGTATACGTTTTTTTTTCTGAAATGCTGCGGTATTTTTTGTACAATTTTTGCACACATGGTGAGTTATGAAAAACATTGGCGCAGCTTATCCTAAAAACTTGCAAAAAAAAACATTGAATAACATGGGCCAGTGTAGCAAATCTTATAAAAACACATCAGTCCAGAATCCGGACTGTTCATCTCACAGAGGATTATCTAGCCTGGATACAACTGTAGCAAACGCACAGCTGTGAGAATGACTAGATCAAAAGGGCTTTGCAGCCTTTGAGACAAGAATGCCTCTATTCAGGTACAGCAAGCAGAGATCTTGGAAAAATGTAAAGAATTGAAATAAAAAGTTTGTTAGAAATTTGCAAAAGTTTTCATTATACAAACTTTATTTACAGAAGACTCGATCAGCCCTTTAAATTCTCCTCCTGTTGTGGCCGGCCTCCAGCGTACACAGGAGAGATGGCGTTATCAGCTGTCCTTGGAGTTTACTCCCCAGTCTGGGCGATGCGGTATCACATGAGGGGCAGTAATCCAGACTGATATCTGATCGGCTCAGTCGGCACCCACAAGCCCCGTGGCCCCAGATTCCTGGATTGTTCTGGGTTACGGGCCCCCGATTTAGTAATCATTCATTAAACCTTACGCTGTAATTACATAGAGTTGCGTAAAATTTTTCAGGGAGTCTGCAGAATGGCCCCCGGTACAGGAAGAGGTTAATGAGCTGAGGTCAAAGTTCATCCAATTACATGAGATAAGGTGCACAGAACATCCTCAGGAGCCATCTTTGCCCTGCCGGGACCTTAGTCGCTCTTCTTGGCTTCGCCGTTTCCCCTCTCTTCCAGTTTCTTGCACAGGTCATGTGGGCCGTTCCCTTCCAGAGCTGAGGGGTTCTTGTAGGACCCCCCGATTTTATCCCATAACGTGAAATACTGACCGTAGTTATAGTCGAAGTAGAGATGATGATCGGTGTGATGAGCGGCGCCGTTGATGATGCTTTCGAGGGCCTTGGGGACGCGATAATCCCCATCATGGATGGACACGGTCCAGATGTTGACAAAAATGTACAGACCCAGATAGGTGACTTTGTGCAAGGGGAAGATGAAGGGGTAGATGTGGTACGGGAGGCTCTGCAGAAAACCGTCAAGCGGGTGGAAGGCGTGGCTGGCGAAGGGAGTGGTGATCTTCCACACGTGATGAGGCTTGTGCACATTCTGAAAGATACAAAGTCCAACGTCAGATATCAAATTATTCACATTCCTTTATCTGGCATCAATGGGGTTACTAGGTGCCAAAGTATCAGATGTTCTGGATGATCGGATGCCAGATTAAAGGGCTGTACATTTCTCTGATATTTTGTATTGCTCTTAGCCAATAGTCATTACGGAAAGAGTTTCCAGTAATGCTGATTGGCTGAGAGCAGCACCGACAAAGCTCCTCCCTCACATCCTTTCCAGTTGAATGCAGGCACTGTATATAGCCTCTCATAATGTTGGCACTTACAAAGGGTTTTCCAGGACTAAACTAATCGATGACCTATCCTAAGGATAGGTCATCTACAGATGATCAGTGGGGATCCGCTGCTCAGGATCGGCACCGATCAGCTGATTGCAGAGGCTGCAGCCTGTGATATCATGTTCTTTGGTCACATGACCTGAAAGCAGCTAAGTTACATTTAGGTAATCAAGACTGAGCTATGCAATGTGCGGCGCTGTGCCGGGCATAGACTGAAGTAAGGCCGGCTGCACATGGATGGGTCGGATTCTGCATGTGGGAGCCCGCAGCGGAATCAGCCTCTGCCTGTGACCGGCGCCCCCGCGTAACTGTCAGTTCTGTTCTGTAGATGACTGTAAATGCTCGCCGGCGGTCCATCGCAGTAGAGTTTTCTATTTTAAAATGTTTGTATTCCCAATCGTCGCCATGTGATGACGTAGGAACCCGCGGCCTATCTGCAATGTCAATTGCAGATAGACAGCTTCCATAGAAGCCGCCCGCCCTTCATTATTTAGATCCGGAGGCTGAAAACCTGCGCAGACCCAATATTTCTCACAGCTGAAGGTTTGCTACAATAAATCCAAGACCAAACAATCTCTGCAAGCTGAAAGCCTGGACTCCAGAATGACACAATGTATGTACAATGTTACCACCTCTCAGGGCAGGAGGGAGATTTGTGCTGCCCACGGTTTCGCTCACGGAGGATTATCTAGAATGGATTCATTTAAAGAAGCTCAGCGGTCTGTACGTTTTTTTTAGCCTTGGGGTTTACTTCATTCGATGACAGCAAGCAGAGATATTGCAAAACAGGAAAACAAAGCTTTAATTACACAACTCTGGCTCTTTTAAGAGGCCCCAAGCAGAGTTTCCCCTTCAGTGTAATTCGTGTAAATGCCATGCGTCGTACCTTGTAAATCAGCTTATGATGCAGGAAGCGGTGGATCCAGTAGATGCACATATCCGTGAAGAAGAGGAAGGAGAACATACTGAGGATGACGCCGAACCAGCCTGGAAGAGGGGCAACAGACAGCTGATCAGCCTCATCATCAGGGCTTTATGGTAAGTGGCCTTCAGGCAAAGTTTGGTGCAACTTTTCTAACATTTCACTGAGCGCTACAATTTACTGAACCTCATCCCACCAGGGCCACACGGTGACTGGAGTCATCAGATGTGCTCTGGGGTGGGGGGCACGCTGGTTACCATCTCAACACCCAATGAAATAGATTAAAGGGGTTGTGCTAAGATTACAAGTCATCTTGCTGACTGAGGAAGGTTTCACCACAGAGACCTGGGCCGATCAGGAGAGGTAGGGGGGGAATCTCCTTCCGTCTGTCACTGTAGGGGGGGGTGGGGGGGGGGGGCCTTCTGTCCCCACAGGGATGGCAGAATGATTGGAGGGTTGGTCAAGCATGTGCAGTCAGCGCTCCATCAAGCCTCCTACGCAGTGTGGGAGATGAGAGATAGAGGACCTCTGTTCTCAAGATTGGTTATTCCCTATTCTGTGGATAGGGGATAACGTCTAATCTTGGTACAGCCCCTTATGATTATACAAGGATGTGATTCAGGGTGTAACCATTCCATAGGGTCAGAGATTCACAACCGTAAGGACTAAGTGTGCTTAGAAACTGCCTAATTATTACTCCTGAACATTCCTACGGACGCTCGTTCGCCTGACGATTCGGGCGTGTAAAAGGGCGAACAATCAGCTGACGATACAAAACACTCGTTCATCGGCCGATCGAGTCGTTTAGGGGAGCATAGAAATACTCGCTGGTCAGCGGCGCGTCCTCCAGTGCAGACATCGGTATGGGGACGAACAACCGCGCTAACCATTATCTACTTTATAGGGACGATCCATCTGCCCGCCTACACAGAGGCAACGAGCGCCGACCCCCTAATGGTCCTTTCAGACTGGTCGAATTCTCGGCCCACTCTACCATCAACATACATGGCGATCGGCACGTTTTAATTTTCTTTTACAGAATCGTCTTTGGGGGATGAACAATCACTAGTACGACCGCTCATGCCGACACACCGGTTGTACAGCTCTGTTCACACGGGAAGATGCACAGCCGATCAGCGAACATTTTCATGGACTCTGAAACCGAACAATCAGCCGATGAACAAGCGGTTTCACGTTAGTCAGCTGATCGTTGGTCCTTTTACACGGCCCGATTGACAGGCGAATGAATGTTTGTACCCGATAATCGGGTTGTGTGAAAATGACCTTAGAAGGGGTATTCCCGATATTGACTTTTATCACTGAGGCCGCTTTCACACGGGCTACAAAATCCCACGATTTTGCCACGATATAAGAAAACGGTTGTGTGTGAAGCCAGTGCTTCCCAATGGGTTCCTTCACATTTGCAATGTTTTCTCTGATGGTATCTTGCGAGAAAAAAAAAACACGCCATGCCCTATCTTGATGTGCTTTTTTTCCCGTAGCCCGTGTTTGCCTATCAAGCCTCCTTGTTTATCGCATCGCACGAACTTTCTAATGTAAAAAAAAAAACGTGAAATTCGCAAGTCCCATTGACTTTCCCGATAAAAAAAAAATTGCACGATTTGTAACACACGTTTTTATTGCAAGCGGCAGCGATACGAGATTATTTTCACAAAAAAGCTGCAATACTGCTGAAAAATCATGAGAGCAGAGACGTGATTTTGCCGCGATTTTCTTGCAACAAAATTGCTGTTCCCCATGTGAAAGAGGCCTTAGGCTAACTTCACATGAGTGAGTGAAATATCAGGTTCAGAGATGAGCGAGCGTACTCGCTAAGGCAGAGTACTAAAGCGAGTAGTGCTATTTTCGAGTACATGCCCGCTTGTGCCAAAAGATTCGGGGTCCAGTGGGGGGTGGGGAGCGGCGGGGGAGAGCGGGGAGGAACGGGTGAAAACTCTCCCCCCCCCCGTGCTCACTCAAGCTCACTCCCGCAACTCACCGCTCTTCCCCGCTGACCAATGAATCTTTTGAGATGAGCAGGCAGGTACTCGCAAAAGGCAATACTCGCTCGAGAATTTGTCTTAGCGAGTACGCTCGCTCATCTCTAATCAGGTTGTGAACCGTGGCCCCATATCGCGCTCCCTGCCATGTGAATTCCTTGCGAATGCGAGGAGTTTTTATATTAAAACAACCTTGCATCGCTTCGAGGATGCAGGGAATCCCCCGCCGTGGCCTTCAGCTGCAGCAGAGGATCGCATATTTTCCCCCTTTGCTTTCAATGGAAGACATTGCATTAAGCGCACCTAGCGCGTGGTGCGATGCTGCTGCCGGCCCCATTGAAAAGAAATGGGCGCTGCAATGCGAGATCACGCAGAAAGATAGAACATGCCGCGATTTGTTTTCTGCATCACAGAGGCACATAGGAAAACATCGCTCATGTGTATGAGCCCATTCAAAAGACAGGGGTTCATATCTGTGCGTCTCGCAACGCACGAATCTCATGCAAATTTCTCATGATAGGTGATAAGTCTGAACGGTGGAGGTCTCACCTCTGAGTCCCAAGAAGGAGGGTCCCGTGTTCCCTCTGCTACACCCCTCTCACTGATTTGGAGATTGAATGGAGTGATGGTCGAGCATGCGCAGTGCTGCTCCATTCATCTTCAATGGGACTGCCGGAGATAGCCGAGCGCTTGTACTCCATTTCCGTCAGCCCTACAGAAATGAACAGGGTGGTGCCGTGCAACCGCTGCTCCATTCATTCTGGACATCAGTGCAGGGGTGCAATAAACAGAAACCGGGGCATGGGACCCCTGTCCTTGGGATCAGTAGGGGTCTCAGCCGCGAGTCCCTTATTGATTACAGATGAAAACATCCATCCAGCACAGAAGTCTCGAAGGTCTGTCACCTCTGAACTCCACTATACAGGAATAGGAAGTACCACCATGTACGTACATTGCTTATCCCATATTGTACCCCAGAGCTGCAATCACTATTCTGCTGGTGGAGTCATTGGGGCAGATTTACAATTGAAAATTGAGCAGTTTTCTGGCACACATTGTACCGTGGAGCTGCCTTCCGGGGTTTGCACCACATTTATCATGTGATTTTAGACACACATTCGACAAACGAGGCGTGGCTTAGTAAATCTCCCCCGCGGGTACATACGTTATAGGAGGGTTAACGGCCCCTTAGATAAGTTGTTAGTGGGGTGTCTGTCCACAAGCTTGCTGACAGTTTCCAATAACGGCCGGCAGCTACAGAATATGATACAATGTAATTGGAGAGTGACTCAGCGGTGTTTGCGGATTGGTCATGGCGTCACATGTTCTCTTACCGTAGGGCGAGCTGTCAATGTTGTCATAAAGCCGACTGTATCCCCGGACTTCAGCGAAGAAGAGGCCGACGGTCGGGACGCTCATCCACGGCATGGACTTCAGGGAGTAGACGATCTCGCGCCGCACCTGATTCTGTAGAAGAGAAGAAAAACAAGTAAAAGCGGTGAGTACAAGATGGGGACGGGGGGTGGGCCCATTACATGCCAACCTGGGGGGTGGGCCCATTACATGCCAACCTTACTGGTGGGGGAGCGCTAAAGGGGAACAGAGACTATAGTTGTATTTGGGCCCTGGTGCCTGAGGACCCCAACAACCACTCTGCTAGATAAGAGAACGCACGGATGTGATGGTTGGGGGCGGGGCACAGAGTAACACAGCTCTAAATGTGATTGGAGCAGAAGACATGACGTAACAGCAGAATTATGAATGCAGCTCTGCATGGGATTGTAGCAGAGGACATGACATAACAGCAGTATTATGAATGCAGCTCTGCATGGGATTGGAGCAGAAGACATGACGTAACAACAGAATTATAAATGCAGCTCTGCTTGGGATTGGAGCAGAGGACATGACATAACAGCAGTATTATGAATGCAGCTCTACATGGGATGGTAGCAGAGGACATGACGTAACAACAGAATTATGAATGCAGCTCTGCATGGGATGGTAGCAGAGGACATGACGTAACAACAGAATTATGAATGCAGCTCTGCATGGGATGGTAGCAGAGGACATGACGTAACAACAGAATTATGAATGCAGCTCTGCATGGGATGGTAGCAGAGGACATGACGTAACAACAGAATTATGAATGCAGCTCTGCATGGGATGGTAGCAGAGGACATGACGTAACAACAGAATTATGAATGCAGCTCTGCATGGGATGGTAGCAGAGGACATGACGTAACAACAGAATTATGAATGCAGCTCTGCATGGGATTAGAGCAGAGGACATGACGTAACAGCAGAATTATGAATGCAGCTCTGCATGGGATTGGAGCAGAGGACATGATGTAATAGCAGAACTATGAATGTAGCTCTGCATGGGATGGTAGCAGAGGACATGACGTAACAACAGAATTATGAATGCAGCTCTGCATGGGATTGGAGCAGAGGACATGATGTAATAGCAGAACTATGAATGTAGCTCTGCATGGGATCGGAGCAGAGGACATGACACAACAGCAGAATTATGAATGCTCGAATCCCATGCAGAGCTGCATTCATGATTCTGCTGTTACGTCATGTCCTCTACTCCCGTCACATGCAGTGCTGCAGAGGACATGATGAAACAGCAGAATTATGAATGCAGCTCTGCAGCAGAAGTCAATTTAATTGTAGAATTATTATTGTTAGCACTGGATATTACTGAAGCAGAGGACGCCATGTAGCAAGGGAAATTGTGATTGCAGCTCTGGCTGTGACTAGGGTACAGAATATAATGTAGCAACAGAATTATGAATGCAGCTCTGGATATCACTGGAGTAGAAGACATAATGTAACAGCAGCATTATGAATACAGCTCAGGATGTGATGAATTTTTAAACATGTTGTAAAAGGACAGGATCAACGTAAGAGAAGTAAAGGCGGGTGCCATAAGATTTACCCCATATGTGGAGATTTCATTGTAAGATTCCAGTTAAAGGAGAAGTACATGTAGATGACACCAGAGAACAATAAATAGGCGCTGCAGTCAAATCAGATTACTCACCTCCAAAAACTGCGGGTGTTTCATCAGAGAGTGGTCAAATATGAAATAGTAACTGAGACCCCCGAAGAGGAGGTAAATGACCACCGCCCCCAGATTGGTGACCACAAAGAGGCTGATGAGCTGGCGGAGGGGGTCATCCTCACCCCACGACGCTGGGTACACCTGAGGGGTGAAGAAGTAATAATCTGCTGCGTTCAGGACCAGATCCATGCCCAAACCTGGAACCAGAGAGAAGGAAGATAATCAACACCCCGCTCTCCCATTTGGGGGCCATTTAAAGGGCAACTCCACCCACAACCGCAAACTAAAAACTTTTTATAAAAACTTTGTCGGAATCACCCTGTGAACTCTGAGGGGCGACGTAACAAGCATCACATGACCTCGCGGAAATTAACGGAATTACTCTATTTTTCAGCTTTTCTAACAGGAGTGCGGCAGGAGGTGTGGAATATAGTTGTCATTGCAGGGATACGGCGCCCGGATCTGCTGCGCACGTTGTGTACGATACGTCATGTGACTTTTTCCAAACTGTCGCTGTTTTCGGTTTAACCGTGACGGATCAATAAGACCGCAGTTACAGCGGATGGCACCACGCACAGACGTCCCATAATGTTGCACTATTTACTGACCAGCCCTGTTATGGAGCCCATGTGACATCTATGGCTCAGCAGGGTGCACTCCCCACGTGACCTTAGGCCGCCATGCACACATATATATATCGCCCCACTATTACCTGTCCCCGGTAGTCCCGGCTGCCCACTCCGCGGTGTCAGTGACAGGGAGGTCGAGCATTCTGCTGTGAAGAGGGCGGGGAGAGATGGACTGATGTGACGTCACGCCCGTCTCCACTGGTAAGCACATCGACAGGCCGGTCATGTGGTGGGAATAGCGGCTGATGATTGGCGGAGCTTTAGTCTCCAGTCGGCCTGAAATCCCGCCCCCTGTGCGACCCTTGACTACGAATCAGTGAGGGGGCGTGGTCTCAGAAGGGCGGTTAGGTAAATCGTTGTTAAGGGCGGGGCTTGTTTGGACAGGTGGGTTTGTTGACACGAGTATGGGGCGGAGTTATGCAGAAGAGATTGGCGTACTATGTCATACAGCGACACCCAGAGGTTGATACTGGGTATAGCACCGTCCACATTCATTTTTTTTCCTCTCAGACGGCCGTGATGTTGTCCTGACGGCCGCAGAACGGAACAAGAAGACCGAGTAAAAACGACTGCAGCCTGACCTGTGCGAAAATCACCCATTCAAGTCTATGTGTGCATTAAAAATAAATGGACTGCACTTGCATGATGTAAGCGTGTCCTGCTCAAGGGCGCCTCCACACGAGTGCATGCGCAATCGCACGTGCCTCAGTGCAGTGCATTTGCGCCGTGAACAAGATAGATTTGCACGTGTATTGGCGCATAGTACTGTACTTTTTGCGCATGCAGGACCCGTTCACCTGCACAGCCCCCCATCGCCGTGAGGCTATTCAGCCTAAGGAGGTCCAGATGTGTTCTCTTTTTTTACAGAATTGCGCATTAGCGCACGTATGGAGTGTGCACACCTCCTATAGACTTCTATAGGGCCCTTGGTGCGCACATGCGCATGCAAACAGTGCAGTTCCTATGTTTTTCCACAAGCGAGCAAAATACGGAAATAAGAAAGAACCCATTGAAATGAATGGGTTCAGCTCTCTAAGTATTGCGCACACATTCATCCATCTGAAGGAGCCCTTAAACCTAAACAATGGCGACCATAAATAAAAAAAATCGAAAAGTGTTTTATTTGTGCTTGAAAAAAGCATAGAAAAAAATTTTTTACACAAAAGTGGCGAGCAAGAAAAGCCCGCCCGCGTGAATATATTCGTACGCCGGCTTCACACAAGTGTACGCATATTGACGTGCATTGTTGCGGAATGAAAGTTGCGTATTTGCGCTTTTTGCTGTACTTTTTGCGCATGCAAGTTGTGCACATGCCTAAAAAAGTACGCCGCGATGCTCCAGCCATTGAGATGGCCAAATTCTGTAATGAGCGCCAGATGAGTTGAAGACAACCCTGATGCTGATGTGGCCCTCGGTGAGAATGAGTTTGGCAGCCCTGATGTAGACAATCTTTACATAACCCATAGAAAAACAATGGCCACCGCATACTTTAACCTAAGGTGACCAGATGTCCCAATGTAGGTGGGACAGTCTTGCTTTGGGACCCTGTGTCCTGCTTTCCGTCGGAACCCCAGCGGGACAGCCATTTGTGCTGCTTTTGGGACGTCAGGTCACCATTATATTGATTACCGGCTGGGGTGCCACAGCTCCCTGGTTGGTAATCACTCTGCAGTGCCGCGGGCCGGATGCACACACTGCCAGGCCCTCAACTATAAAGCTTCATTGATAGTATTGGTTTGCAATATGGGGAAGAGAGACTTTATGGACCCCCTAGGGCTCCTGGGCCGAGGTGCGACCGCACCCTCTGCACCCCACTATAGTTAAGCCCCTGGTGGGGTCACTATAACTACTAGGGCTGATATAGGGGGCCCTGTTACTAGTGAGGCCACTCTGCATGTGGCAGCGTACCTTTAGATGACTTGGGGCAGTGGTGGCGAACCTATGACACGCGTGCCAGAGGCAGCACGGAGAGCCCTCCCTACTGGCACGCGCCGCCATCGCCCGCTCACCACGTTGGTGAATACCGGCAGGGTCCGCGGCTCCCCTGCCGGCATTCACTCACTGCGTTGCTAAGGACGCTGATCCCGGCACACAGTGTGATGTCAGTGTGCAGCCGGGATCCTCCTCCCCCCTCCCCTGACGTCTTCTCTTAAGTTCCGCAAGAGCAGGGGGAGGAGGCGTCCGGTATCACACTGACGTGACAGTGTGCATCGGGATCAGCGCTGAGCAGAGGAGCAGTGGAGCTTCCACGAGAAGGGGGTAAGTATGTGGGTCTCGGGGTGGGGGTGGGGGGCCGCTGTGGGATGTCACTATTACACTGGGGCTGCTGTGAAATGTCACTATTATTCTGGGGGCTGCTGTGGGATGTCACTATTATACTAAGTGCCGCTGTGAGGGGGGGGGGTCACTATTATCGCTAGGGCCGCTGGGGGGGGTCACTATTATCGCTGTGGGGGGTCACTAATACCACTAGGGCCGCTGGGGGAGGTCACTATTATCGCTGTGGGGGGGTCACTATTATTGCTGGGGGGTGTCAATATCACCGCTGGGGGGGAGTGTGTCAATATTACTGCTGGGGGGGGTCACTAGTATCGCCGTGTCTGCTGAGGGGCACTATTACCTCTGGGGCCGCTGTGGGGTGTCACTATTACCACTGGGGCCGCTGTGGGGTGTCACTATTACCACTGGGGCCGCTGTGGGGTGTCACTATTACTGCTGGGGGTTCTGTAGGATGTCACTATTACCACTGGAGAATGTTTACATGTGGCAGAAATGGGCAGGGCTGTTTCAAAATAGACAGCGTGCAGATTTTGACTGCTTTTTGGATGCGGAAATGCTGCAGAATTTTTAACAGAAATCTCCGCTGAGGACATTCTGCAGTATTTCCGGATCCAAAAGCAGTCAAAATCTACACGCTGCCTATTTTAAAGCGGCCATGTCCTTTTTATAACGACGGGGGTAAAATCATACCTCGTGATAAGCCCCGCCCCCTGACATGTTGGCACTTTGCGATAAATAAGTGGGTTTTGGGTTGCAGTTTGGGCACTTGGTCTCTAAAAGGTTCACCATCACTGCCTAAGGGCTCCGGCACACTTGCGTTTTTCTTGCTTGTTTTTTTCACACGATTGTAAATGGGACTTTCTAATGTTAAAAAATGAATCGCAAGTTTGTGCTTTGCTATTTTTGTGTAATGCGTTTTTAACATTAGAAAGTCCCATTGACAAGCGCATGAAAAACACAAGGAGCCCTTAAGGTATGTTTACATGTGGCAGAAATGCTGCATCTAAAAACTCTGTCAAAATCTGGTATTGGTGGGGTTCAGTATCGGTATGTGGACGGGTGTATCTGGGTGGGAGCCGAGAAATTTCCTGATTTGGATAAATAAATAAACAAATTTATAATGGTCTGCCGGCACCCCGTACTTGTTTTTTTCAGGTAAGGGCTTTAAATATAAGCTCCTCCCTGAAAAACAAACATTTTAGTGTAAAAAGAAAAAAATCTCATCTGTCCACCGCTGCTGTCCCCCGTGGGGATGAATAACACATCGGCCGTATGCAGCAGATGTTTTCTTCATCCCCGCAGTGAAAAAGAATTCCCTGCTGCACCTGCCACATCTGTGACAGATGCAGCAAAGGAATTCTAAATCCCAGTGGGGAATAAAGAATTCCCTACTGCAGCTGTCGCAAATGACAGCTGCGGTAGGGGATCCAGCTGCTGGCATCCTGTAATTGTTTTTCAGGAAAGTCCTTTAAGTATAAGCCCTTCCCTGAAAAACAAAGAAAAGTGTTAAAAAAAAACAAAAAACATACTCCCCTTCCTTCAGCTCCCGGGGCTCAGCCGCTTGCAGCGGGGAACAGGAGGGAGCCCTCTCTCTCTCACTCTCCCCCCCACTCCCCGCTGCAACCCCCCACTCACCCACGGCGCCCCCCAAATCTTTTCGCCCGAGTACGGAAGTACTCGAAAATCGCGGTGCTCGGGCGAAAAAGGGGCGTGGCCGAGTAGGCTCGCTCATCTCTAATAATAACCCAATACAGTGTACCAAACCCAACCTTCTATAATACCTCAATGCATTGCATCAAACCCATCTGACCCTCTAGAATACCCCAATAAAATGGTTCAAATCTCAGGGCCCATTTAGACACAAAGATGATCGCTCAAAAGATGGCTTTTGAGCGATCATTTTGCATAAAACTACTACTTGGTACTAATGCCTATTAGTACCAATTAGCAGCATGTGAGCCGCTGGGAGCTGTATTCAGGGAACAGACCACTCGCTGTTTGCTGAATACATTCCCTTTGTTCTGCTGCGCAGATTACAGCTGAGACAATGTAATCAAATGCCCACAAAAATAGAGCATTATACGTATATTTTTACACGCGCGAAAATATAGCGATTAAACTTTCTGCAGTTTGTAAGTGCCATGCCAAGGTCAGGTGATGCCACTCATTAGCAGCTGCCAGCTGATGGGGTATGCTGCCAGCTATGTGCTCTTGATGCAGGCAGTTCAAAGTGTTCCGAGGTGAGCGGGGCGCTGTAGATACTGAAATCAGCAGGGGATACGCAGCTGATTCCTGCACCCATGGTGCAGATTTTGATGTGGAAGTACAGGGGATTTTGCAGCGATGTGAGTAAACGTTCCCTAAATCCGTAACTGTGATTTTCTCATCAGGACAAGCAGATGTAATACCACCACTCACCACTAAGCGTCAGTAGCATCACAATGAATTCATTTCCCTTCTCGGTGCTGCTGTGGATGTCACATCAGTTACTGTGCACTACGGTCATTTATAAGCGACATATACAGAAGTGGCCTTTATTTAGGATCTTCAGGATTTTTCTTTGTCGTTTCCTTTTTCTTTCTAATTCTCCCGCTGTACAAAAATCCATTCACGCAAAAACCAGTAATGTCTGCACATGTTACGTTTTGTGCACACGGAACCAGTTCACACGTGCACAACATACACCCATTCCGTGGATGAAAAGGCAAATTAGCCTAATGAGGTCCAGATGTGTTCTTTTCTTCGCGTTTTGCTTACGGTTCCACGTTTCCCCTTGTGTATTTGCGCACCTCCCATAGACTTCAATGGGGGCTTTATGCACAAAACGCAGGAAAATAGAGCAGGTCGTACATTTTCCCACACAAACGCAAAACACGCTCATGAGAACAATGCCTAAATGGACAATTTTCTGCATTGCTAGTTGCGAACATTAGGGCCGTTTCACATGGCCTGGACTGACTGATGAAAAAGGTTCCCCCAGAGACTTCCTTCATCTCTGTGGGCTTCCCTTCATCTTTCTCTCTAGTGAAGGGAATCCCTGTCGTGAGGATGAAGGGGGTTCTCCCAGGGCTTCCCTTTACTTCTCTCTCTCCAGTGGAGGGAAAGCCCATAGAGATGAAGAGGGTTCCCCTGGGGACTCCCTTCATCTCAAGGGTGTAGGGGTTCCCCTGCAGGGGACAAGAAGGGATCCCTCTGCAACGGGGGAATCCCTTCATCTCCCCTTGCCTGCATAGTCTCCCATAGGAGTCTATGGAGGCTTCTGTGATTCTCTGCCAAAAGATCTATATTTTTCATGCAGCAGGGAATTTCAGTCGCTAATGTCCTATCTTTTTTGGTGCGATTTTTAAAAAAAAAATTTTCGTGTGTGCTTACAAATCGTTCATGTGAACTTTTCCATAGGAAACCATTGGTTCTATCAGTTGTGATTTTTTTTTTTTTTGACGCATGTAACTTAAGTGCAGAAAATCGTCCCTGTGAAAGAGGCCAACAGCTGTACCCAGTCTAAACAAGTCTCTGAGCTAAAGTGTAAGCTCCCATTCACTCTGGCTTTTTTTTCATCCGAGTTTTGCTCACGTTTGTAAAAGCTGTTTCGAACGGCTATATGTGCAGCTAGGCTCGCCGCTACAGAGAGTAGTTGCCCTTTTTTTTCCTCCTGACTTTTTATACTCCGCGCCATATAACGCAGGAGTTTGAAAAAAACAGCGGGAAGATAGGTCATGCCCGATCTTTTCCGCACATAGGACTTGCTCTAGCTTTCCCACATGTAGTATTAACTATCTTTTCTTGTCTGTACTATTAACGGGCGAGAATCCCCCTAGCGAAAATGAGAACATTGAAATCAATGGTTTCTGTCATCCTGTTATGCGGCCATGATCATCACAGCCGCATAACGGGACACAAGCACGCCCATCTGTATAAGCCCTCACTGAGAAGACTCAGACATTGAACCCATTAAAATGAATGATCAACTATAACCTGTACGGGCTCGGGACAAACACATAATAATAATAATAGCACATGCCGGTCCACCAGAATAAACTTCACAACTCGTGTAATAGGAGAATAGATACAAAAAGAGTGAGAAGAAAACCTGCAGATAAAGAGTGTACTTACTACAGGTAACGGGTCTATTTATCATTGCCCTACTGTTGATGTTTTGACCCAAACTTTGCCCTTTTGTTCCTGAGAGGGTGCCAGATTCTCAATAGAGTATAGTCACTGTGATACCACCAGGGAGCATAGAGGTCTTCATAGTGGACTACAGTGTAAGGGCGCCCACCCACTGGCGTTTTTTTACTGCGAAATTCGCAGCGTTTTTTTTTTCTGCAGGGGTCTTTGGGCTATGGGACATGCAAAGCTAAAATCGCGATCGTGCAAAATCGCGATATCGCGGTAAATCACGATTTTGCGCGATCGCAATTTTTACATTACAAGTCCCATAGACCCCCTGCAGAAAAAAAAACCCTGCGAATTTCGCAGTGAAAAAAAACGCCAGTGGGTGGGCGCCCTAAAAGTGGTTCATTTGCGTTGATACCACTGGGCAGAGAGTGCTGTTTAACACAGGTTCTAGATTCGCAGGCTAGATAAGTTACCGGGTTCTAGATTCCTGTTCTAGACTCAAGTTCTAGGTTCCAGATTCTAGGTACAGATTACCTGGTTCTAGGTGATTCTTGAGCCGAGTTCTGGGTTTTCTGAATTCTAGATTCACAAAGATTCTAGACTTAGCTTCTGGAATCCTGTCCCTAGATAATTGTTCCAGGATTAAGTTCCAGATTACTGACTCAAGATAAAGAATCTAAGTTTCAAACTTCAAGTTCTAGATACAGGTTTTCTGAATTCTACATTTCAGTACCTCTTCATCATGTTACTTTACTCTAGACTTCTAGTCTTTTCTATATCTGCTATTTGAGTGCTCTAGAAACTGTTTGCTGGTTAAGCTATCAATATATATGATTCCTGAGGGGTTGAGAAATCAACAGAAATGCGTTGAACCAAGAGCCTAGAACCTGCATCTAGAACCTTGATTCTGTAATAAACAGACCAGTTACCTGTACTAAGTACACTGTTTATCTGCAGGTTTTCCTCTCACTCTTTTCCTATCTACTCTCCTATTACATGAGGGGTGAAGTTTATTGGACGGGCGTGTGCTATTAACACAGCTCTGTCTTATTAATCCGACCTCTAAACCTTTGAATTTTCATAGTAACTACTGGCTGTAGAAGAGGGATTCGGGAGGTATTTGTCCATTATTTCTCTTATATGTTTGTCCTGAGCCCATACAGGTTTTAGTTGGTTATTATTAATAAAAGTTACATTTTTGCGATCGTATCAGTGAAGAATTTTAGAATAGGATTTTGATTTCTCTGCCCCAGTGATTTAATTAAAATGAATGCGGCTATTTAGACGAGCGGTCTGTTTTCACGGACCGATGGTCCATGGAAGAATTAGTAGCAAGTCCTTTTCTGGTCCAATTCATGGATGAAAGTAGGATATGCAATGTGCCCTTACCCCGTAGGGCCACAACCTTCCCCATGCGTATCTACGCACTTCCCATAGACTTCTACGGAAACAAAACACAGGATAATAGAGCAGGTCCTACTTTTTTCCATGGGCGTGAAATCAATGGGTTCTATTCTCTGTGTTTTGCGCACACAAATATCTGCGCGAACACTGTATTGTGAAGAAGCCCTTAAAGACGCACCAAAAACACATTTTGAATAAGGCCGGCTGTCCACGGGCGATGGGGTATCCCAGGGCGAAGCTGAGCCGCCGGCGAATCTGAACCCATATTACTCAATAATATTGGCGAGTATTTTCACACAAATACAAGCATAGAAAAAAACGGACAGCACTCATGTGACACCCGTGGGCTCTCTGTTTTTTTATTATTAAAGATGCAGAGAAAATAATTGAGTTTGCGCAGATTTTTTTGCGGATGTGGAAAACGGATGGCAGCTGAGTAAAACAATCAGACACACAGGCCAATTTTGGAGCTGTATTAGGGCTCAGTCACACAGGCGTTTTTATGTGCGTATGTTACCTGCGTATACGTAGAACCACTGCTTTTTTAATGGCAGTAGTCATATGCTCGATATTTACCTGCGCACAAAAATGCGCAACGGTAAATATAGGGCAACAGATTTTAAAACGCAGGCAACAGCGGCATCCATCTTTTTTGGCTGTGAAACCCTTGTGCTTTCACCTTGTGCTCAATGGGGCTGGCGGCAGCAGCACTTACCCCATTGAGAACATATAGTGAAGATCGAGATCCTCTGGCATAGCTGTGGCACAGGAGCGCAATGTTTTCCCATTGAATTCAATTGGATGAGAATTCAATATGAGCTATTGAATGACAGCTGAGAGCTGCCTCTCATTGGTCACAGTGGTCAGCCAATCAGAGGCAGCCCTTTCAGCAGACGGGGATTTAAAATCCCCACCTGCTGAAAGCTCCTCATAGCAGTGCAAAAGAAGAGCCTGCTGGACGCGGCTGAGCCCCGTCAGCTGCAGAGAGGTGAGAATATATTTTTTTTTTATTTTTTACACATTTTAGGGATGATTTTCAGGGAAGGGCTTATACTTAAAGCCCTTCCCCGAAAATCACTGCAGGACTTGCCAGGAGAACATTGCAGCTGTGGCAGAGGATTTCTTTATCTCCGTGGGGTTACCCATTGTCACTGGACACTGTGACAATGCTGTCACAGTGTCCAGTGACAAGACAACTACCCGCGGAGATGAAGAAATCCTCTGCCACAGCTGTAGCAGAGGATCGTGATGTTCTCTATATGTCAGTGGAGCTGCCCTTGCTGCCGCCGGCCCTGTTGACCAAAGGTGAAACCCCTTGTGATGTGATGGCATTCAGGGGTTTCACATCCAAGGAATACCCTGCTGCAGCTGTCACAGCCGCTGCAGGGAATAGCGGGCAGTGCACTTTATGTGCAGAAAACCGCAGGCCAAGTGCGTTTTTTTTCTGCGTGCCGCCTGCTTCGGTCACGCAATTTTTTTGTGCGTTAGCATTGTTCCCATTGACTCCTGTGGGAGTTGGAGTTTTTTAACACGTAGCACACACCTCCATTCGTGTGAATGGAGAATTTATGCGTGAATGTGAATCGCACACTTAGCTTTGTTCACACGATTTTTCTAAATGCGTGCAGTGTTTTTTTGGGGGGCACCTATTCGTGCACACAAAAAACATTGGACATGCTGCTCATGTGTATGACCCCATTCAAAAAAATGGGGTTTATATTCGTGCGTTTCTCAATGCACAAATCCTGCGCAACTTTCTCAGCCGTGTGAAAACAGCCTACGGATTCCGACATACACTTGTGCTCCTATATTTTGTAGCAAATTGTATTGTTGCAAATAGCAGAAGGGCAGTTTGTTCATATGAAGTATTTAGCTCAGTTAAGGCCGCCTGCACATGAACGGGTCAGAATCCGGATACGGGATCCCGCACTAGAATATAACCCTGTGCCCGCCAGTGACCCCGCGGACCTGTTGCTCTCTTCTTTTTTCTGTACTGCGGATGGTCCGGGTGGCTCGCTGTCGGACATGTGCAGTACAGATTTTCCCGTGCTGTCAGTAGGCGCTGGCGTGGGTCCTGCAACCTTTCATTAAAGATAATGTCAGACGTCTTCCATTGTCTTTAATAAAAGCCATCTGAGCAGAATCCACGCAAAAATAGAGCATGCTCCGATTTTTCCTCCGCGAGCGGAAAATCGCACTTAATTTCCGCTTGTGGGCAGTAAAAGGTTCATTTTCCATAGCATGCTGTGGACAGTATTTGCTGCGAAATCTGGGGGGCGGACGCCCGCCCCGCATTCTGTAATGCAAATATGCCCGTGTGCAGGCGGCCTAAGACTATCTGTACTAGGTACATTTGTAGCAAACCCTCAACCGTGAGAAGTATTAGGTCTCTACCAGTTTTCAACCTCTGGTTGTAAATACAAATTTTCACATTCACTGGCAGTGGGCAGAGATCCTAAAAGGGGTGAGGAACTGAAGTACAGTCTATTAGAAAGTTGTGGAACTATCTTATTAAATGATTAAACTTCATTCTCCTGGTACTGAATACACGTTTAGTTTAAACAGCCACCGTTCAGTAGTGAACGGCCACTATGTTATATCAATGGAGAGGGGCGGGGGAGCGAAAGGAGAAAAATCTCCTGCACTGCCCCGCACCCCTGCTGGCCACTCCGTGAACCAACCAGCTCTGCAAGCTCCTGTCTAGGAGCACAGGAGCGAAGAAACACAGGGACGAGTGTCGGGCATCGTTTGTCTAAGAGGACCTTTATGACTGTGTATGTTAATGAGAACCTTTAAGGCAATCAAACAGCGTCCAGAGGCCGGCATCAAATACATAGCAATAAGTGACACATAGAATATACATAGAATGTGTCACTGTAGGAATCTTCATAATGACAACTGATATACAGACACAGCTGACAATGATGGCCATAAGGCCTCATTCACACGGGCTATAAAATCATTGCTACAAAATGCATGTATGTGAAGCTCATGGTTTCCAATAGGTTCTTTCAGGCTACAAAACATAGTGATGATTTTGTAGCTTGTGTGACCAAGGCCTAAAGGGTAACAGGGTCGCTGGAGCAGTCAGGATAATAATAATAAACTTTATTTGTATAGCGCCAACATATTCCGCAGCGCGGATGAAGTTAATAGTTCAGTACCGGAGCAGAAAAGCTGAAGCGTAGGCACAAAGTCACAGAAGAAATGGTCAATGATGTTCCACCGCAGAACTTCAGTCTAGACATAAGAACTGCAATGATCGACGTGATGATGAAGATTAGACGCCAGGAGCAAAAAAGCAGGTTGTTCCTCAGCCTTGTGTCCATGATTGGTATATGAGACAGGAGGTGACAGATTGCCAGGTATCAATCATAAGACATACCTATCAGAAGGAGACATTCAGTACCGGTGGAAGCACCGAAGAACTGGAACTGGGCAGTACATTCAGGGAATGGCATAGTTTTGTCATTCCTTAAGCTGATGTCGAAAAAATTGGGCACAATGTCAGTGGTGAGGAGCATGTAACATAGAGAAAGGTGGCAGAGAAAGAAGTACATGGGGGAGTCTAGAAGGTGACTGGAGGACCCCAGGCCTATAATCATGATGTTCCCAATCAAACAGAGGGCGTAAACCAGCAATCACAGCAAGAACAGAGGGATCTGAAGAGCACGAAGAGCCTCGAAGCCAAGGAGGAAGAACTCAATGACAACAGTATGGTTCCTTTTCATTCTAGGACTCTCAAACCTGAGGTTTGGCGAACTGATGGAACTGGAAATGTTCGCTCATTACTATCTCTGACTATGGACCGGGCACATCATACATACAGCCTATTTTGTTGATAGCATGACTGCTACCAACCTATCACTACAGCAGGTATCTTGGATGGTTTGTATCTTAGATGGTTGTGCTGAGAAAAGACCATGTCTACTAAATGTTATCATTACAAAGCCCCAAGAACTGCAGTTGGAGGGATCTGACCATCTCTACTAAGTCCTTTTTGGGAGCTACTAGGATGGCCACATAGCTCAGGGTCAATAAGGAAACCACTCATTGTCCTTGCACGGAGGCCTTCTGCTACCTGTGTCCACCCCAGCATGGCAGATTTATCAGTAGTGCTATGGAGATGGGTATATAGAAAACCTGTAATTAATCCAATCAATATTTACAACATAATCTATAAGATTTACTGATCAGGATCAGCATCTAATACTAAAGACTCTTCTAATACAGTACAAGGTCTGTGCCAACTCTAATTCACTAAAAAAGATGTAGCAGCTGTAGAGATGAGCGAGCGTACTCGGAAAAGCACTACTTGCTCGAGTAATTTGCTTTATCCGAGTATCGCTGTGCTCGTCCCTGAAGATTCGGGTGCCGCTGCGGCTGACAGGTGAGTCGCAGCGGGGAGCAGGGGAGAGCGGCCGGGAGAGAGGGAGAGAAAGATCTTACGTCCGTTCCTCCCCGCTCTCCCCTGCAGCTCCCCGCTCCGTGCCGGCACCCGAATCTTCAGGGACGAGCACAGCGATACTCGGATAAAGCAAATTACTCGAGCGAGTAGTGCTTTTTCGAGTACGCTCGCTCATCCCTAAGCAGCTGCAGTAAGAGGTTGGGAAGGGAATGAAAATGTTATACTGCAACACCTGCATCTTTTTGTCTCCTGGACTATTCGGAATCACATCTGATAGATATACAGGGTGATCATAATTAAAGTATCCCTTCTCATAAACGTCTAGAGAGACATCTGTGATGCCCCACTTGCGAACAAAGCATGAGGCTCATGCTGAGGAGCTGGCGGGGGCTGAGGTGTCACTTGTCATGGTGGCTCTACCAGACTCCTCCCCGGGTGGACACACAGAACCTTGGCCAAGGCACCACTCAGCCTCTTCCAAGCAACGCCGGGTGGCAGTTACCTGAATAAGTGTAGTGGACTAGATGAGTTGTCACGTGTGACGCCACCGTTCCTTTCACACCGATGATTCTCCGGCGGGTAAGTAAGAGAGTCTACACACAGTTAACTTTCAATACCTCAATCACTGAGAATGGGCAGTGACTGGAATTGTACTTCTTGCCAAATAAACTTCAAACACACCAGTGCAGGAATTACAGTTAGGCAAGGTCAGGGAGGAGAACACAGGATGACATCTGACCTTCAGACTAAGTTATCTGTAAGGTTCTGCTCCTGGAAAGGGAACACTCTGGAGGAGAATGGGGGAAGGGAACACTCCATTGACACTCACTTGTACACTGTAGCATGAACACTGCACAGCAGACTCCTTTCTTCTCTCACTCTTTCACTCCTCAGAGGTGGTTCCGTGGTAATCTGGATACCTCTCCTCCGCTTTCATCACTTCACCACATGACGGTTAAAGGCAAGCCCATGTGGCCGGCATTCTCACTCCTTTCTCAACTGTTGAAGATGACAGAAGAACCAGACATGTCTCACACACTCATATTTATAATGTACAAACATCACGTAACGAGACAGACTTGTTACTTTTTCTAGACATATCCCAACCACTTTCAGACATTAACCTCTTACATGCTGCAGCTGTGCAATACACATAACAGCATACAAGACACTTTGCACAGTGCATCCACATAAAAGACATGACGTATGACAATTATGGAGGGGCCAGATATATAGACTTTGGGCCGCTACAGTTTCCCCCTACTTCAAATAAGCCGACCCGGCACCTCTAAAAGAGAGTGTAATATCCGGAGAAGGGATATCTCAGTGTACTACTCCAGTTCACCTCTAGGAACACTACACAGTCACAGAGTGTGCAAGGCGAAACCTGTAAGCCGAACTCCTACCCTCCGGTTATTTAGATAAAAGATTAACCCATTCTAGTAGTCTGAGACTACCTTTCAGACATTAACCTTTTATATGCTGCAGCTGTGCATCAGACAAGGCTCTTTGCACAGTGCATCCACATAAAAGACATGACATGTATGACAATTAGGATTTATTCTCATGAGCGTATATCGGCCACCGTTTCCAATGCATCAGATCGCACAGGCGTATTCCCACGGTGTAAAAGCACCCGGCCAATATAGCGTCGGGCACTTTTACTGGCGGGAGAAAAGATAGTCCTGGAACTATCTTTCTGCCCGTAAAATGTTGGCCGCTGCTAAGACTCCTATGGGAGCCAATGACAGAGGTTGGAGAAGGGAGGTGGGAGGGAGTTTAGCAGCGTGACTGCTAAACTCCCTCCCCCTTCTCTCCTCCTCTCTGCTACGGCTGTTTGCAATAGGTCCAGCCTAGAACTTACTTCATTGTAGAAGCTGATCAAATTGGTCTGACATGATCAACCGCTCACAAACCCATGCTGAAGAGGGGGTTATACTGTTGTTCTCCTTGAGGTATTCCAGGATGGCGTCTCTCAGAAACCCCTCAAATATTTTTCCAATTATTGAAGTAAGACTTACCGGCCTGTAGTGTGATCAGTCACATGGTCTCTGAGCTCTGTCCCTTACCACATGACAGTAACGTCATCACAGGTCCTAAACCAGCAGAGCTTGACGACATGACAGTGACGTCATCACAGGTCCTTCTTCCTTGTGCACTGAATTAGGGATTATGGGTGAACTACATCCCCCCCCCCCAGCCTCAGTTGCCATGGATATACCAGTACTCAGTCTGGCAGTTTGTAGCTGGTGGTGAGACAGCTGGACACCTGTGTGGGGACTCCAATAAATTACACCTCACAAATGTACACATACATTGCTGGCGGTGTATATTGACCAACAGCATTGAAGCACAATCCTTCACCGCTATCTTAACATCTCCTGACCGTGATATCATGTCATCTCAATACCGCCAACACCAGTGCATTGTCTTAACTGATAGAAGTATTAACATCTACAGCGGGTGCAAGACTTATATACAGATTGAAACTTGATGCAAAGGTTGATGTGTAGCACTATACCTAAAGAGTCTGCAGAAATATCAATGGCCATATCAGGAGCCAGGGCTAATATTTGATTTGTTTCATGCATTGTGTTATAACCAATCAAATTAATTGTTGTACCTGAAGTAATAATACACACAGCCATATCTGGTGACAATTATAACTTGCAGATCTACGTTCAGACAGCCAGGACTTAAAGGAGTTACACCAAGATCACAATCTGTTAGGGCAAAGGAATATCATAGAGTGGGGTCCCCTACTCCCTTCCCCTATAACCTTAAATAGAGAGCTACTCTTCACACAAGTGTATTTGCGTACATATAAATTGTGCACGCAATACAAAGCAAATAGAACCCATTGATTTCAATGGGTTCGTTCAAATACATGTATTTACCTGCGCATTTCGATCACATAAAATAAAGCATGCTCTATCTTCCTACGCAAGTCCCCATAGAAGTCCACACAATATGCTAGGAGATACGTGAAACACTGCCTAATTGCGCAGGGAAAGAAGACACATCTGGAACTCATTAATTAGCCATTTAAATCAGTATTTCTTTGCTGAGTGCAAATGTACATGCTTTGCGGGCTCAAAAGTACAGTAAAACACGCCAATGCATATGTAAACAAGCATAGTTCAGTGCTCAAAAACGTTGTGCTGAGGAACACACAAATGCGTATACGCTCGTATGACGGCGGCCTAAGGGCGGCTCCCGTTCTGGATGACTTGCAGTACTGCATTCTTGCTGCAGGGGAAATGTCTGGGCAGCCGCGGATTTCCCCAGCTAAACCAGACGTTCGCCGGGGCGTCACATTCTGAGAGGCGTTGTGCCATGATGGAAAGCAAGGGTCCGTTCAGACCAGATACATCATTCGCTCAGTCACTGTTTTAGTGAATGAGAACGACTGGATGATCGGTACTTAAACGGAATGATTAGCGAGCGAGCCAACGATGATTTTCATGCCTGCATAAAAGGAACGAAGAGCGAACAATTTATCGTTCATCGTTCAATCGTTGGCTGCGGTTACAGAAAATGATTACAATCCAATTATTGTTCAAACAAGCGAAAATGAATGTTAATTATTGTTCATTTACGCTCATTTGAATGATTTTTTGAACAATAATCGTTCAGTGTAATAAGGCCTTTAGGAACACAGGATAAACGATAATTTTCAGTGAGGGCAGCGGTGGTCACACATGCTCATCGCCTCTCCATTCATTTGAACGGGACGGACGAACATAGCTGAGTGCTTGAATTCGGCTATCTCCAGGAGTCCCATTGAAATAACTGGAGCAGCAATGCACATGTGCAACCGCTGCTGTAAAGATCGCCTAATGTGGTTGAGAAACAGATGTCACAGTGGATCCCATGGATTTCAATGGGATTTTATGGACCATCTAAAATTCATCCATTGCCAACATAGACTTCAGTTTTCTTTATTGCAGTAAAGTCGATGGCATATGGCTGGCATTTCCCTATACGTTCCTTCCTCATATATTTTATTTACCTTCACTGTGAGATTAGATTGTGTGATGACTAATATGTAAGAAGAACGGGAAGTAGCACCAATATACGGTCCCTCCCACCCCACCCCATACACTGGTTACACGTCTATCCTCACTTTATAATACTCCCATCATCCCCAGTGACTCCAGGAGTCATTAGATAAATCCCTCCTGTCTCATTATTTCCGTGCTTTATTTCTTTTTTAGACCTTATGTTTGGAGCAGGTACATTATTGGCCCCTCTGGACAGACCACTGCCTTGTTAACTGATAATTACTCCAGGATGCAATGCAACATCATAGCCTGAGCTGGATGGCCGCCACATAGTCTTCAGTTATTGGGGCTCAGAAGAACATGCTAAGAACTCCAGTGTGCCTAATGTAAAAGGTATGTAGCGGTGCAGTACAGTGACATCTTACTGTGTATAATGCGTTCCTCTACATCCTCTTTGATCTTATACTGATCCTGAGCTTCATCGCGTTTTTTACATAAATCACTTCCGGAGCCGCATTCACAATTATGCTGATTTTCACTTAGAATCTGACATGAAATGTCATGGGTGGAAGTTGTAGCTATGCAGGATTCAGAACACAATGCAGCAGACGGAGTAAGCAAGATGTACTGTAGTGGCCCAGTACATGCTTTCCTGGCCCCCTCCATAATGTCATACATGTATGTCTTGTCTTGATGTACTGTGCAAACTGTCTTGTCATTCTGTTGTGTATATTGCCCAGCTGCAGTGTGTGATGGGTTAATGTCTGCAAAATATGAGCTGTCTGCCTGTGAATGTATCAATTCTTTCCTGTCACGTGGTATGAGAGAGGATACAAATGTGTGTGCTTGAGAGCGGGAAAAGGTCAATTTTCTTAAGCTGCTAGAAAACACAGAGATACATGGGGGCACCTTCAGCCCTCATGTGTTGAAGATGGAAGAAGAGGAGAGATTTCCCGGAATGCGTGTCTACAGTTCAAATTGTAAGTGAGCCCCAAAAAGAGAGAGAGAGTGAGCCGAGCACAAGTTCAGTTAGTCAAGACCTAGTGCAGAGATATTCAATTGTCTGTGTTTCACACTCAAGCGTCTTGAATTGTGAGTCCCGCTGCGTAGAGGTACTTGTTCTTCTGAGAGTCTGTGGAGTGTTCCTACCCCTATCCTCCTCTGGAGTGTTCCTCTTCCAGGAGTGGTTCCTGACAGATAACGTGGACTGCAGGACCGGTATCAGCCTGTGTTTCCTCCCTGACCTCAAATCTCTTGGTTTACCTGCATTAGTGTATCTTTTGAGTTTATGCCTTGTACTACTCAAGTGCAGTTTTCAGTAAAGTTATTTCCAGGCCCTGACCGTTCCCGCGGACATTAGGTACTTAAATTGTCTCTACACCTATATCCCTGTTTATTGAGCATCCCCATGCCAGGGGTGTCCAGAAGAGACCCAGTGCTGCCCTGGCCTTGGCTTTGTGCATCCCCCTGGGAGAGAGCTTGGTAAGTGCCGCCATAACAAGCCAACACTTTACCCTCCCAGCTCCTCAGCGTATGCCATGTGTCCAGGGTTACCCTACAAGACGCTGCAGTGGTTACACTCATCAAAAAAAAAATTTCTCCTCTAGAAGGAGTTGTTGGAATCGAATGAAACTTTCTATATGTGATTTGTAACGATGATATAAGTAAGTGAACAATAAGAATATTACAATAATGATTATGCAATTCAAGTTTTGCCTTTGCGTATCGAGGCGCTGTTTACTGCTGGCTAAAACGTAGAAATAATATCTTGTGAGCAATCCTATCTCGAGCCGTGGCCAATATCTGCAACACTCGACCACTATCAGTACCGACTCAAGCAAATGCAGATTATTAAATGTGATGCACAGCTTCCCTTTTGGGGTTAGCAATCCTCCGACCCTAATATTGTCCCTTTAATGCCTGCCTGACCTCCATTCAATCTAAGTTTGCTGCACCTTCGCTTTAACACCGTGCTGTCCTGAGTGTTTGTGGTCATTCACATATTATAGTGTCATCTGTCCTTTGCCATTACTCCCTTCCATCTTAGAGACAGTTAGGGTCACTCCAGGTTTCAGATGTGGGATGACCCTCACCGGGGCAAGCACTTTGCTTTTCGGCAGGGATCCCTCATATCTGTGGTTTAGGGTCAGATACTCTTTATTCCCACATTACAATTCCACTATATATATTTTGTGTTGTCCTCGTTTATATATTGTGTGCATATCCATCCTGTTTGGAGATTATATTTATGCCCATGTAGACCACATTAAATAAGCCCTGTGCGGACAAAACCGTATTAATACCTTAATACGGTGCAAAAAACCCAACTTTTGCTCTATAATGCCTCAGTACAATCCATCAAAGCCAATTGTCTCTCCATAATACCCCAATGCAATGCTTCATATTCAACTGTCCTTTTATAATACCCAGTAGAATGCATCGCGAACAACTGTCTTTCTAGAATGCCCCAATATTGTGCATCAAAACCAACTTTCTCTCTGTGATACCTCAATATAATCTATCAAAGGCAAACGGAAATGTTAAGAGGAACAATTGGGCATTGATCATCATAGACCACCACACAATGAATTTACTAGATGACTTGGAGACAAGGTAGTTGTGAGCAAATTCGACCCAGGGTAGCAACTCTGACCAATTGTCCTGGTGGGCATAAGTTTGAAGGAACTGCTTGTGAACCTGGTTGCTACATTCTATCTGACCATCACCTTGAGGATTATAACAGAGCAAAGATCCATGAAGATCTTTACAGCTTTACACAATGCTCTTAAGAACTTTGGTACAAATTGTACTTTATAGTCAAAGACCTTGTGCTGTGGGAGGCCACATAAGCACAAAGTATTGCCGATGGCAATCTAGGCAATAGTACAAAGTGGGCCATTTTAGAAAAATGCTCCACAACCACCCAAATGGTAAGAAATCCTTCACAAGAGGGCTAATAAATAATTCAATCCAATAAGATCTTTCTCCAAGGCTCAGTCGGAATGGGTAATAGCTGACGGAGACCTAAAGGTGCTTGCCTGAATGAATTAGATGTTTTTTTTCAAGACAAAGATATTGGTAATGTATAGAGATGAGCGAGTATACTCGCTAAGGGCAATTGCTCGATCGATCATTGCCCTTAGCGAGTACCTGCCCGCTCGGGAGCAAAGATTCGGCGGGGAATGGCGGGGGAGAGCTGGGAGGAACGGAGGGGAGATCTCTCTCTCCCCCCGCTCCCCCCTGCTCATGGGCGCAACTCACCTGTCACCAGCTCCGGCAGCCAAACCTTTTCTTCCGAGCGGGGAGATACTCGCTAAGGACAATGCTCGATCGAGTGATTGCCTTTAGCGAGTATGCTCACTCATCTCTCGTAATCTATGATCAGGATAGGTTATCAGGGCTTATATAGACGAACGTATGCACAAATACACTCCCTGCAATGGAGCTTATTTGCGCATTAACAAGTTTAAGGCTTTGTATTACTGTTCAAACCCAGTGCTATTAAGCATACAAAAAAGAGCGTAGGAATTGCGCACTAGAAACACGCTCGTGAGAATGAAACCTTAGCAAACACATTCATCTGTATAAGCCTTCAATATCAGATTGGTGGGGTCCAATCATCTGTTTCAAGTGGCTACAGTATTCAGGTGGAGGTCCCGATGTCTTGGATAATTCCCAAGAACACTGGACTATTGTAAGAACGGAGTACCAAGTAGGAAATCTCTTTGGTATGAAGAACTCCTACTTGAAAGTGGTCTAGAACTGTACGATGACTGACATGATCCTGTGGGATAGGTGACCTATTGGACATACGGATTCCTAGGAGGACCGGAGTGGAATCCGGAGTTTCTTGACAAGAGAATACTTGAAGCTCTCTGCTTTCATGAACTCAGGAGCTGCAAGGCAGGATTGTTGAAGAATTTGGAAACTTTAAGTGACATTAACGTATAATTTATAATGGAAAAAAAGGGAATGTCAAGCCTTAATGGATCTCCCTACTATCACCCAGTTTCACAAGACTAAATAGACAGATGACTCTGTAAAGCTGAGTGACTAGGGCTGGTGTGCACAGGTTCAGGATCAGGGTGGGGTGGGGATAAGTCTAGTGGGGCCACGTAGTGGCTTGAGGACAGCGGCCTACTTTGTATGTCCATCTTATCCTTTGGACTGTCCTGGTTCTTCTTCGACTGGCACTCAACGGGCAGCACTGGTGCAGTGAGAAGAGACTGGTGAGCAAGTCCCCGGTGTGACCCTTCAAAGAAATCCCGTCTCTCCATGATGCTTGCAACATGTGGGACTTTATTTGAACAAATGCACAGCTTTTGATTCTCCCGCTACTCTTGGGAATTAGATGTCTGCACAGTCTGTGAAATTCCCTTGGTCTCTCTCCTCCTTAAGGAATGAATCAAGGAGGAGAGAGGCCAAGGAAAAAAAAGTTAAAAAGACTGAAAAAAAAGAAGGTAAAAGATGAAGAATGAAAAAGAAGTAGAAATAAAGTAAAAAGAAGAATGAAGAAGGAAAAAAATAAGTAGGAAAGGGAGGACAAGAAAAATGTTCCTTTTTTTCTTCTTTTTCTTTCTCCTTTTTCTTCCTTCTTTTTTGTTCATTAACTTTGCCTTAAAAACAACTGTAAAGTGCTTGGATACATTCTTAGGTGACCTAAGAATGTTATACAAGGCTTTTATTGCAGTGTTGAACACCAGTTTTAGGGGTATTAGTGAAATTTTGGTTTGGTTTGAACTCATTCAGACTGAACCAAACTTTTTTCCCAAATTCAGCAAACTGGCTAAACTGAACTTATGAAAAGTTTGCTCATCACTAATCGGGATGTAGCCAGGGGGCTGAACCAACCGGGAGTAGAACAATAGGTACCAAGCAAACAATCCATGGGGCAATAAAGGAATGTAGTCCAGAAACAAGGTTAAGTTCATAATTAGGAGTCAAAATGCACAGGAACGATAGCCAGGCAAAGGACAGAATCTTATTCAGCAGGCAGTGTGCTACATCCCTGTTAAATAGGCCAGTAGGACCATCATCTTCAGATGCCAATTGCCTTGGCAACCCAATGCTACAGTAGATGAAGCCCAACTGTCCCTCTATAATACCCCATACAATGCATCACAATCAACTGTACCTTCCAATACAGCCCCACAAACATAATAGATGTGTTACAATGTGGCTCTTCTAGTGCATTGGCTCCAGTAGCAGCAATTTCTTTAACTGAGTCTCTATGAGATATTTCTATGAAAGTATATGGATATGATGTAAGAAGGATTCTCAATCTTAGTCTTGCAGCCACAGCAGCCAAGATCCCTGTTCTGGTGACCCAACTAAATTATCACCATGTGGTTCTGATTTATTATTTTAGCATGTTTATCTTAAATCTTATTAAACTCCTCAGATTTCCACTACTTTTCCCGGCGGACAAGCAGATGTGATTCCACCATTCACCACTAAGCGTCACTAGAATCCCAATGAATTCCCTGATCTGAAATCAGTTCTTTCCATTTGTAGACCTACATGTACACGAACATACATGGGTAATCTGTAAGAGACACTGCAGAGTACCCGTATCTGATAACTGCATGCCCTGTAGGGGTGCAGCTAGACCTATACCTGTCTGTAATAGAGATGATGTCATCAGGTGTCCCCTTATATATCTATATCTACTATAAATGTGGAGTCAGTATTTGTATGGTCCATGTTCAGCAGGAGTTCATCATGTGTGCAGTTACTATTGGCCATCTTCACACCCCATAGTGGCTGATCAGAGTTCCACCATCACACAGAATTTGCTGAATTGAAGGTGAGGGTCTACACCCTGCTGAAATTTTGCAGATATGGAAAATGCTTATTCTCTTACCTAGAGGCACAACACTTTTGGTGGTTACTGTCACTATAAAGGGCCTAAACAGATGGGCGCATGCGCTACGGAACGTATTGGAGCATGGGCCAGCGGTTTGTTTTTGACAATTCGAACTCCGCACTATTGGGTGCAAGTTTGAATAAATAGTGGAAAGAAGACGGCCAGATAATAGGAGGAAACTAAACCATTGATTTCAATGCTTGCCTGTTCACTAGCGGTTTTCTTGAGTGTTAACCCTTTCCAATCCACTGTCTGACGACATTCTGATTGAAGCCTGTAAAGCTCCGATGTCGGAAGACATCCGGCAGGGTATTCTTACTGTATATGACTGGCTGCTCTGTTGTCGGTGGCCTCTCCAGCATGTCCCATACCGCAGTACTGGCTGTAGCCAGCAGATGGCGCCATTGTATAATGGCAGAAAGAGAAAGCCCCCTAGGAAACCCTGAATCCAAAATTAGATCGCAAAGGGTTAATACTACGCCTGAGAAAAGATAGGACATTCCCTATCTTTCTTGCACGATGGCGAACTATGTGGAAGACAGAAAAGGTTAGTCCTATCTTTCCCGAAAGTTGAAACAAAACCATTTAAATCCATGGTCTCGCTTTGGCCCATTCACAGCTGCCAAAAATGGAGCATGCTGCGATTTTTTTCATCTGTGAGTGGAACCCGCAATTGGTTTCCACTCGTGTGCAGGAAAAATCACTTTTTAATAGCATGCTATGGGCGGTAATTGCTGCGGAATCCAGAGGCAGACGCCCGTGTGCATTCACCCTTAGGCTCTGTTCACACTGGCGAATGTGATATCAGTGTTTTGCGCTGTGTCCACCCTTCTATGGCACTTTTGCTACACAAAACACAGGAAAATAGAGTAGGACCCATTTTTTTATGCACGGACGAAAAGCTTGTGCAAAACATGCTAATGAGAACAAAGTCATTGAAATCAAAGGGCTCTATTCTTCGTGTTTAACGTGCGCAGATTTAGCAAACACAGCTGATGGCTCTTGTCAAAGTCTTCCATGCTACTATGGGTCTTGGGAAGTCTACCCCGTGGTCTCCATTTCATTCGATTTCTACATAGCACAGATACTGCACTGTATAAAAGTTATAGACAGATGTGGAAAAGGCTGCAAAGTAAGAATGCTTTCAAAAATAGTTAGTTTTTTGGTCAACTAACAAAAAATAAAGTGAATGAACCAAAGAGAAATCTAAATCACATCAATATTTGGTGGGACCGACTTTTACCTTTACAACAGCATGAATTCTAGGTACACTTGCACACGGTTGTTTAAGGAACTCAGCAGGGAGGTTGTTAAAGACTAGAGATGAGCGAACGTACTCGTCCGAGCTTGATATTCGTGCGAATATTACGGTGTTCGGGATGCTCGTTACTCGTAACGAGTACCACGCGGTGTTCCTGTTACTTTCAGTTTCCTCTCTGAGACGTTAGCGCGCTTTTCTGGCCAATTGAAAGACAGGGAAGGCATTACAACTTCCCCCTGTGACGTTCCATCCCTATACCACCCCCCTGCAGTGAGTGGCTGGGGAGATCAGATGTCACCCGAGTATAAAAGTCGGCCCCTCCCGCGGCTCGCCACACATGCCTTGTGAGTTAGCTGAGGGACAGTGGTATCGTGCTGGAGCTGCTGTAGGGAGAGCGTTAGGAGTTAGTGTAGGCTTCAAGAACCCCAACGGTCCTTCTCAGGGCCACATCTAATAGTGTGCAGTACTGTGTTAGCACTGTATTTTATTTTATTTTTTCAAAATTGGATCTGCAGAGCATTGCGCCCTGCAATAGGGACAGAAGTGGGGGTTAGGCAGGGAGAGTGTTAGCAGTGAGTGTAGGCTTCAAGAACCCCAACGGTCCTTTCTAGGGCCACATCTATCCGTGTGCAGTACTGTCCAGGCTGCTGTTAGCAGTGTTGCATTTTTTTTTCTTCTCAAAACCGGCTGTGCAGACCATTGCACCCGGCATTAATACTACAGGGATAGAATTGTGTAGGCAGGGCCAGAAGACATACATTATTCATTGAATAGACGCAGTGTGGCTTGTCCTTTGAAAAACAAGGGAAAAAATTGTATTTCGCCTGCCTCTGACAGTCCTCAGGGCTCTGGGTACATGTGTGCTGCGTGCAGAACGTTAAAAAAAAACAGACGCAACCAGCTACGTTTTACTGCAGGCTTGCGCCAATTTTTTTCCTGCATGGGAAATCCCTGATCTGCTGGAGCCAATAACTTTGCATCACTGCAGTTCTCTGACACATTTGAAGGGCCACAACACAGTTATTAAACTTAGTAGTGTTCATTGAATACACGCAGTGTGGCTTGTCCTTTGAAAAACAAGGGAAAAAATTGTATTTTGGCTGCAGGCTTGCGCCACTTTCTTTCCTGCCTGGGAAATCAAATCACTGGTAATACACCATGCTGAGGGGTAGGGGTAGGCCTATAGGACGTGGACGCGGGCGAGGACGCGGAGGCCCAAGTCAGGGTGTGGGCACAGGCTGAGCCAGTGTGGTGGCCAGGGGTAGAGGCAGGGCCAGACCGAATAATCCACCAACTGTTTCCCAAAGCTCCCCCTCGCGCCATGCCACCCTGCACAGGTCAAGGTGCTCTACGGTGTGGCAGTTTTTCACAGAGACGCCTGACGACCGACGAACAGTGGTGTGCAACCTTTGTCGCGCCAAGATCAGCTGGGGAGGCACCACCAACAGCATGCGCAGGCATATGATGGCCAAGCACCCCACAAGGTGGGACGATGCCCGTTCACCGCCTCCGGTTTGCACCACTGCCTCTCCCCCTGTGCCCCAACCTGCCACTGAGATCCAACCCCCCTCTGAGGACACAGGCACTACCGTCTCCTGGCCTGCACCCACACCCTCACCTCCGCTGTCCTCGGCCCCATCCAGCAATGTCTCTCAGCGTAGCGTCCAGACGTCGCTAGCGCCACAGTTTGAGCGCAAGCGCAAGTACGACGCCACGCGCCCGCACGCTCAAGCGTTAAACGTGCACATTGCAAAATTGATCAGCCTAGAGATGCTGCCGTATAGGCTTGTGGAAACGGAGGCTTTCAAAAGCATGATGGCGGCGGCGGCCCCGCGCTACTCAGTTCCCAGTCGCCACTACTTTTCCCGATGTGCCGTCCCAGGCCTGCACGACCACGTCTCCCGCAACATTGTACGCGCCCTCACCAACGCGGTTACTGCCAAGGTCCACTTAACAGACACGTGGACAAGCACAGGCGGGCAGGGCCACTATATCTCCCTGACGGCACATTGGGTGAATTTAGTGGAGGCTGGGACAGAGTCAGAGCCTGGGACCGCTCACGTCCTACCCACCCCCAGACATCAGACTGAATGGAGCGGTGGCTGTGCCTACTCTACTGTTTCGTTCATTCTCAATGGGATTGCTGGAGATACCGTAGGGGAGCGCTTGTACTCAGCTATTTCCATCAGCCCCATTGAAACAAGTGGAGCAGCAGAGCACATGCGCTACCACCGCTCCATTCAATCTGATGTTACTGCAGGTCGCAGCAGTGATCCCAAAGTGACAAGAAGAGGAGTATATGGGACTTCTGTTGTCAGGATTGATTGGTGTTTCAGACTTTTGTTAGCCATCCATTATGCAATGTCTAAGTGATAAAATTCAGTCATATATTCAAGAATGTTTCCATTACCGTCGGTGAGCACATGCCTCGAAATAACGTAGAAACCATTAGAAAAAACATCTAATTATAAAGCACATTTAAAGGGAATCTTTCACCTATAAGCTAAGCTTATGGGCTGAAGGTAGATGACCCATGGAGTCCGGGGATTTAAGTTTTATACATACCTCCCCAGTCTTTCCTTCCCACCCATCCTCGTGTCGGTGCTTGAGGTCGTCATTCAATGCATTAACACCGTAGGAACGGGGGAGGTCAGTATAAAACTTACTTTCCCAGCCTCCATGGGTCACCTACCTTCAGCCTATAAGCTTAGCTTATAGGACTGGAGACGGTTCCAAGACATTTTTGTCCCAAGACTAAAGGGTCGCTTTAAGCTTCATTCACATGGCCCTTTACTTCTTGTTCTTACTATTTCTACAAATAAAATTTTTTTTTTCATTTTGAGCAAGCCATCTTCACAAACGTCATTTTGATCTCTTGGTTTCGCAACGTGTATATTAAGGGGTTAAGGAAGGGCGTGACGACTGTGTACATTAGCGACAGAACTTTTAAGGTGATCACTGCGCGTCCCGATGCCGGCACCAAATACATAGCAATAAGCGACGTGTAGAATATGGAGACGACCGAGAGATGAGAGCTGCAGGTAGAGAACGCCTTCTGCCGTCCTGTCACTGTAGGGATCTTCATGATGATGGTCGAAATACAGACATAGCTAACAATGATGGCCATAAAAGGTAACAGGGTCACCGGAGCCGTCAGGAGGAGGTCAATGGTTCTCAGTATTTGAGTGTCAGAGCAGGAAAGTTGGAGTATAGGCACAAAGTCACAGAAGAAATGGTCAATGATGTTCTCACCACAGAAGTCCAGTCTAGACATCAGAATCGCAATGATCAATGTAATAGAAAAGCTCAGACCCCAAGAACCAAACACCAGGTTGTTCCTCAGCCTTATGCCCATGATTGGTATATAGGTCAGGGGGTGACAGATCGCCAGGTATCGATCATAAGACATGACCGTCAGAAGGAGACATTCAGTGCCGGTGGAGGCACCAAAGAGCTGGAACTGGGCGATACATTCAGGGAATGACATGGTTCTGCCATTCCTCAAGATGATGTGGAGAAGGTTGGGCACAATGTCAGCAGTGAGGAGCATGTCACATAGAGAAAGGTGGCAGAGAAAGAAGTACATGGGGGAGTCTAGGAGGTGACTGGAGGACACAAGAACTATAATCATGATGTTCCCAATCAAACACAGGACATAAACCAGCAAACACAACAAGAACAGAGGGGCCTGAAGAACATGGAGATCCCCAAAGCCGATAAGGAAGAATTCAATGACAAGTGTATGGTTCCTCTTCATCCTCAGTTCTTATACAAGAAACATCACAATTGTCAATTAACACCTGAGATTGTAACTCTAGCAGGCGAATGACTGAGGAGATCACTGCGGTCACATGGAGCACATGGCATGTAGACAGCTGCTGCCGAGTTAACCTTGGATGATAATGATGTTCTCGGTGTCCATCTCTAAACAATAAAACATTCAGATAATCGTCCATAGAGTGAGTGAACCCTACGTATGTCATATAATGGCTCAATGCAATGTCTATAGAACATTTTCTGGTTTGCATTTACAGTTTCAAGAAAAAATAAGTGAACCCTTTGGAATTACCTGGATTTCTGTGATGGTTACTAATAAAATGTGGTCTGATTGTTATCTAAGTCGCAATCAGAGACAAGCACATTTTAATTAATCTAATAACCCACAAATAGGTGTACATTTCAGGTCTTTTATTGAGCATATTGAATAAACGTCCACAATGCAAGAAGAAAAAGTGTTAGTGACCTCTCCAAAAGGGGATAAAATTGGAGGTGTGGGTTTAACAGGTGTTTTGCCCATTAAATGAAGGCACACAATGCCTGGTTACTGGTAAATCTGTTCTTCTATAGGAACATTGGTTCATGTGAACCATGCCTCAATTCAAACCACTTTCAGACTTGAGAAGATGTGTTATAGAGATGAATAGTTGAAAAAGACTACACAAGCATCACTAAAGAGCTGGGGGTACATCAATCCAGGGTTAGATAAATTATCCACAAATTGAGAAAATTCAGGACTGTTAGCCTCTCTAGGGGTGGGAAACCTGGTAAGATCACTCCAATAGCACAACAGGTAATCCTGCAAGAAGTGACAAATAACCCAAGGGTAACAGCAAAGGGCAAAAACCTCTATTCATGTGTCCTCTATTAGGAAAGCACTGAACAATAATGGTAATCATTGAAGGACATAAAGGAAGTTGCTACTCTCCAAAAAAATATTGTGGCCCATCTCAAAATTTGTTCAAGACGCTTGGATTAGGTTTGTTTGGTTTGTGGATAAATTTTTTTTTCATCTTAGTAGATGACTTTACATTACTGACTAATAGGCTTTAGCTGCAGAAAGAAACGTCTCTGAGTACTGATACATGAAGAGCTGATGTCAAGTAAAGCTGTTCCATTGGCAAATTGTTACTATTCTATTCAAGCACATATGTATGAGGCCACTTTCACATGAGCAATGCAATGCATGGACGGGAGAAAGCCGCGACCAAGTTGCAGCTAAATCTTGCGTTTTCTTGCCTATTCATACAACCGGGTGCGGAGTGTAGACGCAGCAGCCCAGCATCCTTGCGGCTGGGGAGAAATCTTTCAACTGGCTGCTAAACTCACTCCTCCTCACTTTGCTGGCAGCTCCCATAGGCTTATATGGGAGCTGCTGGCTAATCGCGGCCAAAAGATACGGTAAGACCTATCTTTTTCGGCCACATGTAAAATCGGCGGTCGAATTCGGCCGCGGATGGGCTATTTACTTTGACTGTCCGATTTTGCATGGCTGAACATTGCCCATCTGGATGAATGCATTGAATCCAATGTTTCAGATGGTCATGTTTTTCGGCCGACGTTTTTAGGTGGCTAAATAGCTGCGTAAAAACGCTGGTGTGAATAAGGCCTAATATAGAGAGATGTTGCCTGATCTGAATTGAGGAAGAACCTAGTGCACATTAGCTACATCTTCATGCCATGCATGATGTGAACAGTATATGGCTCCCCACTAACCAAAGGCATCATCCGTCTCTCCTACAAGGAATCTAGGGTGTCAAACAAAGAATAGGGGGACATGGAGATGGTAGCAGGAACACAAAATACAATCATTTAAGAATACTCATCATCAAGTGTCGGGAAGCGCTGGGATCTATTGATTTAGATGTAGCACCTTGTGTGTCTGTTGACTTCCCCTCAATTGACTGTTAACCTACATCTTTAATCATCTTACGATCCACCATCCAGGTAAACATGATTATATTTTAGATGGCTGTGCTGAGCAAAGATCATGTCCACTAAATGTTATCATTATAAAGCCCCAAGACCTGCGGTTGGAAGGATCTGATCTTTTCTACTGACTCTTCCTACGGAGCTACTAGGATGGCCATGCAGCTCAATGTCAGTAAGGGGCCCACTCATTGTCCTTGCACAGGGGTCTCCTGCTGCCTGTGTCCACCCCTGACAGATTTATCAGTAGTGCAATGGAGATGGGTATATAGCAAACCTGTAATTCATCCAATCAATGTCTACAACACAATCTATAAGATTTATTGATGAGGGTTAACGCCTAATACTAAAGACTCTTCTAATACCGATGCCCGCTCTAACCACCAAAAATGTCACAGCTGTAGTGGGAGTTGGTGAGCGCCTGCAAATATTATATTGAAGCACTTATATTCCTTATTGCCCGTTGGGATATTCAGAATTACATCTGATAGCCATATTAATGTCTTCTTTTAGAGAAATCTTTAGATTTATGTTAGGACTGTCATTAAGTGTAGAGCCATAACTGGTGCCAAAATTAAAGTTTATCACATGTATGTAATATCAGACTTCATTTAAAAAATTTTTTTTCCGTTCTAGTGACGTCATCGGAATATGGCTGACGTATCCACGATTATACATTCCAGTCGCATATACAATATTCTTCTTACCTTCACGGACAGATAACATTGTGTGATGGCTGATATGTTGGAAGGATAGGAGGTTCCATACTGGAGTAATAGGATAAATATGTCACATCACCATCAAACAATGGTTATGCTTCCAACCTCACTTTATAATACTCCAGTCATCCCCAGTGACTCCGGGAATCATTAGGTAAATCCCTCCTGCCTCATTATTTACATGTTTTGCTTCTTTTTTAGACCTTATGTTATGAGCAGATAAATTGTTGGCCCCTCTGGACAGACCACTGCCTCATTAACTGATATTTACAGTTGCAATCACAATTATTCAACCCCCATTGCAAATGAGGTTTATTAGCCAAAGTTACAAACTTTTACATGTTTGCAAAATGTCCTTCTGTGACGTTAAGGGTGGTTTTAGATAGGCCAATTGTTGAACACTTAAAGGGGTTGTCCTGCGAAACAAAGTGGGGGTAAGCACTTCTGTATGGCCATATTAATGCACTTTGTAATATACATCGTGCATTAATTATGAGCCATACAGAAGTTATTCACTTACCTGTTCCGTTGCTAGCGTCCCCGTCTCCATGGTGCAGTCTAATCTTCAGCATCTAATCGCCCGATTAGACGCGCTTGCGCAGTCCGGTCTTCTCCTTTGCTGAATGGGGCCGCTCGTGCCGGAGAGCGGCTCCTCGTAGCTCCGCCCCGTCACGTGTGCCAATTCCAGCCAATCAGGAGGCTGGAATCGGAAATGGACCGCACAGAAGCCCTGTGGTCCACCGAGGGTGAAGATCCCGGCGGCCATCTTCACAAGGTAAGTATGAAGACGCCGGACCGCGGGGATTCGGGTAAGTACTATCTGTTTTTTTTTTTTATCCCTGCATCGGGTTTGTCTCGCGCCGAACGGGGGGGCTATTAAAAAAAAAAAAAAAAACGTTTCGGCGCGGGACAACCCCTTTAAGTGCTCGACAGCCTTCCAATGACTGTTGGTCCTGTACATTCTAGGAACGATAGCCATTCAGTGAATGGAAGTGGAGTGAGGCGGAGATCATTTATGGCCGCCCACTACCTTCATTCACTGCAAACAGGCAGTTGTCCAAACATGAACTAAAACAGAACAACGAGCGACTAATGAGTGACTTCTCGCTCAGTACCCTATGGGTTGCCATGTTTACACGAGCCGACAGTCGCCTCTAATTGCTTGTTTGAGCAATTATTCTTTATTGCCTTGCAAGAACAAGGACAAAGGATACAAAAAGATAGCCCATGCACTATATGTTGCTAGAGATACTGTTGTAATCATAGTTAATAAGTCCAAAATTAAAAGCACACTGGCTACACTACCTGGACGTGGCAGAAAAACGAAGCTAAAACCGTCTGCCACCAGATTCTTGAGCAGTGGGTGGTTAAAAACCTTCTATGAGGAAGCTGTAGCTTGAGTGTCATTGGATCTTCCAACAGGACAATGATCCCAAGAATCCCTTAAAGTTCACAAGGCTTAGTTTCAGATGTCCTTGAAGATTCTGGAGGGGCAGTCACAGTCTTCTGGTTTAAACTCCATAGAAAATCTTTGGTGGAATGTGAAGAAGACAGTTGCAGTACCCAAACCCAAGTATATCAGTGAACTGGAGGCCATTGCCCAGGAAGACTGTCAGAAGCTGCTGTCTGGCCATCCATTATGTCTTCAGCAGGTCTTAATAGCAAAAGGTGCTCTGGAAAAGTTCTAAAGACACTTGTCATGAAGGGCTGAATAATTCTGAGACTGGAGTAATGAGTAAAAGTGGCATTTTGTACTGAATTTGGAGAAACCCCTTTTTATATTAGTTGTGTTGAACTATATAAATTATTATTGCTTGATCGGTTTTTTTTTGCAAACGGCAGAAAGTTTGTAAATTTGGCAAAGTAGAAGTTGGATAATTTTAATTGCATTTGTACCGACACAGCCTGATCTGTGTGCGCAGCTGTCACGTAGTCTTCAGTTACTGGAGTACAACATTAAGGCCCAATGTCCACTTGCATGCAGATTCCACTGCTGGAACCCACAGCGGTATCCGTTCGTGCCTGCGGACATGGAAAGGAAAAGACATTATCTTACCTCTCCGGATCCAGCACAGGTCTCCTCCGTCGCAGTCAGATCCTCTTTCTTCAGCACGGCGGATGTGTACGGGCGTGCTGGCCAACGTGCCCGGCACATGCGCAGTTCTTGCTTTTTTTCAAATACCCCGCTTTCCCCGTGGATCTGCGGCCCGTCCGCAGTGACAGCTGCGGGCAGTCCACGGATCGGACGGCTTCCATTGACTTCAATAGAAGCCGTCCGTGCAGGATCTGCAGGAAAATGGAGCATGGTGTGATTTCATGCGGGTTCCGCAAATCAAATCCGCCCGTGGACATTGGGCCTAACACATCCCTGCTCCATTTTATCATACTAGCTATTAGTATTATTTATAGTACCAGTGTTTCTGGTGGTACAATGCCCCACTTACTAATGTAATATATAGTGAAAGGGATTGGAGTTGGTCAAAAATACTTCCGCGCAAATAGTAAGCTATTGCCATTATTTGCAATTTTGCTGAACAGCGCAAACAGCTATGAATAAGAAAACGTCAGTAAATGTACAAAATAGGAATACCGATACTGAGACATTAAAGCCTGAACATTCTGAAGGGATGCAACCAGTGTTTCTGGTGGTGTGATGCACCACTTACTAACATACCCTGTAAGGAATTGGAGTTGGTACAAATATTTCCATGCAAATAGTTAGCTATTGGCATTATTTACAATTTTCCAGAACATTGCAAACAGTGATTTACGAATTTCCGCAGCTCACAGAGGAGACATGTTGGCTCGTTGCTTTCACATATGACCTGCATGTGATTTATGAACTTCAGCAGCTCGCTGAGGAGACATCTTGGTTGATTACATTCGCATATGAGCTGCCCGTGATTTACAAACTTCAGCAGTTCGCTGAGGAGACGTGTTCGCTGGTTGCTTTCGCATATCAGCTGCACAAGATGCACAACCTTCAGCAGCTCGCTGAGGAGTCATGTTGGCTTGTTGCTTTCACATATGAACTGCATGTGATTTCTGAACTTCAGCTGCTTGCTGAGGTGACATATTCACTTGTTGCTTTTGCATATCAGCTGCATGTGATTTACAAATTTCAGCGGGTTTCTGAGGTGAAATCTGGTGGCTTGTCGCCCTGTCATGTAAGCTGCATTGGCTTCACGGGAGCGTTGAACCCTGTGTGGTGACATGTTTGCACCACAATGACAGTTAATTTCAACACTGGACAGCGATTGAGGATTAGATGGAAGCTGGACTGGTGTTGGCAACATTAGCACTTGAGATGACATGATATCATATTCAGGAGATGTGAAGATAGCGGTGAAGGACTCTGCTTCAGTGTTGTTGGTCAGCATGCACTACCAGCTATGTATGTGCACATTTGTGAGGTGTCATTTATTGGAGTCTCCACACAGGTGTCCAGCTGTCTCACAGCCAGCTACAAACTGCCAGACTGAGTACTGTTGTATCCATAGCAACTGAGGCCGCGAGGGTTTGTGGGGGATGTAGTCCTCCCATAATCCCTCCTTCAGTGCACAGGGAAAAGGACTTGTAATGACATCACTGCCGTGTGATCAGGCTCTGCTGGTTTAGGACCGGCGATGATGTCACCGTCATGTAATCCAGGGCAGAGCTCAGACACCTTTTGACTGATCACATGACAGTGACATCGCCACACGTCCTGTCGCTACACAGCTGCTGCTTGGCTCTGCCAGTTTTTAATGACAGGAAAGACCCGCGATGACGTCACTGTCATTTGATATGGGGCGGCGCTCAGAGACCATGTGACTGATCACATGATGGTGACATCACAGGTCCTGTGAGCACACAGCTGCTGTCAGGCTCTGCGTTTTATATGTGCTTTAGGACCTGCGATGACATCACCGTCATGTGATATGGTGCAGAGCATGTAAAGCACTCACACACACTCACAGACAAGTGATCATTAGCACTTTGATTGTATATAATGCATTCCTCTACATACTGTCCATTTCTTGATTGATTCTATACTGATCCTGAGTTTAATCCTGTGTTCTGTTCAAGTTGTTCCAGAGCTGCATTTGCAATTCTGCTGATTTTCACTAGGCATCTGAAATTATACATGACCCTAGAATAGTTTAGCTGAGGTTCCATAATGTACAATGCAAGGAACAGATGTATTATGTAAGGAACAGATATTATTCTGTATACCAGCCTGATGTCCTGCAGATACTACTACTTCCCAATACAGCACTGCAGAGCATGCTCAGTACAGACACGGAACTAGCAGGATACTGCAAGAAGATGCAAGCAGAGTTCTAATAGGACACCTGTGGAAGGAAATATATTTTGGTGGAATAAAGGATGGAGTCTGTAATCCTAGGGTTAACAATAGACTTTACTTGGCAGCTCAATCAGTAATACATTGAAGAATCAGTGTAAAATCCCTTGAACTCAGCACACAGTTTTATAATGCTGTGACAACTTCAGAACTCTTTGGCAACATTGTAGCCCTTGCACTTTGCAGCAGTGTCTTAGGGCACTGGCAGGGGCGTAGCTAAAGACTCATGGGCCCAGGTGCAAAAGTTTATTTTGGGGCCCTCCCTTACAGAGGGGTAACTTGAAGCTCCTGGGCCCCAATGCAAAACCTGTAACAGGGCCCTAACTGTAATGCTTTATTCCTAGTACTGGGCTCCCCAAATGGAGAAGAGAGGCCTTATGGGCCCCCTAAAGCTCCTGGGCCCTGGTGCAACCGCATCCCCTGCATCCCCTATAGTTACGGCAGTGGGCACTGGTATTTTCAGGAACAAGTTACAGTCTTTAGCACAAACACAGGCCCTTTGAAAGTCATTATGCTTATCATATATGCACCGTCAATTAGTTATGTTGCAGGCCACTTTAGTTACACATAATCTCTTAAGACTAGGCAGATCTCTCGTGGCACCGTGGACATTTGATACATTTTAACACTCACAGTCTTTATGGTGGAAGTTTCTCTGTTTCTCAGCCACTCAGCAGAAAGCTGACCAGAGCTGCCTCATCTTGTCCGGACACAATCTTTTGGACAGGAGGCTCCAGGGACTTGCTGCATACCTCATACGAATCTGCTCTCCCAAACGGCCAGGACTCTGAGCCAAGGAGCCATGTGTAGTGTCACCCAGCCATGCTCTGCCCACTCACACTTGCAGGCACAATTGCAACAACTTTTATATCTAACTTGACAACACCCCACTTGGCACAATTTGTCTTCCCATTCATTCACAAGTCCCACCAGCACAGTGACTGGGTACAGAACAGTTTCCAGTTGCCACTGTGTCTGTAATCGAGAACATACACTCACACATCCGCACGGGCCATGACCGATCAATACAAGATTCCCGGTTTGAGAAAGCAGGCATAATGTATTGACCGCCGAAACGCGTTGCTCGTTACTGCCTTGGCCTGATATTGCCATGAAAATTGCAGCAGAAAGCTGCTGTACATGCTTTGCTACACATTTACTATGTATTTTTAGACACTTTCGAACACTTTTTCTAACTCGTCCTAAAAAGGGGCATAATGCAAAAATTGCACCAAAAATTGTGCCAAATTTCAGAAACTTGTGCCAAGATTTTAAATCAATTTTTAGCGTAAACTAAACCAACTAATAAATGATCTAAATTCAGACTAGACAGTCCTAAATTCAACGGATTTATGATTCAGCAGAGCTACTGTCATAAATCTGGTACATTTAAGATTGACTAGTTGAAGTTTGCATAGTCTAACATTTAGGCAGTATCAGTAAATAAGCCCCATTGACTTTTAGGGTACAGTACAATGACAGATCAACACTCAGACCAAGATGGTGAGCGGTCTGCAAATCATGTCCTATGAGGATCTGGGAATGTTTAGCTTGCAAAAAAGAAGGCTGAGAGGAGACTTAATAGCTGTCTACAAATATCTGAAGGGCTGTCACAGTGCAGAGGGATCAGCCCTATTCTCATTTGTACAAGGAGAGACTAGAAGCAATGGGATGAAACTGAAAGGGAGGAGATACAGATTAGATATTAGAAATAACTTTCTGACAGTGAGGGTGATCAATGAGTGGAACAGGTTAGCACGGGAGGTGGTGAGTTCTCCTTCAATGGAAGACTTCAAACAAAGGCTGGGCAGACATCTGTCTGGGATGTAATAGTGATCCTGCATTGAGTATGGAGTTGGACCAGATGTCCCTGGAGGTCCCTTCCAACTCTAGCATTCTATGATTACATACTGATACTTGGAGAGACAGCATATGTATAAGCTTGGGGGTCAGGCCAATGACACGCTGATATTTAAGATGATTGGACAATGCTAAGCTTGATGCAACAGACATGGACACAGAGAGTAGAAGTGATAGAATAATGATACAATGATTCTTGGGGTGTCAGCTTATTGACACATAATTAGATAATGACACACAGACACTTGGGATGACAGGACAATGATACATTTAGGGTCTGTGTTACATGTTGTCCATGTTGGATCAGTCATGAGGTTCACCCTTGTATCTCTCGGTTTCTTGCTGCTGCATTTAAACTTCAGACATTTTTCCGTTTTTACGTATAAGAATCTCTTTGGTAAAATGTGTATTTTAATTTTGTAAACTAAGTTCCCTTCGTTCTGACAAAGCAGTAGAAATCTCCTTCACTTCACCTCCACTGTAACCTCAGAGGATCAAAGCCTGAAATTGCTTCCATTACTTGCATTAGCTCGAGCAGCCGAGCCCGAGGCCTTCAGATAAAGTAAGAAATGTATTTGTGAAGCACCTGAGTAACACACTTTACTCCTAACATCTCGGATTATATTGGCTGTTTGCTGTTTCAGTTTAGCCTGTATCTGGGCACTTTATTTTAAGCACTGCAGAAGTGGATGACATGTCTGCTGCCGGCCGGCCACTCTGCAGCCAACAAATGCATCTTCAAATAAAGCTTTTAAACTGGAAATTAGTTTTCAAAATAGCATTTGTACATTTTGAAGAATGTTTGTATTGAGGAGATTGCATGACAGCATCGCAGACCTCGTTGTAACCCCGATCAGATTAAAACAGCATTGTCCTAAACCATTAATACTCTATATTCAGAGTTATCAGATAAAAGGAGCAGAAATGTCAAATAACTCAAACTTTGCTTTTCACAGAGAAACATCTGCAGGTGAGTAGTAACTGAGTTCAAAAATACAAATCTGAAGAGTTGAAATGTACGGCACTGGGTGGTTCATGTTTAGATGGTCAGATCTCCCCACTGTCCAATGCTCAGATTCCCCATAACAGTGCTTACATAAAAGTGCCCCCATAACAGTGATGACCGCAATGACAAAATAGTGACAGCCACATCCTCCAACATGTAGGACAGTCAAAGGGTACTGTTGTATCTTGTCTCCACCAGGATTATGGGTGGAGATGGCCTGAGGTAAAGAGAACGCCCAAAGGTTCTCATTGGCAGCTGGATACACACCCTCACTGATCTGCCCATAGCTCGGTGGAAGCTTCTGATTGGCTGCCATATACACACCTTCAGTGAGCTTCTGAGAGCAACAGCAGCTTGGTGGATACGTGCAAAGGCTTCACAGAGGGAGGGAGCTCCCTCTGTTGTGTAGTCGCTGGGTTGTCATGGCAACAGAACGCCAGCTACAGGCGTGCTGCTTTGCCATTCAGGAGCTCTGGCGGTGAATTGGAATTGGCAGCTATCTCTCAGTGGGGGTCAACACCGGGAGCTGGCCTGTGGCTAGCAGCGGGGAAAAACAGCTGAGGGTCAACAGCGGGAGCCAGCCTGCAGTTACAGCGGCAGGGAAAACAGCGGGAGTAAACAGCGGAAGCCGGCCTGTGGCTATCAGCGGGGGTGAATCGGTGCCCAGCGGCTATTAATCAGAATCTTCCACCGAGCTATGGGCTGATCAGTGAGAGTGTGTATCCAGCTGCCAATGAGAACCTTGGGGCGTTCCCTTTACCTCAGGCTGTCTCCACCCATAATCCTGGTGAAGACAAGATACAACAGTATCCAGACAAAGTAGCCCAATGACAATTACAATGCTCCTATAACAGTGTCTGCCACAATACTTCCATAACAAAGCCAGTGTCCCCGTAAGAGTCAGCCATAGTGCCAACATTATAGAAACATTTATAAGAAACAGACCTAATACAAGGGGAGGAGGTATTGTGTTGTATGTTAGGAAAACATTCATCTCCACAGAGATTCAAGCTTCAGAGCATGGGAGTTCTGTAGAAACTGTTTGGGTAAGAAGGAGAGAACAACAGAAAGGACACCATTGTAGGCATTTACTATAGGCCACCTGGACAAGCGGAAGATATTGATGAACTCTTTCTACATCAGATGGCCAAGCTCTCAAAAAAGCACGACCTAGTGATCATGGGAGATTTTACCTATCCAGACATTTGTTGGGAATCTCAGGTAAAAGTAATGGATCCAACAAATTCTTATCCGCTCTTGCTGACAACTTTATCTTCCAAAATGTAGAAAAGAAAATAAGGGGATCTGCTATCTTGGACCAAATTCTTAGCAATAGGGTGGGAATGGTTGAGGAAGTAAGGGTGGCTGGGACCTTAGGAGGCAGTGATCATGCCATCCTTGAAATTTGAACAAAAAGGGGAGGAAAACCTGAGAAAACTCAGACCTCAAGGTTGGATTTTAGAAAGGCAGATTTTAATGGATTCAGAAGGAGGATAGGAAGAATCCAATGGCTGGATTCTCAAAGCACAATTGTTACCAATCCATAAATGGTGGAAGAATAAGGAGCATTTAAAGAGACCAGGATGGATGAACACAGAACTTACACACATGCTAAAAAGGAAGAAAAATATGTTTATCAAATGGGGGGCATATCTAAAATGGAATATAATATAGTCTGCAGAAACTGAAGGGCAAGTCTCAGAAAAGCTAAAGCTAATAATGAATTGTGGCTTGCAAGAGAGGCCAAAAGCAATAAAAAAAGGATTTTGGGGGTATATTAAAAGAAAAGTCAAAGATGTGTAGGGGTGCGCTACAGAGGATTGCCTGTAGGGGGTAACAGACAATCAGTCTGGTGCTGGAAGTAAGAGGGAAAACACCCACAGGTGTGGTCAGTGATATAAAAAGGGTTGTTCCTACTGCAGTGGAGGAGAGTGTCTGGCTGAGAAGGCTAGGAAGACAGCTCAGTGGAGCTGCAGGGCTGTTAGCCCAGAGTGTGTGGCTGAGAAGGCCAGAGGTGGACAGGGAGATGCCCTTCACCTCAACACCTAGGAGAGGTGTGTGTATGGGAGGACCAAACTTCAACTAAGGCTATATTGCGACCAGACTGCTGTTGAAAGAAAATTCCTATTGTATGCAGTGGAGAGACGTTATGGACCAGGAATTACGTTGATCCAGCAGGACCCCTGGAGTACGCCTGCCCTTAGACTAAGGGTCTGAAGGCACTACAGACTAAGGACCAGCTGCAATCTGGACATCCACAGGTCTGTGCAAATCAAGTGGACTTGTTGTTGCTCTTGCCTTTAACCCTGTGGAGGATTGTACTGAGGGGGCTTTGAAAAGGACTGTGAAGGGACGTTTATAAGAGACTTTGTTGTTGCCAAACGTTTATTATTGCCCTGGAGACCCAGTCATCTATGTTTCAGTTAAAGATTGTGTATGAATAAAGTGAACAAAAAGGAAAGTGACTGTTTGGCGTGATATGTAACCCCCGTGTTCTCACAGATGCTATAGGATGTTTACAGGATGAAAATGGTGAATTATTTTAAAATGTTCAGAAGGCCAAACCTTTACATTTTTATTTTGTATCTGTTTTCTCTAAGAAAGTAAATGCACCTGATCTTCCCTGTGCTATAGAACGAATAGAAGAATGCAGGCTACAGAGAAATGGCGACAGAATACTAAGCTAACTTAATGAATTCAAGTCTCCAAGTTCAGATTAATTACATCCTAAGGTACTAAAAGAAGCAGCAGATATGATTGCTGAACCACTCACCATAATCTTTGAAAATTCCTGGAGAACAGAAGTTGCAGAAGATTGGAGAAGAGTAAATGTTGGCCCTGTCTTCAAAAAAGGAAAGAAGGTTGGACAACACAAAGTTAGCAGAGAGGGCTAACACCGGAGAAGAGAGAGAATTCAAAAAGATCTGGACAAACTTGAATTCTGGACGGTGTCTAACAGAATGGTATTTAACAAGGAGAAATGCAAAGTCCTACGTCTGGGCAAGAAAAATGAATAAAGCACACACAGAATTGGAGGAATTGAGCTAAGCAGAAGTACTGAAAAAGACTTGGGTATACTAATAGATCATAGACTGAACATGAGTCAACAGAGTGATGCAGCAGCCAAAAGGCAAATATAATTCTTGGATGTATTAAGAGTAGCATAGTCTTGATCACATGAGGTGATTATCTCCTCTACTCTAGGCTAAATAGTCTTTAAAATAACAGTGTGGATGTGTCCTGCACCAATGTGAACTGGCAGCACAAAAAGTACAAAATATTTGCAAAAATGTGCATAAAAGCGCATTGTTCACAGCGCAAATGCATTTGTGTAAATTAGCATTTTCGCACATATGCTCATGTGAAGAGGCCCTTAATGTGATTGGCTAATTCTGAACACAACCGCACCCCCAAATATAAGAAGGTTCCCACGTTTTTGTAACTACATTATTTTATTTTTATTTTATTTTTCCACCCAGTTTGTTTTTCAATGGAATTGTACAGATAAGGGATCACATGGAAGGTGGAGATAATCTGAAATCATTCATCTTTGCCATATTTTTGAACATGACAAAAACATTATATTTTAACAGGGGTGTGTAGACTTTTCATATCCACTGTAGAGATTGATAATACAGAAGTATGGCTTCTGCAAGGGCTTAAACAGACGGAGCGTATCAGCGCATGGCCCAGTCCAAATCCTTTTTGGTTTTGACAGTTCAAATTTAGCGTTATTGCGTGCGGGTAAAAAAAACCCCAGAAATATAGGTCCTGCCGTGTCTTTTCTCGCACGTAGAAAAACTACATGCAAGAACGATAGGGCAAGTCCCGCTAGTCAGAACGAAACCATTGAAATCAATGGTTTCAATGAAGAATTTCACACCTGCAAAACATGACAAAGTCACGTAAGTCTGTTTAAGACCAAAGACTGTACAGTTTAAAATGAGGTGCTTTTACACGTAACGATCTGCTGAGTGCAGATGCCCAACAGGTCGTCCCAGTAATCATTCTTGTGCTTTTACACATCAACGATCATCACTCAGGGAATGGAGGCGATCGTTCCGCCCCGCGCCCCGCCATCCACAGTCACCAGGCAGTTGTTTATAAGTGATTTACATGGCCAATCTGTCGTTCACTTTCCCGCATGCAGAAATTGAACGATGAACGAGAAGCAAATGAGTTCTCGTTGGTCGTTCTGTCGGTGCATTCATTTACACCGAACGAAAATCGTTCAGTTTCTTGCTGGATCTCTGGAATCCGAAAGATAGTCGTTCTGTGTAATAGCACCTTTAGGGTTCCTGCAGACGAGCGCAGGATTTCCCCACAAAATTTTGTGCGAATATACTCCTATGGTGCGTTGACTGCACAAATGCGCAAAAAAATAGAGCGTGTCGGGTATATTTTCATGCGTGTGAAATTTGTGCGCAAAAACACATAAAGGAGGGAACCCATTAAAATTAATGGGTTGTCTTCCCTGCACCTTGCACATGTGATTTTGCGTGCGCAAAAACGCTCGTCTGCAGCAGGCCTTAAGGCCCTTTAAGACACAACAATTTCCGCTCAAAAATCACCATCTTTTGAGTGATAATCATTGCGTCTGACTGCATTGACATCCTGTAGTTTTTGTTAAGCCGTCGCTGATCATGCTGAAAGATCAGCAATGAGTTATCAGAGATTCACAGCGGCATACAGCTGATACTATTGTTTCAGCTGTATCCCACTCCCAGATGACAGCCGGGGTATGAAGAACAGAGCCGTCCAGCTGTGTTCTGCATGCCCCGCTCGGAGCGCTCGGCTGTATAACAGCTGAGCACTCAGAGCAGAGAACAGCTGGATGCAGAAGACAAGCGGGGACAACCTGCTTGTCTTCTGCATCCTCCGCTCGGAGCGTCCGGCTGTATAACCCCCGAGCAGAAAACAGCTGGATGCAGAAGACAAGCCGGGACACCCTGCTTATCTTTCCATGTGTTGCGTAGAAAGCTGCCATAGAAGTTTATGGCAGGTTAAAAAAAGCAAGAGGAAGAGTGTTGCCCGGCGTACAACCCTTGCTCATGCGGAAATACGCTCCATTGTGCATTCGTTCGTCTGCCGGAGCCCTAATATAGCAGGAGTGGAGTAGGAGGCTGCACACAATGAAGAAGCTGTGGAGGTCTTGCACAAGGTGTGAAGCATATAAGTAGAGTACATAACCCTTCTTGTAGCTCTATAAACACGTCCTGACAAGCACTAAAGGGATTATACTGCTGTATAGTGTCACAAGAAACACTTATACAAACACGAATCCTGCAAATACCGCACTATGTGATCTTCAAAGCATCCCTCAATAAGAGGAAAAGAGAAGGAAGTTCAGAAAACGAAAGCAAAGGTAAAATAGGAAAAGTGAAATATATAAAACATCACAACAACAGGAGCAACATTACAGCAATAGTACTTCAAATATTACCATCCAGTGCTATAAGAATACCCCCGCCACTGCATAATACTACCATACTGGGAATAAACAACAATAACATACTGTAACTGAATCAGCATGCAGTGACTGAATAATGGCATGAAATGAATGATACCGCCCATAATTCTGCCATAAAATGACCGAAAAATACCTTTTTTCACTGACTGAATAATCCCACCAAATAATAACTGAAAAATATTGCCACACTGACTGAATAATCCCCTTAAAATACTACCATACACCGAATACTACTACCACACAGCAACTGAATAATACCTCTATTATTATACCCCTACCTCAGTATTTTTCAGTTATTGTATGGTGGTGTGGTGTTATAGAGGTATTATTCAAATAAAGGAGATGGAATAATACCTTCACAGTGCCACCTATTGGAAGCTAGCGTTCCTTCAAGCTAAAGTCAGACTCTTTATACAAGCCTTGTAACAGTGACTGGGAATTAAAAGCAAAGCCAGACTCCATGTAGAGACAGCTGTTTCAGGGTGTCTGCCCTTCATCAGTGTACACCTATCTTACTAGTAAAGCCAGACTCCTACTGTACACTGATGAAGGGCAAATACGCCAAAACAGCTGACTGTACATGGAGTCTGGCTTTGCTTTTAATTCCCAGTCATTGTTACAAGGCTTGTATAAAAAGTCTGACTTTGGCTTGAAGGAATGATGCCTTCCAATAGGTGGCACTGTGGAGGTATTATTCCATCTCCCTTATTTGCATATTATCCAGAGGAGCATGAATGGCCTTTTGAGTCTCCTCACTCGCTGTCTAGGTGCTCTCCCTAAGGAGAAAATTTAGCATTTCTGACCCGCATCCCAGGCCTTTTACTAGCAAAGCCAGACTCCTACTATACACTGATGAAGGGCAAATACCCTGAAACATCTGTCTGTACATGGAGTCTGGCTTTGCTTTTAATTCCCAGTCATTGTTACAAGGCTTGTTTAAAGAGTCTGACTTTGGCTTGAAGGAATGCGGCCTTCCAATAAGTGGCACTGTGGAGGTATTTTTCCATCTCCCTTATTTAAATAATATCTCTATAATACTACCATGCACTGATTAATACTACCACACAGTGACTAAATAATACCTGCATAATATTATAATGCACTAAATAATAGCACCATACAGTGATTGAATAATGTTGCCGTACACTGAATTCAACCATGCAGTGCCTGAAAAATACCACAATACACAGTATATGGCAACCATCCAGTTACTAAATAATACTATCAGACCCTGGCTGAATATTACAACCATATACTGACTGAATAATAGAACTATCCGGTCACTGATCTATAACACCATGTATTGACTGAATAATAGAGATGAGCGAACGTACTCGTAATGAGTACTTACGCACCCGAGTACCGCCATTTTCGAGTACTTCAGTACTCGGGCGTAAAGATTCGGGGGGCGCCAGGGGGCGGGGAGAGGCGCGGCGGTGCGGGGGGTAGCAGCGGGGAACAGGGGGGAGCCCTCTCTCTCTCCCTCTCCCCCCCACTCCCCACTGCTACCCCCCGTGCCGCCATGGCGCCCCCCGAATCTTTACGCGCGAGTACCGCTGTACTCGAAAATGGCGGTGCTCGGGTGCGTAAGTACTCGTAACGAGTACGTTCGCTCATCTCTACTGAATAATATTGCTATATACTAACTGAATAATACCAATATACAGTGACAGAATAATACCACCATATAGTCACTGATTAAAGCCACAATATAATTACTTAACACCACCATACACTAACTGAATAATACTACCTCATACCGTCTAAATAATATTGTCATAGACTGACTGAATAATACCACTATGCACTGACTGAATAACACCACTGTACAATGATTGAATAATACGACCATACACTGATTAAATAATATGGATATACACTGACTGAAAAATAATACCATATAGTGACTGAAAAATACTACCATACACTAACAGAATAATACCAACATAGTGAATAATAACACCATGAATTGACAGAATAATACCACCACACAGTGACTGAAAAAACAACCATACATTGACTGTATACTATTGCCATACACTAACTGAATAATACCAACATAATAAATAATACCACCATACATCTAATATAAATAAGCCTACATGCTTTTTCTTGCACCACACTTTGACCCCTTTGCTGTACCTTTGGTGGATGATGTTGGTGTCATTAGATAACGCACGCGCTCACTGGTGCCGTAAGATCATCACATGTGAGTTTAATACATTCAGAGACCTGTCAGGTGGGTTGAAAGTTACAATGTTAAGTCTATGGGTGGCGCTGCTGTGCTTCAGGCATGCGCTGGAATGAGTGAAGCGTTGCTAAGCAACACAGCATACACTGCTAAGCTGCACCATACACTGCCCAACCAAGAGCGACAGAGAGAGACAGCGAGAGGGAGCAATAGAGAGACAGACACAGAGAGAGAGCAATAGAGAGACAGAGTGAGAGAGCAATAGAGACAGAGAGAGCAATAGAGAGACAGTTAGAGAAAGAGAGATAGAAATACAGAGAGCAATAGAGACAGAGAGAGCGATTGAGTGAGAAACAGTGAGAGAAAACGATAGAGAGAGACAACGATAGAGATACAGACAGGGTGAACAATAGAGTGAGAGAGCGATAGAGACAGAGAGCAATAGAGAGAGAGAGATAGAAACAGAGAAAGCGATAGACAGAAAGAGATAAATAGTGAGACAGATAGATAGGGAGCTATAGAGACAGACAGACAGAAAGAGCAATAAAGAAACAGACAGAGAGAAAGCAACAGAGAAACAGTAAGAGAGAATGATAGAGAGACAGATAGCGATAAAGAAATAGAGAGAAACAAAGAGAGAGAGATAGCAAGACAGAGAAAGCAATAGACAGAGCAATAGAGAGACAAATAGAGAGAGAAATAGCAATAGAGAGACAGAGAAACAGACATAGACAGAGCGAGCAATAGAAAGAAAGAGAGAGCACGATAGAGAGACCCAGAGAAAGCGATAGAGACAGAGAGAGAAATAGAGACAGAAAGACAGAGCGATAGAGAGAGCGAGAGAAAGACAGAGAGACAGAAAGAACGAAAGAGACTGACAGAGCGATACTTACACAGAAAGAGAGACAAACAGAGAGAGAGACAGACAAGCAGAGAGAAAGAGCCAGACCGAGAGAAAGACAGACAGACAGACAGAGACCTATAGGCTTTATAATATTAGATATCTGCTTCAAATACAAAGTGACACTCTAAATAATCACCTAACCAAGCAGATTTAGAAGTTTACAACCACTAGTTTGAAACATTTTATGTTCGCGTAGCGAATATTGGGTCAATCTAGTTGACCGAATTATACCACTATACACTGATTGAATACTGCTGCAATACACTGACTGAATAATACCAGCAGCAGAAGTAGCAGTAACACATTCCCAAACAGAAACAACTGTGGCCCCTTGTACAAATCTGCCTTATAACGATCCACACCGGGGGCGATATGTAGCGGAATGTCATGGATGGCTGTCATATACTGTCTATTGTGGTATTTTTCAGGCACTGCATGCTTGAATTCAGTGTACGGCACCATTATTCAATCACTGTATGGTGGTATTATTTAGTGCATTACAGTATTATGCAGGTATTATTTAGTCACTGTGTGGTAGTATTATAGAGATATCATTCAAATAAGGGAGATGGAATAATACCTCCACAGGCGTTCCACTGCAGTTCAGGAGCGAAAAGCCTGACCCCAAGCCCAACCGTTTGGTGCTGATTTTGAAGCGGATTTTATTGCGTATTTAGGTGTGGAGTTCACGCCTCATTGAGAAGAGTTAAATTCCGTAGCGGAAACGGCGATAAAATTGACATCCTGCGCAATTGAATGTCAATTTCCACACGGGATTTGTGCTGATTATTTCCACAGCTTGTGGACGGGATTTTTAAAATCTACCGCTACTGTAAATGCTGCAGAATTTCCATATGGAGGGTCTGCACCGAAATTCCACACCATATAGATCCCCCTAAGACTCAGAAGAGCAGTGCTATATCCCTGCAAGGGTTAATAGCAGTTACTTTGTTTTATATGGAAAAATGATTTGGGAATAATACATTTATACCGCTGCGGCAAAAAATGGAGAAAGCAAGCAAAAAAAAAAGCATTAAAGCCTCATGTCCTTTCCAGCATTACACGGCAATAACCTACAAATGATGGCAAGTAAATTAGAGGAGATGCTCTACTAATTCCCCCTAACAATCACTTAACGACAGCGGCGGATCTGTGAAGCCGCACTGAATGGAGAACTGATACATTATGTCGTGTTATCAATAAAATGTATCTGCCCGGCTTTCAGGAGAAGACGGAGAATGAGTGCGCCAGCAAAGTGCAGGAAGTGACAGGAATTTCAATTATTTAATCAAAGACGAAATGAAGAGCTCAAGTAAAATGATTAGAGCTGAGCTTTTCACCGAGACGCCGAATGCAGCCGCGCACGGAAAATGAGTCCAAATGGGAAGTAAATTAAAGCAGCTTCTCCCCAAATCAGATGCTGACAAATTGTGAATTAGTTTCCTGATGCTTTTATTTAAGTATTTAAGTGGAAGGTTTTATTATTAATGTGACATAAAATAAAACACTTGTGCTCCCGGCTCCTGTTCACGCTGCCGGCTAAACAAGTAGAAAATGGTTCTCAAGCACGGCTGCCGCGTAGCCACAAAACGCAGTAAATGGAATCCAGGATGAATCTCTGCGTGATGGATGAATTTAAAGTCATCCGGCACAGTACAAAGCAATCGCCGCTTGATTGGTTGTACAATAAACACGGTGGATTGTGCACCCGAGGAGTCCCGGAAGACCGGCCGACTGCTTAATATTCATATACATTGTTATTCATATATACACAGCGCTGCATCCGGACCACAGGGGAGCGTGTCACTTCAATAACAGCGAAATTAGGAACTAATACATAGAGTACACGTCCGTACAGTCAGGAAAGGTGCGGAGGTCAGCGCGCCAAATGGCATGTAACCTGGCATTGACGATATGTGTATATCTGCATTGGGGGAGGTCGTATAGGTGTATGTTAACACTAGGGCAGACTGTATATATGTACATTAACATTGCTGACCCTAGCTACGCGATCACCAGGTTTTAAGGGGGTACCAGGCAGATGTACGCTTGGGGTGGTCACTGGCTTTAGGTAAGCTTGGACAGATGATCTTCTTCCTCCCAACTTCACGTCTTTTGGAGTTTCATAGATCATCCTCCTCCTGGCTCTGTCTCCTTCCGGCCTCTTTCCCACGAGCGTATATCAGGCTCCGGCTCCATCCCGACTAGAGATGAGCGAGCGTACTCGGTTCAGTTGTTTTTGCACTCGAGCACCGCTTTTTCCGAGTAACTGACTACTCGGACGAAAAGATTCGGAGGGCGCCGGGGGGCGGCGTGCTGGAGCGGTGGGTAGCAGTGGGGAACAGGGGGGAGCTCTCTCTCTCTCCCCAATCTCCACTCCCCTCTGCAACCCCCTGCTCACCCCCGGTGCCCCCCGAATCTTTTCGTCCGAGTAGTCAGTTACTCGGAAAAAGCAGTGCTCGAGTGCAAAAACACCCGAACCGAGTACGCTCGCTCATCTCTAATCCCGACGCCTGTCCACAGCCCGCAATTGGAGGAGGCGGGATGGGGCGGTGCTTAGCTCCACCCATGCCCCCTTCCACTGCAAAGAGTCAGCTGGGAGGAGAGCAAAGGTGAGCCTGCGAGGGGGAGGGAGGAGAAAGGGGCAACGGCATGGTGATCTCAGCGTATATGCGTCGGGGCCCATGCTGTGTGAACAGGCACACAAACAGTAGATTTCTGAGCCCGTACATGAGCTTCTACACCCCAGATGGTAGCGTATATCTGCTGGCCGTGAAAACACCGGCCGATATACGCTCGTGGGAATAAGCCCTCACTCTGACATTCCGATACTCCGCTGTCAGTCCTTCGGCACCCCTGCAACACAATCACTTATTTCTGCTACTAGATTTATGCTATGAGCTTGCTTCTGGGGCTGTATTTATGTACTGATCTTGATTCTGGTATTGTATTCATGTTATGAGCTTGCTTCTGGTACTGTATTTTATGATCTTGGTTCTTTTGCTGTAATTATATTATGAGCTTGGTTTTGATGCTGTATTTATGTTATGAGCTTAGTTCTTGTATCTATGTACTGAGGTTGGTTTGTGCTGCGTTTATGTTATGAGCTTGGTTCTTGTATCTATGTACTGAGGTTGGTTTGTGCTGCGTTTATGTTATGAGCTTGGTTCAGTGCTGTATTAAGTTATGATGATTCTAGTGCTGTATTTATGTTAAGGGCTTGGTTCTGGTGCTGTATTTATTCACCAAGCTGTTCTGGTGTGTGTGTATGCTGCTATCTTGAGGCTTGCTGCCCAAGCATAATAATATGCCTGTCAGGGCAATATATATAGTTTATTTTTCTTTTGATGGGGTAGGGGGTGTTGCCAAAAGAAATTCTGTATGGGGTGCCGACTAATCTAAGACCACCACTGTTTACTGGCAGCTCTTTCGGTAACTAACCATAGCAACCTGAATATGAGTGGGTATATAATGCCTTTCTGTTGCTCCTTCTACTTGCTTACCAGATTCTGCCTCTTCTGCAGCTCCATCCATCCAAAGCCCAATCACAAAATATCACACACGAATGGGCCGCTTACCTCCGGTTATTTTCTCGGCAAGCTTTTAGCAACACATCACCAACACTATACACAACCAAAGAGGGCAGGAAGAGGATCCTCATTATATATCATTTTTATAGTATTTTATATCACTCCCTATCATAAGTGATGCACGTGACCCTCTTACATCCCTATGTACTTACACTATTTCAGTATTTTGGTGTCCACCTTACTGACTATGACTGAACTAACATGTTCTACAGGATACTACCCTGACTGGATACCACTGCACTTTAGGGTCCTTTTACATGAGCAGATAAATCATTCAGATTCCCGCGGTCCAATGACCTAACTGATTGTTGCTCAGTCTAAATGCACTCCCCCAAATGAATGCCGGACCAGTCCGTTCACTTATTGTTCATCATTCAGTTTATGCATGCATTAAAACTGAATGATGATTGACCCATGTAAACAGGCAGTCATTCACCTATGAAGAACTGCCTATTTCTGTGAACGGAGGCATGTGGGTCTGAATGATCCTCGGCCCACTCCACCTTTATTCACTAGAGATGATCATTCCTTTGTTTTTACACTGGCACAATTATCACTGGGACTGCCTATCAGGCATCTGTGCCGACAGGTTGTTGTGTATAAAAGCACCCTTATCATCTCACAACTACTGAAATCACATATACACTGCTCAGTACTGCTGTATAATGTCCTCCAATATAGATGAGATAGGAGAGTATAATCTCTACTTTCTCTTTGGTAACTATCATAGTAGCTAATCTCCTCCAGAATGGTAGCAAAGATAGAAGAAACCTCTGCTATATCCCGCACCCAATACAGTAATTTCTGAGGAAGGGGCTATGTCCCCGAAACGTGTTAACCAATGACTGTTTTTTTAAACCTTTAATAAAGATGAAGGATAAGACTACCAACTTTAATACCATTTCATGAGAGTTGTGCCTCCATGTCCACAAGTTTTCCTTTCCTTTCAATCTGATTGTTACACTCCATTAAAAACGGTTTGGCATTGGTGGACTGGCAGCACCTTAGTTTATTTTATTTATTTTTTCCTGCAAGGAAAGCTATCTTTTCTGCACAAGAGCAGTAGATGGAGCTCCGCCCCTCTCTTTTTATTTACTTCCACTATATCCAATTAGGGCTGCCACCTTTTTCAATAAAAAATACTGCCCAAGGTACAATGAGGCATGGTTTGTGGGGCACAGTTATGGAGTGGCTTATCACATTACAAGGTTTTACCTCCATTATTACTGTGGTCCTAGTACTAACGGTTCCACCTCTCACTGACCCCAATAGTGATAGTACCTCCTCTAGTGTCCTCAGTAATAATAGTGCCACCTTTAGTGGCCCCAGTTATAATAGTATCCCCCCTTGGTGGCCCCAGCAATAATAAATCCCCCCTTAATTGATCCAGGAGTAATAGTGTCTCCTCTTGGTACCCTCCCCACCTCTAAAGGCAGCAACTCTATCATCAACAGTCAAGCTTCAGTTGGGATGGGATGCCGCTGCAGCTCAGAGAATATCTTCACTCCTATTCATGGCGCCTGCATACCTGCACATACTGTAAGTGGCACAGATGCCAGGGTGAGGAGTATGGATCTTCTGTGAGCGCTACAGCGGCGTCCTGTCCAGACCCGAGCGTGACTGAGTTACAGCACTTGCTGCCCGGCCAGAGGTGCCATTAATATGGCCAGTACAAAACAAATACCAATGCCAGCCTGTAGAGTCAATTACCGGCCAGGTGACAACCCTTTGTCCAAGAAGCAGAAGACTAAAGGAACCTATAGATATTAGATGATTATTGTCGGTCATTCCTGTAAGAACCTGGTATGTGCATCAGATACCCTTACATGACTGGACATAGATGACTATGTGGGATCATACTGGCCAATCGCTGTTGTAGATTCCTGCTGCATTAACTCCAACATGGATGTTCATAGCAAAAACGTCCAACCACATTTATGGTCATCTTCAAGGGGCTGTCCACTCTTGTCATCCTAGATAATTGGCTAATATAGAACTCTCACTTTACCTATGTACAGATCATTTGGACATTGTGTTTCCTGTAATCCTCAATGATTTCTCCGGTAAGTGGCGCTCCTCATGTAGACACCGCGCTCTCTGTGATGGAGTTAACCGTCTATTATGGTAAAGGTTATCCTACAATGTCTTATTGAGGGCACATGATGTTTTCTTCTCTATCAGCTTAAATTAGTTCATTGATTAAAAGCCTGACAGCTGTGATGGATTTTTCCCACAAAAGACTCCGGGAGATTATCCGTCAGGGGCCCGGTCTATTAAAAGGGAAAGTGTCTTTGTTCATCACAGGCCGAGATCCTTGCTAAGCAGATAGAACGCACCCGGGGGAGGGGAGGTGTTAAGAAAATCACTTACATTCCTCAATTAAATCATCGAGTGGCCGTCTCCATTAATCTGCTAGGAATATACAGAAAAAAGTAAAAATGGCAACAAAAAGTTCCTGAAATTGTGGAAAGAAAATGTAACATCTATTAGAACAGACGGCAAAACAAGGTCAACAACAAGGGTCAGTGTGCAGTGTTATGTAATTAAAGCTTAATCAATGCAGAGTGAAAACTTCTGCAACTTTCTAATTGACTTTGGTCAGATTTAGGTTTCTTTCATACGAGCACATGCGTTTTTACAGACGTTTAGGGGCATAACTATAGAGGGTGCAGGGGATGCGGTTGCACCCGGGCCCAAGAGCCTTAGGGGGCCCATAAGGCCTCTCTTCTCCATATAAGGAGCCCGGTACTTTGAATAAAGCATTAGAGTTGGGGGCTCTGTTATAGGTTTTGCATTGGGACCCAGAAGCTTCAAGTTTTGCCTCTGTGCAGCATGGTTTAGGTATGGGTACGGGTACAGATATAGATAGAGGGGAACCCCAGCTCACCTTTTGCATCAGGGCCCCTGAGCCTTTAGTTACGCCCCTGGTCTTGACCTATCTTTTGATGAAAAACCCTGGAAGCCTCTATAGGAGTCTATGGAAACTGGAAAAAACTGCCCCCCCCCCCCCCCCAACTTCTCTTAACCCCTTAACGCAGAGGCATAACTTGAAGCTCCTGGGTCCCAATGCAAAGCCTGTAAGAGGGCCCCCAACTAATGTATAATATTTAATGTGTATGAGTAAGGAAGACTGTCCTGCTGTTGCTAGGTCTGAGAACTGTCGGGAGCACAGAGGGGATACTATTTCTAAGTGGGGCCCAGGGAGAGCACACTATTCCTAAGTCGGTCCATAGAAAGTGCATTGTTTCCAAGTGAAGCCTTGGAGGGAGGACTATCTGTAAGCCTTTATTCACAAGGGGCAGGCAAAACCTCACTAAAGGTTGTACTGGGAAAACCATGCACATTTTTTGATGTTATTCACAGTGGTTTCTGATTCATTTGTGATGAAAAAAAAAAAAACAACTGCATCGAAAACCGCAGCAAAATGTATACAATTTTACAAGTGCGATTCTGATCGCACCTCAACCGCACTGTGTGAATACAGCCTGTGTAGGGTCACAGAGAGTGCCTATTACTTTTTGGGGCTGAAGAAAGAACATTACTAGTAGAGATGAGCGAGCATACTTGCTAAGGCAAACTACCCGAGCGAGTAGTGCCTTATTCGAGTACCTGCCCGCTCGTCTCTAAAGATTCGGTTGCCGGCGGGGAGCGGCGGGGGAGAGTGGGGAGCAACGGAGGGAAGATCTCTCTCTCACTCTCTCCCCCCTGCTCACCCCTGCTCACTCCCGCAACTCACCGCTCTCCCCCGCCGGCAGCTGAATCTTTAGAGACGAGCGGGCAGGTACTCGAATAAGGCACAACTCGCTCGAGTAGTTTGTCTTAGCGAGTACACTCGCTCATCTCTAATTACTACTTTGTGGTACCACGGAGAGGGCATTAGTATTATGGAGGGAACAATGAGAGATTCATTGAGTAGCAGGATGGTGATAGTGTGTGCAGACAAGTTGTGGCTTCAGAGTGCAGATAAACGAAATCGGAGATGACATCACCTGTGATCACTGGAGGTAACCGCACTGTAATCACTATCACTGCGTGGAGCTGCTATTTGACTGTGATATGATAATGACATTATTTAGACATATACTAGAGCTGAGCCTCTGTGTCTAAGCAGCCTGCCATGTTATAAGAGTTGCCTTATAGAATATATATATATATATATATATATATATATATATTCGGAAAGGGGGGGGGAGGCAGTTCTATCTACACCAGTGAGGGAAACAGAAAAGGAACTTCAGGGTAGTCTTAGGAATACTATGAGGAGTGTTCCCAGTAATATGGGACATAAGGGAGCTTAAGAGCAGGTGTAAGGTCCAGACTGAGAGAAAAGCTTCTTATGACCGATGTGTTACTTCTAGAGAAAGCCGTGGCTTAAGGCATTACACAGAAGTCATCTCCTGTAATGTAATGAGCACCAGTCTGACACAATGACCCCATTACAGACACACAGATCTCATCAATTTCATCATCGTTACTCCATTCAGGCCAGTTTACCTGCGGACAATCGCGGCTTCAAGCAAAGTTGATGTCTGAGAGCATTTAATTCTCTAATATTAAGATGTGAAGCTGAGAATGGTCTAAGTCTGCGGGACAGGATCATAAGACTCAGGAGATGAGACGGAACGCCTGGAGACTCGTCTGCTAATCAGATCAATGCAGAGATTTATCGAAATTAGCGCAATGGAAAAGTGGCGCAGCTGCCGATGGCAACCAATCACATTCCACTTCTCATTTTCCAGAGACGCTTTGCAATATTCAATCTTAAATCTGAATTCTTGTTATGAGCAACAACATCGCGTTTAGGTCTCATTCTGACGACCGTATCCGTCCTTACGCTCACCGCGGGCAAAAATCGCGTGAATGAAGAATAGTTGTAATCAAGCCCTGATCTAAATTAGTGTTTTCTTGTCCATTCACACAATCGGCTGTGTTAAAAAATCCATTCATTTCTTTGGGAGTGCTGGAGATAGCCAAGTTGAAGCACTCATCTCTCTCTGGAAGTCCCGCTGAAATGAATGGAGCAGTGCATTGGTATACACACATGACCAACCCCTTTAAGGATAGGACTACAGAGCTGCAGGATGCCATTCACTGTCCGGGGTGATATATAAATGATAAGACAAAACTACAACTATCGTGCAAACCAAGGCATTTGTATAGGCTTCAACTTGGTACAGTGAAAACTGCACAGCCCAGTCTCAAAAAGAAGCAGTCCTGACAATCATAAGATTTTAACCCCCTAATGACGTGGCCCCTTCCCCCTCCCCATATTCATTTTTTCCTCCCCCCTTTTAAAAAATCGTAACTCCTTTATTTACCCATCGACGTCGCTGTATGAGGGCTTGTTTTTTGCGGGACGAGTTGTACTTTTCAATGATGCTATTTAAAGTGCCATATAATGTACTGAAAAACTTTTAAAAAATTCTAAGTGGAGTAAAATGAAAAAAAAAAAAGACATCCTGCGATCTTTCAGTGCGTCTTGTTACTACGGCGCACAAACTGCAACAAACATGACATGAAAACATTATTCTATGGGTCGGTATGATTACTACGATAGCAAACTTGTAGGTTTTTCTTTTTGCTGCACTACTTTTATTTTTTTTCAAAGACATTTAATTTTTTTTCAATTATTTTCTGCGGCCATCTTCTGAGCGCAATAACTTTTTTATTTTTCCGTCGACTTAGTTGTGCAAGGGCTCATTTTTTGTGGGATGTCCTGTAGTTTACATTAATACCAATTCGCAATGCATATGACTTTTTGATCGCTTTTTATTGCATTTTTTCTGGGAGACAGGGTGACTGAAAAAAGGCATTTCTGGGGTTCTTTTTTTTTTTCGGATGACGTTCACCATGCAGGGTAAATAATGTGCTACTTTGATAGATCGGACTTTTACGGACGCAGCGATACCAAATATGTATTTTTCTTTTATGATTTAGATTTTTTTATTATGGATATGGCAAAAGGAGGGTGATTTAAACTTTTATTACTTTTTTTTCGTTTTTTTTTACACTCAATAAAACTTTATTGATCTTATTTTTACTTTTTTTTTGGCCCCCCTGGGGGACCACAACTAGGGACGCTTTGATCTCTCCTGTAGTATGACGTAATGCTATAGCATTACATCATACTGTGATTTGACAGGCAGTGTATCAAGCCACCCCACAGGGACGGCTTGATAGGTAGTCTGATAAGGCCGCCCTGGGTCTTTCAGAAGGACCCCGGCTGCCATGGCACCTGTACGTCTCCCTGCGATCTCACGTGTGGGGGAAGGGGGGGGCGTATGGGATCCCCGAACATCGTTCGGGGGATTTAAATGCCGCTGTCCGAATTGACAGTGGCATTTAAAGGGTTTAGAGGTCGCGCCGAGATCTCTCTTCATTCATACCCCGACGCTGCAGGACGTAAATGTACGTCCTGGAGTGGGAAGGGGTTAATGCATTTAGGTGTTGAGACTCCCAAGTGACTTATTTTAGCTTATAGAAGGAAATCTTGAGACTTCCCTATAATGTCCATATAGACCAGGGGTGTCAAACTAATTTTCACCGAGGGCTACATCAGCCTTATGGTTGCCTTCAAAGGGCCAATTATAATTGTCAGATTGTATAGTAATAGTGACCCTCATAGTGGCCCCAGTAGTAATTGTGACCTCCATAGTAGTCCCAGAAGTAATAGTGACCTCCAAAGTGGCCCCAGTAGTAATTGTGACCCCCATAGTGGCCCCAGTAGTAATTGTGACCCCCATAGTGGCCCCAGTAGTAATACGTGTCCTGCATAGTAGTCCCAGAAATGATAATGACCTCCATAGTGGCCCCAGTAGTGATTGTGACCACCATAGTGGCGCCAGTAGTAATTGTGATCCCTATAGTGGTTGCAGTAGTAATACGTGACCTGCATAATATTCCCAGAAGTAATAGTGACCTCCCTAGTCGCCCTGAGTCGTAAGTGACCTCTATGTTGATGGGCCCAGTAGTAATAGTGCCCCCCCCCCCCCTTGGTGGGTACAGTAGTAATAGAGCCCCCTATATTGGCCCCAGTAATAATAAGTAATCCCTCCATAGTAGTCCAAGTAGTAATAGCAATCCCCCTATTAGCCATTGGCCGGGCAGTATCCCTACAGGCATTCCACTCAACTAGCCAGCCTGTAGCTCTGACTGCAGCTGCTGCTGATTCTGTGACCACCAACCTCTCCCCTCGGCATCCATGCTGGAGGGAAGAGGTCAGCGATCAGACTGCACTGCTGCCGCTGGACCAAAGCTGCAGGCTAGGTGAGTGAATTGCTTCTTAGGTTGTTGTATAGCTGGTGAGCCACAGAAAATGAGGTGGTGGGCCGGATTTGGTCCACAGGCCATTTGTTTGACATGTGTGATATAGGCTATGAGGCCTTCAAACTCAGAATTTTATGCCTAAATACAATCATAAATAGGGATCAAATACAGATAAATCACTTATATTCACAGAGGTGTACTGCTATACTTCACTGCGGCTAGTGCTGCACTTTTCACTTGTACATATATTGAAAGATTTGATGCCCGAGCTGAACTCTAGCCCAATTTTTTTTCCATTCGCAGTACACAAGGATCAACAAGCCCAGGGATTGTGTTATACCAACAAACCACTATTTTTGTTCAGTAGTAACCATACAAAGTAATCAAATTCAGCATCCAAGGAGCAGGCCCACACCCAAGGAGATAGCGGGGTAAATAATGGTCTTGTCACGGGGCTCTACAATCTCCTCCCCTTGTCGGTAGCTCGGGACCCGACCAAGTTACCGCTGGGGGAGGTCACAGGGCAAAGTAACCAGAAGTTACCTGAAATCCAAATGTCACACGTGACGCCACCGTTCCGTCTTCTATGGTGAATCTTGATGATAGAATAAAGCAGTTCATAGACAGGGGAACATTCTGGACAAAACTGGGAACAATCAATAGTGTCCGTTTATTGTAACTTTAGCAAAGTCCACTTTACAACAACAGTTTGGCACAGATACAACAAGATAAGGTGGTGTAACAGGGAGGATTCTCGGGGTATTCCGGACGATCCACAGTCCAAGTTATCTGTGTGATCCTGCTCCAGGCAATTCTCTCTCTCACTCTCTACTGGTCAACACTCACGTTACTTGAGCCTTTTTTTTTAGCCATGCAGCGGTCTATCTCTCTCACTCAGTGCTTAGTAGTAGCACCAGCAAACCATGGGTAGACTGGTCTCAGGCCAAGAAGAAGGGAATCGCTCAGCTTCCTCTATTCTGTCCACACACAAACTGATCAGTGTCTGTATGGCTCGCTTACTCTCAGACTGACTTCCATAGACATGAACTAGCGCAGACCTGGCTTGCATGCCCCTTGCAAACTCATATATACACACAAAGTGATACATTTTCCAGACATAACCCAGACATTAACCCATTCGGTCCTGCAGAGGTGCAATACACACAATCCAAATGCATATTACACATTAGACACTGACAAGACAATGGCACGAGACAGATACATAACATTATGGAGGGGCTCCATTAACTCTGGGCCACTACACAAACAAGGTGCTGCTTTACTTTGAACTGCTGTAGTTTTGTGATGGGGGTTTTTAAATGCTAAGCCTGAGAGGTGGAGCACCAAATAATACAGGTTTCTCCTACAGAACAAAAGATATGCACAGAGTGATCACTGCATTAGCAACACCTACTCAATACCATGTTGGTCCACCTTTATAGGCGAACATGACTTCGACGTTGGCAACAATTTCCACAAGGTGGTGAACATCTTCCATGCTCAACTCGCCCCATGCCCGCTGCAACAGCTCCGTCAGTTTTTGCACAGTTTGTTGATAAGTGGGAACAGACCTCACAAACCATTCCAGCATATCCCAAACATGTTCAATGATGTTACAATCCGGTGAGTTTGGGGGCCAAAGCAGTGTGGAGGATTCATTGTTGTGTTCCTCCAACCATTCCCTAGTGATCCGAGCTCAATGGCACAGAGCGTGGTCCTGTTGAAAGATGCGGTCGGGAAAGGCTTTCTGAAGATGTGGGTGCAGATGGTCAGCTAACAGGTCCTTGGAGTGTTCACCATTCAAGGATTGTGGTATGATGAGCAATGGCCCTGGACCATGCCAGCAAAACGTTCCCCAGACAATGACACTGTCACCACCAGCCTGTTGAAGTCAAATGGTGCACCCATGGGATACAGCTTCATGCTGTTCACGCCAGATACAGATACTGTCATCTATATGGTTCAGCAGGAAATGATACTCATCATACCAGGCGATCAAGTTCCATTTATTTCTTTCCTATGCCCATGCAAGTCATTGTTGGAGATGGTGTGAGGCGTGACAGGACCAGATATTGCAGAACGGATACATGGATCCACATTGACTTTGGGTACTTTTAAACAGGACCACCTGTCGGACGCAGAGCACCCGACAATCGTCCCAGAAATGATCGTTCTTGTGGGCCGGGGATCGTTCTGGACCACCCGCCAACTTTCACAGTAAACAGGTAGCTGTCCATAGATGAACAATTGTCTGTTTATACAGAGCAATCCGTCATTCAGTTATTATGCATGTAGAAACTGTACGATGAATGATAAGCAAATGCATTCTCGTTCATCGATCAGTTGGGGCGTGCATTTATACTGAACGATGTAATTCAGATTCTCACTGGATCGCTGTAATCTCAACGATTACCGGCCCCTGTAAATGGGCCCTTAGACTGTCATGCAAAAAAAACATCTTTCTGCCTACTATGAACATATGTATTGGAGATTTGCACTATTTTCACTTTTACTTCAGTGTAAGGGCTTTGCACTCATGCCTGAACATATTTGCGAAGGCACCACTCATTCACAGAGCCAGGGGAATCACTCCGCCCTGTCTAATTAGCCTAACGTAAGCAAACATATGTGTTTAAGCACCTCCCATAGACCTCCATAGGGCTCTTTGGTGCAGAAACATGCACAAGATAGAGCAGGTGAACAAAAGAAAAAAAAGTGAGAATGAACCCATTGAAATCAATGGGTTTTATTCTCCATGCTTTGCGGACAGGATTTTTCTGCGCACACAAAATCACGGTAAAACGCGCTAATGTGTTTAAGCCTCCATTTTTCTTGTCAATTAATGAATGAAGAGTAAAGAATTACACAAATTAGATGAAGACTCGAATGCAACTTTTTAAGGGCTCTTTCACACAAGCTGCATGTTCCATTTGTGCACCCGTTCAGACGGCCCTGATCTGGCCAGTATACATCGAGCCCAGGATAGCAACGGGTGGGGCAAGACAGCCGTGGCTCCCATAGACTCTTATGGGAGCCGCTAGAGAGGAAACTAGCTCCTAACCCTTGTTGGCTGATTGCAATGGGAGGGGTGGGAGCTAGTTTCTAAGCACACTGTCTCCCTCCTCCTGCCCCCTCGCCGCCTCTTGACAAGTAGAGGGGACTGGGCGGGAGCTAGTGTGCTTAGAAACTCCGGCCCCTCCCATTGCAATCAGCTAACAAGGGTTGGGAGCTAGTTTCCTCTCTAGCAGCTTCCATAAGAGTCTATGGGAGCCACCACTGTATTCCGGCCAAAAGATAGTTTTTGAATTATCTTTTCTGGTCGGCGTAAAAACACCAGACCGGAATGCGCACCGTATGTGCTATCTTTGCAGTCTAGCTGTTTTTTCACGGTGAGTATATGCCCATCTGAACTGATGTATTGTAAACCAATGCATCAGATGGGCAGTGTATATCGTTCAGCCGTGAAAGCGCGACCGATATACGCTTGCGTGAATAAAGCCTAAAAATTAAATTTCACTCCAAAAGCTGGCATAATTAAAATGCTAAACACAGTTCTGTAGGTAAAATTGCTTTTTTTAGTAAAATTTTGATAAAATTGTGCAGCTATAATAGTATACGCAGATGGGTTGTATCCGTGGCATGTAATATTTTGGTGCATATTATGCACTGCAATAAGCCATTCAAAAATTGAAATAAAACCTGTTTTACTGTAAAAAAAAATGCCCAGAAATATATTTCTGCTTCTTTTTGCATAAATTAAAAAATGCAACAAAAAAAAAAAAGCTTAAAAAACAAAAATGAAATCTATTGTTTAATATTACATGGAAAGCAACAGTTGCTAGATATGTTCTTGGATCTACCACTGGATTTCACTGTGGACCTGTCCACGAATCTGTCATTGGATATGTTGAAGAATCTGTTCATGGATCTGTCACTAATCTGTTGCCGGATCTTTTACTTTTTGTGCTTTTTTTATGTAACTAGGAGCATAAAGAGCAACTGTGAGATGAGAATGGCTGTAACCGCCTGCTCTGGGGAGGAGCAAGAGGTTAAATGATTTCTGTGAGGTTGTAATTAGGGTTTGATTAGAGCTTCTGGTAACTTCACTGATCCCTGGTCCTCGGAGAATTGTAGCATTGTGAGTCTCAGCGCATTAACCAAAAGTAAGAGCCAGCAGCCTGCAATATTCCCCCAGCCACAGCCAACAGACAGGACCACACAGATGAAATGGAGTAGTCATAGAGACGTCACATATATACTATATTGTAGTAGTGTAAGTGTAAAAACAATGGGGGAAATTTATTATCAGGGGGATATTTGATGCCACTTTAATGGCATGCTCCCCCCCCCTAAAAAAATGCACAAATCGTATTCTATTGTTGCACAATGTTGATACATTTGTTGTATCTTTAAATATGTCTAGTGGTATTTCTACAACTTTTACACCATTCGCCATTGATAAATCTAGCTAAAAAGCTCACATTGCTCAAATTCCATGCCCTTGTTAGACATTGTTTTGAAAATGTCTATAGTGAGTCTTAACATCTGTTCTCTTTGGTGCAAATCAATAGTAAATGTGTCTGCATTGATTTGCACCAAAAAGAAGGTACAGCTTATGACAGAACCAGTGGTGTATATATGATGGCAGACAATATAGATCCCATTCTATAAGTCAGGGCAGAAAGCAGACAGAGAAAAGAATAGTAAAAAAAAATGAGCTGAGGTCAGGAGTGGCGAAGTCAGGAAAGCTGGGTGATGGTTCAGGCATGCATTAAATACCAGATCAGAGAGAAACACTCTTGTACTTTTACACTGTATAGGGCTGATTGCTCAGCCACCTGCTAGTCAGGAATTGTAGCTTAAATAGCCAGGGATGGAAAATCTTGGTGTGTGCACTGGGCATTGGAGAGTTAGGGGATGCTGCCCACCATGACCAATGTCAGAACGGAGCATAGAAAAGAGAGAGCCTCAAAATGAAACTTTTATTAAAGGGGCTGTGCAAGGATTTTAAAAAGTCACAGGCAGCTGTTGAGTTGGAACAGAGACATCTGGCTGAGTTCTGACAAGCCATCGCGTAGTATTGCAGTTGTTTGGTGTCAGTGACATCATAACTAAGGGAACGGCTGTCGGCTTAATATAATAACTAAGCCAGGTCCTCTTTCCATCATGTCCAATCGCTGGTTTTATACCTGAGCCGGACACCACTGATAACATTTTGGTGCACTTTGGGCACCAGTCTGGCATCCGTAGCCAGAAATAGCCAAACAGATAAATGCAACATTTTGAAAGCTATTTAATGACAGCTGAGAGCTGCCTCTGATTGGTCACAGTGCTCAGCCAATCAGAGGTAGCCCTTTCAGCAGGCTGGGATTTAAAATCCCCGCCTGCTGAAAGCTCTTCATAGCAGTTCAGGAGAAGACCTGGCTAGACGTGCCTGAGCCCCAGCAGCTGCAGAGAGGTGAGTATATATATTTTTTATTTTTTACACATTTTAGGGATGATTTTTATGGAAGGGCTTATATTTAAAACCCTTCCTTGAAAATCACTGCAGGGCTTGCTGGTAGCCAATTGCTTTCAATGGAGCTGGCTGTAGCGCCGGTTCAATTAAATTCAATGGAAGAACATCACGATTCTCTGCTACAACTGTGACAGCGGTGGCAGAGGACTTCTTCATCTCTGCGGGGAGTCCCCTTGTTACTGGACACTGTGACAATGCTGTCACAGTGTCCAGTAACAGTGGGACTCCCCGCGCGTTTTCTCTTTTTTTAAAATGCCATCCGCGGGTGCAAAAATCAATTTAATGGACCGCGGATGGCCAATGATTCCCTATGGACAAAATCCGCTGCGGAATCCGCAATTCCTTTTAGCTAGTGGACATGAGGCCTAAGGGCTCTTGTCCACGGGCAGGTCGGATTCCGCATTCAGGAGCCCCCAACAGAATCCAGCCCAGCCCACAACCACGGACTCTGCTTACCTGTCCAGGCCTTCTCTTTTCTTTACTGTGGATGTGTGCGGAAGCGCCGGCACACATGCACAGTAGAGTTTTTTCTTTCCAAACTCCTGCTTTCCCGTGAAATCCGCGGATGGACTTACATTGACTTCAATGGAAACCGTTCGTACGGGAACTGCACTGAAATGGAGCATGCTGGGATTTGATTTCTACATTCAGAAATCTGTAAATCAAATCTGCATGTTTTAATTCAGTTCTGGACGCCCATGTTTCCCTATGGGCGGCTTGAACAGCAATTCGAATCTGTCCGTGGACATTGGGCCTAAACTGTGTACAGTGTTGTCACTTTTGTAGCGTCTGTGCCACGTTCTATATTCTTCCATTGGACTATTTCATGTACAAAGTACTGTTTATTGCAGTGATTTAAAGACACTTTAACCGATCAAATATTGTTGGCGCCTTCCATGGTAATTTTTTGGCATTTCCCGCTTAAGTTTATTTTATGTATTACCATTAAAAACGTCTTAAGAGGGACTTTTTTTCCTCTTAAGGAGTTTAATTTGCTTGGTCCCCTTTAACCCTTTGCAATCCGATTTTGGTTTCAGAGTTTCCTAGGGGGCTTTCTCTTTCTGCCATTATACAATGGCGCCATCTGCTGGCTAGAGCCAGTACTGCAGTATGTGACATGCCGGAGAGGCCCCCCAACAACAGAGCGAACAGTAATCTACAGTAAGAATACCCTGCCGGACGTCTTCCGATATCGGAGCTGTACAGCCTTCAATCAGAATGTCTTTAGACGTCAGACAGTGGATTAGAAAGGGTTAAAACATTTTAAGCGGGAATCATTGTAATTTCAATGATCGACAAGTCCTAGGAGGTCATCCAGTTGGTGCAATTGTTGTCCTCTAACTTACGGCTTCTTCACATGGCAACTATGCTCGCCACTACAGAGTGTAGTTGGCATGAATTAGGTAAAAATCTTTTTTTTTACCTTTCAGACTCCGCACTGCCCCGTGTGAGTTTGAAAAACAAGTGGGAAGATAGGTCCTGCCCCATCTTTCTCACACATACTGTTAACTATGTGCAAGAAGGATAGGGCAAGTCCTATCTTTTCTCGAGCATAGTATTAATGCTCCAGAATACCGCTAGTGAAAAGAAAACCATTGAAATCAATGGTTTCGTTTCATCCTGTTATGTGGCCAAAAGTTGCTGCACTTTTTAAAAACTTTTAACATATCAGTGGAGTTCCAGGTGATGAGATCCCTGCTGATTGTTGAAATGAAGGGTCTGCAACATTCATCCAGGCCTTGTGCCATTTCATCTGTCTTTGCTGCCTTCCAGCTCCTCTTGGCAGCTGAAGACGGACACATAGCCTTTTATAGGCAGCTATGCATCTGTCTTCAGCTGCTGAGAGTAGCTGGAAGACATCGAAGACAGCTGAAGGGACACTGGGCTCAGCTGAGCACTGCAGCCCCATCATTTCAGCAATTAGCGGGGGTCTCAGCATCCGAGTCCCCAATGGTCAAAACTTTTCACATGTCTCTGTGATAAGTCCAAAGTGCTGTTACCCTTTAAGAGAAGTCATAGCTGTGGATAAAGGTGCAAATGTGTTAGTTCATTTTATATAATAACCCTTGTATCCGTATTAATATTATCCTGCCAACGAGACGTAATTGATTGATCTGAGTGTCATTTCCCTGAGTGAACAAGCGTTATATCACACACTTCAATGGACTTGTCGTGGGTGAATTCAGGCAATGCCTGACTATTCCAGAGTACAAGCCAAGTGTAAGACAAAAGACTTAGTTATCTGTGTCAAGACGTCAATTACGCATCCATTTCTTAGAATTGGGAGCAGACGAATCACCCTGACGTCAGCAGGTAGAAATAGGAGTTGCATCACCGGAACATTGAAGAGTTAACCTGTTTTTATTTCTCTCTTAGGATAGATCTGTGATAATCCCAGGCCGCTTACATTCACTTATTGCTGATTCTCCAATCACATCTACTGAAAATGTGTTCCAAATATCCACTACTCATTCAGTAAAATCATATGATCTGTAGAGATGAGCGAGCACCAAAATGCTCAGGTGCTCGTTACTCGGGACGAACTTTTCGCGATGCTCGAGGGTTCGTTTCGAGTAACGAACCCCATTGAAGTCAATGGGCGACCCGAGCATTTTTGTATATCGCCGATGCTCGCTAAGGTTTTCATTTGTGAAAATCTGGGCAATTCAAGAAAGTGATGGGAACGACACAGCAACGGATAGGGCAGGCGAGGGGCTACATGAGGCTGCATCTCAAGTTCCCAGGTCCCACTATTAAGCCACAATAGCGGCAAGAGTGCCCCCCCCCTCCCAACTACTTTTACTTCTGAAAAGCCCTCATTAGCAATGCATACCTTAGCTAAGCACCACACTACCTCCAACAAAGCACAATCACTGCCTGCATGACACTCCGCTGCCACTTCTCCTGGGTTACATGCTGCCCAACCCCCCCCCCCCCCCCCCCCCGCACGACCCAGTGTCCACAGCGCACACCAAACTGTCCCTGCCCAGCCTTCAGCTGCCCTCATGCCACGCCACCCTCATGTCTATTTATAAGTGCGTCTGCCATGAGGAGGAACCGCAGGCACACACTGCAGAGGGTTGGCACGGCTAGGCAGCGACCCTCTTTAAAAGGGGCGGGGCAATAGCCCACAATGCTGTACAGAAGCAATGAGAAATCCAATCCTGTGCCACCTCCATCAGGAGCTGCACACGTGGGCATAGCAATGGGGAACCTATGTGCCACACACTATTCATTCTGTCAAGGTGTCTGCATGCCCCAGTCAGACCGCGGTTTTTTATAAATAGTCACAGGCAGGTACAACTCCGCAATGGGAATTCCGTGTGCACCCATAGCATGGGTGGCTCCCTGGAACCCACCGGCTGTACATTAATGTATCCCATTGCAGTGCCCATCACAGCTGAGGTAACGTCCGATTAAATGCAGGCGGGCTTCGGCCCACACTGCATGCCCCAGTCAGACTGGGGTTCTTTAGAAGTAGACACATGCAGTTACAACTCCCTGTGGACCGACAGCATGGGTGGGTGCCAGGAAGCCACCGGCGCTACATAAATATATCCCATTGCAGTGCCCAACACAGCTGAGGTAATGTCGTGCTTAATGCAGCTGGGCTTTGGCCCACACTGCATGCCCCAGTCAGACTGGGGTTCTTTAGAAGTGGACACAAGCAGTTACAACTCCCTGTGGACCCACGGCATGGGTGGCTCCCTGGAACCCACCGGGGGTACATAAATATATCCCATTGCAGTGCCCAACACAGCTGAGGTAATGTCGTGCTTAATGCAGCTGGGCTTTGGCCCACACTGCATGCCCCAGTCAGACTGGGGTTCTTTAGAAGTGGACACAAGCAGTTACAACTCCCTGTGGACCCACGGCATGGGTGGCTCCCTGGAACCCACCGGGGGTACATAAATATATCCCATTGCATTGCCCATCACAGCTGAGGTAATGTCGTGCTTAATGCAGGTGGGCTTCGGCCCACACTGCATGCCCCAGTCAGACTGGGGTTCTTTAGAAGTGGACACATGTAGTTACAACTCCCTGTGGACCCACGGCATGGGTGGCTCCCTGGAACCCACCGGGGGTACATAAATATATCCCATTGCATTGCCCATCACAGCTGAGGTAATGTCGTGCTTAATGCAGGTGGGCTTCGGCCCACACTGCATGCCCCAGTCAGACTGGGGTTCTTTAGAAGTGGACACATGTAGTTACAACTCCCTGTGGACCCACGGCATGGGTGGCTCCCTGGAACCCACCGGCGGTACATAAATATATCCCATTGCATTGCCCATCACAGCTGAGGTAATGTCGTGCTTAATGCAGGTGGGCTTCGGCCCACAATGCATGCCCCAGTCAGACTGGGGTTCTTTAGAAGTGGACACATGTAGTTACAACTCCCTGTGGACCCACGGCATGGGTGGCTCCCTGGAACCCACCGGCGGTACATAAATATATCCCATTGCATTGCCCATCACAGCTGAGGTAATGTCGTGCTTAATGCAGGTGGGCTTCGGCCCACAATGCATGCCCCAGTCAGACTGGGGTTCTTTAGAAGTGGACACATGTAGTTACAACTCCCTGTGGACCCACGGCATGGGTGGCTCCCTGGAACCCACCGGCGGTACATAAATATATCCCATTGCATTGCCCATCACAGCTGAGGTAATGTCATGTTTAATGCAGGTGGGCTTCGGCCCACACTGCATGCGCCAGTCAGACTGGGGTTCTTTAGAAGTGGACACATGCAGTTACAACTCCCTGTGGACCCACAGCATGGGTGGGTGCCAGGAAGCCTCCGGCGGTACATAAATATATCCCATTGCAGTGCCCAACACAGCTGATGTAATGTCAGCTGTAATGCAGGTGGGCTAAAAATTCATTTGATTACACTGTAGGCGAGGGCCCCCAAAAATTGGTGTACCAACAGTACTAATGTACCTGAGAAAAATTGCCCATGCCCAACCAAGAGGGCAGGTGAAATCCATTAATCGCTTTGGTTAATGTGGCTTAATTGGTAACTAGGCCTGGAGGCAGCCCAGTTAAAATAAAAATTGGTTGAGGTGAAAGTTTCAACGCTTTAATGAGCATTGAAACGTATAAAAATTGTTTACAAAAATTATATGACTTGGCCTTGTGGGCCTAAGAAAAATTGCCCGTTCGGCGTGATTATGTGAGGTTTCAGGAGGAGGAGCAGGAGGAGGAGGAGGAACATTATACACAGATTGATGAAGCAAAAAGGTCCACGTTTTTGATGGGGATAGAGAACGATGCTTCCATCCGTGGGTGCAGCCTACGTATTGCTTAGGTATCGCTGCTGTCCGCTGGTGGAGAAGAGAAGTCTGGGGAAATCCAGGCTTTGTTCATCTTGATGAGTGTAAGCCTGTCTGCACTGTCGGTTGACAGGCGGGTACGCTTATCCGTGATGATTCCCCCAGCCGCACTAAACACCCTCTCTGACAAGACGCTAGCCGCAGGACAAGCAAGCACCTCCAGGGCATACAGCGCGAGTTCAGGCCACATGTCCAGCTTTGACACCCAGTAGTTGTAGGGGGCAGAGGCATCACGGAGGACGGTCGTGCGATCGGCTACGTACTCCCTCACCATCCTTTTACAGTGCTCCCGCCGACTCAGCCTTGACTGGGGAGCGGTGACACAGTCTTGCTGGGGAGCCATAAAGCTATCCAGGGCCTTAGAGAGTGTTCCCCTGCCTGTGCTGTACATGCTGCCTGATCTCCGCGCCTCCCCTGCTACCTGGCCCTCGGAACTGCGCCTTCGGCCACTAGCGCTGTCGGATGGGAATTTTACCATTAGTTTGTCTGCCAGGGTCCTGTGGTATAGCATCACTCTCGAACCCCTTTCCTCTTCGGGTATGAGAGTGGAAAGGTTCTCCTTATACCGTGGGTCGAGCAGTGTGTACACCCAGTAATCCGTAGTGGCCAGAATGCGTGTAACGCGAGGATCACCAGAAAGGCATCCTAACATGAAGCCAGCCATGTGTGCCAGGGTACCTGTACGCAACACATGGCTGTCCTCACTAGGAAGATCACTTTCAGGATCCTCCTCCTCCTCCTCCTCCTCCTCAGGCCATACACGCTGAAAGGATGACAGGCAAGCAGCATGTGTACCCTCAGCAGTGGGCCAAGCTGTCTCTTCCCCCTCCTCCTCATGCTCCTCCTCCTCCTCCTCCTCAACGCGCTGAGATATAGACAGGAGGGTGCTCTGACTATCCAGCGACATACTGTCTTCCCCCGGCTCTGTTTCCGAGCGCAAAGCGTCTGCCTTTATGCTTTGCAGGCAACTTCTCAGGAGGCATAAAAGAGGAATGGTGACGCTAATGATTGCAGCATCGCCGCTCACCACCTGGGTAGACTCCTCAAACTTTCCAAGGACCTGGCAGATGTCTGCCAACCAGGCCCACTCTTCTGAAAAGAATTGAGGAGGCTGACTCCCACTACGCCGCCTGTGTTGGAGTTGGTATTCCACTATAGCTCTACGCTGCTCATAGAGCCTGGCCAACATGTGGAGCGTAGAGTTCCACCGTGTGGGTACGTCGCACAGCAGTCGGTGCACTGGCAGATTAAACCGATGTTGCAGGGTCCGCAGGGTGGCAGCGTCCGTGTGGGACTTGCGGAAATGTGCGCAGAGCCGGCGCACCTTTCCGAGCAGGTCTGTCAAGCGTGGGTAGCTTTTCAGAAAGCGCTGAACCACCAAATTAAAGACGTAGGCCAGGCATGACACGTGCGTGAGGCTGCCAAGCTGCAGAGCCGCCACCAGGTTACGGCCGTTGTCACACACGACCATGCCCGGTTGGAGGCTCAGCGGCGCAAGCCAGCGGTCGGTCTGCTCTGTCAGACCCTTCAGCAGTTCGTGGGCCATGTGCCTCTTATCTCCTAAGCTGAGTAGTTTCAGCACGGCCTGCTGACGCTTGCCCACCGCTGTGATGCCACGCCGCGCGACACCGACTGCTGGCGATGTGCTGCTGCTGCTGACACATCTTGATTGCGAGACAGAGGTTGCGTAGGAGGAGGAGGAGGGTGCTTTAGTGGAGGAAGCATACACCGCCGCAGATACCAGCACCGAGCTGGGGCCCGCAATTCTGGGGGTGGGTAGGACGTGAGCGGTCCCAGGCTCTGACTCTGTCCCAGCCTCCACTAAATTCACCCAATGTGCCGTCAGGGAGATATAGTGGCCCTGCCCGCCACGTTGTCCACGTGTCCGTTGTTAAGTGGACCTTGGCAGTAACCGCGTTGGTGAGGGCGCGTACAATGTTGCGGGAGACGTGGTCGTGCAGGGCTGGGAAGGCACATTGGGAAAAGTAGTGGCGACTGGGAACTGAGTAGCGCGGGGCCGCCGCTGCCATCATATTTTTGAAAGACTCCGTTTCCACAACCCTATACGGCAGCATCTCCAGGCTGATAAATTTGGCAATGTGCACGTTTAACGCTTGAGCGTGTGGGTGCGTGGCGGTGTACTTGCGCTTGCGCTCAAACACTTGCGCTAGCGACGGCTGGACGGTGCGCTGACAGACAGTGGTGGATGGGGCCGAGGACAGCGGAGGTGAGGGTGTGGGTGCAGGCCAGGAGACGGTAGTGCCTGTGCCCTGAGAGGGGGGTTGGATCTCAGTGGCAGGTTGGAGCACAGGGGAGAGGCAGCGGTGCAAACCGGAGGCGGTGAACGGCCTTCGTCCCACCTTGTGGGGTGCTTGGCCATCATATGTCTGCGCATGCTGGTGGTGGTGGCTCCCCGGCTGATCTTGGCGCGACAAAGGTTGCACACCACTGTTCGTCGGTCGTCTGCACTCTCAGTGAAAAACTGCCAGACCTTTGAGCACCTCGGCCTCTGCAGGGTAGCATGGCGCGAGGGGGCGCTTTGGGAAACAGTTGGTGGATTATTCGGTCTGGCCCTGCCTCTACCCCTGGACACCGCACTGCCTCTTGCAACCTGCCCTGCTGCTGCCCTTGCCTTCCCCTCTGAAGACCTGTCCTCAGTAGGCGTAGCAAACCAGGTGGGGTCAGTCACCTCATTGTCCTGCTGCTCTTCCTCCGAATCCTCTGTGCGCTCCTCCCTCGGACTTACTGCCCTTACTACTACCTCACTGATAGACAACTGTGTCTCATCGTCATCGTCCTCCTCACCCACTGAAAGGTCTTGAGACAGTTGCCGGAAGTCCCCAGCCTCATCCCCCGGACCCCGGGAACTTTCCAATGGCTGGGCATCAGTCACGATAAACTCCTCTGGTGGGAGAGGAACCACTGCTGCCCAATCTGAGCAGGGGCCCGAGAACAGTTCCTGGGAGTCTGCCCGCTCCTCAGAATGTGTCCTTGTAATGGAGTGAGGAGGCTGGGAGGAAGAAGGAGCAGCAGCCAGAGGATTCTGAGTTGCAGCAGTGGACCACGCAGAACTGTGGGTGGACCATAGATTGCTGGATGCACTTTCTGCCATCCACGACAGGACCTGCTCACACTGCTCATTTTCTAATAAAGGTCTACCGCGTGGACCCATTAATTGTGCGATGAATGTGGGGACGCCAGAAACGTGCCTCTCTCCTAATCCCGCAGCAGTCGGCTGCGATACACCTGGATCAGGAGCTCGGCCTGTGCCCACACCCTGACTTGGGCCTCCGCGTCCTCGGCCGCGTCCACGTCCTCTAGGCCTACCCCTACCCCTCAGCATGCTGTATTACCAGTAATGCAGAAACAGAACGCTGTAATTAAATGTGCCGCTTATTGGCCTGTGGTTGGAGGCTGACTTCGCTTACGGAACGCCAGGAAATAATTTTGCGCAAGCCTGCTGTAACACTTAGCTGGCTGCGTATAAATTTGGAGAACTACTACACCCAGCAGAGACCCAGAACACTGAGGACAGGCACAGGCAGCCCAAATAGATTTTTTTCCCCAAATGTTTTTGCAAAGGCCCACTGCCTATATTCAATCAATATGTCTTCTGTCCCTGCCTAAGCACTTCTGGCCCTGGAGTATGTCAAAGAACTGCAGAGTGTTGCACTGTGGACTGCAATACAGCGGTGATTTAACAGCCCAGACAGAGCCAGGAGATAATTTTGCGCAAGCCTGCTGTAACACTTAGCTGGCTGCGTTTGAATTTGGAGAACTACTACACCCAGCAGAGACCCAGAACACTGAGGACAGTCACAGGCAGCCCAAATAGATTTTTTTCCCCAAATGTTTTTGCAAAGGCCCACTGCCTATATTCACTCAATATGTCTTCTGTCCCTGCCTAAGTGCTTCTGGGCCTGGAGTATTACTGCAGGGCGCAATGCTCTGCACGGCCGATATACCAAAAAAAAAAAAAGTGCAGCACTGCAAAAAGCAGCCTCCACAGTACTGCACACGGTTAGATGTGGCCCTAAGAAGGACCGTTGGGGTTCTTGAAGCCTAAAATACTCCTAACACTCTTCCTATAGCAGCTCCACCAAGATACCACTTTCCCTAAAGTATGTCAGAACGCATCTGTGGCGAGCCGCGGGAGGGGCCGATTTTTATACTCGGGTGACACCTGATCTCGCCAGCCACTCACTGCAGGGGGGTGGTATAGGGCTTGAACGTCGCAGGGGGAAGTTGTAATGCCTTCCCTGTCTTTCTATTGGCCAGAAAAGCGCGCTAACGTCTCAGAGATGAAAGTGAAAGTAACCCGAACATCGCGTGGTACTCGTTACGAGTAACGAGCATCTCGAACACGCTAATACTCGAACGAGTATCAAGCTCGCACGAGTACGTTCGCTCATCTCTAATGATCTGTAATCATACATGTACATATACTGTACATGGGCAGATCCTTAAAGGAGCCCTGCAGTCATCCTTTATTTTTATATCAGTTATCTTAGGCAGTAATCCAATTCGTTCTTTATGTTTGGCGAGTGTTTTCATGCCAGAGCCAGACACAAGTTGTAGAGCAGCCAGAATTCTTATGTAATCAGGAGACAGGCCAAAGGTCAGGGCAGGAAGCAGACAGAGGAAAGAATAGTCAAAAAATGAGCCGAGGTCAGGAGTGGAGAAGTCAGGAAAGCTGGTTGGTGGTTCAGGCATGAATCAAATACCAGGATATCTGTAACTGCTTGAGCCCGAGACCTCCTGCACTCCAGTCAGTAGCTCTCTCCGCTGAGCCATCCAGCCCTTGGATAGCTCCTCTGCTAACACCTAGAAATGATCCTGTGGTTCCTGGTCTATTCCCCAGTCCTCACCCCACCTCTGTTCCTGATTAGGTTCACTATAAAAGCCTGGTCCTCCAACTCCCTCAACGCGTGATTATTGAGCTCCACAACCTTAGTCAAGCTCCATTATCACCCCACTCTTCTGCAAATGACTTGAGACCTTTTGTTATCAACCTCTGGCTTTCCTCCTGACAACACTACCCACCTGCTCCTTTGTACTGTGACCTGAGACCACCTGTTGCTGACTCCTGGCTTTTCTCTGACTACTCAGTAGAACTGCCTGGGTACTACACCCGTGGCTCCAACCAAGTGCTGGAAATGCTACAATATCAGACAGAAACACTCTTGTACCTTTAGGCCGGGCTCACTCCGGGGGGTTTGGATTGCGGATTCCACAATTGCTGTCCGTGCGGGAGATACGTGGCAAAACACGGGCATTGAAAGGCATTTATTTTCGCTTTTTTGTTCACACTTGTGGATATGAATTGCGGATTCCACAAGCAGAAGAAAAACCGCAGCACGCTCTATTTTGCTGCGAAATTCACATGGAAGGCCTATATTGAAGTCAATGGAGGCCGTCCAACCTGCAGCCCATACCCAATTAACATTGTGTATGAGCTGCAGGTACCCGCGTCATGGCTAAGCGACACCGTGGGAAATACAAGCAAAAAAAGAAACAAAAAACCCTGTACTTCTCATGACCGCTGGTACGCCACCGTGGTCATTCGTAATACAGGGGAAACAGGTACGCAGGTTCACATGCCGGGCTGACAGCCGCCTCCCGCACGCCTCCCGTGTGAGCCCAGCCTTACACAGTATGGAACTGATTGCTCAGGCACCTACTGGTGGGGAGGTGTAGCTTAAATACCCGGAGGCTTGCTAGCGATGGAAAAGCTGGGTGTGTGCACTGGCCGTTGGAGAGGCAGGCCAGACATTCGTGTGCCCCTTATGGGGGCCAGGAAGCTGACAGGATATACAGCGTTTGCCACAGACAACATGGGGAACATGGCCCTAGCCATGATGAACGGCAGGAAGAGGTAGGGGATGCTGCCGGCCATGGCCAAAGTCAGACCATTACATAGAAAAGAGATGGCCTTGTAGCCTTTTTGGTGCACTTTTTGCATCGGTCCAGCACCCATACCTGAATACAAAAACACTGCATGCAATGTTTTTCGGGATGATGTGGGAAGGTATCTGATATCAAATCTGGATGCTTTGAACTATTACACAGAAAACTATGGGATCAGTTCGGGCATCAATTTGCCTCTAGCATTTTGTTGAAACACTGAAGGCAAAAAAATGGAATATCTGGATTTTTGGGAACATAACCTTACAAAATGTATCATTCCATGTGTCCACTTCCAGATTTTTCCCCCTCTGGGTCTAGTTGAAGTGTCACATGAAAACTGTAAAAAAAAAAAAAAAGAGCAAATAGGGGGAGTTCACAGAACATGGAACTGAGGCGGAATTTCAGCTGCTCATTTCATGCCGAAAATCCGCAGCAATGTGCAGTACAATGCAAGGGCTCATTCACACGAGCGTATTGTCACCGCTCGTTACGCACATACACATCCCGTGCGTAACATGCGGTGAATGGAGTCAGTGGACTTTCATTGATCCATGCACACCAGTGGGGTATCGATATGCAAGAGAAATAAATCGCATCATGCTCTATGTCTCTGTGTATCATATTCAGTCCTTCGATGGGCTGAAGATGATATACCGCCCATACTCAGTACATTTCCACACTGCGCATGTCCGTGAGCGAGTCATTTACGGGCATGCACAGCGCCATACACAGCCTATACGCGGTCTGTGTCGGCTCTCAGCAGGCAGAGCATATGGGCTGTAAGGTGTAGAACGCTGTGGGAGTCCCGCAGCGTTCTACACCTTCGGCCATGTGAATGAACCATAAGCAAAGGGAGATTTACCAACCTCTGCAGCAGAATAAGGTAATGATGCAGATTTTGAAAGGTCGTTAAAAATACGGCCATGTGAATAGATATATAGATGTAGATTTATATCAGCTCCATATTACAGTCTGGAGAACAATGAACCAAATACGGAGCTAAAATACGCTCATTTGGAAGCGACCTAATAGGGAATACTGTGAACAAAATGTGCAGGTGGGGAACGCAAATATACAATACAACAGGAAAAAATTGCTCTTATAAACCGGCCATATTAAGCATGAGTGACAAGAAAAAGTAATATTAGTGAAATCCAACTTTACAGCCTTGGCAGACATTGTTTTCAACCCAGCCGTTAGATATGGCGTGCTGATGGAGATATTTTGTTCTTTCCCTTGAGTATAATTGAGCAGATATGAAGTCACCAGCAGAGCTCCAGTTAATGACCCCAGAGCTCCGTCCATTTTACAATGATGATGGTGAACTACTCTGGAAGACGTTCTGTGTATGGTCAGCACTGATCCCCCTACTTCCAAGAATCTCTCCAATATACTGCAACCACTTAAGCATTCTCTAAGAGGTCACATGAGCAACATAATGTTGTTTTCAGGTTATTTTGCCCTCCGCCTTATTATTTCCATTACAGTCCAGATAAAGAACTCTAAAACACTGAAAATGGAAGCAAAATTCTGTAATTATTTATTGGCTTCCGGTAGTTACATACTATGAATGTATGTCTACAATAATGTGCCTCAAGGTCAATACATTCTCTCAATAATAATTACAAGATCATTCAGGTATTACAATGTATCAGGAGAATATTAAAAGGGGTTCTCTGAGATTAGAAGAAAGGATCTTTGAGAAACAGCACCACTCTTGTCCATGGCCGTGTTTGGTATTACAGGGCCGCCTTGTTCAAGGGAATACCAGACCCAATCTATAAAAAGGAATAGTGCTGTTTATGGAGGAAAGAGCAAATATCTGTCATGTCCAAACTAGACGTGCCTAATCCGTAACCCTGAAATACTCACAGGCTGTGAACAAACAGACCATAACTGCACACAACACAATGGTAAACAATAAAGAAAACTGACACTTTACCCAAGGGAGGGACCTGCCATTATGCAAATGACCCGCTCTGACAAGGGCGAACCTGACCATGTACTTAGGCCACTAGCAGATCCTACATGGGATAGGAACAACCACAGAAAACAGGAAAACAGAATGTAAATAATAATAAGCGTAGTATTTCGCTTTGAGAAGAAAATGGCAATTAGGAGATCCAGCACCAAGCTCTGACTTCTACCACAGTCAGAGGAAGGGTTATTTCAGACGACCGTATATCGGCTCGGTTTTCACGCTGAGCCAATATACAGTGTCCTTGTCTGCAGGGGGAGGAGGATGGAAGAGCCAGGAGCAGGAACTGAGCTGCCGCCCCCTCTCCACTATTTGCAATAGGAGGGGGTGAGACGGGGGTACTTAGCCCCGCCCCGCCCCTCCCTTTGCAAATAGTGGCAAGGGGCAGGGAAGGGGCAGGAGCTCAGTTCCTGCTCCTGGCTCTTTCATCCTCCTCCCCTGCAGACAAGGACACCGTATATCGGCTCAGCGTGAAAACCGAACCGATATACGGTCGTCTAAATAAGCCCGAAGACTGAGGTTAAACAGCAATGAGGTAAGCACAAGGCCAGATTAAAGAGTCCTGCTAAATTACCCACAGGCGAGACCAAGCAAGTCTCACCAAATACCACTCCCACCAGAGCCAACAGATGGAGATACAAATACAAGACCTGTACCAGATTATTAAAAAGGAACAGATCCCAGAACCGCTGCAACAATATCTACTTCTAATATCTAAAGATGTAGTAGCATCATCCTTAATGAATGGTACACTATTTTTCCTGTGAAAACTGGCACCGCTACGCTATTTCCGTAGCACGACCACCGCCATTCAATTGGCTGCGCTACACAAATAGCATAGTCATTCTAGAACATCATGGTGTCGCACTGACACATCTGTCACAAGATATAGTTCAGTGACCTCCAAGGATGATAAAAGAAGTATAAAATCCACCTTCCTCTATATAATATAGACCTGTAATCAAGCCAGCAGTCGCGCGATGTTGTAGCAATGCAACAATGGACAAATCGCATGTATGTAGAGCCCATGCTTTCCAATGGGTTCTTCCACACCAGCGATCTTCTGTAGCCTGTCATATTGCGAGACTACAAAATCGCATCATGCTCTATTCAGCCACAATTTGCGATATATTTTGTAGCACATGTTACCCTATGGACCCTTCTATTGTGTTGCAGCGCATCACACAAATGAGGTTTTCGTTCGTGTGATGCAGCTTTGACAGTAGGAAATCTTACTGTCAAAGTCCAAGCCGCGGCATTCAGGATAGATTGGAGAGAGGAGAGTTTAGTGATGGTAAGACCAATCAGGATCGATAATCGCCGGAACAATCCTTTAAATGAGCGATTTCTGGCAACTATCGAATTGTACACATATGGCCGTAAACAGGGCTCGGAGCGAGAAGTTGCTCGGTTCTCACTAGTCACTCCTTTTCAACTCACTGAAAAGAAACGACTGCTGAGCAGCTTCTCCCTCAGTGTAAACAGGAGTTGCTCAATGCATGAATGACTGCCTGTTTACAGTAAATGGAGGTGGTGGGCTGGAATGATCCCCGACCCACACTGCCTCCATTCTTTTGAACGACTATCACTCCTGTGTAAGGCCGCCTGCAGATGGGTGGAAATTCCGCGGCGGTATTTCCCGTGGAATTTCTGTCCGTGGAAGCTGCGATAGGATTGCGTTAGCAAACGCAATCCTAGGCAGACGGACGCGATTTGGCCATGCGAAATCTCGCACGGCAAACAAATCGCGGCATGCTCTATTTCTGCGAGCCCCGCACAGAAATCTCCCTCCCCGGCTGCCGGCTCCGGTCTGCGCATGCGCCGGCTGCCCAGCAGCCAGCACACAAAAGAGCCAGAGCTGCGGGAGCGGGTGAGTGGCACGCTGCTCTCTGCAGACGCTCGGGTCGGGTCCCGCTGCAAGAATTCTCGCAGCTGGATCCGACCCGGCCATCTGCAGGCGGCCTAAGGCACAGGAGCAATAGTCACTGGATTGACTGAGCCCTATAATCATCTATTGTAAAGGGGCATTAAAGGAAAGATCGCAGTCAAATACAACTGACTCCAAGACAGCAGGCATGCTGATGAAGAGTTATGATAGTACCACAGACTGAGATGGAAATAACACGATTAGGTCTGTTAGTGTATGGCAGAAACACAAGAAGAAGAAATGGTCATATCACCACATCAGGGACTACAGGGAAGTGTAGTTTGATGGCAATGTCATGGAGGAGGAAGGTCCTGGCAGGGAAGTACATAAATATCTTTTATTATAGTGTCTATTAAAATCAATGGAGCTCACAGCATTGAACAAAAGCACTAAAAGCCCAGGATGTGCTCCAATCAAACTGCATTTTTGGCTGCATGGCATGCTAGGAATAAGGGTTTTGCAACAGCTGGAAAGCTGGACTAGACTGAGCTACCTCTATACTACTTCTAGCAGAACAGACTGTGAAAGGCACCCCTCTCTCAAGTTAAACCTTTCTCAGTCTTCCTGATCCACAGGAATCACAATAAGCCCCAGCGCTGTACTTCATGCCACCTGTAGCTAATTTTGTCTAAGGAAGGGGGTAATTTTGTTTGACCCCACACATCAATTAGATAATTTCCCTGGATCTATTAAACATCATTCATTGCTGTATTAATTATAATTATTAAAGATGCCATAGTCTGACTTCTACCAAAATGGGGATGTCACTGGCAGATGGAGGTAGAGGAATCAAATTCAATTGGAGGTATGCCCAAAATCCCAAATGTGCCCTCCCTCACCCTATTCTGACAAAGACTTCAAATGTTTGGTTTTATTTTCATTGTATCCACAGAGAATGATGTGATACAAGAATAAGAGCATACATGATTGATTTCAGCTCTAGAATACAGCAACCTGCAAATGAGGAGGAAGGTGGAAATATGGAGGGGATGGGGGAGGTGTGGGGGGGGGATATGTGTGAGGGGGGTCTATAGAGACTTGTGACTCTTGTTTAACATGTAATGATTGGAGTTTTCCTCCTGTGGACTGTGCGAAAGTGAAACCACCCAGGCTGAGATTAATCCACTTTATGCCGGGCATGGAGGAGGATGCCCTGAGCACTGTGCACCGGGCACGTTCATTAGCGCCTGATTGCCTCCTGTGCACACTGCGGCAGCTCATACATATGGAAGGCATGGTTGGGCCAGAGCCGAAGCCGCCGCATATTTCCTTTCTCCTAAATCTAATTGATTGTGATAATGAATTTGTGCTACCTGCTGCAGTAGACGCCGCCACCCTGGCATCAGGACTGGCACTGCCCTCCGCTAATTATCTAATAGCATGGCTGGCGAGGAATCCTGCGCTATTACAACACTTTACTATTCAGATTGGAAATGTAATGATGGAGACTCAGAAAATCAAAGTGCAGCCAGTAATAATGCGCAGATTTAACTCCAGTAATTAGAGCAATTTGCGGGCAGGAATTAGCCGCTTCTGATGTCGGATATGGCGCTAATTTGGGCAAATTGACTTGAGGGAAAATGTTTTACATTAAAAAGCGACAAACACAAAAGGATGAGAGAAGGGAAGTGGCTGAAATTAACCCGAAGGCCCCAAAATAGGAAAAAGAAATGTACAAATATAGACTTATAATGTACGGGGAGATCTATATACCTAACACTAAGTAGATCACACATGTACAGGGAGCACATATAAATTATAACATATATTGTACATACAGATCTATACACCCCACAATGAACATATCACATATGTACAGGGAGAACATATATGAAGGATCTTTAACATATAATGTACAGGGAGATGTAAACATCCAATATATATATAATGTACAGGGAGATGTAAACATCCAACATTGAACAGATTTCACATATATATAATGTACAGAGAGATCTGTGCAGCCCAAACAGAACAGATCTCACATATACACGGAGCACATATGCGAAGGATCTACTGAATATAACAAAGAACATATATATGTGGCAATAGTCTATGATATACAAGGTATAGAGATCACATGTGTGATCTGTGTGTGGATTACATATGTAAGATATATGTTGTAAAATGTACAGGATTCTGTGACAAATATATAGGTCTTTAAAAAAATATAATCAATATATAGGGTCTATAAAAATGTACATGATTCATATTTGTAGGATCTATAACATATAATGTACATGGATCACGTAGAAGTAGGATCTACGATATATTAAGAATAATGTATATGTAGAGTTTATATAAGATATATCATTTACATGAATCACATATATGTAGATTCTATAATATACAGGGATCAAATATATATATATATATATATATGTATGTGTGTGTGTATGTGTGTATGTGTGTGTGTGTATTAATGATCTGTAGAGGGGTTATATGTGTCAAATCTATGATGTGTAATGTATAAGGATCTATGTAGGGTTTATAATAAATAATGTGCAGAGTTCAAATATGTAGGATTTATAACACATAGTGTACATTGATCACACATATGTAATAATGATATATAATGGAAATAGATAAAAAAATTTGTAGGATCTGAAGTAAGGAATCTATACACAGACATATGTTGATTATATATTTTAGATCCTACATATTATTTATTTCCTTACAACATCTCAGTCATCCCTATACATTATAGATATATGTGATCCATGTAAAATATATTATAGATCCTATGTATTTACAATCTTTTTAAATGCTCAAGCATTACTATATGTGTATGATCCCTGTATATTACACATTATACATCCTACTCATAAGTCATCTCTGCACGTTATATGTTATAAAATCTACATATATGTGACCTCTGTGTATAGCAGATATCATAGATCCTACATATATATGATGTCTTTAGATAGTAATGATTGTAGATCACTATTACACATATCTGATCTCTTTATATTACACAATAGAAATCATATATATATATATAATTTATAATATGTAATATAAAGAGATCGCATATGTATAGTGATGATCTACAATGTAGAGAGATTGTAAAAATGTAGGGTCTATAATATATAACCTACGAGGATCGCATATATGTAGAATCTATAATGCACAGTGTATACATATATATATAAACACACATTGTAATGATATGTGATATATAATATTCGGAGATCACAGTAATAGGTACAGCAGAATGATCTATCTTCAGCCCATATTTCTATGTATAACATGTAATGTATGATATAGAGTATGTAGTAATTTATATAAGCAGTTTTCACACTCTGGTATGATTTATAGTATGATCTGTAGCACCCAGGGATAAGAAATACATTTTATGACATTTACGGGATTTACACTATACACAGTTAAACACCAGATGATGTCAAATCACTTTCATGCATAATTTTGCACACAGCTCATCCCTCCTGTGCTCCACCATCCTCACTCACATCAGCCATTTTTTCTGATGAAGGGTGCAGCGATTGCCAGTAGTGATTTTGGCTTTACCAGCAGCAGAGACTCACAAGTGACAGACTATAGACGGAACCATATAAGGAGCCTTTATAATAGATGCACTATAAAGGATTACCTGATCAGTCACTATATATATATATATATATATATATATATATATATATATATACCCACACACATACCGCTCCCCTGCTTGTAGCTCACATGGAGCAGATTTGCCGCTGAAATAGATCCCTCCATACAGCAGGCTGCGGGGGTCGGGGATTGTACTTTTGTGCTCCGCACTTTATCCCTTTCTTTATGTTCTTTGGAATATTTTGTGGTCGGTAGATACATGAAATATTCAAAATAAAGACACCCCGCGGAACACTGCAGTTATCAGTATATAGTATAGATAATAATAATATCCCCTGCGCCGACACTACTGTATTTATGTATACACCACAATAGAAGCATATATACAGTATCTACTCCATACAGGAGGATACAGGCTGAAGAGATTGCTGAATAGAGAGAAACACTAATCCATAGATATGTTTGGCAGGGATATTTATATGTATGATTGCTTGTGTAGAGCAGCTGAAGTGGCGCATATAGCGGAACGGAATTCGTTTTTACACGCCTGTGGTTTTACATAGGACTGCAGGGAAAGCAGATGCACTAACTGCATCTGCACTTTGCACATTAATTGAAGATAGGGAAAAGATGGAGCTGAAATATTATATAGTATTACCATTATGTGAAGATATATATTACATATTATATATAAACAATGTTTATATATATAATGTAATATATATTCATTTAATGGTATAACTTTCTCTATATATAAAGCTATAAATGGAGATAGATGCACAGATACGCTTGTGTGGAGAGATCTAGAGCTGAGAAATCCAAAGAGAGACAGAAAGACATCTGAAACAGAGAGTGATGGGTGGAAACTTTCTGCATGGCATCTATTCAAATTATCCTCCGTTTAATAAGTTAATATATACACAAGGAAATAATATAACATAATATATACATTGAACACCTTATAAAGTTATCTATATAGAGAGAGATACACAAATCAAAATATATAGGAGATGATTAGACTGCGTAAATAATGATGGGCATATATATGCATTCGTATAAAGATAGATAAACTCTATAGATATAAACATGCTCCGTACATATGGATATATACAGTAACAGTATATATCCTCTACACATACGTAAATAGATACATATCCTCTGTAGATGTAGAAACAGATGTATAGTCTCTCTGTTTGTTGATATATAGATCATGATGTGTTTTATCATCCTGCGTGATATCTTCCATACATATGGATATACACATATGGTCGATAGTAACATAGTATATAGATATTGACACATATCCGCATACATATAGATACTCATAGATAGATAAATAGATATATAGATAGATCCATATATAAACATCCCCCCTCTCTCTCTCTCTCTCTCTCTCTCTCTCTTTATTTCTTTATTTATATGTATAAATATATATATATAGGACTACAAATCCGTAGACACATACATACACATCCTCTGCAGATGTAGACTTACATATATACTTATCAGCCTGTTGGATATCTTTCACACATATGGAAACATACAGATATACGGGAGATAATTGAACTTATGTAAATTATATATATCCCCTATACATATAGGTAATGGCACATATTATATATATATATATATATATATATATATATATATATATATATATATATATATATATATATATATATATATATATATATATATATAAATATAATCACACATATGTGGATAAATAAACTCTGTAAGTATGGAGGTATATCTTGCCAACATATAAGTACAGATACATAGCAGATAGTCGGAGAGGTAATTCTGCTTGTATCTTGTCGCCTGTTACATTCCTGTATTTTCAGATTATTTCTTGCATTTTACGCCATTTACAGGCAGCAATTATTAGCAGACGAAGCGATAATGAGCTCTCATGATATAATATAGAGGCGATTACTAGGGGATTCAGCACCTCGGTCAGCGCCAGCACTTGTAATGTCTATGGAGGGCTGCGCCCCCTCCGCCCCTGCGCCTCATTGGCTCTCTGGAGAGGCTCCCAGGCCCCTGGCCCCTCCAGTATCCTTCATCCCCACCCTCCTCATCCTCCTCCTCTGCTGATTGCTGGAGCTAAGACTCCTCAAACTTGCAGCCCATTGCTGGTACCTCCAGTGTACCCTCATCATCCTCCTTCTCTGCTGAGTCCTGAATCCTGGCAGACCTCCTGGAGCTGGGACCCCCATCATCCCCTTCAGGCAGCAGCCCTCCCCATCATCCCCATCGTCCCCTTCACTCTAATCCCCATCATCCTACTCCTCCTAATCCCCTTCCTACTCCTATACTGGGTGCTGGATGTCCTCAGGCTTTCCTGGACCTCTTCATTATAGCATCAAACCTGCAGCCCATTGCTGGTGCCTTCAGTGTGCTTAGACTCCTCTGCTGTGTGTGGGACCCCCATAGACGGCACCATGAATTTAAACTTCACCTCCCCAGTGCATCAGGTGTCTACCCAGAGACCCACCTCGTTCTTCATCGAGGACATCTTACTGCACAAACCCAAACCCCTGAGAGAGTCAATGAGCAGCAGCAGCCACTTCAGCGCGAACACCTTCACCTCTAGAGTGCCCCTGCTGGACTATGGCTACCCCCTGATGCCAACCCCAACCATCCTGGCACCGCATCCTCACCACCCCTTACACAAACCCGACCATCACCCCTTCTTCCTGGCCACTTCAGGTGAGTGACACCCTAGAAACAACCCAAACTACTGCATGTGCTGGGACCTGAACCATTGTGTGTGCTACAAAACCACCAAACCTTATGCAGAATGTGAGGTACAAAACCCGATAGTCTCTGGGGGGAGTTACAACTTGCTAATATTATTAGCATTCTTACACTTCCTATTTATTATGTAATTATTACTATTTTTCTTACTATTATTATGACTGTTGTTGTTGTGTTCTTGCTATTATTATTGTCGTTCTTACTATTATTGTTGTTGCTCTCGTTCTTGCTGTGGTCGTTGATGTTGTTCTTACTATTATTATTATTGTGGTTCTTATCGAATTATTTTTGCTGTTGCTATTTTATTGTTTATTGTTTTTTTATTTGTTTTATGTTGCAGTTTTGTAAGTAACATACATGCAATTTATAGTAAGAGAACATAATCAATTCGCAGTCCAGTCGATCCGCAGCAGACTAATATGAGGAAACACTAAAATGGGATAATTTACAGATGTAGCAGAGGCAACTTTGTTAATTTATTCATTCCTTCGTTCTCACATTTTTACATGTTTTGCAAAAAGACAATCTTACCTGTCCAGCGTCTCTGTATAAAATATGCAGCAGAGATGACTGTAACAATTAACAATTTTTCAGACCCGAATTTGCTAGTTTGGCACAACTATTGAAAATATCAATAGTATTATGTTCTGTAGAACCGCAAGTAAAATTATTTTATCACCTGTATCAGTGTGTTATCTGTGGTGTTACATAGATTGTAGGTGACATCTAATATATTATCTGTACTCAGAGAGTTATCACTGTGTGCTATCTATGGTGTTACATAGGACTTCAGGTGACATCTAATATATTATCTGTACTCAGTTATCACTGTGTGCTATCTATGGTGTTACATAGGACTGCAGGTCACATCTATAGCATTCTCGGTACTCATACAAATTATCGCTGTGTGTTTTCCGTAGTGTTTCTGTGCCAGAATTAAAAGGACTATTCTGTGCAGTTGTGTTATTGTTGTAGTGTTAAATAGGACTGCAGGAAAATGTAAATCACAATGTGATCGATCTAATCACAACAAATTCAGCTCTGCTCTAGCTGTAATTCATTTCCTACTCTGTGACAAGTGTTTACTTCTGATTTTACTGTACAAAGAGCTCTCATATTTACCTATAACTTACAAGATAATCTATTATACATCTAAAAAAAACATCCTTCATGGTAAAGATGTTATTAGGAGTTTATATAAAGGAGGAACATTGAGGACAGAGAACCTGGATATAAGGAATGCCTTCAGCTCTGTATGGAGGCTTATGCTTTAACCTTGATTTATAGGTAAACTGGTCTGAGAAATTGTATTTGGCGATGTAGCAGAGGAGAAATTCTACTTTGCATTGCAATACCTTAGCAGTCCTATGGAACACCACATATAAAATATTGCTATGTCAGAATTAGTGTATATTCACACAAACAACGTTTCATCCAATTGTCTCCTTATGAAAATCGGACCTAAATCAGAGTATGAATGGTTAGACTCACTTATAGTCCAAGCAAAAAAATTGCAGCATGTCCTATTTTTCATAATTTTGAATGAAAATTGCCCATTCAAAAATGCATTTAAAAATGGATTGTACTCATTTGATGCCATTGCAATCTGTTTTTATCACCCATAAGCTAAAAAAAAGTTGACAGAACCAGGAAGTGTCCAGAACCCATTGTGCATTTTTTTTTTGCATGTGTAAAAATCAGATGCAAAACGGATGAAAAGCACATGGCAAAAAAATGCAGAAGCGCTTATAAATCGCATAAAAATTGCACTGGACGGGAAAAAAAAGCCGGTGTGAATATACCATTACGAAATAAACCAATTTGGCTCTGCTACATCTTACAAATTCAGCTCATTGCTGGTGTACGCTGATGTGCCATTTAGAATGTGACAAACAACCTTTTGATGTATTAAATACTGTGACATGTAGAGATATTACAGGTGATTTTCCACGCATCCGTTTCTGCAGGTGTCGCTGCCTTTATTGGTACACAGCAGACATCAGTGATATAGAGGTAATGAGGTCCAGTAATAGTCCAGAGCAGAGGAACGAATACAATATGTCAACTGGATTATGGACAAAGTCATTACTACTGAACTGATTGTCTGGTCTGCAGCAGGATGAATATGATGTATATAGTCTCATAAAACTTTACCCGTAGAGTCCCCTGTCATGACCCATCATACTAGCCATAATAATAATAATAATAATAATAAATAATGACAGCAAGAATAATAATAATAATAATAATAAATAATGACAATAATAATAATAATAATGTAATTTCTATTTAATCATGATTATTACAAAAATATTAATAATACTACTAATACTGCTAATAACAGCAAGAACAATACTCTAAAGCTGCAGACTACAATGTAACAAGTCTTTTTTGTTACCACGATATATTGAAATATTTATTACAATTACAGCACTGTGCAAAAGTTTTAGGCAGGCGTTGAAAAAATGCTGCAAAGCAATGAGGCTTTCAATAATAGAAGTGTTACTAATTTATTTCTCACATTTAAAGTGACTGAACAAAAGAGAAATAAATGTAAATCACATCAATATTTGGTGGGACCGAACTTTGTCTGCAAAACAGCATCCATTCTTCTGGGTATACTTGCACACAGTTGTTGAAGGAACTCGGCAAGGAGGTTGTTCCAGACATCTTGGAGAACTAACCAAAGATCTTCTGTGGATGTCGCTTGCTTTCTGTCTCTTCTTGTAATCCCAGACTGACTTGATGATGATGAGATCAGGGTTCTGTGGGACCATATCATCACTTCCAGGACTCGCTTTACATTAAAGATAGCTCTTAATGACATTGGCTGTATGTTTATGGTCGTTGTCCTGATGCAGAATAAATTTGGAGTTCATCAGGCGCCTTCTAATGTCTCACTTTGCAACATTTTTTCCACACCCGCCTAAAACGTTTGTATAGTATCGTACAACTGCCAATAAACACACACAACAGATTGAGACTGACTAGCCAGTTATATTCTTGCATGTACACCATTGAGTACAGTTAATGTATTCGTTTTTGTTCATAGTCGTATGTAATAGTGATAGTTATCTTGTAACACTGATAAAATGATGACTGAGTACAGATGTATTCCGTGTTTTACCTGCAGTCCCATGTAACACTACAGATCACACATGCTGTAGTAATTCTTTTACCCAGTCTGATTATTGAGCGCGAACCTTTCTCAGAACATCCGTTCAACATCATTGGGGCCATGGAAAAGGGTCAATGATCATTTGTTGGCTGATCATTAACTTTCAGCAAAAAATTGCCGTCTGATCGGATGTACATCACTCACGTGTGAAGATCATTCATCCCCATAACTGCGATCCTCAGCCAATGTAAACAAGAGCAAACAAGCGCCAATCAACATGCTCTGCCTGATGATACGGCTGAGAATTGGCCCATGTACCAGGAAAAGCAATAAGTGCAGAGGCAATGCAACAGGAGTTATCTGCAGTCTTATATAATACCATAGATAACACATTTGAATATTTGGCAAACTCCCCTCTGCTACATCTGTATACACACACACACACACACAAATCTGTGTAGTAGATGCATTTTACACTATTACCATCATACATATCATCCACTGTCTGATGATACAAATTATACTATTACCATCATACATATCATCCACTGTCTGATGATACATATTATACTATTACCATCATACATATCATCCACTGTCTGATGATACATATTATACTATTACCATTATACATATCATCCACTGTCTGATGATACATATTATACTATTACCATCATACATATCATCCACTGTCTCATGATACAAATTATACTATTACCATCATACATATCATCCACTGTCTGATGATACATATTATACTATTACCATCATACATATCAACCACAGTCTGATGATACATATTATACTATTACCATCATACATATCATCCACTGTCTGATGATAAATATTATACTATTACCATCATCCATCATACATATCATCCACTGTCTGATGATACATATTATACTATTACCATCATACATATCATCCACTGTCTGATGATACATATTATACTATTGGTCTATTACCATCATACATATCATCCACTGTCTGATGATACATATTATACTATTACCATCATATATATCAACCATTGTCTGATGATACATATTATACTATTACCATCATATATATCAACCACTGTCTGATGATACATATTATACTATTACCATCATACATATCATCCACTGTCTGATGATACATATTATACTATTACCATCATACATATCATCTACTGTCTGATGATACATATTATACTATTACCATCATACATATCATCTACTGTCTGATGATACATATTATACTATTACCATCATACATATCATTCACTGTCTGATGATACAATTTATTTTCATTATTATAATAATAATCTTTATTTGTATAGCGCCAACATATTCCGCAGCGCTTACATAGACAGGGGGAATACAGAAAGACAAAATACAAACATTACAGAACCACGGTTACATATAGTAATCAGTTGATGGAAACAATAGGGGTGAGGGTCCTGCTCCAACAAGCTTACATACTACAAGTAATGGGGTGATACTTATATTATTATTATTATTATTATTATACAGTACTATCATCATATTGTACTGCAAATTCAAAGACCAAGAGCTGACACTCATGATGAGACTAGATACTAAGAGAGGACATATAGCCACACAGACTGCATCCTTGTCTCCATTGACGATGCTGCACTATGTCTTCATTGACGATGCTGTGTTATGTCCATAGACTATGCTGGTATGTCTTCATAAATCATACTGTCTTGTGTTCATGGACCTTGCTGTCCTATCTCCATAGATCATGCTGGTATATCTTCAAAGGCATGTTTTACTATGTATATAGACCAGACAGACTGTGCCCCCTATATCCATTGACCATGCTGCCATGTGTGTCCATAGCTAATGCTATTCGGCCCGCATAGACCACAATGCCTATGTCTATAGACCATTCTGCGATGTTTTCATAGACCATGCTGTCCTGTGCTATAGACCAGTGTTCCCCAACTCTACTCCTCAGGGACCGCCAACAGGTCATGTTTCCAGGATTTCCTCAGCATTGCACAGGTGATGTAATTATTGTCAGTGCCTCACACATTGCCACAGGTGTTCTTACTATAGGATATCCTGAAAACATGACCTGTTGGTGGTCCTTGAGGACTGGAGTTGGGGACCCCTGCTATAGACAATGCATTTCTGTGTCCATAGACCATGCTATTTTGAGTCTATTGCTCATGCTGCCCTGTATCCATTGACCATGCTGTCCTCTCTTCGTAGACAATGTTGTCCTCTGTCCATAGACCATGCTTCCATGTATGTCTACCAACCTTGTTGTCCTGTTTCCATAGAGCATGCCAGTGGTCTGATTTGAAGCTCTTGGGCTGCCATGTAAACTATGTAACATAGTCCTCAACTATTATGGACTATTAAAAATGATAGTGTCTTCTTATGTGGCAAATGGAGCTTTGTGGCCTCTCAGGCAGTAGGGCCCAAGTGCAGCTGCTACCTTTGGTCCCCTATAGCTATACCCCTGAACCATGTGGTGCTCTATCCATTGATCAGGTTGCCTTGTGTCCATAGATATTGGATGTATTGTACTCTTGGTTTATTGACCATATTTGTCCCTGACTGTTGGCACAGTCCTGCTCATCTATTGCTTTTTCCCCCAGGCCTGCCTATGCCAGCACTGTTTCCTCACCATACGGAGCTCCCGGGAAAGCACTGCAGAAGAAGGAAAGCCCGTACCGTCTTTTCAGACTCCCAGCTCTCTGGCCTTGAGAAACGCTTTGAGCTACAGCGCTACCTGTCCACCCCGGAGAGAGTGGAGCTAGCCACGGCCCTCAGCCTGTCAGAAACCCAGGTAACTGCAAAGCCAAAGAGTTGCCCTCAGGATGGACCAAGTAGTAAGAATGCACTCCTATGTTAGTTGCATCCTGATCAGGTATTTTTCCTTGACTTGATCACATCTGATTGTGGAGATAGTAAAGCTTTGCACCATAATCTAGTAACATATCTCTGTCCAGCTTGGAAAAACATCCAGCATCAAGAGTTCTTGCAAGAGGGCAGTACAATACACATGTGAACTTGTCCCGAGAGGGAACCCCACCCCCACTCTAATCAGAACATCCCTGAGTTGTCAGTTGATGCCCTGAAGAAAAGAGGCTCCATTTCAGACTACACATCCTCAGACTAGTTTCTCCCCTGCATTGTACAGGAACTGATCCCACTGTTTTCTATGTTCTATGGGATAGTTTCTGGAGTTTCTGACATCCAACACATCAGTTATGACACCAGATGTCTCCCATCAGCAGCATGTGGTGTATTTCTGTCTGTCTGGCTATTTTAGGCTGTAGATTAGTGCTGAGGGGACCCAAAACTGTAGAATCCTGTTTCAGGTCGAACTTTGATAAAAGTTCTGTGCCAACCCAAACCTTAAGTGGTTTGTCTTGACGAACCTACTAAAATTAATTCCATCCTGCCTTCCTTTCTGTACAGTGCTTTCATGGCTCTTAGATAGTGTTATTCACCAGTTTTAGGTATATTGGTGAAGTTCGGTTAAAAGTAATTCTGATGGACAAAACATTTTGCTGAAATCCGGCAAAACGGCCAAATCAAAGTTTTGAAAAGTTCACTCATCACTACTGTGGATGCCAGATTGGTGTACAAAAATGTCATCGGTTGTGTCCTGTTCAGGCATAAAGTAACTGGCTGGATGCAACTGAAATATGTGAACCCAGCCTCAGAGCCCTTTTACAAGGGTTGATTCTCTGCCCATTTAATGAGAATCAATGAACAATACAGCTAGTTACTGCCATTTACATGTGGCAGAGAATGGGGATGAACAATCGTTAATACTATCCTTCGTCCTCATATAGATTACATTTGTGGGTAGCACATTACCCTGTTTTCATGGCAATATGTGCTGTCGATGAGTGAGCACTTTTATGCCTGCATAAAATATTCGATTAGCCAACTAATCATGGCATATCTACATGGGCCAATGATCGAGAAAATGAGCTTTCATAGCTGATCATTAGCCAGTGTAAAAATGTCTTTACCCAGGACCCAGACAAGTGACGCAGCTGCCATCCTATTCTTCACAAGGGGTATTATAATTCAGGACTTAAGTTCGTTTTCTAAGTTGTGAAAAAGATTTTGTTGAGGACACCAAATGGCAAATTATGGTATACCCACTGCTCTGTTCACTGGGCATCAGTGGTGACCTATGACCATCTATCTATGATTCTATGCATAGGTATAACTTGAAGCTCCTGGCCCCAATGCAAAACCTGGAACAGGGCCCCCAACTATAATGCTTTATTCATAGTACTGGGCTTCCAATATGGAGAAGAGAGGCCTTATGGGCCCCCCCAAGGCTCCTAGGCCCGGGGCAACCGCATCCCCTGCATCCTCTATAGTTACGCCCCTGATTCTATGATCTATCTATCTACCTATCTACCTATCTATCCCATATCTATCTATCTATCTATCTATCTATCTATCTATCTATCTATCTATCTATCTATCTATCTATCTATCTATCTATCTATCTATCTATCTAACTATCTATCTATCCATCCATCTCCTATCTATCTATCTATCTATCTATCTATCTATCTATCTATCTATCTATTTATGATTCTATTATCTATCTAGCTATCCTGTTTATATTGTTATATTGGAGCCGTTTTTACACAGAACCGTTATTTGGCAATCTGTATTTTTACATCACTTGTTCATCCATCAATGTTTGTCCATGCAGGTAAAAACCTGGTTTCAGAACAGAAGAATGAAACATAAAAAGCAGCTGAGGAAGACTCAGGATGACAAGACCCCATCAAGTGATGGCCACATGGATCCTGGCTCCAGTGACACAGAGTTAGGGGACACCAGAGCAGACTCCGGGCCGGACAAGGACAGCAGCCAGAGCCTTTACCTAAGGGAGGAGGCAGATGATGAGGTGGACATTATTGAAGATGATATGTGCCCCCCACACCTGTTATAATCCCCGTTTTATTGAATACTTCCATGACCACTGGAAACCCATAGACACTTGGCCAGTAGATCCAAGAACTGACATACATAGAAGTGTGGAGCAAGTGAGAACATTCAGGGTGCTACCAACGCCCTCATCATTTATTCCTTGGGTTCCCCATAAAGCTTCAGTGTTGACTCCTAAACACTTCAATGCAGCCATTCAGACCAATAACCTCTGGTGATTACAGGAAACCACTCATCCATCATATGATGGACTGGTCCACAATGCTGGACAATTCCTCTATGCCCTTTATGTGGTGAACTGGTGCGGATCAATTCCTCTGTAGCCTACTATATAGGATGCAGAGGTCTTATATGCCCATCATATCTTGGACTGGTCATTTATACCCAATATAGGGTGGACAATTCCTTTATATTCATAAGATGCTGGACAATTCCTCTACATCTGGTTATTTATATAAGCTGGACTGGTCCTCTATGCACAAAATATGTAGGCCTGGGTACTTCTATATTGTGGACTGGTCATTAGTATATTCTGTGCTAGTCATTTATATATGGTGGACTGGTCCTCTGTTTATGTTGGATGGTCTCTCTTAAGCCTGGACACTTCTATCCCATCATCAGCCATGTGGTTCTCAGAATCCACAATATTCCAGTAACAATCGGTTATTACAATTGTTTCATTTCATTCATGGTTGCATTTTTCCATTTCCATTTCCTAGAATGGCTTTATAAGTCTCCTCACACCTTTTAGGTGTTCTCCCTACATCATGGGCCTTTCGCTAGCCAAGCCAGCCAGCAGCCTACTGCACAATGATGAGAAGCAAAACCCCTGAAACAGCTATCTGTGCATGGTTATCCTTTCCTTATGGAGAAGACTCTGGCTTTGGCTTCTATTCCAAGTCATTGTTACAAGGCTTTCTAAAAGATCTGACATTGACTTGCAGGACTGCTGCCTCCCAATAGGTGGCGTTGTAGAATTCAAATTAAAGAGGTGAAATCTGTGGAAGTTCGGCACTAAAATGTGTGACAAAATCAGCAACAAATCAGTTCTATGTGAGCTTACCCTATGTCATTTTGTTTAAACTCACTGAATCATTCATGGTTCTCGTTGTATCGTCTCCACAACATTTGAGTATTTCATGTCTGCTTCTCCCTTGTTGTCTGTATTATATTATTGTGTTTTATTTATGTATAGCTGGTATTAAAAATCCAAACGTCCCCGTCAGCATAACCCTGTATACATCCTGCATTATAGCCCCCGAACTCCACGTCCCTCCTAGATTTACTAGGGGAGAAGCTTGGGAGTTTCTAACAGATCTAAATGTTCATATACAGTATGCAGAAACGTTTTAGGCAGGTGTGGAAAAAGACTACAAAGTAAGAACGCTTTCAAACATAGAAATGATAATTTTTTTGGTCAATTAACAAAATACAAAGTGAATGAACGAAGAGAAATCTAAATCTTATCAATATTTGGTGTGACCGACCTTTGCTTCACAACAGCATTAATTCTTCTAGGTACACTTGCACACCATTTTTGAAGGAAATCAGCAAGGAAGTTGTTACAGACATCTTGGAGAACTAAGCACAGATCTTCTGTGGATGTCGGCTTCCGCAAATCCTTCTATCTCTTCATGTAATCCCAGATAGACTGGATGATGATGATGAGATCAAGGGGGGTCATATCATACTTTCTTGACTCCCTGTTCTTCTTTACGCTGAAGATAGTCCTTAATGACATTGGCTGATTGTTTGCTGTTGTTGTGCTGCTGCAGAATAAATTTCGAGCCAATCAGATGCCTTCTATTTTTGAAAAACTTCCTAATTTGCAGCATTTTTTCCACCCCTGCCCAAAACTTGTACACAGTGCTGTAAATCTAAAACAGTGTAAGCTGAATAATAATAACACTGCTGATACTATCGTTTCCCTGAAAATAAGACATACCCAGAAAATAAGACATAGCATGATTTTCCAGAATTTTTGAGGATGCAAAATGACTTTTCAGGCTTTTTGAGGATGCTTGAAATATAAGCCCTACTCCAAAATTAAGCCCTGCTAACAGTTAATTAAAAAAGTCAATTTAAATAGTGTCCAGGCAGCTATACATGTAAAAAAGTTAAACCTTTTTGAACAAAAATTAATATAAGATGCTGTCTTATTTTCGGGGAAACACGGTATAACTACTACCAATCATAACAACAACACAGATAATAAAACGTACTAGCACCAGTGTTACTAATACTACAAATGGAAGTAATATTAATTCCGATAATTCAGTAATACTATTATTACTACTGCTGAGGTTATTATTATTTAATTATGAATGTAATTTACTTTTATCGCTTTTAATTATTGACTTTCTAGATTCATTTATAAACAAACAAAATGTTAATCTAAGGCTGGGTTCCTATCTATGGCCGGTCTCACACGACCGGATTTCTATTGTGGAATCCGCGATCGTCACCCGCGTGGACGATCCGTGGTATTCCGCACACATAGAAAGAATAGAACATTCTCATATCGGCTTAGATGAGCGGATAGTGATTTCCATGAGCGGATTTTAAAACGCATCATGTTCTATTTTTCAGCAGGATCCGCATGGACAGCTTCCATTGAAGTCAATGGAAGCCGTCCGACTCGTGGCCCATTGACATTGCAAATAGGCCACGGGTGCCCACATCCTCGCCAGCAGGTGTGGGGGAAATACAATTTTTATTTAAAAATCTGTACTGCGCATGACAGCGGCGGTCATCCACAGTACAGGAAAACAAGTTACGAGGGGTCGCCGGACAAGGCCAGAGCCAGATTCCGCTGTGGGCTCCCGCATGCAAAATCCGACCCATCTATGTGAGACCGGTCTATCACTGATGCCATTTTGGTGTACTTTTTGCACTGGTTCTGCATCCATAGGTGGGCATAGCCAGGCAGGAGAATACTGCATATAACTTATACCTGTCCGTCACTGTGAGGCATCCGGCATAATGACTGAAACGCTGTATGCCATGAACTGTTCCATAGAGAACTCTTCTGGCATCAGTTTTCTTCTGGTGTTTCACAATGTCCAAAGGGAAAAATAGCTGGAGTGTCAAATATACGAGAACCTGGCCTAAAAGAATCACCAGTGATATCATTATTTTGGGATGTCATTCTCACAGGCATGGGAGGTGATGACTGACCCCACCTATAAAGACATACAGTACTTGTCTCTGTTATAGTCAGTCCAGGGGATTATCGGCAGGGGGTTCCCATCCTTACAATCTACAACATCTCGCTGGCCGGATAATCGTTTTCTGTTGTAATTAATTTTCTCATCTTTCCCAGGGACTGATCCAAGTGATGCGGTTCTTATTGTAACAGGATTATTACCAGGGAGGGGGAATTATGCACCCCCCACACCCTAGTTATAATGCTGGATCTGGCAGTATTACAAGAATGTTACATTGTATCAATTATCCCCAAATGTTTATTGTTTCTATGTCAGGACACAGAGGATTTATGGAGACAGCGTTTTATTGAAATAAATCTATTTTGAATTGATAATTGTGTGAGATTCAGTCTGAGATATTTATCAATCATGCATTATACCTGCACAATACAGGTGACCCCAATGTATAGATCAGTACATTCCCCCATATTTAGCTTCTATTTATTTCCAATCGGTTAATAATTTATCAAAATCTTGAATTCTCTCAGGAAAATATTCACAAAACATTAATGACTAATACAAAAGTAAGTGTAATAACTGCAGATATGGAAATACATCGCTACATGATTAAAGGGTTATTCAGTTTATTATACTGCAGTTATATAACAGTGTTATAGAAGGTGCATTTTTGATGTTTACCTTTTCCCCGAGAAGCTGCCTTGTAAGGCACACAGAATGCTTGACATGCTTTTAACATGCAACAATATAAACTTCATGAAATAATGTAAGGGATGTAAATGAAAATAGACAAAAATAGTCTAAACAGAAAATGAGGAAGATACATACATTACCTGCACAAAATACAGTGCTGACATCATACAAAAAATGTATAGTAAACAATGGTGACAGTATAACAACTGTATAACATACAATGCTGACATCACACAGAATAGCTGTATAATATACAGTATCAACATCACATGCAATAACTGAATAATATTCAATGTTGACATCATAAATAATAATTGCGGAAACCACAATTAAACATTAATTGCCTAATATTTCATTCTGAAAGTATTAAAAAATAACTGCATGATATACAGTGCTGACATGACATACAATAACTACACAATATAGTATGTTGAGATTATATACAGTCACTATATAACATATACTGCTGATATTATATACCATAACTGCACAATATACAATGCTGACATCACATACAAAAACTGCATAATATACAATGCTGATATCACATACACTTACTAAATCAGCAACAATGTTGACATAATATACAATAACTGCATATTATTCAATGCTGACATCACAAGAATAATTGCAAAATATGCTATGCTGAAACCATTAAAAACTCTATAAGGTACAATGCTCACATAACATTACTATATTATACAATTCTAATATTACACAGAGTAACTACACAATATAGTATGTCAACGTCATATAACTATAGATGTCAGTAATAAAGCTGACATCACATAAATAACTGCATATTATGCAATACTGACATCACATAAAATAATGCATAATATACAATACGAACATATTTGATAACTGTTACAGTAACCGTGTAATATACAATAATGACATAACATGCAATAAGCACATAATTTGTAATGCTGATATCATATACAATAACTGCATAATGTACAAAGCTGACATTGTATACAATAAACTGTGTGCCATGCAATAGTTACATGATATCATCGAACATCACTTACAATAACTGAATATATATCACATACAATAACTATGCAATGTTGACATGAAATATAACTTCATAATATACAGTGCTGAACAACCTACAATAACTGCATAATATGCAATGCTGTTTTTAAAATCTAACAACTGCATAATATACAATACTGACCTCACATACAAGCAGTACATATTACACAATACTGAAATCACATACAATAATTGAATATACTATGTTGACATCACATACAATAACTACACTATGTTAACATCAAGTATAAGTGCATGATATACAATGCTGAAACAACATACAATAACTGCATAATATATAACATAATATACAATACTGACATCACTTACAATAATGGCTTATTAAACAATGATAACTGCATAATATATTATGCTGACATACAATGTTATATAATAGTGACATCATATTTAATTATAGAACACTACAATCCTGGCATCAAATATAAATGGATAATATACAGTGCTGATATTACATAAAATAACTGTGTAATGTACAATGCTGACATTATATATAACAACTACATAAAATACAATACTTACATCACATGCAATAATTCTATAATATGCAAGGCTGATACCATATACAAAAACTGCATATTATACAATGCAGACATCACATACAATACAGGGCTGCCGGTCTTTTTCATCATTTATTTTCTATCTCATTTATTTCGGACATCTAGATAGCTTCTTAGTTTAGGACTATTAGTCTCCTGTTGCTTCTATTTCGCCAGCTCAGGTTGAGGCATTTACAACAGGTGCCAGCGCACTGGAGCCAAACCTCTTAGTGCCTCAGATATTGTGGGGGATAGGAGGTTAGCTTGTTCCAAATATTGGCTAGTGGGCACTCAGATCTGAGCCTTGTTGGGGTGATGGACATTGCACCACTTCTACAACATTAGATTTTCCCTTGGCAAAGCTAGAGGGGGCTGCTAGTCGTGGTCGATACCCCCTATCTAATACTTGGAAGTGATATCAGTGGTGGAAGGTTCTACTCCTATTTATAGATCTTTTTCTATAGTTCCGTGAGATATATACATCTTTGCTACTTGAGTAATCCGTGCTGCTTCACCATTTAACACACGGATTACACTTTACACTGATGATATTTGGTCTGATTAGGGGGCCTTACCACCTGGCAAACGGAGCAAACTTTATACATCAGAACTATCATAACCATATGATAACTATATCCAGAGGTTATTGAGGTCTCTGATGGTCTATACACCATCTTCAAAAGAATACATATTATGGATATGGGTCGCACTGTTGTAGCGCCTTTAAAGGGTTGATCCGACCCTAGTATACTCAATACCCAATAGGGGGTGTTTCCGATAACTTTTTCATACACGGAAGTCTATTTAGACATTGTCTATTCAACCGACATAAGAGTAGTCATTTCACTAATATTTAGAATATATTGACTCTACTCTGTTTTGTCTTAGTACCCTATATTTGTTTGTTTTATTGCATTTGAATAAATATTGGTTTTAGTTAGCCTAGTCTGTGAAGGGTATATTATTCTGCCCCAGTGAAAATATCACATAGAATAACTGCTTAGTTTACAATGCTTACATCACATATGTACAGCAGCCGAATAGTATACAATACTGACACTTTATACAATAACTATATAATATGCTGTACATACAATGCTGACACTCTATACAATAACTGTATAATATACTGTACATACAATGCTGACACTCTATACAATAACTGTATAATATACTGTACATACAATGCTGACACTCTATACAATAACTGTATAATATACTGTACATGCAATGCTGACACTATATACAATAACTATATAATATACAATGTTGATGCTATATGCATAAAATGTACTGTATAATATATAATTCTAACATCACATACAGTAACTACATGGTATAATATCACATTCAATAACTATATAAAATGCAATGCTGCATCGTACACACATAGATACATTGACACACAGAGGAAGATTCACTAATAATAATAGCGTAGGTATTAGCTTATAGCTAATCAGTCTCCGTCTAATAACCCCTTTCTACAAGATCTATTAGGGTACATGAATGTTACATGATCCTAAGGTCACCTGAAATGGCTGATTTTGGTAATTTTGGGACATGGCCAGCTGAAAAAGATTAACACATGACGAAGTTGAAAATATTTATAAAATCGGGTGTGTAATAAATTAAATTCTTCTTGCAAAGTCGAGAATAGTTTAAGAGGACTGTTTGCCAGGATATGGGATATTCATCTCATACCCTTAAATTAATATCCATGAAAACCCACTAAACTGGACAATTCAGATAACCAAGGCATATCCCAGATTGACGTCACCTGGGTGCAGCTCTGGATACAAATCATATCCCACACTTTCCACCATATCTTATGTGTCATATATAGCATAGGTAACCTCTTGGAATGAATCTTAAATGTATATGCCTCTAAGGCTTCAAATAGCTGATCTATTGACAGAAAATGTTTCAATATAACTTTTCGTGAGTCTGAGTAGGGTAACCCCCATCCCCGAAGATGTTGTAATTTAGATGCCATATAATACATTTTTAGGTGTGGAACTGCCAATCCCCCCCTCCCCTTAATTTACTACACTGCAGGGTCTCCAATTTAATCCTGGCAATGCCGTTACACCATATCAAATCGCGATATAAACTATCACTCTGATAGAGAATGACTTGTGATATCCACACAGGGAAGTTGTGTAATATATATAACAATTGAGGCATCCAGACCATTTTAATGAGATTGACACAGCCTACCACTTAAAGTGAAAGTTTACACCAAGCAATCGTTTTCTGCCTAAATTTAAGCAAGAGTGGATCTATATTCAGCCGCTCATAATCTAATAGGGATGTAGATATCTGAATACCCAAATATTTAGTGCTATCAGCACATTTCAATGGCATCTTCTCTTGATCCAGTACTGTGCCTTCTCAATCCACTTTCAAAAGCTCCGACTTGGACCAATTAATAGATAGTCTGGAATTTAGCCAAAAAACTCTGTATACACTCTATAGCGTTGTGGAGTGCAGATTGCGCCAGGAACAGAAGTATATCATCAGCATAAAGAGCAATCCTTTCTTCCACATATATCATATATCAGTAACTAACCACTCAATTATACCTATGATAGGGGAGGCAGGGAGATCAACAAGTCTTATTTCAAGATTATACCAATGCTTACTGTGTGAGGTCCATGTGATAAAAGTAAAATGGAAAAGAGACTTAGGCCCATTGGGGGAAGGGGATTCCTCGGCTCCCTTGTAGTGAAGATCATAGGATCTCACATCTGTATTTGATATGTAAAGTGGGTCCCGGAATGGTGAGGGGGTTCCATTCTGTTAAGAGATGGGGGGTCTTACCTCAGGGAATGGCTGTGGACACTCAGGCTCGCCCATTTGCTTCACAGCCGGAGGACTTTCTTGTTTGTATTGGACACCTTACCCATGGGTCCGCATATATTGTTGGTCACTGGCCTGAAATCATGCTGCCATGAGCTTTCGTATGTATGGATGAACCACATAGGCCATAGCTGTCGGTTGGTCACATAGCCCAAGGTGTTGTGCTGATGTCACCGTGGATCCGTCCGAGAACCCGTGGCACTGTGAGGACTGCTTTATTTTTCAGTTAGAAGTTTGACATATCTTTTATACATGTGACCAGTTGATAATGTAAGGAACATCTACAGTCAGAAATATTCATTGGTTGCTCTCAATGGGCCGGTCATGGTTGTCCTCTAGAATTTACTAGATGTTATTGTTTAGCCTAAATCGGTTGCCCTTCATGGATAACCTCTTTCCATATTCTCTATGGATGACATATGGATTTCAATCCTATATGCACTGTATTATTTATTTCAACGGGTGTCATATAACCCTTCATTTCCTGTTTACAAGGGATCAGTTGCCGAGCTCCTTGTTGGGGACCATTGTGATCAGCTGTAGTCTGGGATCTGCTTGCTTTTACAAATTTCTTGGGTGTTTTGCTTCAAACTCACTCTTGTGACCAAATGGAAAAAAATCAACTAAATCAACCAATGACCAAAATCATTTTGTCGCCACTACAGAGACAGATTACCAGTATAAGCACCAAATATTTCTCCAAAATATTCAGAGCGTTTAACATGGCCTCATCAGCTCTCAGTAATCCAGAGCCCACTTGGTCTTAGTCACCCAGATGCTTGCGGTGGAGGCCGCACCACGCATTCCAGGTTGCAGTTCATAGTCTGATGCTATCGATGGTCGGAAACCGAGCTTGGCCTTCGAGATCATTGAATTCACAGCCTGTAAGTAGCAATTACCTGGAGAGATAATTCCCGACTCCAGAGAGGCTTCTTGGATCTGTGTCTACAGTGAAGTGGATATAGAAGATCTGCCGCGACCTCGTGTAATGACAGGGTGTAATATTGATAATTATTGTTATTATTCCATCTGAAGGGTGAAAATTACCACCTTCTTGCAGTCCTAGAGACACATGTGATACCACTACTGCGATCATGAAAGACACCGTTCATGTCTTTTTGTAAAAAAAAAGGTTAGATATTGTTAGATGTGGCTTTTATAAAAACAATAATTCTAAAAAACATTACAAACTGAGCATGAAATAATGTAAATATATATATATATGTAAATGTGACAGACACCAGCAATGTGATCATACCCGACTGTATAGGAAAAAGGAAAATGGCCTGATGAGATATGTAGGGACCATAGGAATCGTTCTTCACACTGGAAAGAGAATTGGCATGGAGCAGTTGACAACACTTACAATATTCAACACAAATATGGCCTCCCTCACATGGGCAACACGGCGTCGCCGCAAGTAAATTGCAGCGATATCGCATCGCTGGTCCGTGCGATATCACTGCATCACCACGACTTTGTAGCGCCACATACGAGGATTTTCGGGGGGTGGGGAGGATTGAAATATAAGTACTGAGGTTAGTTCATGCCGTATTTATGTTTTGAGCTTGGTTCTGGTGCTGCATTTGTGTACTTTGCTTGGTTCTAGTGCTGTTTTTATGTAGTATAAATGTGTTATTTATGTTAGGAGCTTGGTTTTGGTATAGTATTTATGTAATGAGCTTAGTTCTAGTTTTGTATTTATATGCTAAGCTTGGTTCTGGTGCTGCATCCCTGTTATGAACTTGGTTCTGGTGCTGTGTTTATGTACTGAGTTTGTTCTTGGGCTGTATTTATATTACGAGCTTGGTTCTGGTGCGGTGTTTATGTACTGAGTTTGTTCTTGGGCTGTATTTATATTATGAGCTTGATTCTGGTGCTGTGTTTATGTACTGAGTTTGATCTTGGGCTTTATTTATATTATGAGCTTGGTTCTGGTACTGTATTTATGTTATAAGCTTCGCTCTAGTGTTCTATTTATATGCTGAGTTTGCTTCTTGTGCTATATTTCTGTTATACTCTGAAGTTAGTTAGTACTATATTTATGTACTGAGCTTCGTACCGGTGCTGTGTTTTTGTACTGAGCTTAGTTCTGGTGCTGTATTAATGTCATGAACATGGTTCTGGTACAGTATTTATTCACTGAGCTGTTCTAGTGTAGGTATGCTGATATCTTGCAACATTCTGCATAAGCAGAACACAGGCAGACTGCCTATCAGTGCAATGTATATACATTGTTTTTTATGATGGGAGTATCAAAAAGCATTCCACATACGGTGCCATCAAACCTAAGACTGACAGGTTCACCTCAATGATGGAGAAGATGGAAGGGGCCGACCTAAGCTGAGACTCTGTCTATGGTACTGTATGTACACCCTTGGTAAATAGAAAACTACTCAGGTTGAAGAGCTAGGCTCCTCTGCCAGAGAAGAAGACAACAGTAGTAACGGCAGACGGTAGATGGAGGCCCTGTTAACATAGTAACATAGTATGTTTGGCTGAAAAATAGCATATATGCATCTACCGTGTTTCCCCGGAAATAAGACAGTGTCTTATATTAATTTTTGTTCAAAAAGGTTAAACTTTTTTTCATGTATAGCTGCCTGGAAACTATTTAAATTATCTTTTTTAATTAACTGTTAGCAGAGCTTAATTTTGGAGTAGGGCTTATATTTCAAGCATCCTCAAAAAGCCTGAAAAATCATTTTGCATCCTCAAAAATTCTGGAAAATCATGCTATGTCTTATTTTCAGGGTATGTCTTATTTTCAGGGAAACAGGGTAGTTCATCCTATTTCCCCCCAATGTTGATCCAGAGGAGGCAAAAAAAAAACCCAACGAGGTAGACACCAATTTTCCCCATTTACACATGGTCAACAATTTTCATTGGGCTCAGCTTCTACCTTTAGCGAGTTTAATACCAATAAAATAACAATATTACCCCCCTCTACTGCCCTCTGTTCTAATAGATCATTGTCAATTCAGATTGAAAACATAAGTAATCAAAAAAAAGTGTTGCCTGGAGCTGTCCTTTAAATCTCTCCATAATGATAGGGGAGGGGCTGTGACCACATCTCATTCATTTACATGAAAACCATCTCAGTTGCCGCCACTAATGAGTCATGATAGCTTCAATTTACTTCCCATCCATCCTCCAGACATCCTGAAAAGTAATTAAGGTTACAAATAGCTAAAAAATAATGATTTTAGTGCCTTCAATTACCGCGGCTCCCCCTCCGCCGCCACCACCACCACTCCCATCATGCCCTCGAATCTCAGAGTCACCTCGGTGCACCTCTTCCTGGTAGAACATTTTATCTCCATTTCATAATGAGCTGTAATTTCATGTTGTGAACGTGTCGAGTTAATGAAATCATAATCACTCTCGCTTTCACAAGTGCCGCGTTCAGCGTAATCTTTAGGCGAATATCAAAGACCTATTTACTTCTTTCTAATATTTTAATTAAATCATGGGCTCAATTTAACCCTTCACGTCTCTTTGATGAGGCCTCTTGTTCTTTTTTTCTTCTCTAGCATTTAGACGCAGATGTAGGACAGGATGAATATTGGCCTATTGATTTAATGAGAAATCATTGCTGCCGGAGAGCCGCTCGCTCCTTTTATTTTCCCGGCTATAGAATTCATTTAATTGAAAGCGTCTTTTAGAAAAACACATTAAGGGTCTGAATTAGTGAAGCTTTTCTGCTCCAGAAGACGAGCGGCCGCGGACCCTTTGATGTGAAGACTGGGCTAAAGTGGGCACAGAAACCCTGAAAATGAGCTGATGGGCCTATTATTACCATAGAATGGCCGCCGGCCCATGTGTAGGAGAGGACTACTTAATTTCTTAATTGATCACCTTTCGCTCTTGTTGGCCACGTTCTGCCCTCTCTCTACAGAGGGTTGCCCCCATCATATGTTTCAATTAGGAGATTTGTTACAAAGGGTGGGAATATTTACATATTGTTAGGAAATTCTCAATGCACGTTTGGAACAATAGTTCAAACAAGGTTCTTTTATATGGTGGACATCCAACATGTGCTGCCGAAAGAGGTGGTGGGGGAGGGGAGGCATTTGATCTCATTTAATATTGATGGTAATTACCTGAAGTATAGAAACCTGAAAAATGTGTCAATGGAGAGATCCCATCTGTCCCAACACTTCACAAATAATACAATATCTCATTCGGTTGGGATCATAGGCGATTTGGGAAACAGATCTAAATTTTAGAGGGCAGGATTATACTAGTTATATTTTTGTACATAGGGGGCAGTATTATAGTAGTTATATTCTTGTACATAGGGGTAGTATTATAGTTATTATATTCTTGTACATGGGGAGCAGTATTATAGTAGTTATATTCTTGTCCATAGGGGGCAGTATTATAGTAGTTATATTCTTGTACATAGCGGGCAGTATTATAGTAGTTATATTCTTGTACATAGGGGGCAGTATTATAGTAGTTATATTCTTGTACATAGAGGGCAGTATTATAGTAGTTAAATTCTTGTACATAGGAGGCAGTATTATAGTAGTTTTATTCTTGTACATAAGAGCAGTATTATAGTAGTTATATTCTTGTACATAGGGGGCAGTATTATAGTAGTTATATTCTTGTACATAAGGGGCAGTATTATAGTAGTTATATTCTTGTACATAGTAGGCAGTATTATAGTAGTTATATTCTTGTACATAGGGGGAAGTATTATAGTAGTCATATTCTTGTACATGGGGGGCAGTATTATAGTAGTTATATTCTTGTACATAGGAGGCAGTATTATAATACTTATATGCTTGTACATAGGAGCAGTATTATAGTAGTTATATTCTTGTACATAGGGGGCGGTATTATAGTAGTTATATTCTTGTACATAGGGGGCAGTATTATAGTAGGTTTATTTTTGCACATAGGGAGCAGTATTATAGTAGTTATATTCTTGTACATAGGGGGCAGTATTATAGTAGTTATATTCTTGTACATAGGAGGCAGTATTATAGTAGTTACATTCTTGAATGTAGGGAGCAGTATTATAGTAGTTATATTCTTGTACATTGGAGGCAGTATTATAGTAGTTATAGTCTTGTACATAGGGGCAGTATTATAGTAGTTATATTCTTGTACATGGGGGGCAGTATTATAGTAGTTATATTCTTGTACATAGGGGTAGTATTATAGTAGTTATACTCTTGTACATAGGGAGCAGTATTATAGTAGCTATATTCTTGTACATAGAGGGCAGTATTATAGTAGTTATATTCTTGTACATAGGGGGGCAGTATTATAGTAGTTATATTCTTGTACATAGGGGGCAGTAGTATAGTAGTTATACTCTTGTACATATGAGCAGTATTATAGTAGTTATATTCTTGTACATAGGAGCAGTATTATAGTAGTTATATTCTTGTACATAGGGGCAGTATTATAGTTGTTATATTCTTGTACATAGTAGGCAGTATTATAATAGTTATATACTTGTACATAGGGGCAGTATTATAGTAGTTATATTCTTGTAGATAGGGGGAAGTATTATAGTAGTCATATTCTTGTGCATAGTAGGCAGTATTATAGTAGTTATATTCTCGTACATAGGGGGCGGTATTATAGTAGTTATATTCTTGTACATAGGGGGCGGTATTATAGTAGTTATATTCTTGTACATAGGGGGCAGTATTATAGTAGTTATATTCTTGTACATAGGGGGCAGTATTATGGTAGTTATATTCTTGTACATAAGAGGCAGTATTACAGTAGTTATATTCTTGTACATAGGAGGGCAGTATTATAGTAGTTATATTCTTGTACATAGGAGGCAGTAATATAGTAGTTATATTCTTGTACATAGGGGGCAGTATTATAGTAGGTATATTCTTGTACATAGGAGGAGTATTATAGTAGTTATATTCTTGTACATAGGGGGCAGTATTATAGTAGGTATATTCTTGTACATAGGAGGAGTATTATAGTAGTTATATTCTTGTACATAGGGGGCAGTATTATAGTAGGTACACTACCGTTCAAAAGTTTGGGGTCACATTGAAATGTCCTTATTTTTGAAGGAAAAGCACTGTACTTTTCAATGAAGATAACTTTAAACTAGTCCTAACTTTAAACAAATGCACTCTATACATTGCTAATGTGGTAAATGACTATTCTAGCTGCAAATGCCTGTTTTTTTGTGCAAAATCTACAAAGGTGAATAGAGGCCCATTTCCAGCAACTATCACTCCAGTGTTCTAATGGTACAATGTGTTTGCTCATTGGCTCAGAAGGCTAATTGATGATTAGAAAACCCTTGTGCAATCATGTTCACACATCTGAAAACAGTCTAGCTCGTTACAGAAGCTACAAAACTGACCTTCCTGTGAGCAGATTGAGTTTCTGGAGCATCACATTTGTGGGGTCAATTAAACGCTCAAAATGGCCAGAAAAAGAGAACTTTCATCTGAAACTCGACAGTCTATTCTTGTTCTTAGAAATGAAGGCTATTCCATGCGAGAAATTGCTAAGAAATTGAAGATTTCCTACAACGGTGTGTACTACTCCCTTCAGAGGACAGCACAAACAGGCTCTAACCAGAGTAGAAAAAGAAGTGGGAGGCCGCGTTGCACAACTAAGCAAGAAGATAAGCACATTAGAGTCTCTAGTTTGAGAAACAGGCGCCTCACAGGTACCCAACTGGCATCTTCATTAAATAGTACCCGCAAAACACCAGTGTCAACATCTACAGTGAAGAGGCGGCTGCGGTATTTTGGGCTTCAGGGCAGAGTGGCAAAGAAAAAGCCATATCTGAGACTGGCCAATAAAAGAAAAAGATTAAGATGGGCAAAAGAACACAGACATTGGACAGAGGAAGACTGGAAAAAAGTGTTGTGGACGGATGAATCCAAGTTTGAGGTGTTTGGATCACAAAGAAGAACATTTGTGAGACGCAGAACAAATGAAAAGATGCTGGAAGAATGCCTGACGCCATCTGTTAAGCATGGTGGAGGTAATGTGATGGTCTGGGGTTGCTTTGGTGCTGGTAAGGTGGGAGATTTGTACAGGGTAAAAGGGATTCTGAATAAGGAAGGCTATCACTCCATTTTGCAACGCCATGCCATACCCAGTGGACAGCGCTTGATTGGAACCAATTTCATCCTACAACAGGACAATGACCCTAAACACACCTCCAAATTGTGCAAGAACTATTTACAGCAGAAGCAGGCAGCTGGTATTCTATCGGTAATGGAGTGGCCAGCGCAGTCACCAGATCTGAACCCCATTGAGCTGTTGTGGGAGCAGCTTGACCGTAATGTACGCCAGAAGTGCCCATCCAACCAATCCAACTTGTGGGCGATGCTTCTAGAAGCGTAGGGTGCAATTTCACAAGCTTACCTCAACAAATTAACAGCTAGAATGTCAAAGGTGTGCAATGCAGTATTTGCTGCAAAAGGAGGATTCTTTGACGAAAGCAAAGTTTGATGTAAAAACAATGTTATTTCAAATACAAATCATTATTTCTAACCTTGTCAATGTCTTGACTCTATTTTCTATTCATTTCACAACGCATGGTGGTGAATAAGTGTGACTTTTCATGGAAAACACAAAATTGTTTGGGTGACCCCAAACTTTTGAACGGTAGTGTATATTCTTGTACATAGGGAGCAGTATTATAGTAGTTATATTCTTGTACATAGGGGGTAGTATTATAGTAGTTATATTCTTGTACATAGGAGCAGTATTATATTAGTTATATGCTTGTACATAGGAGCAGTATTATAATAGTTATATTCTTGTACATAGGGGGCAGTATTATAGTAGTTATATTCTTGTACATAGGGGGCAGTATTATAGCAGTTATATTCTTGTACATAGGGGGCAGTATTATAGCAGTTATATTCTTGTACATAGGGGGCAGTATTATAGTAGTTATATTCTTGTATATAGGGGCAGTATTATAGTAGTTATATTCTTGTACACAGGGGCAGTATAATAGCTGTTATATGCTTGTACATAGGAGTAGTATTATAGTAGTTATATTCTTGTACATAGGAGGCAGTATTATAGTAGTTATATTCTTGTACATAGGGGGCAGTATTATAGTAGATATATTCTTGTACATAGGGGGGCAGTATTATAGTAGTTATATTCTTGTACATAGGGGGCAGTATTATAGTAGTTATGCTCTTGTACATAAGGGGCAGTATTACAGTAGTTATATTTTTCTACATAGAGGGCAGTATTGTAGTAGTTATATTCTTGTACATAGGAGGCAGTATTATAGTAGTTATATTCTTGTACATAGGAGGCAGTATTATAATACTTATATGCTTGTACATAGGAGCGGTATTATAGTAGTTATATGCTTGTACATAGGAGCAGTATTATACTAGTTAAATTCTTGTACATAGGTGGGCAGTATTATAGCAGTTATATTCTTGTACATAGGGGCAGTATTATAGTTGTTATATCCTTGTACATAGGAGCAGTATGATAGTAGTTCTATTCTTGTACATAGGGAGCAGTATTATAGTAGTTATATTCTTGTACATAGGAGGCAAGTATTATAGTAATTATATATTTGTACATAGGGAGCAGTATTATAGTAGTTATATTCTTGTACATAGGAGCAGTATTATAGTAGTTATATTCTTGTACATAGGGAGCAGTATTATAGTAGTTATATTCTTGTACATAGGGGGCAGTATTATACTAGATATATTATTGTACATAGGGGCAGTATTATAGTAGTTATATTCTTGTACATAGGGGCAGTATTATAGTAGTTATATTCTTGTACATAGGGGCAGTATTATAGTAGTTGTATTCTTGTACATTGCGGTAAAATTATAGTAGTTATATTCTTGTACATAGGTGGCAGTGTTATAGAAGTTATATTCTTGTACATAGGGGGCAGTATTATAGTAGTTATATTCCTGTACATAGGAGGCAGTATTATAGTAGTTATATTCTTCTACATAGGGGACAGTATTATAGTAGTTATACTCTTGTACATAGGAGCAGTATTATAGTACTTATATTATTGTAAATAGGAGGCAGTATTATTGTAGTTATATTCTTGTACATAGGGGACAGTATTATAGTAGTTATATGCTCGTACATAGGGGCAGTAATATAGTAGTTATATTCTTGTAGATAGGAGGCAGTATTATAGTAGTTATATTCTTGTACATAGGAGGCAGTATTATAGTAGCTATATTCTTGTACATAGGGGCAGTATTATAGTAGCTATATTCTTGTACATAGGGGCAGTATTATAGTAGTTATATTCTTGTACATAGGGGGCAGTATTATAGTAGTTATATTCTTGTACATAAGGGGCAGTATTATAGTAGTTATATTCTTGTACATAGTAGGCAGTATTATAGTAGTTATATTCTTGTACATAGGGGGAAGTATTATAGTAGTCATATTCTTGTACATGGGGGGCAGTATTATAGTAGTTATATTCTTGTACATAGGAGGCAGTATTATAATACTTATATGCTTGTACATAGGAGCAGTATTATAGTAGTTATATTCTTGTACATAGGGGGCGGTATTATAGTAGTTATATTCTTGTACATAGGGGGCAGTATTATAGTAGGTTTATTTTTGCACATAGGGAGCAGTATTATAGTAGTTATATTCTTGTACATAGGGGGCAGTATTATAGTAGTTATATTCTTGTACATAGGAGGCAGTATTATAGTAGTTACATTCTTGAATGTAGGGAGCAGTATTATAGTAGTTATATTCTTGTACATTGGAGGCAGTATTATAGTAGTTATAGTCTTGTACATAGGGGCAGTATTATAGTAGTTATATTCTTGTACATGGGGGGCAGTATTATAGTAGTTATATTCTTGTACATAGGGGTAGTATTATAGTAGTTATACTCTTGTACATAGGGAGCAGTATTATAGTAGCTATATTCTTGTACATAGAGGGCAGTATTATAGTAGTTATATTCTTGTACATAGGGGGGCAGTATTATAGTAGTTATATTCTTGTACATAGGGGGCAGTAGTATAGTAGTTATACTCTTGTACATATGAGCAGTATTATAGTAGTTATATTCTTGTACATAGGAGCAGTATTATAGTAGTTATATTCTTGTACATAGGGGCAGTATTATAGTTGTTATATTCTTGTACATAGTAGGCAGTATTATAATAGTTATATACTTGTACATAGGGGCAGTATTATAGTAGTTATATTCTTGTAGATAGGGGGAAGTATTATAGTAGTCATATTCTTGTGCATAGTAGGCAGTATTATAGTAGTTATATTCTCGTACATAGGGGGCGGTATTATAGTAGTTATATTCTTGTACATAGGGGGCGGTATTATAGTAGTTATATTCTTGTACATAGGGGGCAGTATTATAGTAGTTATATTCTTGTACATAGGGGGCAGTATTATGGTAGTTATATTCTTGTACATAAGAGGCAGTATTACAGTAGTTATATTCTTGTACATAGGAGGGCAGTATTATAGTAGTTATATTCTTGTACATAGGAGGCAGTAATATAGTAGTTATATTCTTGTACATAGGGGGCAGTATTATAGTAGGTATATTCTTGTACATAGGAGGAGTATTATAGTAGTTATATTCTTGTACATAGGGGGCAGTATTATAGTAGGTACACTACCGTTCAAAAGTTTGGGGTCACATTGAAATGTCCTTATTTTTGAAGGAAAAGCACTGTACTTTTCAATGAAGATAACTTTAAACTAGTCCTAACTTTAAACAAATGCACTCTATACATTGCTAATGTGGTAAATGACTATTCTAGCTGCAAATGCCTGTTTTTTTGTGCAAAATCTACAAAGGTGAATAGAGGCCCATTTCCAGCAACTATCACTCCAGTGTTCTAATGGTACAATGTGTTTGCTCATTGGCTCAGAAGGCTAATTGATGATTAGAAAACCCTTGTGCAATCATGTTCACACATCTGAAAACAGTCTAGCTCGTTACAGAAGCTACAAAACTGACCTTCCTGTGAGCAGATTGAGTTTCTGGAGCATCACATTTGTGGGGTCAATTAAACGCTCAAAATGGCCAGAAAAAGAGAACTTTCATCTGAAACTCGACAGTCTATTCTTGTTCTTAGAAATGAAGGCTATTCCATGCGAGAAATTGCTAAGAAATTGAAGATTTCCTACAACGGTGTGTACTACTCCCTTCAGAGGACAGCACAAACAGGCTCTAACCAGAGTAGAAAAAGAAGTGGGAGGCCGCGTTGCACAACTAAGCAAGAAGATAAGCACATTAGAGTCTCTAGTTTGAGAAACAGGCGCCTCACAGGTACCCAACTGGCATCTTCATTAAATAGTACCCGCAAAACACCAGTGTCAACATCTACAGTGAAGAGGCGGCTGCGGTATTTTGGGCTTCAGGGCAGAGTGGCAAAGAAAAAGCCATATCTGAGACTGGCCAATAAAAGAAAAAGATTAAGATGGGCAAAAGAACACAGACATTGGACAGAGGAAGACTGGAAAAAAGTGTTGTGGACGGATGAATCCAAGTTTGAGGTGTTTGGATCACAAAGAAGAACATTTGTGAGACGCAGAACAAATGAAAAGATGCTGGAAGAATGCCTGACGCCATCTGTTAAGCATGGTGGAGGTAATGTGATGGTCTGGGGTTGCTTTGGTGCTGGTAAGGTGGGAGATTTGTACAGGGTAAAAGGGATTCTGAATAAGGAAGGCTATCACTCCATTTTGCAACGCCATGCCATACCCAGTGGACAGCGCTTGATTGGAACCAATTTCATCCTACAACAGGACAATGACCCTAAACACACCTCCAAATTGTGCAAGAACTATTTACAGCAGAAGCAGGCAGCTAGTATTCTATCGGTAATGGAGTGGCCAGCGCAGTCACCAGATCTGAACCCCATTGAGCTGTTGTGGGAGCAGCTTGACCGTATGGTACGCCAGAAGTGCCCATCCAACCAATCCAACTGGTGGGAGATGCTTCTAGAAGCGTGGGGTGCAATTTCACAAGCTTACCTCAACAAATTAACAGCTAGAATGTCAAAGGTGTGCAATGCTGTAATTGCTGCAAAAGGAGGATTCTTTGACGAAAGCAAAGTTTGATGTAAAAACAATGTTATTTCAAATACAAATCATTATTTCTAACCTTGTCAATGTCTTGACTCTATTTTCTATTCATTTCACAACGCATGGTGGTGAATAAGTGTGACTTTTCATGGAAAACACAAAATTGTTTGGGTGACCCCAAACTTTTGAACGGTAGTGTATATTCTTGTACATAGGAGGGCAGTGTTATAGTAGTTATATTCTTGCACATAGGGAGCAGTATTATAGTAGTTATATTCTTGTACATAGGAGGGCAGTATTATAGTATGTTGCTATACATAGGGAGCAGTATTATAGTAGTTATATTCTTGTACATAGGGGGCAGTATTATAATAGTTATATTCTTGTACATAGGGGGCAGTATTATAGTAGTTATATTCTTGTACATAGGAGCAGTATTATAGTAGTTATATTCTTGTACATAGGGGGCTGTATTATAGTAGTTATATTCTTGTACATAGGGGCAGTATTATAGTAGTTATATTCTTGTACATAGGTGGCAGTATTATAGTAGTTATAGTCTTGTACATAGGGGCAGTATTACAGTAGTCTTATTTTTGTACATAGGGGGCAGTATTATAGTAGTTATATTCTTGCACATAGGGGGCAGTATTATAGTAGATATATTCTTGTACATAGGAGGCAGTATTATAGTAGCTATATTCTTGTACATAGGAGGTAGTATTACAGTAGTTATATTCTTGTACATAGGAGGCAGTATTATAGTCGTTATATTCTTGTACATAGGAGGCAGTATTATGCTCGTTATATCATTGTACATAGGGGGCAGTGTTACTGCAGTTATATTCTTTTACATAAAGGACAGCATATAGTATAGTGTATCAGAAGGCTCTGTCTTAGACCTAGTGTTGTTTAATATTTAGGAGGGATAGCTAACTCTAGGGAAGAGAGGGAGGGTATTCAAAAAGATCTAGAAAAGCTTGCACAGTGGGTGGCGACTAACAGAATGGTATTTAACAAGGAGAAATGCAAAGTCCTACATCTGGGCAAGAAAAATGAAAAAAACACATACAGAATGGGAGGAATTGGGCTAAGCAGCAAATGTGAAAATAACTTGGGTCAACTAATAGATCATAGACTGAACATGAGTCAACAATGTGATGCAGCAGCCAAAAAGGCAAACACAATTCTGGGATGTATTAAGAGAAGCATAGAGTCTAGATTACGTGAGGTAATTATCTCCCTCTACTCTTCCTTAGTCAGACCTCATCTGGAATACTGTGTCCAGTTCTGGGCACCCCACTTTCAAAAAGACATAGACAAACTGGAGCAAGTTCAGAGAAGAGTTACCAAGATGGTTGAGCAGTCTGCAAATCATGTCCTATGAGGAACGGTTAAAGGATCTGGGAATGTTTAGCTTGCATAAAATAAGGCTGAGAGGAGACTTAATAGCTATCTACAAATATCTGAAGGGCTGTCACAGTGCAGAGGGATCAGCCCTATTCTCATTTGCACAAGGAAAGACTAGAAGCAATGGGATGAAACTGAAAGGGAGGAGACACAAATTAGATGTTAGAAAAAACTTTCTGACAGTGAGGGTGATCAATGAGTGGAACAGGTTATCAAAGAAAGTGGTGAGTTCTCTTTCAATGGACGTGTTCAAACAAAGGCTTTACACATATCTGTCTGGGATGATTTAGTAATCCTGCACTGAGCAGGGGGTTGGACCCGATGACCCTGGAGGTCCCTTCCAACTCTACATTCTACCATTCTATGATGATTGTATATAGCTCCATATAGAAGTGATATTAGATATTGGCGTTGGTGTGATGTCAGGTACACATGGTCAGTATTTGCCCTTTCAGAAGCAGTTGATTCACCATGTCTGTACCCAGCTGAAGTACCTGAACACAATGAAGGAACATGTCCTTCCACATAACTAGATACTTACAGAACTCGTTCACAATTGCAGCCCATGAATTCATTGATTTCTTAAGAAACCGACCTTACAATTTGCCATGTTCATTATTTTTTCCACTTCCTCCATCAGAGTCACCAGCTGGCCCGGCGCTCTCTCGGAGCTCTATGGCAGCGACTGTTCTTGTCATCCAGCCTCACAATGGTCACTCAGAACTGCATTGTTGTATTAAATGAGAAAATAAGAGGTAATATCCCTGGGTTAATGGGGATTGTTCATATCTCATTGCTGTGCTGTATTGATTATCGTAGAGCTTGGTTATAGCAAACAGAGGCCATCAATGCTCTTACTTATCAAGTGAGTGTTATGCAGTTAATCCATACTGTGTAACCTTTCCACATTCCTCCAGTATGAATGTCAGCGCCACTCTGAACTAAATGCTTCCTCAGGTTGGGAGGAACAGTCAGAATTGCATGAATCAGAAGTCTGGTTTGGCGTCACTTTTGGTATCGTATTATGGAATTCTGCAGTTTTGGGGATCATTCGCTTTAGCAGTAACATTAGTGATGACCTGGCAGGGCTATGGTAAAATAAAATCTTCCTGTACAACTCTCAAGCATCATCAGAAGAATAGAAGTACCTGGAGGATTATTGCCAGAATGATTAGGAAATTACTCATATGGCAATTCCCCAATATTAGATAGAAAGTGGCTACAAATGGGTGTTTCATGTTCTCTCTGACAGCCCCTGTTCATTGCTAATTTAAGGCACATGAGGGAGCTTACTCACCTTTGCCTAGCTCTGTTTTATATATATATATATATATATATATATATATATATATATATATATATATATATATAGACATTTTTTATATACATAAAATTTTCATCTGCTATATATATGCCTAGCTCTGTTATATATATATATATATATATATATATATAGATAGATAGATAGATAGATATAGACATTGTTTATATACATAAAATTTTCATCTACTATATATATATGTCTCAAGCCAAAGTTGGTTAGGTAGAGCATTCCTCTGTTTTGGTGTCTTAATTCATTGCCTCAGGTGTAATAGCCGCAGGTCTGCAGGGTATCAGGGACGAGCCAGGAGTCAGCAATGGGAGGTCTCGGCTTGCAGTACAAATGGATGAAGCAGGTAGCGTAGTCAGATGGAAAGCCAGAAATTGGTATCTGAAGGTCTAGTCACAATAGCCGAGGAGCAGGCAGAAGTGGAGCTGATCAATGCTGGGGAGCAGAATTATCAGGCGAGGAGTGCATAGAATGGCCAGGCTTTATAGGGAATCCTAATTAGCAGCAGGGCAGAGAGGTAGGAACTAGATCAGGAGCAAAGAACTAGAGCTGGATAGCTCAACATGAAGAGCTGCCAGCTGGAGTACAGGAGGTCCTGGGTTCGATGTATATGTTAGTCCATTGTGGACATTAATTGCCTCCAGGTTCAACGTGTTGGTGATGACCATGAAGATCGCCTTACTTGCACCCTACACAAGTATACCAGCTATTCTTATGGGTTGCTCTACTGTAAACAGAGGATCTGGCTATGGGGAGAGTAACTGAGCGTGTTTCCTCCAGCACTCAGGTCATTAAGTGGACAGGTTGAATGAACAGCTAGTGACGCTACAGTATGTAAATAAATGACATATCTCTTCACTGAATCATTTTTAACAGCATGTAAATGGAAAATATTGTTCATTCTTAGGAGAACACTTTTAGTATAATAAACATATAAAAAGCAGAACCCATCAGTAACACAGATGGATATAAATGTCTCTGGAAGTTCTCAGGTATGGAGTTATATGACATAAAATAGTGATCATGAGGTCAGGGAGGTCTTTACATTTCTTGTAACTTATTCCATGGAAGAACACTATAGTCATACCCAAGTCTGAATTGGCTGATAACAGGAAACATTAGATTATACTTACCTGCCATACAATCAGTCTCTTCTCCGCCTGAATTGGCTCATATAGGGAACAACGACTGCACAGTAAATAGAGATAAGGTAGACGGCGGGTGTACAGGACCTTTAATATTTAATTATATGCCACCAACACATTCCTAAACATTCTAGAGAGAATATATTATTATCATCATTCCCCATCACAGTCATAGACAGATTAACAATATTGGGTGATCAATGAGTGGAACAGGCTACCACAGGAGGGGGTGAGTTCTCCTTCAATGGAAGTGTTCAAACAAAGGCTGGACAAATATCTGTCTGGGATGATTTAGTAAATCCTGCACTGAGCAGGGGGTTGGACCAGATGACCCCGGAGGTCCCTTCCAGCTCTACCATTCTAGTATATTGGAAATAAGTAAGAAAAATTTACGCTGCAAAATACCAACATCTTTTCTAAGGGTGGTTTCACATCTGCGCTTAGTGTTTTGCTTTCCTGCTTCGTTCAGGGAGCAGAAAAGGGGAATCTCCGAGGCCAAACAGCTCCGTCTCAGGATGGCACCTAACAGCGCCGAAGGACCCCATTGACTATAATGGGGGTCTGTTTGGTTTCCACTCAGCTGCCCTGGCATTTTAAGCTGAATCTGCGGTGGAACCTCCGACTGGATGTTCCAACTCAGATGTGAAACTGGCCTAACTTTTCCAACTTTAGTTAAAAATGTCCAAATCTTAGAAACCTGAATAAAAATAACATATAAAAATAACATTATAATAAAATAATAATATGTAATCTTAATAATCACAAATTCATAATCCTAGTCACCATAAAATAATATTGCCCTTATAATTATGAAAAAAAATCTAAATAAAAAATGATGCTGATAACATAAATTATAGTAATAATATAAGAAGTAACAAGAATTTTAACATGTCAGGATAATATCAATGACGCAGCTGTAGCACATTTACATGCAGCGACAACTGACTCTCCCAAGAACACAGAGAGAACACACCAGCTCCATGTAGAAGGGAACTTGCTCAGAATTAACCCCCCTGACCCCCAGCATGTTAGACATCCAGGATAACAATGGAGGCGCTAGTGGTAGCCTCACATTTTCATTGTAACGTCCTGTGAATGGGACAATTAGTTGTATTCCCTCTACGCACAAAAGGATAATTTGTTCCAACTGTTTCATGTCATGGCTGAACAATGAGATGATTGATATTAGAGTGAGCACAGAAGTGTGACAAGCGACAAAACAACATCGGCGATGAGTCAGAAGAATGCGCAAATGTATTACAAAGCTGGCACCTCTTAATACATTGGGATGCTTGACGGGAGGGCAAATGAACAGCAGGTCTAACGATATCTTCCTATATACTGTACAAAGTTGGGGAAAATTTATGAACTCAGTTTGCATTCAAATTTTGGCATAAAAAGTTGCAAACTTGGGGTTTTGTACAAAAAGTAGTGACTTTTTGGTATTTTACACTTCTCTTGCCACTTTTTCTTAGTGACAATAATAGGGGGCGGAGTTTGTGTGATCTTAGGTTTTCAGACAGATTTAATATTAAAAATTGCAACTTTTTAAAAAGTTGCTAAACTTCTCTTAGTAATTGCATCATGCAAACAGTGCCTCCACATCTCCAGGCATTTTTAAAGATGTGACTAAGTAGCATGTGTCATTATGATAAATGTGTTGCAAGTAGAGCTGAGTGAGCATACTCGCTAAGGCAAACTACTCAAGCGAGTAGTGCCTTTTGCGAGTACCTGCCCACTCGTCTCAAAAGATTCGGGTGCCGGCGGGGGGCGGGGAGTGGTGGGGAAGAGCGTGGAGGAACGGAGGGGAGCTCTCTCTCTCTCCCCCCCCGCTCACCCCTGCTCACTCCCGCAACTCACCGCTCACCCCCGCCGGCACCCGAATCTTTAGAGACGAGCGGGCAGGTACTCGCATAAGGCACTACTCGCTCATCTCTAGTTGCAAGTAATGCCAATGTGATCTTCAGCAAAACGACTTAAAAAAATCTCCTCATCGTAAATTTTACTTTATAGTCACACATCCATAGAGTCATAGATCTCTACAACTATGAGCGGACTCATGAATGGTTTAGACCAGATTCACACATGCAGCTTTGATGCCGTTTTTCTTGAGACAAACACAGCAGTGGATACACAAGGTGCTGCAGTGTAGGGATTCACAGCAGCATATTACAGTCTGAAATCCTGGCCCAAGCATAGGTCTAATGACCGGGAATGACAGTATCATATATTCCTATGATGTGTTCATGTCATTGGGATCTATGATGATGTCACTTTGGATCATTTCATCCACAGTTGGGTTGGGACATTTGGTTGTGATGCACTTGTGTGTAAGCAGGTTAACTCTGCACTTAGTAGGTGTCCTCTGTCAGTTATACTATATACTACAGGGGGGTGGACAAAAATATGGAATCACCATATTAAAAGCATGGGATTTAATCATTTACACTGAGCTGCCCTTTTGACCCCTGATTGACTGAAAGCTTTCCCACCAAATTTGTGTTTACTTCACCTCTTGCCCTGCTCTTCGTGGTTTTGGGAGCCAGATGTTAACAGCAGCTGAGTGACTTAAACCCCTGACCAATGAAAACTTATTGCTTGGACAGATGTTCACTTCTTCCCGGTAGCATTTGTGTCATATTACCTCCACTTAAAATCGGTCTCTACATGTCTTATTGAAACATAATTCATAATCCCATGCACTTCGTATGCTGTTTCCATATTTTTGTCCTCCCCTGTATATACGATGCTAGAAGAATCCGAGTTAGGCCTTAGTCAGACGGGCGATTTTTCGCGCGATTTGCGGATCGCATGACGGATGCGCATCCGCAAATCGCGTGACCGGTGCGCGCAAGTCGCCCGCAAATCGCCCGAAAATCTGCTCCTAGCCGCGTTTCATTAGAAACGGGCTGGAGCTGTCCAGCGCATTGCATTCAATGGAGACGGCAATACAGCCGTCTCCATTGAAAGCAATGCGCTGCGGGCGAGCCTGGGATGAATTGTCGTTAAGGGCTTAAATATATAAGCCCTTCCCTGCAATCCATCCTAAAATGTGTTAAAATAAAAAAAAATTGTATACTCACCTTCTCCCGGCAGCCGGAGCTCCGCGTGGCCGTCCTGCAGTGGGTGTGAAGGGGGTGTGAGTCAGACCTGCGCCCTGATTGGCTCAGCGCTGAGCCAATCAGAGGCATGCCTCACTCACACCCATTCATGAATTCATGAATGGATGCAAGTCAGACTTGCCCCTGATTGGCTCAGCGCTGAGAGGCAGCAGTCACTCACCCATTCATGAATTCATGAATGGGTGTGTGAGTGTTTTCAGCCTCTGATTGGTCAGGGCTGTGACCAATCAGAGGCAGATCATTCAGCAGGCGGGGATTTTAAAGCCCCGCCGGCTGAATAGTGCCAAGAAGCAGTTCAGGAGAACTGACAGCGGCCGCGGCTGGACTCCGGCTGCAGCGGAAAGGTGAGTATACAATTTTTTTTTATTTTAACACATTTTAGGATGAATTGCAGGGAAGGGCTTATATATTTAACCCCTTCCCGACAATTCACCCCGCGCACGCCGGCAGCCCATTGCTTTCAATGGAGCAGCTGTATTGCCGGCTCCATTGAATTCAATGGGCAAACATCGTTCTTCTCTGCCACAGCTGTAACAGCTGTGGCAGAGAAGAATGATTTGTCTTCTATATGTTCTCAAAATGGGGTCGGCGCTGCTGCCGCCGGCCCCATTGAGCGCATATAGAGAAGAGAACAGGAATCGCAGATCGCAGATAGGTGCGATCTGCGATTTTTTGTTCTATAATTTATCAGACGAGCGCATAAAAAGCGCTCATGTGTCCAATACCATTGCGAAGCAATGGTTTTAAAAAATCGCCGGACGCATGCGCATGCGCAAATCGCGGCTAAAAACGCCCGTCTGACTAAGGCCTTAATCAAAAAAGCAAAAAAAAATCACAAAAAGCATAACAATCTGTAAAATTTTACTTAATGATGGCGTTGTCCCTTGCTGTGATCCTGTTCCAATTTCTAATGCAAATTAAAGTAATTCTATACATTTTTCTGCAATCTCAGTACGATTTCGAGGAAATGTTTTAATAGATAGTATTTTTTTAAGTTTTACATTGTTTTCAGACAAGCATCTTTCTGACCCGTATTTATTCTGTATTATGTGGAAAGGTAATATTATGTTAATGAACATTTGTGGTAACACTGTTGCCTGGCAGTGCTGGGGGTCTTGGGTTTAAATCCCACCAAGGACAATATCTGCATGGAGTTTGTATGTTCTCCCAGTGCTTGCGTGGGTTTACTCCAGGTACTCTGTTTTTTCCCACATTCCAAAAACATACTAAGGTGAACTTAGACTGTGAGTCCCAATGGGGACACCAAGTGATATCCAAGACTGCGGAGTAAGTATGTGCTATATAAATGTGCAAAATAAATATAGATGCTTCAGCATTCATTTAATCATGCAACTGTGTATTTTCTGTATTTTTCCCAATCCCATAGACTTTAATGGGCAATTTTAGTCCGTAATTAGAGACAAAAAAGGACAAGCTGCGACTATTTTCTCATTACTGAATACGCTCTTCGGAATACATCAATACATATCATTGGGGTTTATTCTGTCTGTATTACATGTGTAACAAGGAACTTAAATACGACCTTATAAATGAGCTCTCAGGCTCAAACAGAGGAGTCTGTTAGCATTAGGAACCTGTCCAAAAGCAATGGTTGCCTTCCGTGGCAGATGGGTCCCCAGGTTTTGATCAAAATATGCACTAAGAACCTTGCATTTTTATGGGGTTAGTAGATATAACAGTTATGCAAATGTATTCAGATATTAGATATGTGTGAGGGCTGAAGCACATGTCTCTGTTACTGTATTTGTTGGAGCCATGGCTTGCCTGCACCTGCACATATCTTGGTTGGAGATGCTGACTTTAGAGGGCTATTCACATGTGAGTTTTTCACAATCGTGTTTAAAAGATGCAACATGAGCTACTTTTGTCTATTTTTATGAAATATGCCCATTATAGTCTATGAAAAGTGTTTAAAATATGAATCCATCAGCATGCTATCAGTATTTCATCTGTATTTGCATTGTTATTTGCTCAGAGAGTTGTTGACCCTGCAGAGTACTGAGCATGAGTAGTGAATGGGGTCCCCAACTTTAATTTTTTATTTTCCTAGACAGGGTATCCAGAAATCACAGGCAGCCATCATTTTTTTGCGGAGATACAGGAAAATCATACAGAATTTTAAAGATTATAAGTCAAACATGTCTGAAGTTCAGATAATGAAATGAAGTCATTACCAGCATTCGGGCTCGTTCACATGGGAGTATTGTCATCGCGTATTACGCACACGTATATCCCGTGTGTGACATGCAGTGAATGGAGTCAATGAAAGTCCATGGACTTCATTCTTCTATGCATATCGGTGTTAGACACTGCGCATCGATACGTGGGAGAAATAAATTGCAGAAATATGCGCAGCGTTTCCATCCGCATCCGCGCTCTGAACAGAGCTGGGAATAAAAAAAATTTAAATCAGACTGCGCCTGCCTGTGATCACGTCATCTGCTGGCATGTGCAGTGCCATATGCAACCCATACGCCGTCTCTGCTATCTCTCTACTGGCACAGCGTATGGGCTATAATGTGTACAATGCTGTGGGATACCGCCACTGTTTTATGCATATCCCCATGTGAATGAGCCCTAATTGTGAGCTGTTTATTGAGAATTACAGTCTTAATAACCGACCGACAGCCTCCAAAAATTTAAGGACATTACAAAAAATGTTCACGGATAGTGTAAAAAATTCCCCTACTTTTACGTAATTTCTGGACAGTTGGCAACCTTGATAGTGAATGACTTCTTATTCAGCGTGTGTAGGCAACCATTCAGCTATGAAGAACTACCTGTTCAGAGGGAATGGAGGTGGGCAGCTGGTAGAGATGTCTGATGAGCTCCATGCCCATCCACTGAGCAACAATCGTCCCCATGTGAAAGCACAGGAGTGACGGTCTTCCCATGGAAAGGTGCCCTAACCTAAGCACTAGTACACATAGATAGATATGAGATAGATAGTTAGTTATGAGATAGATAGATAGATAGTAGAGATGAGCGAACGTACTCGGTAAAGCACTACTCGTCCGAGTAATGTGCTTTATCCGAGTATCTCCCCGCTCGTCCTGAAAGATTCGGGGAGTGCCGCTGCTGACAGGTGAGTTGCGGCGGGGAGCAGGGGAGAGCGGGCGGGAGAGAAGGAGAGAGAGATCTCCCCTCCGTTCCTCCCCGCTCTCCCCTGCAGCTCCCCGCTCCGCGGCGCTCCCCGAATCTTTAAGGATGAGCGGGGAGATACTCGGATAAAGCACATTACTCGGACGAGTAGTGCTTTACCGAGTACGTTCGCTCATCTCTAATAGTTAGTTATGAGATAGATAGATAGATAAATAGATATTAGATAACTAGATAGGTAAATAGATAGAGAGATAGATATGGAATAGATATATAGATAGATAGATATGAGACAGATAGATGGATAGATAGATAGATAGATAGATAGATAGAAAGATAGATATGAGATAGATAGATATGAGATAGATGGATAGTAGAGATGAGCGAACACGTTCGGCCCCGCCCCTTTTTCGCCCGAACACCGAACTTTGCGAACACTTCAGTGTTCGGGCGAAAAAGTTCGGGGGCCGCCGTGGCAGCGCGGGGGGGTGCGGCGGGGAGTGGGGGGGAGAGGGAGAGAGAGAGGGCTCCCCCCTGTTCCCCGCTACTGCCGCCCGCGCCGCCGCGCATCTCCCCGCCCCCCGGCGGCACCCGGACCTTTACGCGCGAACACTGCAGTGTTCGGCAAAGCCGGTGTCCGGGTGCGGATGTGTCCGTAACGGACACGTTCGCTCATCTTTAATGGATAGATATGAGATAGATAGATAGAAAGATAGATAACTAATTAGATTAGATATTAGATAGATAGATAGATAGATAGATAGATAGATAGATAGATAGATAGATAGATAGATAGATAGATAGATAGGAGATAGATGGATAGATAGGAGATAGATAGATAGATAGATAGATAGATAGATAGATAGATAGATAGATAGATAGATAGATAGATATGGGATAGATAATTAGATATTAGATAGATAGATATGAGATGGATAGATAGATAGATAGATATGAGATAGATGATAGCTAGATAGATAGATAATAGATAGATAGATAGATAGATATTAGATAACTAGATAGGTAAATAGATAGAGAGATAGATATGGAATAGATATATAGATAGATAGATAGATATGAGATGGATAGATAGATAGATAGAAAGATAGATAAATAATTAGATTAGATATTAGATAGATAGATATGGGATAGATAATTAGATATTAGATAGATAGATATGAGATGGATAGATAGATATGAGATAGATAGATAGATATGGGATAGATAGATAGATAGATAGATAGATAGATAGATAGATAGATAGATAGATAGATAGATGATTACAGACCACTTGGGCGCAATTATTCCTAGTGGTCTGTATACATGTACAGTATATATGTGTTACTTCTTAGGTTAAGAGTCCCATGTACTATACACTGAACATGCGGTTATGTATTTGACCTATTACTGTATTGCTGATTTAGAACATAATAGATATAATCTGACTTTTTAAGGTTTTTGATTGGCTTATTTGTATAATAAATATGATTTTTTTTATAAATATTGTTGTGTTCCATGCATATGATTTAATTAATATTGAGCATGGAGTAATACCGCAGAGAATGATTATTGATAATTATAAGGCCGGGCTCACACGACGCACGCTGCGTGAAAATTGCAGCATTTTACAGACCTATGGACCTGCGTATCCCTGCGTATTGTTTTAACTCCCGTATGCCTGCACCTCGGCAGCGTATTTTACATACTCTGTCCTGCACCGGCTCCCTGGTTTCTTCTTTTTTTTAAAAAAATTCCTTCTTATATTTCCAACAACATGCGTAAAAAATTTCGCAATGGAATTGCATATCCACTACAAGACAGCAGGTCTCATCCGTGTGTAATACACGGTAACAGAACATGCTGCATTCTTTTTTTACATGCATAACAAATCTATGTGAGTGTTAGAGAAACAATGAAAATCTTTGTACTTTTATTGACACCATTTACTGCCTATTGTGTGCGAATAGTATATAATACAAATCTGTTCGTGTGAGCCCGGCCGAAGCCTAATTTTTGCAGTTAGTAAAGTTGAACAGTCAGGCTGGGTTCACAAGGGGTGGATTTGCCGTGGAATTTCTGTGCGGAAATGCGCTGTGGCAAATCGGCCTGCGGCAGCTAATCCCTGCATTGGCCATCCATGTGGACGAGATTTGTCATAAAGCCCATCCACGTGGAGCGGTGAATCCATCTTGGCAAAGCCGGCGCTGCAGTGAAGATTCCCAGGATGCAGCATGTCCATTCTTTTTTTTTCTCTGCTGCGGCCGCGCTCTTCTCTATAGAGAACAGTCCGCAACAGAAAAGCATGCGGCGAAGTTGCTCCCAAATTCGTGGCTGGGTACCACAAGTGCGCTTAGCCAGCGGAAATCTGGCGATTTTTCGCTGCAGCAACACTGCAAGATTTCTGCCAAGAATACGACCCATGTGACCCCAGCCTAATAATAAAGAACAAACACATCAACTGAACAAGGGAATGGTACCAGGAACGAGCACCGCTGACAAGAGGCTTTCCAGATCTGCCAAAGCCAACCAATTCTGAATGTAAGCATTAGTTCTTTTAGGCATCTTGTATAGAAACGAAAAAGTAGCAAAATGTATGCAAAATAAACAAATATGAAAAACATTGTTATTTTACATTTGATGATATTAGGGATGAGCGAGTACACTCGCTAAGGCACATTACTCGAGCGAGTAGTCCTTAGCCGAGTATCTCCCCGCTCGTCTCTAAAGAATCAGGGGCCGGCGGGGAGCGGCGGGGAAGAGCGGGGAGGAACGGAGGGGAGATCTCTCTCTCCCTCTCTCTCCCCGCTCCCCCCTGCTCCCTGCTGCAACTCACCTGTCACCCGCGCCGGCCCCCGAATCTTTAGAGACGAGCGGGGAGATACTCGGCTAAGGCACTACTCGCTCGAGTAATGTGCCTTAGTGAGTATACTCGCTCATCTCCAGATGATATACTTTGTTCCTATATAAGATGCCTGGAAGAGCCGATGATTTTTTGTTTGTATCATTGCAAAGTTGATCCTTTTTCTTTCCATCATTTCTATTGCTTTTTACTTTTGACATTTTTAAAAAATTGCCAGGAAAAACCTCCACATGAAGGGGGTGTAAATTGTGTAAATTAATCCCCCCTCTCCCAAGACTTTACCGCCACTTACATTATATTTGTGATCCGCTGCAGAGAGAGAAGGACATGTTGTATTCAGACAAAAGGAGAATATTTTTTTTTTATTGGTAAAACACAATATCACGGGAAAATCCCCCAGTGGGGACGCCGGGAACGAGGCCTTTACGGCTTTTGTGAAATTTGTAAGAAAATAACTTGTGTTACGAACCAGGAGAAAGCTATTATTTATTTGTCAAAAAAAAAAAAAAGGATGAAAAAATAAAACCGACCCTGTTAGGACTGGTGCTGCTTTCAATGAGCCGTTTACAATATGGCTGCTCCAGGCTGGTCCAGCAACCATTAATTGTTAATGCATTTTGCATTAACCCAGGGAGATCGCAGCTCCTGCAGGCTCAGGATTAAAAAATGATTTCCAGCGTGTTGCTAAAATGGCTGCAGAGCAGCGGGACTCCATTACCTTCCAAGTCGTACACTGTGACTTAAATGGCAATTTAAAATTAGGCCATTAACAATTTGAGGCAATTACGAGGCCTTTTTCAATAATATTATTTTACGTTTTGAATTAACTATCAAAATTAGATGAGATACAAAACTCTGCAGACGGATCCGCGCCGGAGTGACTGACACCTTTCTGCTGCGTTATACGGCAGGTATGTCAACATATAGATGCAAAGGGAGGCCCAATCCACCGTATATACGCAGCTATTCTAGCTGCGTCCCAAAATTGCGCCCATCTGACGGATTGGATTCCAATGTATCCATTTAAATGAGTCATTTTTGGGTGCGTCAAAAAAATTGCGCTGGGAAAAATAGGTCATCGGCGACTGAAAATGGCAACTAATTTTACACAGCAAGTGAAAGGATACGTCTTGCCCCACGAGATACGCTGGAAGCTCCTATAGGGAAAAAAAAGGGAGGGGGAAGGGAGTTTAACCGCGTCGAATGCTGGCAAAGGATTACACTGCCATATGCGCTTTTACGCTTGGCGAATTGTGGCAAAAAATTGCGTGAATGAAGAATAGCTGTGATGGAGTCCTGATCTTAATTAGGGTTTGCTCGTCTATTCACATGAACAGATGCAGCATATTGGCGAAAAAATACGCAGCAGCGCAGAAATCACTTGGTTGGCAGAAATCCTTGGCATGACTGCCAATTAGAGAGGAGCGAGCACGCTCGGTAAAGTCAGTGACTCGAGCGAGCCTCACTCATCTCGATTAACTGCCTTCTCCTCCGAGCTTGCGAAAGTGAAAAGAATCCATTAAAAACAACGGGTTCTACTCTGCGCAATTGTGCTCCTGTGAATAAGCCCTTAGACAAGTACCACCCAAATATAGGGCATGCATGGGAATAACCAGATTTAAATTAGGGGGGGATAGAAAGGGACTTGTTATTTGTATAGCGCCAACTTATTCCGCAGCACTTTCTGGTAATTCATTTATTCCCCCCAGCAAGCCAGGTTCTCATTTTACCGAGTCAACCTTGAGCCGGCTACCTGAACCAAGTGGGGATTAAACCTGCCACCTTCAGGTCATGAGCGAGAGCTTAGGGCTGCATACTGCTGCCTTAACACTCTGCGCTAGACCAGGGTACTTTTCACATGTGCGCTGTCTGACCATATTGTAATTGGTCCAACTATTGACTGACATATCACTCATACGAGTCATTCTGACCAATAGTGTACACGGCACCCTACAGGGCGCTGGCGAGAAATCACTCATAAGTTGCTAGTCATTTTGTTTCAGCTCACTGAAAGGAAGCAACTGGTGAGTGTGAACAGGAGTCATTTATCTATGAACGATTGAGGTCCACAGTGAATGGAGGCGGGCGGCCAGAAGGGATCTCCGGCCCGTGTCACCTCCATTCACTGAATGACTATTGTTCCTGTGTGATACCTAATTATGTATCTTTTTAGTAATATGAATGAAGGGCAATTAGAGCTGTTTTTGACAGACTCACTATCGCATAGGTAACCATAGTGTGAATCTGATATTCACAGGCTACTCTTAAAGGGACTGTACCAAAATTGTGTCTTACCCCCTATCCACAGAGTGAATAGAATTGCGGTCGCGCAATAGCCAGCAGTCCTTCTGAAGAAGAATGAAGCAGCACAGTGCATGTGCGACCACAACTCCATTCTCCCTCCTCCTCACTGCAAGAGGTGCAGTGAGCCCACAGTGAGAAGAGGGGGACATGGGACCCCTGTTCTTGGTATTGGTGCGGTGAGACCCCCACCAATCATCCTGTGCTTAGGTGATGAAAGTCACTCAGTACGTGCTGCATAATTTCTGCAGTAATTGCAGTCGCGTATTTTCCGCTGTGTTTCCGGCCCATGTGAAGGCGGCCTAAGGCCATCTTCATACACAGCGGAAATGCACGGTGGAAATTCCACAGCACTTACATCCCAAGCCATGTAGAGTAGATTTTAAAAAAACCCTTTGCGTCCTGCGGAAAATGTCCGCAACAAATCTGCTGTGTTTTTCGTAAACACCGAGGATTCTAAATCTGTAACATGTCTATTTATGCTGTGGATTTCAACCATTGAAAGGGTTAAAATCTGCAGCAATTCCATAATTAACCCCTTAAGGACCAAGCTCTGTAAATTTACCGCGCCTGGTCCTGGACTTTAATCCCGTCCGATAGCAAAAATATGGCGCGGCAATAAAAAGCCTCTGCTCCTGCAGTCAAGAAAGAGCAGGTCGGATTCTCAGCTGTTAGTCACGACTGAGGACCCAGTGAGAAGGTAGAAGGGGTTTTTAACTGCTTCTGCCTTCTTCTTTTCGGGATACATAGAACTCAATGAGTTTCTTACACAATGCGACCTGTCAATACCATGACCCCAGTTAGAGCAGAGCTGCAGGCTCCTAGCAGACCCAGATCAGCTCTGCCAGTCACTACTGTCACTACAGGTAGATGCTTTTCCCTGTAACTCAGGCTCCCATGGATGCTGCTCCTATAGATTCCCCAGCTACAGTAGAAAAGTGTGAAATGAATAAAAAGACTATGTGAATGACCCCTAAAGGTCTTATATGACATCATGAAAGACATAGATGGTAAAAAAAATCATTACAAAATAAGTTGAAAAAATTACAAAGTAAAATAAAAATATATATGTAAAAAAAAAATGACGCCAACCTGTAATCAGAAATCATACATATTATATATCAAAATGTCTGAAACAAAATGGGGAGCCCATTCCTATACTTTATTTTTTAGCGTAAATTTACTACAAAAAAAAACAGCTAGGAATGTTAAAAAATCATTTTTGTAGGCTTTTATCCCAACAGAAGTAAAAAACAGAAAAATAAAAAAACACAGCAAAACTTATTTTGATAGCTGAAGGGAAAAAAGGGTAGTAAAACCACATGGGTAAAATCCCTAAAAACTGTCTGGTCCTTTAAGTACAAAACAGCTTGGTCCTTAAGGGGTTAAAAAACAAGGTCAAATCCCCAACATTTCGGCCCGGATTTGGCCAATGCGAGTTCTCTGTTAAGGAAAGCCCGCAGCAATTTCACATTGTGTGAAGGTGGCCTAATTGTAAAATAGCTTTTTATATCAATGCCATCCTATATGTGCCATATGATGTCTGAACACGCAGATATGTTATCACTTTATTGTGCACATTGGACGCACCCGTCCGTCCATCACGTATCAATACATCAATGCAAAAAGCACCTGAAGTGACATTTTCTTGGTTTGAAGTTGAAAGTTTGGGGCCCAAATGTAGCGAATCCTGCACTCAGGTGGTCTTCTGTTCAGAAGTGGAGAATACCATCCCTCTCATGGTGAAAAGGGAAGGGACAAAAGGTCCGGCACATTTCTGGTTGGTTGTCAACCCCATCCAGGCTCTTAATTTAGGAACCTGCAGGTAGCACTATAATAAGAGGACTTCTTCCAACATGTTGGCATTCCCTCATCACAGCTCTATACGTACATGTCACAGAATATGGAGGGCGCTCAGGGCAGCCACTGCCATCTTCTCCTTCTCATGTCTGATCTGAAGATCTTCTAGTAGCTTCATCTGCGGGAACAGGGAGTCACAGCTCGCCGCTCGCTTCTCAGGGATGTCCGCTGTTTTCTCACTGCACACTTTTGGTACAGGCTGCGGCCGAGGGACTTTCTTGGCATAGTCCAGGCTCTTAAAGAGACGAATACACAACAACAGGATGAAGTTTGGTTGGAATAGTTTATGTGGCCTTTTCATGTTAATGGATATTACAGGGTTAATGTATAGACACATTACTGCAGACTGAGATGGCATCTTATATTGGTGCAGTGGAGCCCATTTCCTCCCTCATTGGGTCCGGCCTCCTCAATGCCCCCGCGGTGCCCTTCGCCACAACCTATTATCTTGCAGTTACAGTACATGCCTGGCGCTGCATAAGCAACACACTACATCACCCACATGGTCACATCCTGGAACTGAACTCAAGGGAATCAGGGCAGGGAGTTGAAGTGGAAAGGGCTTAGTAACATTGCCGCAGGCTGGAAAGAAGAAAGGAAGATGTAGACACTCATCGTCATTTCCTTTCACTCCATCTACTGGGGAACTACAACTCCCTGCATTCCCCAGCACCTGCATATTTTTAGGACCTGCTGTCAGTTGCAGTTTACTTACAGCTTGGGAACCACAGCATTTCCTTTCCACTTTGTGATGCAATACCTTGTGTCGGTTCATGGGTCATTCTTGCAAACTGTGGGACTATTACATTGCAGTGATGGTGCGTTCGCCCATGCGTTCACTGCTGATGCTGGCGGTTTTATACAATCGACACTCTGCCTTAACGGCTGGGATCAGAGATAACCATGATCCTGACTGTTAGCCCCTCAAGTGCCGTTATCAGTAGCAACCAACACAAAACTGAACACTTAAAGGGAGGCTCTAGTTACCTGTTGTACTGCCTCTAGCTTGGATACAAGATGTGATACCCGTGTGCATGGAAGCTCTAGTACCTTGTTGTACCGCCTCTAGCTTGGATACAAGATGTGATATAGGCGGACATGGAGGCTCTAGTACGCTGTTGTACCACCTCTAGGTTGGATACAGGATGTGATACGTATGGGCATCGAGGCTCTAGTACCCTGTTGTACCGCCTCTAGCTTGGATACAAGATGTGATATAGGCGGACATAGAGGCTCTAGTACCTTGTTGTACTGCCTCTAGCTTTGATACAAGATGTGATACAGGTGGGTATGGAGGTTCTAGTATCCTGTTCTACCACCTCTAGGTTGGATACAAGGTGTGATACGTATGGGCATCGAGACTCTAGTACCCTGTTGTACCACCTCTAGCTTGGATACAAGATGTGATATGTGTGGGCATGGAGGCTCTAGTACCCTGTTGTACCACCAAAACACTCAAAACACCACGTTCTGAGAGGTAAAGGGATAATGGGTAAATGATCAACACTCACTAGTACAAGGGGCTGGTATTTATATGCACAGACCAGTGGTGATTGGCTGGCTGGAGAACTCCAGACCATCAGCCAACCAAATGAACCTCACGTGCAGCAGTGTGCTCCTGGAAACCCATAGAACTACAGGTCCCAGAAGCACAACGTGACACTTACACCACCACCACATAATAACAGGCTATTAATATTGTCAGTGTAATGATGAGAACAGCTGCATTGTGTATGTTACTATGTTACACCTTTTGCCTTGTGCTTTTATTCTTGTCGTTGTGCATGACTTGGATTCCTCGAGGTTTCACTGGTCTGTTGCGGTTTTGCTCTTGGATCACTTTGGCATATTCCTTTTGTTGTTTCAGCTGTTCTTTCTAGAAACAGAGTTGTATGAAAGTGAATGGTGATAAATCTGTCTACAAGAAGGTGACAACATCTAAAACCTTATCTGACACCCATTGTAGTTGGTGGGAGTAGAAAACATGGTGAAACCATAAGGGTCAATATATGAGGTAGAGGCCATTTTGGTCTCGGTCTCACATACAGTAGTTTTACGTCCATGTCAGTCTTTTAAACTGGATAGAAAGACGCCGTGCTCAGAACTTTTCCATCCAGTATAAAAACACGGACAGGAATGGAAATTATGTGATACAGAGATCAAAGAGGTCTCCACTTCACAGGTTGACCCTTTTGGTTTCATCCTGGTTTTTGTCCCCATGCAGTTTTTAGCATAGAAAACAGAAAACGGGATGAAAAGAGTCTTATTACTTCACCTACATAAATATACTTGAAAGAATTTTTTGGCATAGCGATATTGAGACTTTAAAAGATGACTGGGCATGCTCTGCATTATAGTCTAAGGACTCCTGTTTCCATATCTCCAAAGGACACTAGTGGACAATGACTGCCCATATGCATCCACCTCTCTGCTGGCATTAGGGAACCAGGCAACCTCTATTATAAGGATAAATATGCCACGAAAAGTCCATCATTCATCTGATGTCTATGGGTGAAAGCTTTAGATGGGCCACCCTAAGATGGAATGAAGGTTAGTATACAAGAAGGTACCCAAAAAACCTTCCCCAATGGCATCAGCTGGTATGCCGTCTCAGAAGGGTTCCGCAGACATTTACTCTGCAACAGAAGCCTGTAGTAGTAACACCAACTCACCAGAAGAAGTATAGCTGGAGTTAGGTCATATAGACTGGAGGTTCGCAGTGGTGGAGGACGGTATTTAGCATTGGAGGTTAGCATATAGCGGTGGAGGCTTATATGTTTATAGTGGTGATGGTAGTTAGTATTTAGGGCTTGGGCTTACCAAATGTAATCGGATATTTGAGCAAGAATCGAAAGTAGTAATTATTTACATATGTTAATACTTAGTGGGTCTCCTTTGGCCCTACTGACATCAGATACTCTCAGTGGCATACGTTCTACTAACGTCTGATAACTTCAGCTGGTATTTCCCTCCATCTATCCTGCAAACATCTGGTAAGTTCTTTCAAAGAAGATGAATGCTGTTTATATTTCCTGACCTGATATTTCAGTTTATCCCAAAGATGTTCAGTAGAGTACATCGTAAAACAGCGTTGGATTTGTGACAGGGCCCGTTGTCTTGTTGAAAGTATTGCTGACCATTCCCAGAGTATAGCCACATTGTCGGCAGCACATTATTGTCTAGAGTGTCAGGTACACCTCTGTGTTCATGGTTCTTGTCACTACAACCAACGGACTGAGGCCATCCCCAGACCATAACGGAACGTCTGCCATACTTACCTGTTGGCACAACACACTCAGGCAAAAAGTGTTCCCTATCATCCTCCACATCCAGGTACGTCCATCTGATTTGAAGATGGAGTAACACAATTCGTCCCTCCATAGAACGTTCTTCCATTGCTCAACTGTCCAATGATGATGCTCTGTGTATTATTGTAGACGGACTGATGGATCAATGTTATTAGGGCCAAAGGATCCCCCTAAGTATTAACATATGTAAATAAATACTACTTTTGATTCTTGCTCAGGTATCCGATTACTTTTGGTAGGATGGTGTACATACAGTAGTGGTGGAGGCAAATATATGGTTCTGAGATTGCAACATAGTAACATAGTTCGTTAGGCCGAATGAAGACAATGTCCATCTAGTCCAGCCTGTCTATCCTCCTGTGTTGATCCAGAGGAAGGCAAAAAACCCCAAGAGCAGAAGCCAATTAGCCCTTTTGGGGAAAAAATTCCTTGCCGACTCCCTAATGGCAATCAGACTGTTCCCTGGATCAACCCCTAATAGTTCCTACCTGCCTGTAAACCCGGATTAACAGTTAACCTAAGATTTATAACCTATAATATCCTTCCTCTCCAGAAAGACATCAAGTCCCCTTTTAAACTCCTCTATGGATTTTGCCATCACCACATCCTCAGGCAGAGAGTTCCACAGTCTAACTGCTCTTACAGTAAAGAACCCCTTTCTATGTTGGTGATGAAACCTGCTTTCCTCTAAACATAACGGATGCCCTCTTGTTACTGTCGTAGTTCTGGGTGTATCGTCGTAGTTCCTTTCTCACCTTTTCTTCGCTGACAGTGTGGACCGGTCCGAGGCCTCCTAACTTCACCTCCTGATTGAGAAAACTTTTTAACTTCTAGAATAAATAGAAAAAAACACAGATTACAAGCAGCATCAAATCCGCTCTAAAGGTGTTATATACCCATTAGTCTAAAGTGGATCAAAATGGACAACTTATATCAAAGGGATTGTTCGTCAGGTGAAATATAGCAATGAATGATTGTTTTTAGTGACCAATGACAGACCGTCATCATCTGGAAAGAAGTCAGCTCTGGTTAAACATTTTTGTCCAGGAGCTGCTAATCCTTCAATGTATATAATCATACATTTTGTGAACAATTGTTTCCTGTAAGAACGTTCACAAAGTGAAGCATCATTCGTCCTTTATGACCAATTTGAACGAATGCAATGGACAACCAGGACTAAAATATGTTTGGTTGCATCAATTGTTCAACAATCAATCTACTTCCATCTAGTGTAGGGATGCACAACGTTTTCTGATCTGAGGGCCACATTAGCATACTGAACCACTTCCAAGAACCACACGGGTGTTACCATCTGAGACATTTATGGTGTACCCTAAGTATATGTCATAATAAATCGAAGTAAGTTCCACTTCCAGGAATCTCATCTATTAGGAGAATGGGGGTCACCTACCTTCCAGAGAGGAGGGGACAATGCATGCAGCGCTCTCCATTGTAGATGATGGATGTCGAGGTACCGGCTGGCATTTCATAAGTCCTATAAACTACTATAGAGAGGGCGGCATGCAGATATGATGCCTCTACCTCATATACTCATTTCTGGAGAGCCAAACAGGTCAAGGGACTTAATTCTCCTAATATATAGAGGACCCAGACAAGGCTACACAGTGCAGCCTTAGTACTAATCCTAATATAAAGGGGACACAGACATGGCTACACAGTGCACCCTTAGTACTTGTCCTAATATATGGGGACCCAGACATGACTACACAGTGCACCCTTAGTACATGTCCTAATATATAGGGACCCAGACATAACTACACAGTGCACCCTTAGTACATGTCCTAATATATAGGGACCCAGACATAACTACACAGTGCACCCTTAGTACATGTCCTAATATATAGGGACCCAGATAAGGCTACACAGTGCAGCTTTAATATTTGCCTTAATATATAGGAGACCCAGACATGACTACACAGTTCAGCTTAGCATCTGTCCTAATATATAGGGGACCCGGACATGGCTACACAGTGCACCCTTAGTATCTATCCTAATATATAGGGGACTCAGACACAGTTGCACAGTGCACCCTTAGTACTTGTCCTAAAATATAGGGGACCCAGACACGACTATACAGTGCAGCCTTGGTACTTCTTTTAATACAGTAGTGGTAAACCTGCGGCACGCAGAGCCCTCCCTGCTGGCACGTGCTCCAGCAGCTGCTCACCACAGTAGTGAATACCGGCCAAGATGCCGCGGTTCCCCTGCCTGTATCCACTCAGCGGCTCTAATCCCAGGTGCACACTGTGACATCAGTGTGCACCTGGGTCCACCTTCCCTAATGTCTCCTCCTTGGTTCCACGAGAGCAGAGGGGAGGAGGCGTTTGGACGCACACACTGTCGTCACAGTGTGCACCTGCGATCAGTGCCAGCAGCACCGAGCAGAGAAGCAGCGGCGCTTTGACGAGGAAGAGGGGGTTAGTGTATGGGTCTCAGGGGGGCACTATTACTACTGGGGCTGACATACGAGATACTATTAGTAATAGTGTCCCCTATATCGGCCCCAGTAGTAATAGGATTACTACTGGGGGCCGCTGTGGGGCTCATTGTTACTACTGGGCCTGCTGTGGGGCTCACTGTTACTACTGAGGCCGTTGTGAGGGACACTGTTACTACTGGGGCTGCTGTGGGGGTCACTATTACTGCTGGGGCTGCTGTGAGGATCACTATTACTGCTAGGGGCACTGTGGGGGTCACAATTACTGCTGGGGTCACTGTGGAGTTCACTATTATTGCTGGGGCCACTGTGGTGGTCACTGTTACTGCAGAGACCACTATGGGGGTCACTATTACTACTGTGGCTGCTGTGGGGGTCAGTATAACTAATGGGGTCACTGTGGGGGTCACTATTACTACTGGGGCTACTGTGGAGGTCACTATTACTACTGAGGGAGTCACTATTAGTGCTAAGGCCACTGTGGGGGTCACGATTACTACTGAGGCCCCTTTGGGGGACACTAGCACTGCTGTGGCCACTGTGGGGGTCACTATAACTACTGAGGCCACTATGGAGCTCACTGTTACTGCTGAGACAACTGTGGGGGTCACTATTACTACTGAGGCCACTGTGGCAGTCACTATTACTGCTGGCGTATGTTCACACATGGTGGAAATGTGCACCCTTAGTACTTATCTATATATATAGGGGGCCCAGACATGGCTACTCAAAGCACCCTTAGTACTTGTCTGTTCATGTTGTCCTGCTATGTGCCACTCTTCACCCTGACCTGAAAACCACATGTGAGCATCCATGCATAAATATATCTGTGTCCAGATGATTGGGGTGGCACAGAATAACATTGTAGACCACATGTGGCCCCTGGGTTGCATGTTGTGCACCTCTGAACTAATTGTTATGGCCTCTTTGAAACATATTATACATATATATCATACTACGGTATGTAACACTATGCATGTAATGCCTCTTCCTAGCTGTAGATGGCGATGAATCATTCCTGAAGATGTAGCAGGTCGAGGTATCAGATACCTCCTATCTTACCTTTTCATACCTATTTTGAGTTATGCCAAGATAAATGGGCACAAAATGGCCAGCTTTGAAAAAAAACTTTTGTTACTCACAATGCATAACAGAGTAATGCAGATACAGTATAGAATTTTTTTTTCAAAACTGGTCGCCTTGTATTGAGCCGCTGTATCTAAGCCTCTCATGTGTTATGTTATCTGCTGCTGTATCTAATCCTATGAATGGTGATACTGCGTTCAGGCAGCAGTAAGTTGAGGCTGATCATACTACCTACAAAATAGTAGCTGAATTTTTTGTTTTCCGGCGGCTGCTCTCGGCATTCGGGGTGGAGGCAGCATTGGATGTGCCTGGCAGCTGTAATAACACCCCAGGCAGGAACACTCAATAACACACATTAATGTAAGTCAATAATCTCCAGTGAGAGGCTGCCTCGCATGTGGAGAATTACAGAGCGGCAAGAATTTCATTTTCTCGGCAGTGTTTAGTGATATTCAGCCTGTGCTGATCAGATCCATTCTCCGGGCTGCCGCTCGAGGTCTTATCTAGTAATTCAGCCCACAAAACGGGATTAAATATGAAGTTTGGGGTTCTAAATGTTGTACCCCGTCAGGCTCCCCATTCTCCGCCTATGGGATGGGTTCACAGAGGACTGTCTACATTAAGACAATGTAACAAACTATCAGCACCATCTGAAGTTCTAGATCAGGACCAATGCCAGTTTTAGGTTACAGGGCACCCTGTGCAGAATTTTTTATGGTGCCCCCCTTGCCTCCACGGTCAAATGAAAAAATAGTACTATATTGCACCAACAGGCAGGCTGACTGTAGTCTGCTTGTGCAGAAGGCAGCAAGATAGCTGCATACTCACACCAGAGCAGCACAGTAAATAAATACTGTACCAGAACCAAACTCATAACATTAATACAATACCAGAACCAAGCTTGTAACATAAATACAGCACTAAAACCAATCTCAGTACCTAAATACAGTACCAGAGCCAAGCTCATAACATAAATAAAGCATCAGAAAAACCTCATAACATAAATACAGCACCAGAATCAAGCTCGGTACATACATGAAGGACTAGGGCAAGCTTAAAACATGAATACAACACCAGAACCAAGCTCCCAACATAAATACAGCACTAGTTCAAGCTCATAAACATAAGTACATTAAGAGTACCATGCTCAACAGCACATAAAGAGAGCCCTAAAACGAAGCTAATAACAAGATCAGTATATAAATACCGCACCAGAACCAAGATCATAAGTAGAGCAACAGAACCAACTTCAGCACATAACTACAATATCAGAACCAAGCTCATAACATAAATACAGCAACATAAACAAGTTCAGTACATAAATAAAACCCCAGAGCCAAGCTCATAATATAAATATGCAGCGTCCCAAAGGCCACCTAGACACAAGGCCCACACTGAGGAGCTGGGAGGGTAGAGTTGGCACTTGTCACAGTGGCTCTTAGCAGACTCCTCCCCAGAGGGACACACGCCATCTCAACCCAAATACCGCTAGGCCTCCTCCAGGCAATCCTGGGACAGCAATTACCTGTATACGTGTGGTGAACTGTAGACTTGTCATGTGTGATGCCACCGTTCCTTACACATCATCACAGAATCATAGAATAGTAGAGTTGGAAGGGACCTCCAAGGTCATCTGGTCCGACCCCCTGCTCAGGACAGGATCACTAAATCATCCCAGACAGATATTTGTCCAGCCTTTATTTGAACACTTCCATTGAAGGAGAACTTACCACCTCCCGTGGTAACCTGTTCCACTCATTGATCACCCTCACTGTCTAATATCTAATTTGTGTCTCCTCCCTTTCAGTTTCATCCCATTGCTTCTAGTCTTTCCTTGTGCAAATGAGAATAGGGCTGATCCCTCTGCACTGTGGCAGCCCTTCAGATATTTGTAGACCGCTATTAAGTCTCCTCTCAGCCTTCTTTTTTGCAAGCTAAACATTCTAACAGTTGTCTTGTCAATCCCATGATTGGTCATTTTTTCAATAAGTATGGTATGAGATACTTTGTCAAACGCTTTACTAAAGTCAAGATATACTATATCCACTGCATTTCCCTGATAAACACAGTCAGTGATTCTGTCATAGAAGGAAATTAAACTTGTCTGGCATAACTTGTTTTTTTTACAAACCCATGCTGGCTCTGGTTAATTTCTCCATTTTCATCCAAGTACTTGCACATATGCTGTTTAATAATTTGTTCAAAGATCTTTCCAGGTATAGAAGTCAGGCTCACAGGCCTGTAGTTTCCTGGATCCACCCTCTTCCCTTTTTTGAAGATAGGGACGACATTTTTCCCTTTTCCAATCTTCTGGGACTTCTACTGTTCTCCAGGAATTTTCAAAGATCATGGCGAGTGGTTCAGCAATTACCTCAGCTGCTTCCTTTAGTATCCTAGGATGTAATTCATCTGGACCTTGAGACTTGAATTCATTTAAGTTAGCTAAGTGTTCCCTCACCATCCCTCTGCTTATAGATAGCCTACATTCTTTTATTCCCCCAATTGTACAAGGAAGATCAGTTGATGTTCCATCTAATTTCCGAGAGAAAACAGATACAAAATAGGAATTTAAAAGTCCGGCCTTCTCAACATCATTCTTAACCAATTCGCCATTTTCATCTTGCAAGCATCCAATAGCATCTTTGACTTTTCTTTTGCTTTTGACATACCCCTGGTATGATCCTCAGGGAAGAAATGAAAGAAGTCCACACACACAATTAACTTTAGTACCTCAGGCACTGGGAACGGATAGTGACCGGAAAACTTTACTTGAAGCTTGTCAGAGTACAACATTATTGTTCTCAGTAAGAGAAACCAAGTAATCTTGTATATATGATACCTTTTAATGGCTTAAAAAAATACATGATTCATTCAATTATTGTCATTCAATTAAAAGGTATCATATCTACAAGATGACTTGGTTTCTCTTACTGAGAGCAATCACACTTTACCCTACTGCCTAACACGGTACCAAATCTTTTTTTCATAGTACAACGTTACACATGCCAGTGTAGGAAAGACAAAGAATGTGAGGTCAGGGAGGAGACACAGGATGACACCGGTCCTACAGTCCACGTTATCTGTAAGGTACCGCTCCTGGAAGGGGAACACTCCGGAGAAGGATGGGGGTAGGAACACTCTACAGACACTAACTCCATATTTGCAGGCAGCTCTGCATGGTGGACTCTTCACTTCAGTCACTCCTTATAGGTGGAACCAGAAATAGTAGGCCTCAGGATTGCTCTCCTCCGCTTCCATCACTTCACCACATGATGGTTGAAGGTACCCCCATGTGGCCAGCACTCCACACTCAACTGTAGAAGATGATGAAGGATCCTTTCCCGCTCTCAGACACTCACATTTATAGGGTCTAACATACCATATGACAGGACATAAATCGACACTTTTCCAGACGTATCCCAGCCATATTCAGACATTAACCTGTCACATGCTGCAGCTGTGCAATACACATAACAAGAGACTAGACAGTTTGCACAGTGCATCTACACAAAAGACATGACATGTGTGACAATTATGGAGGGGTCAGAAATATAGATTTAGGGCCCCTACAAATACAGTAGCAGAACTACTACCGTATCAAGGAACCTTGATGTACTGGTTGAATGGCCTTGGAGCATCAGAGGGAGGATACAGAGCCAGAAGAAGGATGATTCATGTAGCTACACAAGACGCTGCTGCATAGAGGAAGATTATCTGGCTAGGAGGACCTAAGGGGGGGTGATCGCCCCTAGGCTAAATCTACCTTGTGCCCCCCTAAAAGTTGGCAGCTGGTTCCCTGTGCAACCCCACTGGTTGAACATAGCTAAGGCTGGCCATGATCAGGACAGGACGTCAATAATGTTTTCATGCACTGCCAGCAAAGAGAAATCTTGTTGAAAATGGTGAAGAATTGAAACGCGGAGTAAAAAAGTTGAGAACTTTTTACATAATGCAGATACTAGATACTTCCATACTCAGTCCTCCAATCATTCTGTAACTTGGTGCACCCTCATATCCAGGAGAACCGAGTAAGGAAAAAAGGACTCCGCACTCCCAGAATCGGGGTGGAATGTAATGATAATCCCAGTAGTTAAATGGTTATTCTAACCATATTTTATTTGCTATGAACTTTGCAACGCATTTCGGCGCTGGCAAGCACCTTTTTCAAGCATAAAGGGTGCTTCCCAGCTCCGAAACACGTTGCAAAACTCTTTTTTTCCTTACTTGGTTCTACTTGCTTATGCCCTCTGAAGACCAGCGGGCATTTCTCTCCTAGACGTCTCTGCGGCTGTCCTGGATTAGGCCGGGGATTTTGTGACCAACGAACTGGGACACAAGGTGCTGGTGGGTTCTCCCCTGTATGGGTTCCCCCACCAGGTGAGTGCTATTTGTTTTAGGATTAGATTCTATGAGGCACTGTTCATTTGTTCGTCTCTAGAGTTGAGCGAACGTACTCTGCCGAGCTTGATGCTCGTTCGAGTATTAGCGTACTCGATGGTGCTCGCTACTCGAGCGAGCATCACGCCGTGTTCCACCCCGCCCCAGTTTTGGCCCCTATTCGCCGCTGACGTGTCAGATTTGACCCCTCCCTGCTGCAACGCTGTGCACGTCAACGCTAGTTTGTGGCTGGCTTGGTGGGAGGGGGGGTGAGAGAGAGAGAAAAAATAAGCTCGGCACCCGGCGTCCCACATACAAAAATGCTCCAGTCTCCCATTGTAGTCAATGGGGTTCGTTACTCGAGTAGAGCTCTCGAATTTTACGAAAAGCTCGACTCAAATAACGAGGACCTGAGCATTTTGGTGCTCGCTCATCTCTATTTGTCTCATATCTCGTACAACCTCAGCTTTCTGGCTCTGGAACGGAATGCTAGAATTACAGTGAAAACTGACACACAGGCACAGCATTAAGAGAGAGAGATGAAAGAAGCTAGGTAAGAACCCCTATGGGTTTTGTAGTGGCAGCTGTTAGTGGCGGTCGCCCATAACTTGTTACCATGTAGGAGGCTAAGGTAACTGAAAAGCAAATAAATTGCATATAAAAGACACAAAAACAAGAACTAAAGTCTCATACATTTTTGGGGAAATTAAAGGGGAAATGCTCAGGAACATGATTTAACTCTATACTTCTTTCTAGGATTTAGAAACAAAGGATTCTAAACAATGGCGCACAAAAAGCGTAAGTAAAAATTAATTCTTTAATCATTTAATGTCGGGAGCGCTGAGGTCTCATTAGCTTCACAAAGAATTTCTGCTCAGAGAATGACATTTTATCTCACTGGGTGGAGAGTATTTGCCAGCTTTGCCGCCATGTCCTCTGGATATTCGTACTAGCAGCATAATCGTTCTCTATTAATTATGACCGCTCCTGTTCTTCGCTGCCGTCTTTTCACAGAGTGTGAAAGGCGCACAACTGAGCACGACAAGAAATCCATTGAAAGGCTGCAGCAATTTATAACCTGGAACAAGGTCCTCGACCAGAGACCAGATCGATAACTGCATCAAAGGCCAGGTGGGATACTGCCAGAGGATAAGTGAAGCCTGGAGACACACAGAAAACCTGCACAAATAACCAATTCGACCAGCGACGCGCGAGCCCTCCATGTGTGCGATTGGAATACAGCGCCGTTCATATCAAGTATCAGAAGCATCAGCAAGATCAGGATGAACCGATGATGTACAGTGCAGCAAAGGTGAACGTACTCTACATGGCCATTCAGGTATCGCGGCTAGATAGGCGACAACCGTTGTGGGAGCGGTAATAGAGGTCATAGTGATGGCGCACAATATAGCTGCCAATATGAAACTTTCTCAGACTGCATTGTGCTGTTCCTCTGTTGCTCCTCATGAAAATATATGAGTAAATTGACAAATTGGCATTACTATTCAGATTTTTTTGGTGCCCACCTGACATAAGAAAAGCTAACATATATTGCACTGATATGCAGTCTGCCCATATTCTGAAAGATAGCAACATACCCACACCAGAACCAAGCTCATAACATAAATACAGCGCCAGAACCAAGCTCATAACATAAATACAGCGCCAGAGCCAAGCTCATAACATAAATACAGTAATAATAATAATAATCTTTATTTGTATAGCGCCAACATATTCCGCAGCGCTTACATAGACAGGGGGAACACAGAAAGACAAAATACAAACATTACAGAACCACGGTTACATAGTAATCAGTTGATGGAAACAATAGGGGTAAGGGTCCTGCTCTAACGAGCTTACATACTACTAATAGTGGGGTGATACAGAAGGTAAAGGGCTGCAGATGTGCACGGTATGGCGAAGTGGTAGAGTGAGCGATGTTATACACATAGACAATGGTCAGACATTTAGCCGTGTGATGGCAGAAACGGTGTGACTGCAGGAGCGGTTTATGATGGCTAGCAGGGATTGCAGTCAGTAGGTCAGGGAGCATGTTATCAGGCGGAGTACAGAGGGGTTTGTTTAGGGAATTCGGTATGCCTCCCTGAAGAGGTGCGTTTTTAGAGCACGCCTGAAGTTCTGCGAGTCCTGGATTGCTCGGGTATCCTTTGGTAGTGCGTTCCAGAGGACCGGTGCTGCTCTGGAGAAGTCTTGGAGGCGGGAATGAAAAGTTCGAATGAAAGGGGCGCTCAGTCTGGTTTCATTAGCAGAGCGGAGAGCCCGGGCTGGTTGATGTATTGAGATGAGGGAGGCGATATAGGGGGGCGCTGCACTGTGGAGAGCTTTGTGGATGAAGGTAGTGAGTTTGAATTGAATTCTGTATTTAACGGGCAGCCAGTGCAGTGACCGGCACAGGGCAGAGGCGTCCGAGTAGCGGCTGGACAGGAAGATGAGCCTGGCTGCCGCATTCAGGATGGACTGGAGAGGGTAAAGTATGGTGCAGGGGAGGCCGATCAGCAACGAGTTGCAGTAATCGAGCCGGGAGTGGATGAGGGCAACAGTGAGCGTTTTTAACGTCTCCACAGTGAGAAAAGAGCGAATTCTTGCGATGTTCTTGAGGTGCAGCTGACATGGTCGGGCCAGAGATTGGATATAGGGGGTAAATGATAGGTCAGAATCGAATATGACCCCAAGGCAGCGGGCATGTTGTCTAGGAGTTATGGTGGCGCCACACACTGAGATGGAGATGTCAGGAGGAGGTCGGTTAGTGGAGGGTGGAAATACCAGTAAGTCAGTTTTAGAGAGGTTTAGTTTTAGGTAGAGGGAGGACATAGTGTTAGAGACAGCGGACAGACAGTCGGTGATGTTTTGGAGGAAGGGTGCAGAGATGTCACGGGAAGAGGTGTATAGCTGGGTGTCATCAGCGTACAGGTGGTATTGGAGGCCAAATCTCCTGATGGTCTGTCCAATGGGGGCTGTGTAGATAGAGAAGAGAAGGGGGGCAAGGACCGAGCCCTGGGGGACCCCAACAGCAAGGGGAAGAGGAGGGGAGGTAGAGCCAGCAAAGGAGACACTGAAAGAGCGGTCAGATAAGTAGGAGGAGAACCAGAGAGGGCAATGTCCTTTAGGCCGATGGAGCGAAGCATACTGAGGAGGAGTTTGTGTTCAACAGTGTCAAACGCTGCAGAAAGGTCGAGGAGGATCAGTAGGGAGTAATCGCCCCTCGATTTGGCTGTCAGTAGGTCGTTGGATACCCTTGTAAGGGCAGTTTCTGTCGAGTGTTGAGGTCGGAAGCCAGACTGTAGGGGGTCTAGGAGAGAGTTCTCTGATACCAGTACCATAAGGCCCAATGTCCACGGGTAAAATAGAATTAACAAATCCGCGCAGGTCTCCCGCACGCATGATCCACGCCCATAGGGAATCATTGGACACCCGCAGGTAATTAACCCCTTAAGGACACAGCCTATTTTAGGCTTGAGGACGCAACGATTTTTGGTGGATTTTCTTCTCCATTTTTCAAAAGTCATAACTTTTTTATTTTTCCGTTAACGCGGCCGTATAAGGGCTTGTTTTTTGCGTGGCGAACTGTAATTTTTATCGGCGCCATTTTTGGGTACATTGACTATATTGTAAAATATTTTTTTTTTTTATGATAGCGGGGAGAGAAAACGCATCAATTCTGACATAATTTTTTTTTACAGCGTTAATCATGCAGCATAAATGACACAATCCATTTTTTCTGCGGGTCGGTACGGTTACAACAATACCAAAATTCATTTATTCTTTTTTATGTTTTTCCACTTTTCTGCAATAAAAACCCTTCTTGTGGAAATCTTTTTTTTTCTAAATCGCTGCATTCAAAGTCCTATAACTTTTTAATTTTTTTATGTACGGAGCTCTATAAGGGCTTATTTTTTGCGTGACGAGCTGTAGTTTTTATTGGTACAATTTTGGGGGAACATATGGCTTTTTTGACCACTCTTATTGCGTTTTTAGGGAGGCAAAATGCTATTTAGGCCTTAGTCAGACGGGCGTTTTTAGCCGCGATTTGCGCATGCGCATGCGTCCGGCGATTTTATAAAACCATTGCTTTGCAATGGTATCGGACACATGAGCGCTTTTTATGCGCTCGTCCGATAAATTATAGAACAAAAAATCGCAGATCGCACCTATCTGCGATTCCTGTTCTCTTCTCTATATGCGCTCAATGGGGCGGGCGGCAGCAGCGCCGACCCCATTGAGAACATATAGAAGACAAATCATTCTTCTCTGCCACAGCTGTAACAACTGTGGCAGAGAAGAACGATGTTTGCCCATTGAATTCAATGGAGTCGGCAATACAGCCGCTCCATTGAAAGCAATGGGCTGCCGGCGTGCGCGGGGTGAATTGTCGGGAAGGGGTTAAATATATAAGCCCTTCCCTGCAATTCATCCTAAAATGTGTTAAAATAAAAAAAAATTGTATACTCACCTTTCCGCTGCAGCCGGAGTCCAGCCGCGGCCGCTGTCAGTTCTCCTGAACTGCTTCTTGGCACTAGTCAGCCGGCGGGGCTTTAAAATCCCCGCCTGCTGAATGATCTGCCTCTGATTGGTCACAGCCCTGACCAATCAGAGGCAGGTTTCACTCACACACCCATTCATGAATTCATGAATGGTTGAGTGACTGCTGCCTCTCAGCGCTGAGCCAATCAGGGGCAGGTCTGACTCACATCCATTCATGAATTCATGAATGGGTGTGAGTGAGGCATGCCTTTGATTGGCTCAGCGCTGAGCCAATCAGGGGGCAGGTCTGACTCACATCCCCTTCACACCCACTGCAGGATGGCCGCGCGGAGCTCCGGCTGCCGGGAGAAGGTGAGTATACAATTTTTTTTTATTTTAACACATTTTAGGATGAATTGCAGGGAAGGGCTTATATATTTAAGCCCTTCCCGACAATTCATCCTGGGCTCGCCCGCAGCGCATTGCTTTAAATGGAGCCGGCTCTATTGCCGTTTCCATTGAATGCAATGCGCTGGACAGCTCCGGCCCGTTTCTAATGAAACGCAGCTAGGAGCAGATTTTCGGGCGATTTGCGGGCGACTTGCGCGCACCGGTCACGCGATTTGCGGATGCGCATCCGTCATGCGATCCGCAAATCGCGCGAAAAAACGCCCGTCTGACTTAGGCCTCAGGGAGGCAAAATTTTGCCTCAATTTTTTTGTTTTTTTTTAACACTTTTTTCTCTGCACAGTCAAAAGCACATGCAGCATATTGTACGCGTCGTTACAGACGCGACAATACTAAATATGTGGGATTTAAATTTTTTTACCTTTTTTATGCTAATATGAGAAAAAGCATACAAAAAAAAGTTTTTTTAACTTTTTTTTTACATTTTTCTGTTTTATTCATTTTTCTTTTTTTTTTTTTTTTACACAATTTGTGTCCCACTGGGGCACTTACAGTATAGCACTCATGATCGCTGTGATAAGGCATGGCAGGGCTACTGCCCTGCCATGCCTTATCGGTTACACAGCGATCACAGGCTATGGCAATACAAGACGCCAGTGTCTGGCGTCCTGTTGCCATAGCACCCAGCCGGGCTCTCTGCGATTATATCGTGAGAGCCCGGTGACATCACAGAGAGAGCGTGCTCCCTCTGTGAACCCATCCCATGCTGCGATCTACATAGATCGCAGCAGGGAAGGGGTTAACAGCGGGGGGCGTATCTCCAAAGCACCCCCGCTGTTGCAGCGGGAGGTCGGCTATGACTGACAGCCGGCTCCCGCTGCGGGATAGCGCGAGATCATAAGTAATCTCGCGCTATCCCCAGGACGTAAGTTTATGCCCTGTTGCGGGAAGTACCCTGCTGCCAGGACGTAAACTTACGCCCTGGAGCGGGAAGGGGTTAAATACATGCGGATGTCATTTTTCACTGTCGCGCGGATCGCATGTCATTTCGTGTGGTTTTCCCGCGCGGACGGCTCCCGCGGCTTCCATTGCAGCCTATGGAAGCCATCCGTACCCGCGGTACAGACGCAGCTGTCACTGCGTCCATGCTGTGGACTGCAGAAAAGCAGGAGTTTAAAAAAAAGTGTGCATGGCGCATGCGTACGGCATGCTGCCGGCATGCCGAGCACATCCACCGGTTTAAGAAAGAAGATCCGGCCATGATGGAGGGAAGACCCGCAGCATCCGGACAGGTAAGTATAATCTGCTTTCCTGGCCTCATGTCTGCAGGGCAGGAGGTACCAGCTGTGGGATTCTGTATGGGGAATCCGTGCGGGCGCAAATTTCCCCGTGGACATGAGGCGTAACAAATTTCAGTCCATACATACAGCACCATAATCAAGCTCAGTACATAAAAACACCCCTAGAGACAAGCTCATAACAAAATTGCAGCATCAGATCCAAGCTTAGCACATAAATACAGTATGAGAACCAAGCTCAGTACATACATACAGCATCAGAACCAAGCTCATAAATATAGTGCTTTGACCAATATCATAAGATAAAGACAGCACCTGATCCAAAGTCATAACACAAATACAGAATGAACCAACCTCAGAATGGTTTGCACGGCTAACTGTGTTCACAGACAATGATATCTGAATCCTGAGCCCATGCAGTGATTTGCATTACAGAATCATGCCTGTATGTAATGCAGTGCCGCCTGATGGTCCGTAGATCTCCAGCATCCAATATTGACCATCAGCCTAGTCCCTTGTGCACATGAATTTCTCCAGATTCTCTGGATCTTTTGATGATTTTATGTACTGTAGATGGTGGGATTTACAACGTCTTCACAATTTTACATTGAGGAACATTTTCCCGAAGCAGTTTTTCACAGATTGGTGAACCTCTGGCCATCTTTGCTTCTGAGAGACTCTGCTTCTCTAACATACTCTTTTTATATGCAGTCATATAACCTAGTAGAAAATTGACCGTCCAGCTATTTTTCATTAGTATCATTTACTTTTCCAGCCTTTTATTACCCCTGTCCCAACTTTTGTAAGATGTGTTGCTGCCATTACTGTCTCACTTTCTCACGTTCAGAAAAGATAGTGTTCCTGACCCACATCACAGGCCTCTCGCTAGCCAAGCCAGAAACCTACTGCACACTGATGAGTGGCAAACACCCTCAAACAGCTGTCTGTGTATAGATTCTGGCTTGGCTTTCAATTCCCATTCATTGTAACAAGGCTTGTATAAAGAGTCTAACATTGACTTGCAGGAATGCTGCCTTCCAATAGGTGGCGCTGCAGAGGTATTGTACCATCTCCCTTATTTGCATATTACCCAGAGGAGATGGCCTTATAAGTCTTCTCACCCATCTTCTAGGTGCTCACATTCGTAACGAGTAACGACCCATAGAATAAACTGAAACCATTTTTTATCTTGCACGCAAAGCACTATTAAATGTTGTTTTTTTTAAACAGTCAAAATGCCTTTTTTGGTTCATTTCGCCTTCCAAAAAAATGCAATAAAAATTGTATATGTACCCAAAATGTACCAATAAAAACTATAGCTCGTCATGGAAAAAACAAGCCCTCACACTGCTGTGTGCATGGAAGAATAAAAAAAAAGCATCTGGGTCTCTGAAAGCAGCAATGAAGAAAGATTATTTACCAAAGAGGGTTTTTATTGTGTAAAACTGAAAAACCTAAAAAAAAAATGGTATTATTATAATCATAACGACACATAGAAAAAAGGTATTGTGTCATTTATAGTGCAATGCTGAACATGATTAAAAAATACCGCAAAAATAATGGCAGAAGAAAATGTGTTTTTTCACCCCACTCTCCAGGAAAAAAAAATTAATAAAAGTTTTGCAATATGGTGCTCGATCGAGTATCAGCCTTAAACGAGCGTGCTCGCTCATCTCTAATTCAGATCTTTGCTGTCAGTGAATAGAAACATTTTTGGTTCCTCCAGAGGCTGAAATCGTACAGATTTAATTCTTCTCACAGCTGAGGGTTTGTTTTAATGTTTCAGTGCTGACAATCCCCTGTGAACTAAAAGCACCAGCAGCACAGACCTCTCTCCTGATAGTTCGTTGCTGTTATTCTGCATCTATGGCATCTTCTGGCACCCCTTACCTGTCCGACTCTTCCATCCGAACACATTAGAAATGTGTGAACCCAAGTGGGGGGAGTGAGAATTTCCTGCTAAGATAATTTGCTGAGTATTAGTAGTTTTACGGTTTCTGCTCCGTCTTCTAATCTCTGGTGTGTGATCACAACGCCGCAGATGATGGGGCTATCATCTCATTACTCAGGCTGGCGAGGAGTTAATAGTGATAATGTCGGTGCGGAAAGATGTGACGCCGGCAGCAAGTTACTGTAATGTCTCCTAGTTATATCTCACACAGAACATTACGGCAAGAAAGTTCTGTTTTTCTTAATTAAACCATTTACCATTTTTTAAGCCAGAAGTTTCAAAGAAAATGGGATAGATCTACAATCGAAAATTCAATAGTTTTCTGGTGCAAAATGTGCCAAAAAATGGTTGATCTTGCTTTGTATCACATTTACTATTCAGGCTTCACACCACATTTACAATATGTTGCAGAGACTTTTTTACTACGTCCAACAAAGGAGCGTTTCTTCGTAGAAGGGGGGGTAGTATAAATGCAACACCGTGCACCAAAAATACCACTAAGAATTGTACCAAAAATGGGGGAATTTAGGTTGTAAACTAAGCCAACTAATAGGTGGTATAAAGTTAACTCCTTAGTGACCACGCTATAGTGTTTTTACGTCCTGCAGCTGCAGGACGTGTATGGAGGGAGGTAGCGCCGCTATCTCCCTCCATACAGCGCGGGCGTCAGCTGTTTATTACAGCTGACACCCGCGGGCAGTAGCCGCGCTCGGCCGTTCGGCCGATCGCGGCTATTAACCCTTTAAATGCCGCTGTCAATTCTGACAGCGGCATTTAAATCCCCCAAACGCTGTTTGGGGGTCCCGCAGGTGTCATGGCAGCCGGGGGCCTAATGAATGGCCCCAGGGCTGCCTTAGCAGACTGCCTATCAAGCTATCCACACAGGGTGTCTTGATAGACTGCCTGTAAAAAAGCAGTATGACGTAATGCTATAGCAGGAGCGATCAAAGCATCGCATGTTAAAGTCCCCCAGGGGGACTTCAAAGTAGAGTAAAAAAAAAGATCAATAAAGTTTTTTAAATTGTAAAAAAAAAAAAAAAGGTATAAAAGTTTAAATCACCCCCCTTTTGCCATATCAATTACTAAAAAATCTAAATCATAAAATAAAAATATGTATTTGGTATCGCCGCGTCCGTAAAAGTCCGATCTATCAAAGTAATGCATTATTTTTCCTGCACGGTGAACGTCGTCCGAAAAAAAAAATAAAGAACGCCAGAAATACACTTTTTTAGTTACCCTGTCTCCCAGAAAAAATGCAATAAAAAGCTATCAAAAAGTTGTATGTATTCCAAATTGATACTATCAGAAACTACAGGACAAAAATGAGCCCTTGCACAACTACGTCGATGGAAAAATAAAAAAGTTATTGCGCGCACAAAATGACCGCAGAAAATAATAGAAAAAAATTAAATATCTTTAAAAAAAAATACAAGTACTACAGCAAAAAAAAAATTATATAAGCTTGGTATCGTAGTAATCGTACTGACCCATAGAATAAAAATATCAGGTCGCTTTTGTTGCAGTTTGTGCGTCGTAGAAACAGGACGCACCGAAAGATGATGGAATGTCAGTTTTTTTTCCATTTCTCTCCACTAAGAATTTTTAAAAAGTTTTTCAGTACATTATATGGTACAATAAATAGTGCCATTGAAAAATACAACTCGTCCCGCAAAAAACAAGCCCTCATACAGCGACGTCGATGGATAAATAAAGGAGCTACGATTTTTTAAAAAGGAGGAGGAAAAAACAAAAATGCAAAAAAGCTCCGTCACTAAGGGGTTAAACTACACAGCCTAAGAACACTTTCACATGGAGTTGGCGTATTTACATGCACCCGCCAGTGCTGTAAAAACACGTGAACGGGTGCACAAATCTAACAGCATGGGCCTCGGCGCATATACCTTGAGGCCGCAATGCCATTGCCTCCCCTTCCCTACCCCTCGCCGGGTCACCTCCTCTCTCCTTCCCTCCAGCTACTGTCATTGGCTCCCATAGGAGCCTATGCAGCGGCTGATGTATTCCAGCCCGAAAGATAGTTCCAGGACTATCTTTGCGGGCCTGCGTGAAAGCGCTTAGTGCTATATTGGCCTGGCCCGTCGCTTGTACGCCGTGGGAATACAGCTATGTGATCTGATGCATTGGAATAAAAAGCATCAGATCGTAGCTCGTGTAACGAGCCCTCGGACCAGAATCACGCGAACGTAGTTGCGCAGCAATTGGAACCCATTGATTTTAATGGGTTTGTTCACATAAGTGTATTTTGCGCATGCATTTTTTTCGCGAAAAAAACACGCGTTATGTTATGTCCTTTTTTTCTGCGCATTTGTGCAAGAAAAGGGCACATATTGAACTACTTTCATTAATTGCATATTTCAATGATTTGCAGCATGGTTGCGTGTATTTTTGCCCACAAAAAAAGAACAGTAAAACACACACATGCACGCGCAAATACATAATGCCCATTGCGAAATTTTGCTTATGCCCATGTGACACAGGCCTAAAGATTCAACACATTTATCATTAAGGTACAAAATAGTCTGGTCACTAAGGGGTTAAACAGTATGTCATTGTCTAATCACACAGACCTGATCAGCATAAAGGAGACCACAGTTGATGACATCATTGGGGTCCCTATGTCAGCTATACAGGTCCCTACCTACCATGTGCCATTTATAATACTGGTATCTTATAAGTGAGAGGACCTTTTAAGACCTCTAAGGCACCAGGGCCTAGGTGTGACTACTGCTTCTGCATCCCCTATAGTACCTGATGCTGCATGCGATCTCAAAATTGCTCTATAGGGCTTTCCTTCACTGGTGAAAAAAATTCAGTTTTCTGTCCTAGCCCTGTAGCTAAATCCCCTGATAAAATGCACTAGGTAATGCCACCCCTTCGACATGCCCCGCTAACCCCCACCTCTACCTATATCCCTGTGTAGGGGTCACAGAGTTAGCTGCAGATCATAATCACTGAGGGGACCCAAAGGCCCTTCCTCCTTCTAAGGCTGGATTCACATATAGCAGTTGTGTCTGGCTAGTTGTCTTATGCCTTAACCAGACACAACTAATAAAATTATTGTGCATTTTGTCCAGCTGCCATTCTATCTGGTGCAGGGAGAGATTCTGGTGTCACAAGTGATAGATACCATGAACGGTCCTACATAAAATGTAGCAAGTTTTGGAATCAATTTCTCCAAGGCATTGGAGGAAAAGAAGAACGGATGTCCAAATACAGTATATTGGAATAAGCCCTAACAGCTCAACAGAAAGTGACCCATGATATGTGGGGGGCTGGTCTAGATTGTCCATTAGACCCAGGAACTTCAAGTGACACATCCAACTATTCTGCCCCTGTCTGTAAGGCTGACCAAGGACTTTACTTAGCTATTCCTCTATTCTGATACACAAGCATGCTCAGTTTGGTTGCAAAGGACCGTAAGAACAGATGAAGAATGGAAACACTACACTTTTGTTCTGCTTTGCACGTGTTTCTGATTTCACCTAGAAAATAATGCAAAATACTGATCAAATCTGATAGTAGTTGATATCATCTGAGTTTGATACAATGTATCAGGTAAACACATCAACAACATACATCTCTCTTGTGTTCTGACAGCTTGCTACAATGTATCAGTCTGAAGTCCAGGCTGCTTCATTCATTGTATCACCTTGGAGAAGCCATTATTCCAGGTCCCTGGTGCTCTTCTGTATTCTTTATGTATCAGATATCACTTCATTGTTCCTGCATTGTCCTGTGAATCCTTATGTCCTGCTCCCTTAGTTAATTCACCAGCCAGTAAATGAAGTAGAGCCGGAGCAGTGTAGAGCGGGTAATGACATGACTGTAGCATCGGAGGGGCCGTGTTGTTGCAGGTAAGTGTAGTCGTTGTTAATGTGAAGTGTACTTGGATTTATCGTGAATGTCTCGTTATGTTGGTGCATGAGCTACTTAACTTAATGCTGTTGGTGATGAGTGGTGGAAGGGTAAGACTTGTCCTAGAACTGCATTGCACTTGTTTCTAAGAGCATGTGCGAACACAGTCCCGGCCTTAGGTTAGATGGCACCCTATGCAGACTGTTTTTGGTGCCCTGCATCATAGTCAGTTCATATATAATTACCACAATATTGGTAAAATAAAAAATACTAAGGGGCAGGCTGAGCAATTGGGTACTAAATTAATGCCACAGGCCCTACCCTTCTGCCCCATGAAGAACATGGAGCCCAATAGTGGATCCCCACACAGTTTTTTTTAATCTATCGACAGGTTATAATACCAACTCATGTGGTCCATTTCCTGTTCATCGATATGAAGATATCACCCCCTCCGGTGGGTTCAGTTATTACGTACAGAAGTTTATATACTTGTTATAGACCTCACGTGGATGTTAGAAGGATTTTACCTTTTGACGTTTTTCTTCTTTCTTCCTCACCCCTGCAGGACACAATCTGGTTCTTTCATTGCCACCTTCAGGTTCGTTGTTGGATTTTGTGGACTTCGCTGTTAGTACACAAGTCTGTGGAGTAATCTGGCTTGGTATAAAGATGTCACTGTGGGTGCTGTAGGGCATTCCAGGGACTTCTGGTTGGGTCTGAGCTCCAATTTGGAACAACCTCAATACAAAAATGGAAAAAGTAGTCTCAATGATAATCACTGCATTGCGTCTAGTAATTTCACATACGTGAAAAGTACAAAATGCTTTCACCATTGTGGCAGTAATAGAGTCATGCAAGCAGCGATAAGAAAGGAAACCCCCTATCGCCCCCGGTGCTTGATCAACCCTTCCGCATGGGGGGACACAACCCTCGGTGCAGGTTTTATATGGAGGCCGAGGAGCTACAAGTTACACTCCATAGTAAGGATAGCAGGGTTGTATTAGACCCAACATCCGATAATTGAAGGGGTCTCCCTGTTTCATGTAAAAGCCACAGGATTGTAATGAAAACCTCTGCAAACTTTGTGTTTCAGCGGTTTTTATTTTCAAGATCTCTGCTTGCAGTCAATGAATGGTTATGCTGCTTTTTTAAAAAGCGGCTGTAAAAAAATTCAGCCATGTAAATAGATACATAGATTTACATTAGCTCCATATTACGGTCCGCAAAACACAGGCCAAGTACAGAGCTAAAATACGCTCGCCTGAAAGCAGACAAAGGTTGGCTTCACATGACCATAATTCGCTGTGTGCTGCCCATATGAGACAGTCGCAGGGCATGCAGCAACTCCGCAATGACGTTGCGTACTTGCCAGCCTCCTCTGCTATTTCTTTCCATTGAAAAGGTGGTCTGCTTTCCTGGCAACAGTAAAGAACCAGAGGAATCAATAGCTGCAATATCTGGAGAACGGAGCATTTTAGAAATAGACATCTTATGGGTGACTTCATTATTTGGCGATTTCAAATACATTGAAATAGGATTCCCGAGACGGGAATACCCCTTTAACGGGATTTTCCAGGACGTGGATCTTGATGACCTGTTCTTAAGACAGTAAGAAAGAACTCTGAAGTCAGAATCTCCTTGTGCCAATTTTTATTCCCTTTTCCCCACAACATATGTATTAGTGAAAGTCCACACCAAAATCTGCATCAAAACCCACACAGAATGTTTGTGCGCCTTTTCAACAATCATACTCTTAATTACTTACATTTAGACAGCTTAAAGGGGTTGTCCAAGTTAATTTTTTATAAAGTTTTGGGCCCCCCATTTCCAAAACTATATAAAATCAATATACTCACCGTAGCACCAAAGCGCCTCTTTGGTCATCTGGTACCAATGTTCATGGCCTGGTGACGTCCCATACACCCACCACATGGAGAAGCCCTGGCAGGTTTACAGAGCGTCATTGATGCCATTGCTGTCAGACCTCTTATTTATTGCCAAGGCCACACGGGTAAACACAACACATGCCCGGTGAAGTTCGAGTAAACACAGTAGCGGAGAATGGGAAAGGCAGAAACGGGGAGGGTGAGTGTTTTGTTTTTTTTAAATATGAGACTCATCCCCCTACTGCCATTTATTTTTTATAACTAGATGCGCCAAACTTATCAAAGAAGCTCATGCTACGTGATAAATGTAATGTACCTAGCTAAATATGTTATACGCTCTTCCTAATGCCACCTCTTGCTTGGCTTCTTTTAACCTAATATTTTGTGCCAAAATTTAGGACCAATTTTGTTGTGATTTGGAGTAGATTTTAGACTCAACCCAAATCCCCCTATTCTAGACACTTTTCAAAACTGTCTAGCAAAGCGCAAAAAGTGTCTAAAGCACATAATAAAGCTAGCACAAAGCATGTACACCAGCTATATGGTACATAACTGTGTTATGCCTAGTGCTGGGCATGAGAGGGAGAGCATAGCCCAGAGAGTCTTCATGTTTATCAGGCCCTGCACTAGGTATAATAGCATTTTTGCCCATACATGACATTTCGCCTCACCTAGGGTACATGTACATCTCCATGGAGTCTTGTGTACCTCCCATCGTCTCCATAATATAATGGTCATATCTTCTCTCTGGGAGTCTGATGTTCTGGTAATATGGCCCCTCATTGTGGATCTGAAGATCTTCTTGTGAAGAATGGGGTCCCAATGAACCTCTAAGAGACTCCTTATACCTATCTGGATAGGAGGCGATAGTCAAATATTCGTTGTCATACTCCCCGGAGTATAGTGGCATGTCATCCCATTGTGAAGCATTGACGTCAGCCATATATAAGGTCTTTGGTCTTTCCAGTTGGATCTGGCTGCCTGCTAATCCAGACTCTTTTATGACTTCAAACAATTTCCCGTCCTTCCCCAGATGCGATCCTTCCTCCGTGGGCTGCGCATCTGACTTCTCTTTGAGCTAGAAAAGATTCAATGAATTATATTAAAACCAGATTAGTAAAAAACAAAACAATTACAAATAAACACTAATACAAATTATAAAAACTCCCTAAGGGCGGACACCCACTGGCGTTTATTTCTCCATCGGCTGCGAGAGCAAGTGAAAACTCTCGCCTCGCAGTGCGAGAAAAAAAACGGGATGACGCCGGGATATCGCCAGTCTTTTCAATGGGGCCAGCGACAGCAGCGCTAGCCCCATTGAAAAGATATGGAGAATACCGCGGACTTCTGCCACAGCTGTGGCAGAAGTGCAGCATGCTATCCCATTGCTTTCAATGGGATCGGCGCTGCTGCCGGTCCCATTGAAAGCAGTGGTTTTTGGCAAACCCTGCAGCATGATTTTCGGAGAAGGGCTTGAAATATAAGAAAAAAAAGAAATATGGGCTCACCTCACCAGCAGTATCTTCCAGTGTTGCAGGGAGATCTGAGATTCAACATCTCCGTCCTCAAGCAGCCGATGGCAAACGGCTAAATTCCATATAAAGACAAACAGAAGTGGAGAGGAGCTGCTACCGTTAAAAAAATGTCATTCTTTATTGAGTAAAAAAAGCATACAGCTCACAGGTTCGCACTGAACGCGTTTCGGCTATAGTAGCCTGTTGATAAAGGCTACTATAGCCGAAACGCGTTCAGCGCGAACCTGTGAGCTGTATGCTTTTTTTACTCAAAAAAGAATGAAATTTTTTTAACGGAAGCAGCTCCTCTCCACTTCTATTTTTCTTTAAATTGAATTATAAGCCCTTCCCTGAAAATCATCAATAAGTGGTTAAAAAAGTTTTTTAAAAAGTACTCACCTCTCAGCCGCTCACACGCGTCCTCCGGTTGGCTCCCCGACACTGCTATCCAGCACTTTCAGCAGGCTGGGATTTAAAAATCCCCGCCTCCTGAAAGGGCTCTGCTGATTGGCTGAGCGCTCAGCTAATAACATCTAGTGCTTAGCTATTGGCTGAGTGCTCAGCCAATTACAGATAGTGCTTAACTATTCATTCATGAATAGCTAAGATAGTGCTATTCATGAATGAATAGCGAAGCACTATCTGTAATTGGCAGAGGATTCCTTCATGACAGCTGTGGCAGAAGTCTGCGGTATTCTCCATATCTTTTCAATGGGGCTAGCGCTGCTGCCGCTGGCCCCATTGAAAAGACTGGCAATATCCCGGTCTCATTCCGGCGTCTTTCTTGCACTGCAAGGTGAGTGTTTTCACTTGCTCTCGCAGCGCAAGATAGAAAATATCGCCAGTGGGTGTCCGCCCTAAGGTGGATACTGCAATTAATGTTGGGTTTACATGCATCTTAAGCTAGTTATATACATTATAGAAATATCAACTGATGGGCTAAAGTGTATGTCAGAGGGTTGATGTAGATGTACTCTTTTCATTCTAATTTGCTGCCAACTCTGCGTTGTCATATAAAGTCCCTCTCTAGTAACAGAGACACCAAAATGAAACGCAGAAGGTGGGTGAAAGTGTTGTCTCATGCTGTTCATAGAAGTCTATGGAGAGATCAGGGGAGAGGAACCTGCTGCAGAGGGAAAGAGACTTACAGAGATGTAGCTCCTACTAAAAGTAAGTGATTTACTATGTTATAGCTACTGAGATCACATCTATAATGCTCAGTATTGCTGTACACTGTCCTCCATGATGGTGTGTGTGCTATAAAGAGTTCAGGAGCAGAATCTGCTGTTTTCTCCATGGGAGAGCTCATAACAGGTAGTCTCCACCCATGAGCTCAAGGACAAGTGAAAATCAGAGATATGGTCTGCAAAGGGCAAGCTGGTGATAAATGCATGATACCAGTCAAATAGTGACCAGAAATAGTATTATTCCTTGGCAGTTTATTCTGAAAAGTCATTTAAAAGTGTGGGCACATGTTAATGGAAGAATACTTCAGGGAAACACACTGTGATTTCCTAAAATATAGAATAGTCATAATATTGTATTTAGTTATAGGAGTAACTTGTGAGCCCCAAAGCATATGTAGAACAGGTACTCCCACCTTACACATACCATGTGCCATTTATAATAGCAGCCTTGTCTTACATGCCAGAGTCTTTGAGCTCCCTCAGGTTTCACTAAAAGCTTTGTATCACCTATAACTATGCTACTGTACAGTGAGTTGTAAGTTATATTGATGTCTTACACAGCTAATACCGGTAGTTGGTGACAATCACTTATGGCCGCTCTTACAATACCTATAGTGATTCTCACCCAGCTCTCCATAGCTTTCCAGATTTATTTGGCACTTATGGTCTATGAAGTTGTGGTGGCCATTAGTTGTGGTCTTTCAACATCTCAGGCCTTAGTCACACGGGCGTTTTTTGCCGCGATTTGCAGATCGCATGACGGATGCGCATCCGCAAATCGCGTGACCGGGGCCGAAAAATTGCCCGAAAAAACTGCTCCTAGCCGCGTTTCAATAGAAACGGGCCGGAGCTGTCCAGCGCATTGAATTCAATGGAGCCGGCTGTATTGTAATGCGCTGCGGGCGATCTCACGATGAATTGTCGGGAAGGGCTTAAATATATAAGCCCTTCCCTGCAATTCATCCAGAAATGTGTAAAAATAAAAAAAATATATATACTCACCTTGTCCCAGCAGACGGAGTTCAGCGCGGCCGGCCGGCAGTTCTCCTGAACTGCTCTCTGTAGTATACAGCAGCCGGCTGTATTGCCGGCTCCATTGAATTCAATGGGCAAACGTCGTTCTTCTCTGCCACAGCTGTTACAGCTGTGGCAGAGAAGAATGATTTGTCTTCCATATGTTCTCAATGGGGTCGGCGCTGCTGCCGCCGGCCCCATTGAGCGCATATAGAGAAGAGAACAGGAATCGCAGATCGCAGATAGGTGCGATCTGCGATTTCTGTTCTATAATTTATCGGACGAGCGCATAAAAAGCGCTCATGTGCCTGATACTATTGCAAAGCAATGGTTTTATAAAATCGCTGGACGCATGCGCAAATCGTGCGAAAAAACGCCCGTCTGACTAAGCCCTCATACTCATGTAGAAGACCAAAATAATAGGGATGAGCAAACTTTTGAAAAGTTTTGTAATAATTAGCTCAAAGTGAACCAGTAGTTCACCAAAACACCAAAAACTGGTGTATAAAATTGTCTAAGAACAATAAAAGCCCTGTATAAAACTGTGAGTGCGTCAGACAGGGATTTTATCGCTCTTAGACAGTGTTATACTATTCATTACTTAGAAACTGTTATTCATTCTATGATTCTATTTCTGGGATGATTTAGTGATCCTGCACTGAGCAGGGGTTGGACCCGATGACCCTGGAGGTCCCTTCCAACTCTACCATTCTATTCTATGATTCATATACACCAGTGTTCAGGACTAGTGTTGAGTAAATTGAACTAATAGAACCATCTTTTGGGTAGAACTTTGCTAACAGCTCGTTTGGATTTCGTGGCGAACCAAACTTTTAGCAAAGTTCAAGCTGAAACAGGGTTCTACTGGTTTGGTTCACTCAACACTACAAAATAATGCAGAAATAGTCAAGCCTCCACAGAGGTAAATGTTTAATTCTAGAAGAAAATACCTTGATATATTTTTGTGGAGTTTGATACTGTGGATTATGCAGTCCATAACTGGTAACCAATGGTCCCACTCAATGTTAATCCTGTAGACTTTGCAGGTCTCATGAATGGATAAATGATGGGGTGTCATGGATATTACAGCATTTCCAGCTAATTAGCAATTCCAATTCCAAGCCTTCAGTCGTGTCTGACCCTTGGATACTCTGCAGGCCAGTCCTCTCCATGCTTCTATATTCTCTACAGCTGCTTTCAATTCCCTGATATCCACTTCCGTGTCCTTCTTGATGTCCGGTTAACATGTCTTTTGTCTTCCTTTCACCCCTGACCATTCCAAGTAGAATCTCTTTTTCTAGCGAATTTAACCTCATCACTTGTCCAAAGTACGTCAGTCTCTGTCTTGTGATCTTGCCTTCCAGGCACTCCTCTGGGTTGATATGGTCCAGGACAACTTTGTTGGTGACCCTAGCTGTCCAGGGGCTTTGTAGAAATTTTCTCCAACACCACAGCTCCAAAGCATACATTTTTAGGGTCCATGCTCAACATGGCCATACACCCCAGTGTTAATCGTTGCTTTATCTCACCTGTCAAGCAAAGAATGCAAAACTATTAATCACTTCAATTTTCTCATTGTTGACCTCTATGTAGGCTTCCTCGTTGGCAGCAATCATGATCTTTGTCTTCTTGATGTTCAGGTAAATTCCCATCTTCTCAGTTTCCTCTTTCAGCTTCAGGATCAGCGTCTTCAGATGCTTCGCTGTATTTGCTACCAGGGTCATATTGTTTGCGTATCTTAGAATAGTGATGGTTCTTCTACCTACTTTCAACCCAATACTCTGATCATTTAAGTCCAGCTGCCTCATCATCACTTCAGCATAGAGGTTGAAAAGAAAAGGAGAGAGGATACATCCTTGTTTTGTACTCTTTTTGATCTTGAACCATTCTGTATCTCCATACCTGGTTCTCACTGTGGCTCCCTGATTACTATAGAGAAAAAGAGCTAAAATTGCAATAAGCTGACGGGCTGACGGAAGGCCACACCATGTCTGTCAGAACCTACACCATAAGGCAGGCACAATCACCGTAGGGTAGGCACAATGGCTGTAGACCCTAACGATATGCAGCAAGCCAGACTATAACCAGAGGAGCTAAATTGCTCACTGCAGGCTCATATGCAGTCATCCACAGCGAGATAGTGTAGGTTCTGATGAACGCGGTGTGGCCTTGCCGTTGGCCCATCAGCTTATGCGTCTTGGCCAAAATGCTAAACTAACACCCACACTTTATTAGTGTGTATCAATATTTCCTTTATGCAGTTTGCTATAGACTCACTGAAGGGACAAAAGGTTTCAATAATGACTTATGAAAAACCCTATGAACCCTCCATGTAGCTGGCAAATCAAGTTCATAAGCGAGCGGATTTACTACACGCGTGATGACAAATGGACCCACGTAACGCGGCGCCAGTTTCAAAGACGGAACCTTCAACTTGAGATTTCTAGAAGACAAATATACCTTCTGTCCCACCCTGTAAGGTTCAGATACTGACAGACTCCTCCCACTACGCAACTCCATATGAGCCCCCATTGCTTCCAGGCTCTTCCGTACTTCTTTCCATACCCCCTACAGCGCATCTGTGGTGACATTAGCTGCAAGACAGGCAGACGGAGTAGAAATAGCTGTAAGGAAGCGAGGATGCTGACCATATACGCAAAGGAATGGAGATATCCCAGTGGAAGCACAAGTACGGTTGTTTAGCGCAAACTCTGCCAACGGCAGGAATTCTGCCCACTGATGATCCTTTTCGCTAGCAAACAACCGTAAATATTGCACTAAATCCTGGTTCTTCCGTTCAGTCTGACCATTAGTTTGTGGATGGAATGCTGACAAGAAGGAAAGCGACGTTCCCAGGTTTCTACAGAAGGCTCACCAGAATTGCGCAACAAACTGAACACCGCAATCAGATATGATGTTCTCGGGAACCCAATGTAGACGAATGATTTCTTTTACAAAAATCTTGGAAAATTCGATCGCAGTAGGAAGGAAGCTTATTTAAAGCCACGAAATGTGCCATCTTTGAGAACCAGTCTACAACAACTAGGATAGTGGTTATCTACCTGAGACTCGGGTAGATAGGTGATAAAATCTACCGATAAATGCGACCACGGACGAGAAGGCACCGGTAACGGTCACAGAGGCACCTCTGGACGCTGCCGACTTTTACTGCGTGCACAGTAAGAGCATCCCTTAACAAAGTTGCTGATCTCCCGAGACATGCCTGGCCATCAGTAGTGTCTAGTACAAAGATGCAGAGTCCCCTGAACCCCCAGTTGGCCACTGAGAACAGATGAATGAGAGTCTTAAATGATTTTCAGATGCAAAGTCTCTGGCACAAACCATCTGCCGCCCGGCACCACCGAGGGAGCGTCCTGCTGACAATTTTGTAGATGGGGAACGAGATCAGATTCTGCAGCTGCCACCACCAACACCCCAGGTGCCAAGATATTCTCTGGAGCCACTGTCTCACTTTCTGGCAAACCAAAACTCCATGAGAGGGCGTCTGCCTTCACGTTTTTCTCCCCTGGAATATATGTAATGATGAGGTTAAACCTGACGAAAAACAACGCCCACCTGGCCTGATGAGCTGTAAGTCTCTTAGCATTGGCGAGATATGCCAAGTTTTTATGATCAGTATACACGTTAATAAGATGCCTTGCCCCCTCAAGATGGTGACCCCAGTCTTCTAGAGACCACTTAATCGCCAATAACTCACTATTACCCACGTCGTAGTTACATTCTGCTGGAAATGAACTTCCGCGCGAAGACTGCACATGGACTATACCCAGATCTCCCGCTGACTTCCTGAGACAATACAGCCCCCGCCCCCACCTCAGACGCATCGACCTCAATGAAGAACGGTCGCCGCGCGCCAGGCTGTACTAGCACCGGGGCAGCAATAAACACCTTTTTGAGATGACTAAAAGCCTCTAGGGCCTCTGGCAACCATCTTACTTAGTTGGCACCCTTCTTGGTAAGATCGGTCAGGGGTTGAGCAATAACAGAATAATTCTTAATGAATTTACGGTAAAAATTTAAGAAACCTAAAAACCCCTGGAGAGCTTTCAGGTTATCTGGTCTGACCCATTGGGAGATTGCCACCACTTTTCAGACTCCATTTGAATCTCTGTTGGTGAAATCACATAACCAAGGAAAGACACTTGTTTAGTACCAAAAATGCATTTTTCCAACTTGACAAAAAGTTGGTAGTCATGCAAACGGGTCAGAACCAGCCTCAGGTGCCACACATGTGAATCCCAGTCTGGGGAGTACACCAGAATGTCATCAAGATATATGACCAAAAATAGCCCCAGGAAGTCATGGAAGACCGCGTTCATAAATCCCTGGAACACAGCGGGGGCATTACAGAGTCCGAAGGTAATGACTAGACATTCAAAATGTCCGAACGAGGTGTTGAACCTAGTCTTCCACTCATCTCCCTCTCGGATGCAAATTAAATTGTAAGCCCCACTTAAGTCCAATTTGGAAAACCAGTGGGCCCCCACCACCTGATCCAATAAATCAGGAATCAGGGGCAAGGAGCACTGGTTCTTCACTGTAATTTTATTCAAAGCCTGATAATCCACACAAGGCCTCAATGTCCCATCCTTCTTCTCTTCAAAGAAGAGACCTGCCCCGGCAGGGGACCTGGATGGCCTGATATGTCGTTTGGCTAGAGACTCTGAGATATAGGGCTTAAGGGCTTCGTGCTCATGACCAGACAAATTGAACATGGCTCCCTTAGGGATGGGACTGTCAGGGATCAAGTCAATACCACAGTCCCACTCCCTATGGGGAGGCAAAGTCTTAGACAGTTTCTTGGAAAATACGTCATGAAAATCAGACAAATACTCAGGAATAAGTATGGTATCTGCTGAACACATGGATATAGTAGCTAAGTGACTATGACAGGACCACCCCCAATGTGTCAATTCCCGAGTGGACCAATCAAATCGGGGATTGTGCAGCGCCAACCAGGGCATACCAAGCACTATGTCAACGGACATCCTTTCCATTACCAAGAACGACAGATTCTCAGAATGGAGATAACCCATAGTGAACTGTAAAATGGGAGTCCCTCATTGTACAACACCTGCCAACACAGGGGAATCTTTAACACCAAGAATTCAGTCATAAGAGGTCTGACAAAACTAATCAAATTGGCGGCAGCACCCTAATCAATAAAAAGCTCGACCGGACCGAGTGAAATTCCGGAAGCCAATTTGACACGGCACCAACAACTTAGGGAGTACCTGTGATCCTAGGTGATCCTCCCAAAAATCGCCTAGGATTTGAAGTTTTCCGCCGGTTTGGACTGATGTTGTAGACGCTTCTGAGGACAGGTCGCTACACAATGTCCGGCTTTCCCACAATAGAGGCAGAGACGATGAGTCATCCGGAACCGTCGCCGTTCCTCGGAACTTAGCTGGTCCACTTCCATAGGCTCGGCACCAGAAGTTGGCATGGGAGAAGTGGGAGCGGGTGTGCTGGATTCCCTAGCCTTACGGGCCTGACACTCCTCTTTTCTTGATCTCAGCTTGCTGTCAGCTTTGACCGCCAATTCCATCGCATCATTGAGTGTCACGGGAGCGGGATGAGAAATTAGTAGATCCTTGACTGCGTCAGAAAGACCCAACAAAAACACATCTTTAAGGGCGCTATCTTTACAAGAGGTTTTACCTCCATACAGTCTAAATTTAGAGCAATAGTCCTCTACCCACTGCTGCCCCTGATGTAGAGAAATGAGATGGGATACCGCCAACCCCGCATGGTCCGGCTCATCAAAATTACCTTCAAGTTCCCGAAAAAACAAATCAACTGACTGCAGGCAAGCCGAACTCTTGGGTAAGGAGTAGGCCCATGTCTGGGGGGAACCCCGAAGTAAGGACATAATTAATCCAACTTTCTGGGATTCTGAGCCGGAGGAGCGGGGTCGCATCCAAAAATGCAATCTACATGCCTGCTGAAAAACAAAAAAATTGCTCCTCTCCCCTGAAAATACCTCATTTGGGCTCAGGGATAGAAGGGGCGTTAGAAACATGCACTAACTCCCGCTGCTCCTGGGCCACCATACGACCAGACAGGTCTTGGATCACGACCACTAAATGCTGCAACTGACTTGCGAGGGTACTCATGGCCTCCATTAAACAGTAATTTTAAGGGCCAGTTATTATGTTATGGTTTACTACCCTTTAGACGCCAGCCCGGGAGCCCTAGATCTCACCCACAACCCCTGTCCCTGCCTGCTTGCCTCCACTCCTGGCTAACCCCAGGCAGGCAACTGGGCGGTGGTCCCTACTCTAACTAGGGACCAAAAAAGGGACGCTGGCGTACCTGGATGGAAAGGGTAGAATACCGACAGGAAAGGCAGATGTAAATAACGAACACGAACAATACTAAGCAGAACTGAGGCAGATGGAAAAAACTGGCGGATAATAGCAAAGTATAGCAGACAAGCTAACAGAAGCAGGAGACCAACAGAGGCAGACTAGCTAGCACACTGAGGGAAACCAATAACTGGCAGTGATTGCAAGTCTCTGTCTGACCTTTTAACAAAAGCCTCTGGCTGTTGACAAAGGCTTTTTGCTGAAACGCGTTCAGCGTGTACCTGTGAGCTGTATGCTTTGTTTTATTCAATAAAGAAGAAAATTTTTAACGGTAGTAGCTCCCCTCCATCTCTATTTTCTGCTCATATGGAATCTGGCCGTTTGCCGTCGGCTACTTGAGGATGGAGCTCCTGTTGGATTTCAGACCTTCCTGCAACACTGAAAGTTACTGCTGGTGAGGTGAGCCCATATCTCTCTTTTTTTGGCCTCTGGCCAGTGGCAGAGAGAGGGCGACAGCCAACTTCCAACAGAACATAATAAAAGGTAGCTCGTGCACGGCAGTTGCACTCACAGGTGCACGTGCGCCACCAACACCATGCTGCCCACTCCAGCCAGGCACCCACGCCCCCGGCAGCTAAACAACTAGCCGGGGGGAAGCATCCCGACCATGGGACCCCGCACACTGCCGCCCCGGGAGGACCAGCAACCGCCGAATGGTAACAGTCAGTGTGAGTTGTAATCCTGTATTGTTGGACGCACCCATCTATTGGCTGGCTTCTGTGGTATCGTTCAGATTAGGTTGCTGCAGTCACTTCTCCCCAATTTGGGCAGGGTTGAGTGGGTGACTGCATATAAGTCTGCAGTGGACAATTTAGCTCCTCCGGTTATAGTCTGGCTTGCTGCATATTGTTAGGGTCTACGGCCATTGTGCCTACCCTACGGCGATTGTGCCAACCTTATGGCGATTGTGCTTGCTCTGCACTTTATCAGGTATTGCATTTTTGTCTCTTTTCGAGTGAAATATGTTTTTGTGTTCCCCCTCACCTCTGTGATTTTAATTACTGCAGAGGGACCTGATCAACGTGATCAGGTGTGCTGGTCCTCCTACCTCCCTTAGTGCTTCCCAAAGCTTATCATGCTCAACATAGTCGAACGTCTTTGTGTAATCAAGGAAACACAGGTAGAGCTTCTTTTCGTGCCTTTTCCATAATCCACCTGAGGTTTGTGATGTGGTCACGGGTCCCTCTGTCTTTGTGGAATTCAGATTGAATATCAGGAAGTTCCTAATTAAGGATATTGCCCAACTGTTTCTGGATGATTTTCAGAATCACCTTACTGGCGTGGGAAATCAGAGTTTGTTTTATAGTTTCCACAGTCCTTGACATTGCCCTTCTTTGGCAGTGGGATGAAAACTGATCTTTTCCAATCCTATGGCCATGTGCAGGTCCTCCACATTGTCCAGCATAGTATTGCAATTGCAGCTCTTCGGATTGGTTTGAGCAGCTGTGTAGGGATTTCATCGATGCCAGGTGCTTTGCTGTTTGGCAGCGGTCTTATCGCCCATTCCATTTCTTTTTCTAGCAAGTCTGGTTCCAGATCCTCTTGGCCCCCATGTTCCTCTGAGTGGTTACTGCTGGAGCCAACATATACAGTAGTTCTTCCGTATATTCTTTCCATCTCTTCTTGATGTCTTGCTGGTCGCTGATTTCATTTCCATCATGGTCCTTGATGGCTGCTTGGCGGGTGGAGAAAGGCTTCTTCAACTTTTTCACAGTGGCAAAAAATTCAAAGCTCATGCATTGGGCGTTCAGGAAGTTGTTCTGTTCTTTCCTGGACTCTCTTTGGAATTTGCATCGTCCAGCCTTCACTTAGCCTTAGTCTCTCTTTTTTTTATCAGCAATCTGGAGGTTGGTTGCAATTAGCCAGCTCCCACTGCTCAAAGTGCAGGGAGGATGGCAACACATGACATAACAGTGGTGGTCATGTGGCTAAGTGCTATGGGTTGGGGAAAGACCTAGTGACCTATCCAATAAAACCTTCACCCTGAAACTCTATGGATCAGAATCAACATGCTTCAAATATGGTGCTCGAAAGTGGTTTTTTTCACTGTGCTGAACAGCATTAATAACACTAGCGAAGGAGAACCCAAAGTAGTCAGGACAATGGGAATGACACAAGAGGGGAAAACCCACAAGGGAGCTTAATTGTTGACGTAGTTCAAAGTGAAAAGGGTCACCTGAGCTGCAAAGAACAGTATACCACTGGGACATAAATATGAGAGGGATGAGTGTTGGAAAGCTGGACATCATCAAAAGAGAAATGGAAAGAACGAGTGTGGATCTAATGGCTGTCAGTGAACTGCATTCAACTGGATTTGGGGACTTCAGCTCAGATGACTACTCCATTTATTACTCTGGAAATAACACAGAAAGGAGAAAAGGGGTTGCCATTGTGGCAAAGAAAAAAAATCGCAAGGTGCATAGAGACCCCCAAATACATCAATTATAGAGTCCATCTCTATCAAAGAAAAACCTCTGAATGTAACCATCATCCAAATCTATGCACCAACAGCAGATGCATCAGAGCATGCCATTAGGGACTTCTATGCCCAGGTCCAGACGGCATTCAGCAGAACCCCCCAAAATGGACATTATCTACATCATGGGTGAAGAGGGAGAGGATGTAGGATTGATTGGCAAACACCTCCTAGAGGAGAGGAATGATGCTGGGGACCACTTTATGCAGTTTTTCCAGCAGAACAAGTTTAGAATCACCAACGCCTTCTTTACTGAGCTGAAAGGACGCCTCTACACCTGGACATCCCCAACTGGGCAGCATCACAACGAAATTGAATATATCTTTTCCAGAAATGGAAAAGTTCAATTTTCTCTGCAAAAGCACTGCCAAGTGCAGACCGTGGGTCTGATCACCAACTCCTTATAGCCAAAGCCAGGGTCAGACTATGCAAACTCAAGAGCCCTGCCATGCAGAGGAAATTTGATGTCAGTAAGATTCCTGTAGAATGCGCAGTCAAGGAGAGGAAGAGGTTTGACTTGCTCATCAGGAAAGTGGGGACCCAAACATACTGTGGGCAGAAATAAAGGGACACCACTGAAATCATCAAGAACAGGTGCCAAACAAGAAGCTAGTTTGCCATGGTTGTTGGCTAATTGCCATCAGCAATACCTTTAGGGAAAATCTCCTTTCTCTTCTTCTGGGATGATCACCACCAGTTCTATGCACGGTGTGATCAACTCTAGGTGGTCTTTACCATGGACAATTAGCACTTATTATACATTAAGCAGTTCTTGCCCAAAGCAATCTATGTAACACAGATGCAAATACCCCCCACCCAAGCCCTCCCACCTTGGTTGGTCCTATTGTCTCTCCGAGCTTGTGTTGTTTGGGAAGATACATTGTATCAGTAGAGATGTAGTTTACGGGGCCAGTATGATACATACTTCTGCATTAGCCCTTTGAAAAGAGGAACAGGACGCAACCTCTGCTTGCCTGTTTGTGAACTGTTCTATTAATGCCAATCAAATTGAGAAAATGATCAAATGAAATTGCATTTTGAGCATCATAAGCTGTGTAATGTCTATTCTGTTAAATTGAGGCCCATAATTGCTTCTCTACAGAAAAGGTACAACAAAGACCGCAATCATGTCATGTCATTATCCCAGACTAGGAAACGGCCTTAGGAGCTGGGACATCAAAGACATGTGCTTCTCGAATTGCATTTGGCTACTCTATTGTAGAAGCGCAGACAATCTTGATGAGGTGTTTATACTGAGCCAAGCCTTAGTGCACATAGAGTCTGAGTGCCTTGGTCTAGGGCCATTAAAAAATTGTACATTATGTTCCTGCCTTTGAAGTGATGTTGTAGGTAGGATAGCAAGTCGCATTGAGTATGGCTGAGTGAGATTGCTTGTCTACTTGTCATTCTCTCTCTCAAAGAAACATAAGGTTCTTAGACAATAGGAAAACACTAAAAAGTTCATATTATGGAGAATATTAGGAGCCCTAAAAACAAACCCACAAATGCACTTAGCATCTGAAAACAGTGGAGTGAAAGAAACAATTATGCTTTTGCGGAATTTGGATAATCTCGGTTCTCGGGAAATATTATAGAAAATTTTTAAAACGCGGATGCGGGACATGAAATCGGGCATCTGCTTGTTGAATGAACTCAGGATTGATAAAGCTGGGTTGGCTTTTTGGAGCATTTATTATGAAGATTGTAAATGGCTTCAGAAATTTTGCGAGGAGGACGTCAATGGCTTATGCAGCTTTGTCTTTGAAAATAGAGACTGTGATTCTCAGTAAGCGATATTTAGGGGAAGTTCTGGTAAAATGCAAATGTGACAACTGCAGCAATGAGACGGCAATATGTTTAGAGCAGTTCTGTTACATCCCTTTTCCTACATTATACAGAGTTCTCTTGGCTTAGATGGAAGACATCCCCAAGATAGGGTAAGCTTAAAGGGGGCATAAAGGATTTAGGATAACAGGCCTGTTTTCTTCCAGAAAGAGGACCACATCTGTCCACAAGGCCATTTTAACACATTGGTGGGCCCAGTATAAAGGAGTCTTGAGTGTGCCCCTTTCCCCCCTGAATTTTGTTGGTGCCGAAAACAAACCCTTGGTGCCAAAACAAACGTATTAACTGTGCACACTCCGGCCCTCACCTGTTGCTTTTCTGGGTGCAGCTGCTTACTTTTTCCTCTACTCCACTGCAAACCAGCTCTTCACACTAATACTTTGAACAGGCACCATTCATATCTGACCAGACCACCATGAAGACTTCTTCCGACACACTCTCCCCATTCTGTCACTGCCCAATATGCTCCTCTCATTGCCGCATACACAGTAATATGTCTAGTGTGCTCACACAGTAATCACTCCATTCCTCCACTTTGCGCAACACAACACAATACCCCTTTCCACCTGCACAGTAATATAAGCTCCTCTATGCCCCCACAGTAGTATAAGCCTCTCTGTAGCCCCCACAGTAATATAGTCCCTCTGTAGCCCCCATAGTAATATAAGCCCCCCTGTAGCCCCTTCTGTTTCCCCTGTTATTTCTTGACTGGCCTGTTTAAAGACCCTTCTGACACTGTCACTCCTTCTTTAATGACTTGGTCTTGTGTACAACGTGACACAAATGACGTTTCGGCAGTGTGCATCCCCAGTGCAAATCCCCTATACCATTCTCTCTGGTTCTGATGCAGGAGAGAAAGGTACAGGGAGCTGGATTATAGATGTGCACCCCTGGGATATCATGAGCGTCACAAGTCCAGATCATTGAGTAAGCAGTACAGCGTTTAGATGGGACTTATAAAAAGAATCATTAATATAGCAGGCACCAATTGAAATTGGTGCTCTTGGCTGCTGCAAAGGGACCTGGTGTAAGTAGTCTGTTTGTCCTATGGATAAAGCGTCCTTGCCTGTGCATCAGTTGTATCTGGTATTGCAGTTCAGCTCTTATTACGATACTAGTAAGTATAAGGCTAATGACAGAGTGGCTGGTCTACTGTGCTGCATGAGCCAAGATAAGCAAGCACACTAACGATGTACACTGACACTCAATTAAGGGTAGAGAAGGGCCAAAGAAACTTGGCAATACCAGAGTCTCACTTTTCTTTGTCTTTTACTGCCAGAGAAAATCCGATTTTAGTTACAATTTGGGGTGGTGATCCCCCATTAGGCTGGTCGATTTTCATTATTAATTTGTACAAAGTTGCCTAATCCTAGCTGTCTTACCTGTCCAGACGTGTTTTCCTCTATGTTCTTTATGTGAATGTGAAGGTAAGACTGTTTTTTCTCTTTGCGCACCCCCAAAGTAACTTTGTTTTTCTCTATAATGTCTTTTTTAGGCACCTCTCCTTGTTTCATGATCTTCTTATCCGTTCCGTCCTCGTAGGCTGCATGTCTTCTTATCTGGCCGCCAGCTTTAGATTTTTGCTTTGTAGTAGCTGTGATTTTCTTATTCTTGCAGGTCACATCAGTGAGAGGTTTCCAAAACAGGTGGCTGTCCACATTATTCCGGTCTTCTGAGGTGTCCAGAACCACTTCGTCAGGTGACCATCGTTCTGAGTCGATAGAGGACACGTCTCGAAATTCCTCTTCATCCTGGTCAGATGTGTGGAGCAGGTTCTGGTGCTTCCTCCAGTTCGGATCGTACCTCAATTCGGAATAGGACGTGCGGATCTCTTGTTGTCTAAGGGGAATGTTGTAAAGAGATTAGACCGACACAATCTGTGCAAGATAGTCTAGAACTTTATACTTTAGGTATCTGTATAATATTATATCAAAGATACTTATTGGTGCAAATATATCTGCTAGCTGAGGTACAGTAGGCCAAAAGGGACAATCAAGGAGTAAGCCTAGTCAATATTAGCTACTTATAGACCTCTCCAAGTCTGTTGAAAGGCTCTTGAATAGAGATGAGCGAGTGTGCTCGGTCGAGCATTAGCATACTCGGAACTACTCGTTACTCGAGCGAGCACCAGGCGGTGCTCTGATGCTCAATCAAATTTCAGGAGAGAGAGAGAGAAATGCTCGCCACCTGGCAGGTCCATTGAAAAATGTTTGAGTCCCCCATTGACTTCAATGGGGTTCGTTACTCGTACAGAGCTCTCAAGCATTCCAAAAAGCTCGGCTCGAATAACGAGCACCCGAGCATTTTGGTGCTCGCTCATCTCTACTCTTGAAGCTCACAATTAAGAGGGACATATGTAGTAAAGAAATGTACATTGGCCACATTCATAATATACTGATTAGATTCAGCAGTGTAATTTCGGAGTGTCTTAATTCTGTGTGAGGTTATATGGTGGAGCGAGCACGGTCTTCAGCAGCCTAGATTTAGAGAATATTGTGCTGATTTTGTGAGATGTCCCAAGCTAAGAGTTGTAGGGGGACTTTTTATTTGTATAGTGCCAACTTATTCCACAGAGCTTTCAAGTCATTTATTTATTACTCCCCGCCAAGCTGGGTACTCATTTTACCGACATCGGAAGGAAGGAAGGCTGAGTCAACCTTGAGCCGGCTACCTAAACCATGCGGGGATTGAATCCACAACCTACAGGTCGTGAACGAGAGCTTAGGACTGTATTTCTGCTGCCTTAGCACTCTCCATGACACAAGACCCTTGCTGAGTAAAATATGAAAGGAGTAGGGTCACCAATAATTGCTTAACCTCTTCCCTCCCCATGACGTAATGGTACGTCATGGGAGTGGTGTACTTCCCGCAAAATGACGTACCCTTGCGTCATAGGAATAGCATCTGGCAGAGGGACACAAATAGTGTAAAAAAAAAATTAAAATAATGTTCAAAAAATAAAAATGTAAAACAAAAATGTTTAAAAAAAACCCTTTTTAGGTGCTTTTACTCATATTAGCACAAAAAATTTAAATTGCACATATTTGGTATTGACGCATCCGTAACGATATGTATAATAAGTTGAATACGCTTTTTATTCTGCGCGGCAAAAATCGTAAAAAAAACACTAAAAAACAGAGGCAAAATGCAAATTTTTAGCATTTGCTAAATGCTAATTCTTAGCATTTTGCCTCCCAAAAAATGCAATGAAAGTGATCAAAAAAGACGTATACTCCACAAAATGGTACCAATAAAAATGGTACCAAATGGTACCAAAATGGTACCAATAAAAACTACAGCTCGTTTCGAAAAAAATAAGCCCTCATAGAGCTCCGTACATAGAAAAATAAAAAAGTTACAGGACTTTGAATGCAGCGATTTAGAAAAAAAAAAGATTTCCAAAAAAAAGGGGTTTTATTGCAGAAAAGTGGAAAAACCTAAAAAAAAATATAAGAATTTTGATATTGTTGTAATCGTACCAACCCGCAGAAAAAATGTATTGTGTCATTTATGTGGCATGATTAACGCTGTAAACCCCCCCCCCCCCCAAAAAAAAATCTATGAATTGATGCGTTCTCTCTCTCTGTTAAAAAAAATAATAAAAGTTTTACAATATTTTCTATGTACCCAAAAATGGCACCATCAAAAACTACAGCTCGCCACGCAAAAAACAAGCCCTTATACGGCCGCGTCGATGGAAAAGTAAAAAAGTTATGGCTTTGAAAAATGGAGATGAAAATCCACCAAAAGTTGTTGCGTCCTTAAGCCCGAAATAGGCCATGTCCTTAAGGGGTTAAAGGGGTCTTCTGGAACTTTCATTACTGAGGATAGTAATAGAAACACATGCTTTAGCGCATTTAATATCTGAATGAAATAGCACAACTGTTGTTTATATTAACTTTATAAAAAAGCAAGGTTCTTGGCACATAGATTGCTCGAAACATAACCTCTGGCCGTCATTTTGCCTTGCACTCTAATCACCCATTAGTCCATGTGTTTCAGTGAGAGCATATAGCCAGATATCCTACTTTCCCTAACTCCGTTTGGAGGCCTTTGGCTTTTGCTTTTTTCCATTTTTGTTTTTTCCTTCCCCCATTTAAAAAATCGTAACTCCTTTATTTATCCATCGACGTCGCTGTCTGAGTCTTGTTTTTTGCGGGACAAGTTGTATTTTTCAATGGCACTATTTAATGTACTGAAAAATTTTCTAAGAAAAATTCTAAGTGGAGAGAACACATAGGACTTTTTGATCGCTTTTTATTAGATTTTTTTCTTGACAACAGAGTGACCAAAAAAAAGCATTTCTGGCATTTTTTTTTTTTGGACGATGTTGACAGTGTACATTATATAATGCATTACTTTGATAGATCGGACTTTTACGGACACAGGGCTACCAAATATACTTTTGTTTTATTATTTAGATTTTTTTATTGTAAATATGGCAAAAGGGATTTCTAAAAATTTTATTACTCTTTTTTTAAAAATAATTAATACAATGTTATTGTTCTTATTTTTCTTTTAATCCATCTGGGGGAACCACAACCAGCCATGCTCAGATCACTTATGCTGTATGATGTAATGCTATAGCATTACATCATACTGAATTCTGACAGGCAGCCTATCAAGCCACCCCATGGGAATGGCTTGATAGGCATTCTGCCATGGCAGCCCTGGGGTCTTTCAGAAGGACCTCAGCTGCCATGACACCTGCACGGCTCTCTCGATCTCATAGAATAAAGTTATCAACCTTTGTTGCAGTTTGTGCGCCGTAGAAACAAGATGCACCGAAAAATGATGGAATTTCATTTTTTTTCATTTTCTCTGTACTCAGAATTTTTTAAACATTTTTTTAGTAGATTATACAGTGCATTAAATACTACCATTGAAAAACACAACTCATCCCGCAAAAAACAAGCCCTCATACAGCGACGTCGATGGATGAATAAAGGAGTTACGATTTTTTAAAAAGGGGGAGGAAAAAACAAAAATAGAAATAAACCAAAAAGCTCAGTCACTAAGGGGTTAAAAGGGTTGTCCCGCGCCGAAACGGTTTTTTTTTTTTTTCAATAGCCCCCCCCGTTCGGCGCGAGACAAACCCAATGCAGGAATAAAAAAAAAAAAACGGCCAGTACTTACCCGAATCCCCGCGCTCCGGCGACTTCTTACTTACCTAAGTAAGATGGCCGCCGGGATCTTCACCCGCGGTGCACCATGCGGTGCACCGTGCGGTCCATTGCCAATTCCTGCCTCCTGATTGGCTGGAATCGGCACATGTGACGGGGCGGAGCTACGAGGAGCCGCTCTCCGACACGAGCGGCCCCATTCAGAAAGGAAGAAGACCGGACTGCGCAAGCGCGTCTAATCGGGCGATTAGACGCTGAAAATTAGACGGCACCATGGAGACGAGGACGCTAGCAACGGAACAGGTAAGTGAATAACTTCTGTATGGCTCATAATTAATGCACAATGTACATTACAAAGTGCATTAATATGGCCATACAGAAGTGTATACCCCCACTTGCTTTCGCGGGACAACCCCTTTAAGAGGGAAGAGTGTGCTGATCTTATGAGAGGTCATGAACCGATAGTTATATAGGGAAAGAACATGGCAGCAGCACAGAGAAATGGACCATACCAACTCGATGCAGAGACTCTGATGACGAATGCCCCCCCCCCCCCCCCCCAGATGAAATGCTTTTTTAAATTAGTCTCTGTTATTTTGCTTTTAAAAAAACAAGAAATAAGAACCTCAGAATCAAATAATTAGAATGAATAATTTTCTGCTCCCGGTAAAGGCGTCTGGCTGCGTCTCACTTTCTAATTGTCCGTCATTGTAATGTGAGTGGTATAAGCCGGTATGCAGCCACAGCCATTAAGGCAAATGATCGTTTAATTAAAGTTAAGAAATGGTTTTAATGCAACACGAGGGATATTGAATTTTCACGCCTCAAACTGTTCCAGTAAGAAATGCGTTTTTCTTTAATAATCTTATAGATTGTACCCTTTTATTGCCTGCGCTCACTGTGCCATATAGCTTAGCATGTCCCAGATCAGATCAGAGATCTCAGGTAATTATTATTCATTAGCTGTGTTACTGATAAGCCACGACTGACAGGAAGCCGATAATATTCATACGTCGCTACTATAGATGAGCGAGCATACTCGCTAAGGCAAACTACTCGAGCGAATAGTGCCTTATGCGAGTACTTGCTCGCTCGTCTCAAAAGATTCGGGTTCCGGCGGGGGGCGGGGAGGAACAGGGGGGGGGGAGATCTCTCTCTCACTCTCCCCCCCGCTCCCCCCTGCTCATTCCCGCAACTCACCGCTCTCCCCCGGCGCCACCCGAATCTTTTCTTCCGAGCGAGCAGGTACTCGCTAAGGACAATGCTCGCTCGAGTAGTTTGCCTTAGCGAGTACGCTCGCTCATCTCTAGTCTCTTCACCTAACTGTACACGGACAGTTCGCTAAGATACGACAAATGTTTCTAGAATAACAGTATTTAACATATTTTCTGGTCTGTTAGTTAAAGGGGTTTTCCAGGGAGAATAGTATTGAAGACCTATCCTTAGGATAGGTCATCAATAGTTGATCGGCTGAGGTCTGTCGATCGGGACCCCGAGCTGAGCGGGTGTATACTGTCAGCGCTGCAAATACACAGAGGTCGGAGCAGAAGTCTCCGCGCCAACCTCTGTGTAGTGGCCTGCGTTTGTAACTGCAGGCATGGCTTGCATTGATTTCAATTATAAAAAAAAAATCACTGGGGTGGCCCTTTAGGTACAGCGGAAGTTCTGCTATGAATTGAGGATGTTTTACATGGCCCGGTCTCGGTCCGTTGGTTGTAGTGACAAGAGCTATGAACACAGAGGTGAACCTTGACATTCTAGACAATAGTATGCTGCCAATAATGGGGCAATACTTTGGGAATGGTCAGCGTAATAACCTACAAGGCAACGCACCTTGTCACCTGTTTTATGTTGGTTGGAGGATATAGATCTTCCATCACTAGCCTTCACAGAGTCCCAACCTGAACCCTACTGAACATCGGGTCAGGAAATATGAGCAGCGTCCATCTTCAGCTAACTTGCTAAACATTTGTAGGCTGACTGGAGGGAAATACCAGCCGGAGTGAATCAGAGGTTAGTAGAAAGTATGTGCGATTACTTTTTCTAGGATAGTGTATGTCTAGGGCAGTGGTGTCATTATAGGGTCTGTAGTGATTACAATTTTGCATCTGGACCTAAAGACTCCTCTGTCACGTATGAGAATGATAGAAAAATAAAGTGTAAGTAATTTATAGGACGTTTAGGAGGATACCAAAGAGCCAGCTCATCAAGGCCTGATGTATTTGTACTGAGGAGGATGAATTTTTGATGATCAACAAATTTGTAAATTTGGCGGTATCCGGAGAAAGAGGCTAGAAGTATTGGTGTGGAAGTTTTTTCGATGACACGGTCAGAATTGAGGTTGAAGAAAAAAAAACAGAGAAGGAAAAGAGGGGTGCTTTCATTTCAAAGTATGACCATCATTCTTCTATGCAAAAAGATATGTCAGCAGCACACTTTAAATGCCCGTAAGGGATGGACTAGATATGCAAAGCCACCTGAAACATCCTGATCCAAACAGATCTATGAGTTCCAAGATGAAGTAGATATGATGGCAGCATAAACGGTGCTTTTTCAAAGAAGGTTTTTCCCTTTATTTCTTCCACAAATGGTTACAACGTTTCGACTTGCGTCTTTATCAAGTATGATCATCATTCTTCTATGATTATGATGATAATTAGTAAGTATTACAGAATATTATAAACTAACCCAAAGTATGGCCACTACTTCCAAGAAATGGATTACGGTGTCTTAAATATATTATATGCAAATACCGTATGTTGCAATACCATAAATGTTTAGCCATTCTTCAGTTTTGGGAACACAATTCATGGCGCTATTCATTGATAAATATAGCGCACGTTCAGCGCCATATTCCCTAACATACTTGCACCATATTTCTGTTGGGGGCCGATTGATGGAACACAAGCCTCGCTGTGTATCCATTACATTGTTAACATGTCACTGTCATGGATTCACTGCAGATTTTGGATTGAGACAGCGATATTTCTGTGCGTTACTATTATGGAGACAAGGAGAGGCGAGAATTTACAGATGGCTTCTCAGGAGCATCTGCCGCTCGTTCACAAGAATCATTTTCAAGAGGCACAATAAATGGATGTAAACACTTGCAAAGCAACGTTGCCAGATGCTCCTGGGGTGGAAATCTGCCCATTCTTTGCCTAACTATTGAAGAATCCTATTAAAACATTTAGCGACATTTAATCCCTGTGTGTTTGGCATGAGATGGGATGTGTTTATGTTGTCATTTGACCCTAGTTATTAGTTATCTCTATGCTTGCATTCATCCTACATGATCTAGATGGAAGGGAAGCAGCTAAGCTCATAGAATATGCAGAATATGCAGTGTGAGTGGATAAGACAGGGGGAAAGGGCACAGACGTGGGTGCGGATCATCCACGAATTATCTGCCAGCGCAAGAATTTATTCAGCTTCAATTTATCTAGCTCTTTTAAAATTAAAGAAACTATCGCATACAGCAGTGGATGGGGAGCAGTCCTTCGTAGGGCGAAATATCATGTTATCATGGCACATTTGTGTGGTCCAACAGGGTGCATCAGACGTCAGTACTGAACGGGGTGCCACTGGTCCTGGTGTCCTGCAGCTGGCACCTCCACTCCCTTACCTTGTGCCTGAAGATAGGGAAAGCTATTGGGATGTTTGAGTAGGGGCTTCTTCAGACGGCCATATTTGCGTGCGTTTTTGTGCACATAAAATATACGCGCAATACGCAGAGAATAGAACCCGTTGATGTCAATTGGTTAGTTTGCAGCTATGTTTTTTGCACGCATTTCGTGTGCGCGCAAAAAGAATAGGACCTGCTCTATCTTTCTGCGTATTTGCGTGCAAGGGAAGAATAAACAAAGGAGGGAATCTTTCCCTAAGGGGAACTAGAGGGTGACAATTCCTACCTACTAGTGAATGGCCCGCCCTGATAAGGACGCATCCACCCTCCTGCCTGTGCCACTCACTAACCCTGATAAATGACAAAGGATAAACCCCCATAAGAGTAAACCAAAACCACAAAGAATAAATCTCAGTAATAAATCTCTGAACTTATCTGGAGAGCCGCTGAAAGAACAATGGAACCCAGGTCCAGAGATGTCCTCACTCCACAGCAGAAGGATACTACACTGAAATTGACCAGCACAGAATCCAGGCCAAGAGGGAACTAAAATACCTCCTTAATTGACCCCAAGTATACACCAACAGGTGACACACTCATTAGAGTAAAAGAAGACCAAATGCACAGTCAAGCTCAGGGTCCCGTCACATGGCCGTAGGCGTATTTACGTGCGCCCGCCGGCGTCGTAAAGACGCGTGAACAGGCACACCAATCTAATGTTTGTGTGCCTGTTGAAACGGGACGGGCATCAGCGCATACACGCAGAGGCCACAATGCCGTTAAGCCTCCCCCTCGCTGGCTCGCCTCCTCTCTCCTCCCGTCCAGCTGTGTGCAATGGGAGAGGCAGCGGTGGAGCTAAGCTCCCGCCCTTCCCCGTCCCTTGTCAGCAGCCAGCAATGGAAGGGGGGGGACTAATCTCCACCCCATCCTGCTCCCTCCCATTGCAAACAGCCAGAAGGGAGGAAAGAGGAGGAAAGAAGAGGGAGGAAGTTTAGCAATCATGCTGCTAAACTCCCTCCCACCTCCATTCTCCGCACGCTGCCATGGGCTCCCATAGGAGCCCCATAGGAGCCCATGCAGCGGCCGACGTTTTCCAGCCTGAAAGATAGTTCCAGGACTATTCTGGAAGGCCGCGTGAAAGTGCTCGGCGCTATATTAGCCCAGCCCTTTCACGACGCGGGAATACGGCCATGTGATCTGATGTATTGGAATCCAATGCATCAGATCGGAGCATATATCAGCTGACCGTTTTCACGGTCGGCCGATATACGCTCGTGTGAAAGAGGCCCCAAGCTGATACAACAGTTACATATACAGGCCCAATGCATTCATCCTTACTGCAAGCTGCAAATCCTGTGACTAAAGACATGCACTTTCGCACTTACATCGACATCTCCTGATTTCCTCATTTCCCTGCACTTTTAATAGCCTGTAAATTGGAAACAATTGCCTATTTAAATTATTAGGAGAATCACAGCGAGGTAATAATTAGCGGTCCCCATCTTTACTTAACAGCCTGGCATACTAATCACTAAATTGAATTATCTCTTCAATATTCATCATTGCCCTCTGCAATTTACTGTGGAGGACGCTAATTGCTCTCCATATGTTTCGCATTTACATATTTACAACGTGTAGATTAGGAGCTTTCTGCTGAAAACATTTTTGTTTTGCAATCATTAAAATAAAAAGCAGCGAATGCTCCGTAGCGAAGCCCCTCCCCGCGTATCACACGCTACAAAAGGAACAATCGCCTTTTTATGTGTGGTGAGAGCTCGGCTCGGCGGGTATTCTGCAGAGGGATAAAACCATCCGGAACTACGTGTAAAATATGTTCTAAAAATATCCCCAAACAAACAGCCTTTATGATGCTAATGTGTCGCGTATGACGGGGAAAGGAGCGCCGCTTGATATTCTCTCAGCTATAAATGGTCTGTTAAATCCAGTCAACCCTTTTTATACTTAGAAAATTAGAATTTATGGAAATTTTTTTGACCACAGATGAACAAAAGAAAAAAACTTTACGAATCAACTTTTGTGATTCGTAAATTGAATTTCAATTTGGCGGCCATTAAGCTTTTTATTGATGGACTGCTGATTCACGCTAAGTTGGTCAGATCAAAAATATGCTATAGATTGCTACATTGCTGACCTCTCTAGAGAGATGTAGAACATTGCACTTCTCTAATCCTTGACAGATACATATTGAAATATTCACCTATACCCTCTCGTCCTCAGACGTACAGGGTGATTCAAAAGTCAGGGCCATTTGGCATATCTTCTGAACGAAAGGAATTGAGACCATCCTGATGGTCGGTGACAGAAGTTCCCATGAGGTGGCTGAACCTTTCAATCAAGAATACCCAGGAAGAAGCCAGTGAGTGCAGGATCTATCAAGTTCTGGGAAACTTGTAGTTTCTAGGACAAACTAAGAAATGGTCATCTGAGCAGCGTTTCCGATCCCTAGCTGTACTAGCTGTTTTTATGAAAAGTCCACATAAAAGCACCAGGACACTGGCATTAGAGCACAGTGTGAAGTTCTCTAGTTCTCAGTTTGTCCTGGACATTACTAGCATCAGCCGCCTCACCACCTGGTATGAATCCAATATGGCTGCAACAAGTATGGCCGACATGCACCACCATAGTGCCCAAAAGTTTTTCTCCATCCATCTAAGTGTTCTACAAAGTTTCCTACGTGTAGCTCTTTTTGTTCAGTAGATGTTCTAAGTGGCCCTGATTTTTTAATCAGCCTGTATTTCAGTATATTATACAGATTATCATTTTCTTGATCTCCTTAGAGATCAGGTTTCCCTCCCACTACCACATAAATTCTGATATAGTCTACAGATCAATAATAACTATGTAATCTCCATTACAAAAGTTTTCATCTGATACCTCGTCACTCTGGGTTTAACCGGATGATCTCTAACTCACGGCATTATTTTTACCATTATGATTAGATGGGGTAGTGTTAAACCCCATTACTGTACTTCAACTCAAACTACATTTACTATGGTCCTGATGACATTTAACTAGTAGATAATCTGCAGATCTGACAGATAATGGTGGTTTTATGGATAATCTGAGCATCTGTGGTTTCTAACATGGTAAAACAGCAATTTCAATGAACTAGTACTGCAGTACAGAGGAATATTTTGAGACGTATGCAGCAGACTACACTCAACTGAACTCCACCTGTTACTTAATACTACTAATGTATACTACAATAGTGGGGCAAGACAGCCTTAGTACCACTGCTATAGGTGAAGTCAAGGTCTGCCATCTAGTGGTCAGTTGTATTTCAGGGGTTGAAATCTGAAAGTGTCTCCACAAGAAGGGAAGGTTGAAGATTACACATCAAGTGCCTCATCATGGAAAGAACAATGTGGATTAGGCATCAAGTATCTGTGAGGGAAAAACGCGCATCACACACAAGAGTCTCATTGGGAGAGACATGTCTCCACATAGAAAGAAGAGCATTGATCACATACTGAGTGTCTAAGAGTAAAACATGTGGATCATCTACCAAGTTTCTTTACATGGAGGGAAGAACGTGAATCACACACCAAGTGCCTCAGAGGGAAGAATATGGATCATACCAAGTATCTCAGAGGGAAAGACATAGATTACACACCAAGTTTCTTTACAAGGACAAATGTATGTGAATCACACACCAAGAATGTCCACAAACAGGGAAATATGTGGATTACACAACAAGTATCTCCAGAAAGACAGTGGGATGTGGATCACACACCACATGTCTCTGCATGGAGGGAAGGCCGTGGATCACACAACAAGTGCCTAAAAGGAAGGATATGGATCATACCAAGTACCTCAGAGGGAGAGAAATACATTACAGATCAAGTGTCTTCACAAGAAGTGAAGTATGTGAATCATACAGCAAGTATCTCCAAGTACATGAAAAGACATGGATCACACAAAAAGTATCTCCACAATGAGGATAGTGTGTGGATCACACAGAAAGTGCTTCATAGGGAAGGATATGGATTATACCATGTATCTCAGAGGGAGGGACATGGACTACAGACCAGGTTTCTTTACAAGGAGAAAAGTATGTGAATCACAAACCAAGTATATCCAGAAATAGGGAAATATGTGGATCACACAGCAAGTATCTCTTCAAAGAGAGTGGGATACGGATCACACACTGCATGTCACCAGTGATACAAAGTATCTCAGTGGAAAGCACATGGATTACAGACCAAGTGTCTCCACAAGTGGCAAAGTAGGTGAATCATACACTAATTATCTCCACATGCAGGGAAATATGTGGATCACACAATAAGTATCTTCACACAAACCGAAGGATGTAAATCACATATCAAGTGTCTCCACGAGGAGGTTGGGATGTGGATCACACACAAAGTATCTCGAGACAGAGTAAAAGACATGGTTCATGTGCCAAGTCTCTTCACCTGAAGGGAATAGCAAGGATCATACATGAAGTGTCTCCATGTAGAAAAAAAGACATGGATCACACCAAGTACCTCAGATGGAAGGACGTGGATCACACACCAAGTGTCTCAGATGGAAGTACGTAAATCACAGACCAAGTGTCTCAGAAGGAAGTACGTGGATCACACACCAAGTGTTTCAGATGGAGGGACGTGGATCATACACCAAGTGTTTCAGAGGGAAGGACGTGGATCACACACCAAGTGTTTCAGAGGGAAGGACATAGATCACATACCAAGTGTCTCAGAGGGAAGTACGTTGATCGCATGCCAAGTGTTTCTGAAGGAAGCACGTGGATCACACACCCCAAGTGTCTCAGAGAGAACTACGTGGATCACACACCAAGTGTTTCAAAGGAAAGGACGTGGATCACACACCACGTGTTTCAGATGGAAGTACGTGGATCACACACCAAGTGTCTCAGAGAGAACTACGTGGATCACACTCCAAGTGTTTCAGAGGGAAAGACGTGGATCACACAACAAGTACCTCAGAGGGAAGGACGTGGATCACACACCAAGTGTCTCAGAGGGGAGGACGTGGATCACACACCAAGTGTTTCAGATGGAAATGCGTGGATCACACACCAAGTGTCTCAGAGAGAACTACGTGGATCACACACCAAGTGTCTCAGAGAGAACTACGTGGATCACACACCAAGTGTTTCAGAGGGAAGGACATAGATCACATACCAAGTGTCTCAGAGGGAAGTACGTTGATCGCATGCCAAGTGTTTCTTAAGGAAGCACGTGGATCACACACCCCAAGTGTCTCAGAGAGAACTACGTGGATCACACACCAAGTGTTTCAAAGGAAAGGACGTGGATCACACACCACGTGTTTCAGATGGAAGTACGTGGATCACACACCAAGTGTCTCAGAGGGGAGGACATGGATCACACACCAAGTGTTTCAGATGAAAATGCGTGGATCACACACCAAGTGTCTCAGAGAGAACTATGTGGATCACACACCAAGTGTCTCAGAGAGAACTACGTGGATCACACACCAAGTGTCTCAGAGGGAAGGACATAGATCACATACCAAGTGTCTCAGAGGGAAGTACATTGATCGCGTGCCAAGTGTTTCTGAAGGAAGCACGTGGATCACACACCCCAAGTGTCTCAGAGAGAACTACGTGGATCACACACCAAGTGTTTCAAAGGAAAGGACGTGGATCACACACCACGTGTTTCAGATGGAAGTACGTGGATCACACACCAAGTGTCTCAGAGAGAACTACGTGGATCACACTCCAAGTGTTTCAGAGGGAAAGACGTGGATCACACAACAAGTGTCTCAGAGGGAAGGACGTAGATCACACACCAAGTGTCTCAGAGGGGAGGACGTGGATCACACACCAAGTGTTTCAGATGGAAATGCGTGGATCACACACCAAGTGTCTCAGAGAGAACTACGTGGATCACACACCAAGTGTCTCAGAGAGAACTACGTGGATCACACACCAAGTGTCTCAGAGAGAACTACGTGGACCACACACCAAGTGTCTCAGAGAGAACTACGTGGATCACACACCAAGTGTCTCAAAGAGAACTACGTGGATCACACACCAAGTGTTTCAGAGGGAAGGACATAGATCACATACCAAGTGTCTCAGAGGGAAGTACGTTGATTGCATGTCAAGTGTTTCTGAAGGAAGCACATGGATCACACACCCCAAGTGTCTCAGAGAGAACTACGTGGATCACACACCAAGTGTCTCAGAGAGAACTACGTGGATCACACACCAAGTGTTTCAGAGGGAAGGACATAGATCACATACCAAGTGTCTCAGAGGGAAGTACGTTGATTGCATGCCAAGTGTTTCTGAAGGAAGCACATGGATCACACACCCCAAGTGTCTCAGAGAGAACTACGTGGATCACACACCAAGTGTTTCAAAGGAAAGGACGTGGATCACACACCACGTGTTTCAGATGGAAGTATGTGGATCACACACCAAGTGTCTCAGAGAGAACTACGTGGATCACACTCCAAGTGTTTCAGAGGGAAAGACGTGGATTACACAACAAGTACCTCAGAGGGAAGGACGTGGATCACACACCAAGTGTCTCAGAGGGAAGGACGTGGATCACACACCAAGTGTCTCAGAGGGGAGGACGTGGATTACACACTAAGTGTTTCAGATGGAAATGCGTGGATCACACACCAAGTGTCTCAGAGAGAACTACGTGGATCACACACCAAGTGTCTCAGAGAGAACTACGTGGATCACACTCCAAGTGTTTCAGAGGGAAAGACGTGGATTACACAACAAGTACCTCAGAGGGAAGGACGTGGATCACACACCAAGTGTCTCAGAGGGAAGGACGTGGATCACACACCAAGTGTCTCAGAGGGGAGGACGTGGATTACACACTAAGTGTTTCAGATGGAAATGCGTGGATCACACACCAAGTGTCTCAGAGAGAACTACGTGGATCACACACCAAGTGTCTCAGAGAGAACTACGTGGATCACACACCAAGTGTTTCAGAGGGAAGAACGTGGATCACACACCAAGTGTTTCAGAGGGAAGCACGTTGATCACACACCAAGTACCTCAAAGGGAAGGACGTGGATCACACACCAAGTGTCTCAGAGGGAAGGATGTGGATCACACACCAAGTGTCTCAGAGGGAAGGACGTGGATCACACACCAAGTACCTTGATCACTGGCTTGAAAAAGACTGAAGGTTGCAGTCGAAACGTTGCAGGCTTTTAGCAAAGAAATGGAATAAAAGATATATTTTTACTTTGGAAGTTGGTGTGAAGACGTCTCTGTGAAAATACCCTGAATGCTGCTTACATCATACATCTATAAAGATTACACTGTTTGGGTCGTTGTTTGGTCTGGATCCGGGTAAGCTGGCAATATGATGCATAATTTCCCACCTCACGTTTGAGGTTGAATGTGTGCGGCACCCATACTATTGATCACATAGCAAGTGTTTCTGAAGGAAACACGTGGATCACACACACCAAGTGTCTCAGAGAGAACTACGTGGATCACACACCAAGTGTTTCAAAGGGAAGGACGTGGATCACACACCAAGTACCTCAGAGGGAAGGACGTGGATCACACACCAAGTGTCTTAGAGGGAAGGATGTGGATCACACACCAAGTGTCTCAGAGGGAAGTACATTGATCGCGTGCCAAGTGTTTCTGAAGGAAGCACGTGGATCACACACCCCAAGTGTCTCAGAGAGAACTACGTGGATCACACACCAAGTGTTTCAAAGGAAAGGACGTGGATCACACACCACGTGTTTCAGATGGAAGTACGTGGATCACACACCAAGTGTCTCAGAGAGAACTACGTGGATCACACTCCAAGTGTTTCAGAGGGAAAGACGTGGATCACACAACAAGTGTCTCAGAGGGAAGGACGTAGATCACACACCAAGTGTCTCAGAGGGGAGGACGTGGATCACACACCAAGTGTTTCAGATGGAAATGCGTGGATCACACACCAAGTGTCTCAGAGAGAACTACGTGGATCACACACCAAGTGTCTCAGAGAGAACTACGTGGATCACACACCAAGTGTCTCAGAGAGAACTACGTGGACCACACACCAAGTGTCTCAGAGAGAACTACGTGGATCACACACCAAGTGTCTCAAAGAGAACTACGTGGATCACACACCAAGTGTTTCAGAGGGAAGGACATAGATCACATACCAAGTGTCTCAGAGGGAAGTACGTTGATTGCATGTCAAGTGTTTCTGAAGGAAGCACATGGATCACACACCCCAAGTGTCTCAGAGAGAACTACGTGGATCACACACCAAGTGTCTCAGAGAGAACTACGTGGATCACACACCAAGTGTTTCAGAGGGAAGGACATAGATCACATACCAAGTGTCTCAGAGGGAAGTACGTTGATTGCATGCCAAGTGTTTCTGAAGGAAGCACATGGATCACACACCCCAAGTGTCTCAGAGAGAACTACGTGGATCACACACCAAGTGTTTCAAAGGAAAGGACGTGGATCACACACCAAGTGTCTCAGAGGGGAGGACGTGGATCACACACCAAGTGTCTCAGAGGGGAGGACGTGGATTACACACTAAGTGTTTCAGATGGAAATGCGTGGATCACACACCAAGTGTCTCAGAGAGAACTACGTGGATCACACACCAAGTGTCTCAGAGAGAACTACGTGGATCACACTCCAAGTGTTTCAGAGGGAAAGACGTGGATTACACAACAAGTACCTCAGAGGGAAGGACGTGGATCACACACCAAGTGTCTCAGAGGGAAGGACGTGGATCACACACCAAGTGTCTCAGAGGGGAGGACGTGGATTACACACTAAGTGTTTCAGATGGAAATGCGTGGATCACACACCAAGTGTCTCAGAGAGAACTACGTGGATCACACACCAAGTGTCTCAGAGAGAACTACGTGGATCACACACCAAGTGTCTCAGAGAGAACTACGTGGATCACACACCAAGTGTCTCAGAGAGAACTACGTGGACCACACACCAAGTGTCTCAGAGAGAACTACGTGGATCACACACCAAGTGTCTCAAAGAGAACTACGTGGATCACACACCAAGTGTTTCAGAGGGAAGGACATAGATCACATACCAAGTGTCTCAGAGGGAAGTACGTTGATTGCATGTCAAGTGTTTCTGAAGGAAGCACATGGATCACACACCCCAAGTGTCTCAGAGAGAACTACGTGGATCACACACCAAGTGTCTCAGAGAGAACTACGTGGATCACACACCAAGTGTTTCAGAGGGAAGGACATAGATCACATACCAAGTGTCTCAGAGGGAAGTACGTTGATTGCATGCCAAGTGTTTCTGAAGGAAGCACATGGATCACACACCCCAAGTGTCTCAGAGAGAACTACGTGGATCACACACCAAGTGTTTCAAAGGAAAGGACGTGGATCACACACCACGTGTTTCAGATGGAAGTATGTGGATCACACACCAAGTGTCTCAGAGAGAACTACGTGGATCACACTCCAAGTGTTTCAGAGGGAAAGACGTGGATTACACAACAAGTACCTCAGAGGGAAGGACGTGGATCACACACCAAGTGTCTCAGAGGGAAGGACGTGGATCACACACCAAGTGTCTCAGAGGGGAGGACGTGGATTACACACTAAGTGTTTCAGATGGAAATGCGTGGATCACACACCAAGTGTCTCAGAGAGAACTACGTGGATCACACACCAAGTGTCTCAGAGAGAACTACGTGGATCACACTCCAAGTGTTTCAGAGGGAAAGACGTGGATTACACAACAAGTACCTCAGAGGGAAGGACGTGGATCACACACCAAGTGTCTCAGAGGGAAGGACGTGGATCACACACCAAGTGTCTCAGAGGGGAGGACGTGGATTACACACTAAGTGTTTCAGATGGAAATGCGTGGATCACACACCAAGTGTCTCAGAGAGAACTACGTGGATCACACACCAAGTGTCTCAGAGAGAACTACGTGGATCACACACCAAGTGTTTCAGAGGGAAGAACGTGGATCACACACCAAGTGTTTCAGAGGGAAGCACGTTGATCACACACCAAGTACCTCAAAGGGAAGGACGTGGATCACACACCAAGTGTCTCAGAGGGAAGGATGTGGATCACACACCAAGTGTCTCAGAGGGAAGGACGTGGATCACACACCAAGTACCTTGATCACTGGCTTGAAAAAGACTGAAGGTTGCAGTCGAAACGTTGCAGGCTTTTAGCAAAGAAATGGAATAAAAGATATATTTTTACTTTGGAAGTTGGTGTGAAGACGTCTCTGTGAAAATACCCTGAATGCTGCTTACATCATACATCTATAAAGATTACACTGTTTGGGTCGTTGTTTGGTCTGGATCCGGGTAAGCTGGCAATATGATGCATAATTTCCCACCTCACGTTTGAGGTTGAATGTGTGCGGCACCCATACTATTGATCACATAGCAAGTGTTTCTGAAGGAAACACGTGGATCACACACACCAAGTGTCTCAGAGAGAACTACGTGGATCACACACCAAGTGTTTCAAAGGGAAGGACGTGGATCACACACCAAGTACCTCAGAGGGAAGGACGTGGATCACACACCAAGTGTCTTAGAGGGAAGGATGTGGATCACACACCAAGTGTCTCAGAGAGAACTACGTGGATCACACACCAAGATTTCAAAGGGAAGGACGTGGATCACACACCAAGTACCTCAGAGGGAAGGACGTGGATCACACACCAAGTGTCTCAGAGGGAAGGACGTGGATCACACACCAAGTGTCTCAGAGGGAAGGATGTGGATCACACACCAAGTGTTTCAGATGGAAGTACGTGGAAAACACACCAAGTGTCTCAGAGAGAACTACATGGATCACACACCAAGGGTTTCAGAGGGAAAAACATGGATCACACAACAAGTACCTCAGAGGGAGGAACGTGGATCACACACTAAGTGTTTCAGAGGGAAGGACGTGGATCACACACCAAGTGTTTCAGAGGGAAGGACGTGGATCACACACCAAGTGTCTCAGAGGGGAGGACGTGGATCACACACCAAGTGTTTCAGATGGAAATACGTGGATCATACACCAAGTGTCTCAGAGGAAAGGACGTGGATCACACACCAAGTACCTCAAAGGGAAGGACGTGGATCACACACCAAGTGTCTCAGAGGGAAGGATGTGGATCACACACCAAGTGTCTCAGAGGAAAGGACGTGGATCACACACCAAGTACCTTAGAGGGAAGGATGTGGATCACACACCAAGTGTCTCAGAGGGAAGTACATGGATCACGCACAAGGTGTCTCAGAAGGAAAGACGTCGATCATACACCAAGTGTCTCAGAGGGAAAGATGTGGATCACACAAGTACCTCAGATGGAAGGACGTGGATCACACAAGTACCTCAGATGGAAAGACGTGGATCACACACTAAGTCTCTTTTCCATCATGCTATTTTAATACCTGGTAGCAAACATTGCTGTCTTTTCCTCTGAGATACTTGGTATGATGCATATTCTTTCCTCTAAGGCATCTGGTGTGTGATCCATTTTCTTCCCTTCATGTGAAGAAGCTTGGTAGATGATCCACATTTTTTACTCTTAGATGCTTAGAGTGTGATCAATGCCCTTCTTTCTATGTGGAGACATGTCTCTCCCAATGAGGCTCTTGTGTGTGATTCACCAAGTGTCTCAGAGAGAACTACGTGGATCGCACACCAAATGTTTCAGGGGGAAGGACTTGGATCACACACCAAGTACCTCAGAGGGAAGGACGTGGGTCACACCCAGTGTTTCAGAGGGAAGGACGTGGATCACACACCAAGTACCTCAGAGGGAAAAACGTGGATCACACATTAAGTGTTTCAGAGGGAAGGGCGTGGATGACACAACAAGTGTCTCAGAGGTAAGGACGTGGATCACACATCAAGTGTTTCAGATGGAAGTACACGAATCACACACCAAGTGTCTCAGAGAGAACTACATGGATCACACACCAAGTGTTTCAGAGGGAACTATGTGGATCACACACCAAGTACATCAGAGGGAAGGAAGTGGATCACACACCAAGTGTCTCAGAGGGAAAGACGTGGATCACACACCAAGTGTTTCAGAGGGAAAGACGTGGATCACACACCAAGTGTCTCAGAGGGAAAGATGTGGATCACACACCAAGTGTCTCAGATGGAAGGACGTGGATCACATACCAAGTGTCTCAGATGGAAGGACGTGGATCACAAAAGTACCTCAGATGGAAGGATGTGGATCACACACTCAGTGTCTCTTCCATTTGCTATTTTAATACCTGGTAGCAAACATCGCTTAGTACAGAATATGTGATTAATGTCCTGTGTGCGGCTTTTCATGGATTATGTAATAGCTCCACAGGCAGAGAAAATGGATGTGTAAGTGATCATTGCGAGCCGAGCGTCCTGCCGATATTTTTATTATCCTCTTCCATTAGTTTTCATGAGAGCAATGCCGCCCTGCGGGGGAGTTGCAGACGGCGTCTTTTATAGGGGTCTATTCAACACTTCCATAGTGCAGATTTTTCTGCTCAGAGGAAGCAAAATCTATTCTGCAGAAGTCATTCAGCTGGGGGTGGATTTTTAAAATCTATTTTCTAAAAAAAAATCTGTGATGTTTATGGCTCTCAAATTCTAAAGAAATGTCTCCTGTCAGATCAATGGGATGTCCCGGAGCAGATTATTACACTACTGACCTCACTAAAGATCTGCAGAGCATTGCTTCCCTACATCACTAGCCAACAGGTGCTTATTGTGAGATTCTACAGACTACTAACTGAGTGACCTTTCTGGAGACCTGCAGAGCATTTCTCCAATCCATCTACATGTGACAGGTTCATACTGATATATTCTGCAGATTATTACATTACGGATCACTCCACAGCATCATTCTTTTCATTCTTTCCTGATGCAAATTGATATATTCTGCATATCATTATTGAGGGGGATCCAGAGGGGGCGGAATTTCTGTGCGGGCGCTCCACACAGAAATTTGCGGCATTTATAGTAGCAGCAAAGTGGATGATATTTTGAAAATCTCGTCTACAAGCTGCGGAAATAATCCGCACAAATCCCGTGTGGAAATGGAGATGTGGTGCGGAATTCAATTGCGCATGAGGTCATTGTAATTTAAAAGTAAACAAACTGGGCCCTTTAATTTCCAGGAACTTAGGGCTCATTCACACAGGCAGAAGCGTATTTTCGTTGCGTAAGTATGCAGATTTTTTGCGCAACTGAAAATAGTTTATATCTACATATTTCACTCGTTTCTATGGGTTTATGTGTGCGCAAATGTTTGCACACCGGCCATAGACCTTTATGGCGCTCTTTGCTGTGCAAATACGTACAATATGGAGTAGGTCCTATTTTTTTGCGCAAAAAAAAGAGAATGAACCCATTGAAGTCAATGGTTCTATTCCCCGCGTTATGCAAAAACTCTCTCGCCTGTTAAGGGCCGGCTTCACACGGCCGAGAATCTTGCGCAAGTCTGGTCTGTTACGAGACTCAGAAAACTCACGTGAATATGAACCCCGTTCGTCTGTTTTCAGTGGGACAGTAAAACACATCGTACGGCGTTCAATGTGCACGCGAGTGCGATGCGATGTTTCCCATTGAATACAATGGCAAACACTTGCTGATCCTCTAATGCGTCTGAAAGCCGCGCCGGAGGACCGCTGCTTCACAGAAGTGATGGGAGGCATTTTTGCCAGAAAAATACTTTGCATCCATGTAAAACGCATATTGGCGAGCGTGATATTCTCCGAGTTTCTCACCCCGATATCACGATCGCTCGTCTGTAGGTAGCCTAAGCCCGAAGGTTGCATTCACTGCGTATTTGTGCTGGCCCATTCACTTTAACGTCTTAATGACATGGCCTATTTTGGCCTATTTAAAAACCATTACCTTTTTATCTTTCTGTCGACGCGGCTGTATAAGGGCTTGTTTTTTGCGTGGCAAACTGTAGTTTTTATTGGTACCACTTTTGGGTACATAGACTACATTGTAAAACTTTTATTAGTTTTTTTATGATCGCAGGGAGAGAAAACGCATCAATTCTGCCATAGATTTTTTTTTAAAGCGTTAATTATGCAGCATAAATGAAACACTACATTTTTTTCTGCGGTCGGTACGGTTACAACGATACAACGATACAAAATTCTTATATTTTTTTTAGGTTTTTCCACTTTTCCACAATAAAATCCCGTTTTCTGGAAATTATTTTTTTTAAAACTCACTGCATTCCAAGTCCAATAACTTTTTTATTTTTCAATGGATGGAGCTCTATGAGGGCTTATTTTTGCGAGACGAGCTGTAGTTTTTATTGGTACCATTTTGGGGTACATACAGTTTTTTATCACTTTTATTGCGTTTTTTTGGGAGGCAAATTTTTTTTGCGTTTTTTTATGCTTTTTGCCGTGCAGGATAAAAAGCGTGTTCAATTTATTGTACACGTCGTTACGGACGCGTCGATACCAAATATTTTTTTTTTAATTTCTTTTATGCGAATATGAAAAAAAGCATAAAAAAGGGTTTAACATTTTTTTTAGATTTTTATTTTTTGTACTTTATTTTGCTCTTCTTTTTACACCATCTGTGTCCCTCTGAGGGACTTACGCAGCAGAACTAATGATCGCTACGATAAGGCATGGCAGGACTTCTCTCCTGCCATGCCTTATCGCTTATTACAATAGGCAATGGCAACCAGCCATGCTCTCGCAATGTTATTGTGAGAACCGGCTGAAGTCACAGAGGGAGCGCGCTCCCTCTGTGAACCCTTTCCCTGCCACGATCTACTTAGATTGCAGCAGGGAAGAGGTTAACAGCGGGGTGGGGTGAGGGGGGATGTCCGATGCCCCCCGCTGTCACAGCGGGAGGCCGGCTACTAGTGACAGCCGGCTCCCACTGTGGGATAGCGCGAGATCTGCTATGATCTCACACTATCCCTAAGATGTAAGGGTACGTCACTTTGCAGTGCATAATACTCACCAAAATAGGACATGCTGCGTGCTTTTCACGTGATCGAACATTGCGTGAATAAATATGATCATGAAAGCAATGGGCCCTGTTCACTGCGTATTACGCAAGCAAAAAATTGCGCAAGTAATACACTGTGCGAATACGCCCGTGCGAATGAGCTCTTTCAGTTGCCTTATCCTCGAGCCGGTCATATACACGTTACCATATATACGCACGTACCTGACCTTGGATTTTGCTCCCTGACCTTGGTGAGAGCAGTCCTCCGTCTCTCCAGCTGTCGCCTCACCCTGGTGCTCCTCCTTGGTCTGGAGGATGTCCTCCTGGTTACCATGAATCCGGTTCTGGAGTTCGCTCTGATACTGTCTCTCCTCACACAGACTGTCTGTATCGCTGTCCTCCAGACTGTCAGAGCTGAGGCCTAGGTCCATGTCACCACCAGCAGACACAGGACTGTGAAGGGATTGCACAGCGTTGTCAGTCTCCATTACGGATGTCACTTCACCCTAAACTGGGGAAAACATTATTACTAGATATGAACAGTGCCAGCCGGGCATGCATGATGAAAAGGTCTCAGAAAATGGCATCCAGCGCTCCGTCATTGTAAAAAGGACAGGGCCATTACGCAAAAAAGGGGGCAAATTATGAAGTATTTCCACATCCAAAAGACAGTCAATTTTTACCATTAGTGTGGACCTTGACTGGAAATACCTTGCGGCGCTCCCCCTCACCTCCTCTGAAGACGCTCCCCCTCACCTCCTCTGAAGACGCTCCCCCTCACCTCCTCTGAAGACACTCCCCCTCACCTCCTCTGAAGGCGCTCCCCCTCACCTCCTCCGAAGGCGCTCCCCCTCACCTCCTCCGAAGGCTTTCTGCTCTCAGCATTCCCCGGCTTCCAGTTCCCAGCGGCCTGTAGCGGGCTCACCTAACCGGCATCATCTAACCAGGCTGCTGAGAACCGGAAATCAGGGAGTGCTGACAGCAGGAAGCCTTCAGAGGAGGTGAGGGGGAGCTCCATGTGTGAAATCAGCAGTGGGTACGCGCCTAATTTCCAGTCAAAATCCGCAATGGCGTGGATTTTGACTGTTTTTTGGATGCGGAAATGCTGTATGATTTGCTGCTGAAATTTCCGCTGCAGACATTCTGTAGCATTTCCACCATGTGTAAACATACCTTAAGGCCCTATGTCCACGAGCGGATCTGATTTGCAAGATCCGCAAATCAAGCTGCCCATAGGGAAACATTGGCGTCCGCACACGAATTAAAGTACGCAGATTTGTTTTGCAGACCTTTTGGTCCGGAAATCAAACCGCAGCGCGCTCCATTGCAGTGCGCATCCCGCACAGACAGCTTCATTGAAGTCAATGGGAGCCGTCCGCAATTAAATTGCAGATGGGCCGCAGATTCCACAGGAAAGCAGGAGCTTTAAAAAAAAAACCTACGCTTTGCATATGCGGCAACGCGCCAGCTGGACATGAGGCCTTAAGGACCCAGGGGAAAGTGGGACACAGTGTCCCAAAGTGGGACTGTCCCGCCTAAATCAGGACATCTGGTCACCTTCAGTGAGGGCCTCATTTATCAAAACAGTAAGACTATCCTTGTTGCCCTTAGCAACCAATAAGAGTGTAGCTTTCTTCGTGCTGCAGAATGAAGGACATCTTGCGGAACTGCTTTGGATTTCTAGCATACAGGGGATGCAAGTCAGCATTTAAAGTCTGCGGAAAAAAATGCGAAAAATTCCACAGAACGCATTGTACAGTTAAGGCCGGTTTCCCACAGGCGACAAAATCGCGTGCTTTTCTCACAATGCAACAGCGCTACAAGTCACATGTATGTGAGGCCCATGCTTTGCAGCCGGTTCCTTCACATTAGTAATATTTTGTAGACTGCTACATTGCGATAAAAAAAAAATTGCGGGTTACTGAATATTGCTGCGATTTGCGAGGTTTTGTAGCCCATGTTTGCCTATGGAGCCTTCCTTTTCTGTTGCATCGCATTGAATGGCTGTGATTGGTTCATGGAGCGCTAGCTCTGATTAGCTGAGCTGTGGTGCTCAAGAACCAATCACAGCCAGCGCTTCCTGGAGGCGGGGACAGCAGCTCTTAGGTGATGTTTTTGTTTTTGTTTTTTACTGCAGATGGGTCTTATTTTTGAAGTAAGGCTTATATTTCAAGGTCTCCCCAAAAATCCCGGCAACAGAGCGCGACTCTGTAGCGACACAAAATCGCCACGAAAAAATGCAGCGATATTGCACAGAAAGCAGATGCAATATCCCTGCGATTTTCTTGCCAGGATATTGCTGTTGCCCGTGTGAAAGAGGCCTAAAAATGCAACAAAATCTGCATTTGTCCCGCTTCCTGTGGACAGTTCCGTATTAAATTAGCAAAATCGCTGCATGTCCTATTTTTTGCTTCCCTCGGAACGCATTGCCCATTGTTTTCAATGGGACAGTCAAATACATTGCATACTGTTCGATGTTCATGCAAATGCGATGTTATGTTTCTCACTAAAATCAAACAATGCAGTGCAGAACTACCGTAATGCATTATCATAGCGATCAGAGCTTTCATGGTTCAAGTCCCCTACAGGGACATAAAAAATGTAAAGAAAAATAGTGTAAAAAAAATAATGAAAAAAAAGCTAAACCTTTTTTACTCACTTTCCCCTGTTTGTTTAAAAAAAACAACTTTAAGGCTGGGTTCACACAGGGCGGATTTGCCGTGGTTTTGCCGCGGATTGCCGTTGCATATCCACACTGCGGCAAAACCGCTGCGTTTGCAGTGCCATGCAGCACAAATGAGATTTGCCAAAAAGCTGTTCTCACATTGCGGATTTTTTCCGCACAGCCGCAGTGCGGAAATGCAACTGCGGCGCGGTTTTAAAAGATGCAGCATGTTCATTCTACGGTCTTTTCCGCAGCGCTTTTTTGTCCATAGACCTCTATGGACGCAGCCAAAACCGCACCAAATACGCGGCAAAAAGTAAAAAAGCGCTTGCGGATTTTTCCGCACGAAAATCCGCAGCAAAATCCGCAAGCCCAAATTAACCTTTGAAGCGGTTTTGTCGCAGAAGCAGTTCTTTTGCGCAAAACCGCACCGGAAAAACCGCGGCAAATGCGCCCTGTGTGAACCCAGCCTAAAAAAAAAAACAACGCGTATTGGTATTATTGTATCCATAACAACCTGTACAATAACTTGAACACACTATTTATCGTACACAGCAAAAAAAAAGTGTTAAAAAAAAACCTTTAAAAGGCCCCCTGTCCACGGCAGTTTATTCGCCGATGGTAAACCACCGGCAAATCATGCCGGCCCATGCTTCCCATAGCATTGCTATGGAAAGCGCCGGCACCTGTCCACAAGCGGAGAATCATTGCGATTCCCCACTCGCGGCAGGCAATATGCAGCATGCTGCGAATAGCTCTGATTCTCTGCGGTCAGCCTATCTATTAGGGGTACCGCATCACCCGTGGGCAGCCGGCCTAAAGCGGAGGCAAAATCCTTATTTTGTTCATTTTGCCTCTTAAAAAACCCTATAAGGCCTCAGTCAGACGGGCGTTTTTATGTGCGCATGTTTTGTACGTTTGTGATCTGCCTCTACATAAAACCAATGCTTTTCAATGGCAGCGGTCACATGTCTGGAATTTTACATGCGCATAAAATTCGCACCTACAAATGATAGAACATATGGGTGGCAATGGACGGGGTCACACGTTTTTTTTTTATGCGTGCAGTGCGGTTTTTTACGTTCAAATAAACACCCATCTGACTGAGCCCTAAAAGTGATCAAAAAAGCTGCATATACCTTAAAATGGTACCAATAAAAACTACAGCTCAGAACATAAAAAAACAAGCCCTCAAAGAGCTCCATCCTGGAAAAATAAAAGTTACGGGACTTTGAATACATCGATATAACAAAAAAATTCCAAGAAAAAAGGTTTTCATTAAAAATTAAAAGCCTAAAAGAAGTAATTTCAGTATCGCTGTAATCATACCAGCCCGCCGAAAAAAAAATGATCACGTTTTTTTCTGCATGATTAACGCTGCACAAAAAAAATGGGAGAATTAAGTTTTCTCCCCAAAATAAAGTAATAAAAGTCGTACAATACATTATACGTACCCAAAAATGATAACATTAAAAACTCTAGTTCGCCACACAAAAAACAATCGGCCATGTCGATGGATAAACTATTCCATTCCCTCGCATCAGGCACAGAAGTGTAAAGTTTCTGCAGTGAGAAGATACAAACAGGGTGCAACAAGTGCTGGAGAGGAGGAGCATGCATGGCCCTATAAGTCTCCCCACACCTGACCCCTGCTCCGGGCACCTATCACTAATACATACTGGTGATAACTGATATCTCATGTACTCATATAATATCAGGACGGCTCAGTTAACCCCTCACATACCTGACCCTGCAGCTCCTACCGCTCCCTGGGCTGCTCTGCTGTCAGCTGTTGGCGTTTCCATAGTGACCAAAGGGACAACAAACTGCTTGGAACAAAAGATGGCAGAGCAGGGAGGACGCTGCCCCCTGGGCATCTACAGAGTGTGTGACTTCATATATCACACATACATATATACAAGACTGACATGAATGAGGTTGTAGGAGGAGGAAGGCCATGAGACATGAAGCTGGCAGGGATGTCACCGCCTGTCACAGGTCACTGATCTTATGAGGTGTCAGACACAAGAGGGAGGGAAGACAACCATCCATAGCTGGAGACTTGTGTTACCGGAACATGATACCAATGAGAATAGACAGTTGCAAGGGAAGTAAGTGAACCCTAAGGCCGCTTTCACACGAACGAGAAAATCACGCAGGATTTGTGTGTTGCGATTTTTTCTGCATAACACCGCGACGCAGGAAACAAATCGCGGCATGTTGTCTCTTGCTGCTTGCTCTCACATCGTATCGCTCATTGTCCTCAATGGGGCCGGCGGCAGCATCACATCACACGCTACGTGCGCGGGATGCGAGGTCTACCGTTGAAAACGTTGGGAAAAACTCTGCGATCCTCCTCCGCGGCTGATCCCTACATCCCCAAAGAGATGCGAGGCTGTTATGACATAAAAACGTCTCACGGGGAATTCACATGATGGTGAACCACGGCCCCATATCGCGTTCGCCTATGTGAGGCTAAGTTCACACGGGCGGGTGCAATATCGGGCCATGAAACCCCGCCCGATATTGCGCTTGCCAGTGTGGAATGTCCCCATGGATGTGAGGCGTTTTTAGCTGCGGCAGAGGAACGCGGAGCGTTTCCCATTTATTTCAATTTCTCCCCGCACTGTATTGCGATGCGGGAAATAATTGCTCATGAGTATGACCTCATCCAAAGGGATGGCGTTCATATTTATGCATTTCACAAGGCACAAATTTCACGCGATTATCTCAGTCGAGTGAAAGCGGCCTAAGGGATTATTGGATTTCTGCAATGATTATTAACCCTTTCCAATCCAATTTGTATCCTGGTTTTCCTAGGGGGCTTACTCTTTTTCTGCCGTTATACAACGGCGCTATATGCTGGCTAAATCCAGTACTGCATGCGGTGACACGTTGCATAGGCTTCGACAGCAGAGAGGCTGGCACTATGCAGTAAGAGAACCCCGATGGACATCTTCCGACATCGGAGCTGTACAGCCTTAAATCATAATGTCTTCAGACGGCAGACAATGGATTGGAAAGGGTTAATAAAGATGGGTCACATTTATAGACAAACACAAAGTTAAAGGGGTTGTGCCAAGATCCACAACCCCTTTAAAAATACATTTTTGGCACCCCTGGCAAACATCTTGTTTTGCTGGCGGAAGCTGCGGGCAGCCCGATATTTCTCTTGAGGTGATGTAGTATCAGGGCTCCTTCACACGGGCGTAATTGCGCATGCAGAATTTTATTTATTTATTTTTTTTAATCCGTTTTTATTGATAATTTCCAATATATGACAGACATGTAATACATGAAAGCAATATAAAACAACTCGGTCAGATGAAAAGGGACTACTAGTTCAACATGTCAGGTCGAAGCCGAGTAGTCATGCTAATAAGCTTAACAGTGAACTTGTTAAACATGGTTGGGGTGACTCACAGACAAGACGTACAGGTTGGGGGGAGGAAGAGAGGGGGGAGGGAGGGGGATAGCTAATGGATTCATACAGTAAGCAAAATCCTATAAGTTAGCGCTTCTGATCAGTGCGTGAGTAACGCCAGTCTGGGGTGCTCGATCTCCGCCTCGTCCCACCTCCAAGCACAGACTGGGCGTAACCTCCTCGTCCGTCTCTCCCGGACAAGACATTGATAGGACTACAGCTCGAGGCGCAATCTACGCCAAGGGCTCCATAGTTCCAGGGATTTGTCATGGTTACCTTTGGACCAGCTAGAGAGTTCCTCCAAGTTGCAGGACAAATCCATTCTATCTCTCCATTGAGATATTGAGGGAGGTAGTTTTTGCATCCATAAAGAGGGGATAAGTGCCTTTGCTGCGTCAATTGCCTGTGCCAATAGTTTTTGCTTTAAAGGGTGAAAGCACCCAGATGGTCTCCATAGAAAGATAATCTCCGGGGTCAGTGTAAAATTACGTGCTAGCTTCCTAAGATTTCTCTCCACTTCGTGCCAGAAGGGCATCAAGATCCGGCATTCCCACCAAATGTGTAAGTAAGAGCCTGTGCCTGTCCCACATCTCCAGCATTTATCGCATGTAGTTAGTTTGTGGTCAGAGAGCCATTGAGGTGTTCTGTACCATCTAACAAGTAGTTTGTAATGGGCCTCCTGTGAGAGAATGCATTGGGACAGGCCATATGCCAACTTCAAGATTAATTGGATGTCAGAGGGAGATAAAGTGATATGTAGTTCCTTCTCCCAAGAGGAGAGGAATGCAGGCTTCGAAGTTAGAGAGGGTGAAATAAAGTGCTTCCGAAGGAAAGCTATTTTCCTGTGGTTAGGTCTGTTCTCATCCACTGTTTTCTCAAAAGCAGTGAGAGGTCTTGTGGAAGGATGGGTCTTAAGAAAGTCCCCAATTATTCCTCTTACGTGCGCTAAATGTAAGAATGACATAGGTTGGTCGGGCAGAAGGGAATGCACAGTTTCACTCGGGCCCAGGTCGGCCATAGCCTGTAACTCCCTAATGGGTCCGTTCTTGAATTTAGCCCAAGTCTTACTGAGGCATGGGTTTGAAGGGGTCCCCATAAGGCTAGGCAGCAAGCGCAGGGGAACGATCGGGGAGGGCGTTGGAGCCAACGTCTACCTTCGTAGATCCCAAGTCTCGCACGGCCCCCGCAGGAGGGGGTTGAATTTCTTATTTCTGTAGAGATTTTTCCTAGGGAACCACAGATCCTCCGCCAGGGAAGCTCCGTAGGTCTCACCGACTAAGTGCTGCAGTAGTGGGTCTTTTGTAGGAGTGGTCAACTCCAGCCAGTAGCTGAGGTGAGATGCTAAGTAGAAATCGTGGATGCAAGGCAGGCCAACCCCCTCTTCTTCTCTTCTCCGTATCATAAGGCTATACGCTAACCTTGGTCTTTTCAATCTCCATATGAAATTAGTGAATAATGAGCAAAGGGTATGGAAGAAAATGGGGGGAGCGCATGCAGAATTTGCGTGTAATACACAGAGAATAGAACCCTTTGATTTCAATTGGTTCATTCACATTTCCTTTTTTTTGTGTGTATGAGGGCCCCGTAGAAGTCTATGAGGAGTGTGCAAATGCGTACGCAATTCACTAAATACAGCGCCAAACTACGGGAAAAGAATACACTTGGATCTCATTAGGCTAAAAAGCCTTTTGAATCAGGGCGGGGGCGTTGTGCACGCAAATAACAGGCCCTACATGCGCACCAAAGGTCCTGTTCTGGAGCAAATACATTGCGCTGAAGTGTGTGCATTTGCGCATGAAGGAGCGCTAATAAAAAATTGATGGGTTCATTTACTGATTTTTCCCCATGATGTGTGATCGCGTGAAAAAAAACATGGCAGGACCTATCTTGGTGCGAATTTCTGCACCACAGGAGTCCATTGAAATCAATGGGCTTGTGTAAATGCGCACGACATTTGTAGAAAACCCGCATATTCACTGTGCATGTACACACAAAAGTAATGTGGTATATTTTTTTGTGTGCGCAAAATCGGGAACCCTGCATCATAATACGGATATGTCCTGATAAGGCACACAATAAATAAAAATAACTAAATCTTGTTATTTGTATAGCGCCAACCTATTCCGCAGTAGTTTCAGGTAATTTATTACCCCACAACCAACTAGTACATGAACAAGGGACGCCATCTTGACAACCCCTTATGTTGGTTATGAAAGAAAAGTGCATTACAACTTGCCCTGCTGACCCGTCCTCTGCCAAAGCACTTAGAGCGGGCACAGGAGCACCAGAAGTGGCCCAAGAAGCCATGGAAGAGGGTCCGATGAAGCACGTTATTGTTTACATCATGTGAGCAGCCGGTTGTGTCACTAAGGCCGGGCTCACACGAGCGGATTTGTATTGCGGATTCCGCCATAACCGTCTGTGCGGACAATCCGCTGTAAAATGCGGGCATTATAAGGCATGCATTTTCGATTTTTCGTTCAGAATCGGACACAAATTGCGTATTCCTCGAGCGGAAGAAAAATTGTAGCATGCTTTATTTTGCTGTGGAATCGACACGGACGGCCTCCATTGATGTCGATAAAATTGACCGACCCGCAACCCATACGTAATTAGCACTGCGTATGGGCTGCATGTAACCGTGTCAGCGATGGAATGGGAAATACAAATGCATGGCCGCCTGCGAGCCTCTGCGGTCATCCGCAGTATAGTTTAGGGAGGAATGCAGGGTCACCAGCCGCGCTCACAGCCAGAATCTGCTGCGAGCCTCCCACATGCGGAATCCGACCTGTGTGTGTGTGCCCGGCCTTACCTAGGCAGGAGATGGCACCAGGATGCATTATGGGAAGACAACCTAATGGGAGCAGTCTGACACTCCCAGCAATGTTCTGCTGGGAAACTTTGGCTCCTGGCATTCATATGGATGCACCTACATTGTACAGACCAAGTACCTCCTTCATGGTAGCGCTATTCCCTAATGGCAGTGACCTCTGTCAGCAGGATAATGCCCCCAGCCACACTGCAGAAATGGTCTGAGGGACATGACAAATCATAAAAGTGCTTACGCCAATATTCTGCAATAAAAAGGTAGCAAAGTTTTCCATAAGTCCTTCTGGTTCAAGAATTTGTCACTGGTCGGTATTTTCCACCTTCCTTGTCACTTTTGTAAAAAAAAAAAACGGAGGGGCCTGGCGGGAGCGGACGGGTGGAGTTCATTCCTCCAGCTATTTATGCCAGTGAGCTAGTGATTGATTTACTGCCAATTGTCTCTTTTATCTGGGCATTAAGGCTCCTTCACAGAAGCGTATCCATTTTTACATTCGCACGTCCGCGCCGTAAATCCGCATGAATGGACGATTTTCCGCGATCAAGTCCCAAGCCTAATTAGTGTTTTCTCGTCCATTCACATAGCCAGGTGTGATGTATTAGTGAAAAAATCCGTTGTAGCCCAGAAAGCCCTCACTCAGCATAAATCCTCGGAATGACTTCCAATGCATATATAGTCACCTGTAAGCTTTTCGCAGCGTTGTACGCTACTAAAATGCCGCCCTCCCCCTTTTTTTTCCCCAGCTCCCATAGGAGGCTATGGGAGCCACCAGCTTATATCGCTCGAAAGATAGATCCAGCATATAATAGCAGGCGTGGATTTTGGCTGTGTATGTCCTATTTTTTACGGAGCAACGTTTTTACACGCCGCAAATTCGCAATTGTGAACGAATGCATTGGTCGCGTTTAATGGACGGGTGTGAAAACACGGCTAAATAGCCGCGTATATACACTCATGTGAATAAAGCCTTAGGCCGCTTTCAGACAAGTGTATTATAACACATCTGTAATACGGATTGGTATTGGGGACCGTTCACACGGAAAAGGAATAGGCTGCACGACGCACCATAAGACGTAGTAGATTCTGCACCAAAGTCTACAGGCTACCTAATAATTTGTTTTCTTGTTCAGTTTATGATTGACGGATTGGCTCATATGAACAGGCAGTGGGCGGCAGGAACGATCCCCGGCCCCCTCCACCTCCATTCACTCAGCGATGATCGTTCCATGTAAAAGCACAGGAATACCCATCACTGAGTTGACCTGTTAGGCATCTGCGCCCAACAGATCATCCCATGTAAAAGGGCCCTTAGTCAGGTGCATAATTCAGAGAATTTGTTTAAGACCCATTTAGGCACAATTATTGCTCATAATTTGCTCATCTTCCATGTTTTGAGCGATAATTGTGCCTCGCTCATCTCAAGTAACTGCCTTCTCCTGATCGTTCCTGTGCTTTTACATGGAACGATCATCGCTGAGTGAATGGAGGTGGAGGGGGCCGAGGATCGTTCCTGACGCCCGCTGCCTGTTCATATGAGCCAATCCGTCAATCATAAACTGAACAAGAAAACAAATTATTAGGTAGCCTGTAGATTTTGGTGCAGAATTTACTACGTCTTATGGTGCGTCGTGCAGCCTATTCCTTTCCATGTGAACGCGCGGCCGTCGTGCACTTTTCGCTGATCGCTGATTTTTGATGTCCAGCATAACCCATAATAGGTCAGATATTCAGAACCCACCAATCCCAATGAATCGCACATATGAAGTTCTATATAAATACTTTATTATCACTACATACATGTAACATATATAAAAAATAGACATTAACTGTACATATTAGAGGCTCGTCTCCACATGGTGGGGTGCAGGGTCCTGGCCGTCTCACCTGGACATCCTCCTGTTATACTGGATTCCAAGGACTTTGTCTTTGGCATTCACTGCAGAGGAAGACACAGACGTCAGATATCAGTTACCTTGCGGAGCAGCGCTGGAGGCACAATGGCCGCCCTGCAGTTCTACGTTTTATTTAAATGTTGTCTTAATTACTGGTTGCTGCACTAAGTATTTAATCTTCAACTCAAGAAACATTGTTTACTAGTAAATAAAACCGGAGGAGGCCTGCAGAGACTTACAGGAGCTTAATGAAAAATCTCCAACTTTCTAATATTTTCTCACGATTTTTAAGATATGCGCTTGTTGTCAGGGAATGGAAACGTTCCTGCCTATATCCAGAGGCCGAAAGTGTGTACAGACCTAATATTTCTTACAACCTAAAGCCTCATTCACACGGACGATACGTTTTTACTCATGGGAGAAAATGAGGGATAGCCGCAATTCAGCCCGAGATTAATTCGCGTTTTCTCATCCATTCACAAGGGCGCATTGCATGAAAATATGCTGCACCGCGGAATTCCGTTGGTCGGCAGAAATCCTTGGAATAACTTCTATTGCTTTAATAGAGCCAGCTGCCTTCTTTTCTGAGCGCTGGATGCAGGTAAACTCTCTCCCTCTCTATGGGAGCCTCGCTCATCTCGAGTAGCTGCCTTCTCCTCTGAAGGGGGGGCATTGGGGAGAGCAGAGGGCAGCGCGTGGGGGGGGGGGGAGAGTGAGAGAGAGAGATCTCTCTCTCGCGCCTGTTACTCCCCGCCGCTCGCTCCCGCCGCCCTCCCAAGCACGCTCAGAGGAGAAGGCAGTTACTTGAGATGAGCGAGGCTCACTCAAGTAATTGACCTTACCGAGCGTGCTCGCTCAGCTCTAATCAAGACCTATCTTTTGACGCAGCATGAAAAATCGGTGATGCTTATCTAGCCGTGTAAAAACGCTCATGTAAATGAGGCCTAAGGTTTGCTATATATGCATTTAGTATAGACAACCCCAAATAGACTGGAGTCAAAATGATACTTTTTACCTGCACTGATACATTGTAACAAATTATGAGCACAGGGTAGAAATTTTTGCTGCTGATGAGTTTAGCTAAAAGAGGATTGTCTAGACTAAATACACTGTAAAGGCTTATCCACACGGCTGTTGGCGTTTTTACGTGTGCCCGCCGGTTTAGATGGCCCGAGCCCGGCGCATATACCTCCCTTCTCTGGCCGCTGTCATAGGCTCTCATAGGAGCCTATGCAGCCGGCGGCGGCGTAAAAGCGTTCTGACTGAAATGCACTATCTTGGCCGGCAGGGCACTTTTACACCGTGGAAATACACCCCTGTGCACTGATGCATTGTAAACCAATACATCAGCCGGGCAGAGTATATCAGCCGGGCATGAAACCCCAGCTGATCTACACCCGTGTGAATCCAGCATAAGGCCTCATGTCCATGGGCAGGTCGGATTCCGCATGCGGGAGCCTGCAGCGCAATCTGACCCTACCCGCAGCTGAGGACCCTGCATACCTGTGCGAGCAGGCGGCGGCACCCCTGCAGACCTCTGTGCTTCCGGGTTTACTGCAATGTGTATAGTCCGCAAGGCTCGCCGTCAGACATGCGCAGCACAGATTTTTTTTTAAACATGTCCTGCTTTGCCACACAGTGTCAGCTGCAGACGGGCCGCACATCGGACAGCTTTCATTAACTTCAATGCAAGAGGTCCGTGTGGGAACCGCACTAAAATGGAGCATGTTGCGATTTGTTTTCCGGACCAAAAGGTCCGCAAAACAAATGCACATGTTTTAATTTATTTGCGGACGCCCATGCTTCCCTTTGGGCGGCTTGATCACATCTGCCCGTGGACATTGGGCCTAAAGCTAAATTCACACAAGTGAGCAGGATATTGGGCCAACAAACTTGGCCCCACTTTGCGCTTGCCAAAGTGCGTTTTTCACGTGGATGCGACGCGTCTTTCATTCAAAAATGCCTCACATCACTTTTGTGAAAGGTTTGTGTTTCACACGTTTCAGAGGATCGCAAGTGTTTCCCATTGATTTCAATGGGAAACCGCATCGAACTCGTACGCACATTGCATAGCATGCGAGTGCCATGTGATGTCTTTAAAGGTGCCATTAAAAACAATGGGCGAGGCATTCCGAGGGAACGCCAAAAAATAAAACATGTGACTGGATTTCCTCTTAAATAAGTCCATGCAAAAGAATAAATCTCATATTTGACCGTCTCGCAACGCACAAAACTCGCATGAGATTCTCCCCAGTGTCAATGTAGTCTGAGGGTTGTTTGATATCTGTGCTGGAACCTTCAGTCACAAAATACCGGAAGACATAGCGATGCACGCAGCTCATTTACTTCTGGTAAATCGCTGGACAGCTGAGCGGGAACTGAATGGACAGCCATTGTGGTCAATGGGGTCTGTTCAGTGCTGTTCGGTTCCGTCATAAGACGGATCCGTTAGGCCAGGGGAATCCCCTTTCCTGCTTCCCCAACAGAGTAGAAAAACGGAACCCCTAACGCCTATGTGAAAGCAGCCTAACAAACACTCTGTGAGAAGTGTTACATAAGGATAGGTGTTTAGCCTTTGAGGAAAAAAAAATACTTATCCACTGACAGCAAGCAGAGATCTTGAAAATAGTGAGAAATTGAAACAAAGTATGTTAGAAAGTTGTAGAAATATCTAAGGATATGATGACTAAAGGGGTTTTACCAAGAAAATGTTTTATCACCTATGCACAGGATAAGTGCTAAAGTCTGGTCGGTGGGGGACTCACTGCTCAGACCCCCATCTGATTCCAAGTACCTCTCTCCTCTTCACTCCCCATAGTGAGGAAGAGATTGATTAAAGCGGTGGTGGCGCATGCACGATCCCTTCATTTTCAGTGGGACTGCTAGAGATAGCTAAGCATTTTGGCCATTTCCGTCAGCTCCATTGAAATGAATGGAGTGGTGCTGCACATGTGTGACCACTGCTCCACTCAATCGCACATCACTGTGGGTGTTGCAACAAGCCTAACAGTGGCAGAAAAGGGGGACACGAAACCCCTGTTCTCAAGGAGCAGTAAGACCTCCACCGATCAGACTTTTATCACCTACCCTGTAGCTTGGTGCTAAAAGTTGTTCTTGGTACAACCCCTTTAATTTTTATTAATCAGACATGTAAATGATGAATTCTCTATTTTGGCGCATTACTGGCTCGGGAAAAGATCGCATCTTAATAGAACCAATGGTTTCCTATAGAACGGCTCAGATGAATGAATTTTGAAAATGCTAAATTGTCGCACCAATCAAAGATAGCACTTGCGATTGTAAAGTTCGCATCTAAGGTCCGTGGTGCGAGAAGAAATAGGACCTGACCTATCTTTGGCGCGTGCTTTCCATAGGCTCCTATGGGAGCTAGAAAACACGCACCACGGATCGTGTGAACGGGCTAATTTAAATAGCTGGAATTAACCCGTTAACGCGATCTTTGGTGCAGTATAGCCGTAATCTTTTCCCGTGCCTATACTGTGCTAAAACAGCGCTCGTGTGAACGAGGCCTTAGGCTTCTTTCCCACGAGTGTGTCAGCCGCAGTGAAAATGGCTGGCTGATATACGCTGTGAACTGATGCATTGGATTCCAATGCATCAGATCACATGGCTGTATTCCTGAGACATAAAAGTGACCGGCCAGCTCAATATAGCTCCGGGCGTTTTAACGTCGGGCTCAAAAGATAGTCCTGGAACTATCTTTTGGCTGGAATACGTCGGCCGCTGCATGGACTTCTATGGGAGCCCATGGCAGCGGCTGCGTGGCTGATAAATTCCCTCCCTCAGCTCACCTGTCCTCTCCTCCCCGCTCGTTCTTTGCAATGGGAGGGGGCAGGACGGGGGCGCAGCTAAGCGCCATCCCATCCCACCTCCTCCCGTGAAGGGAGAGGGCGGGAGCTTAGCTCGCAAAAAATGGACAAAAGTAGAGTATGCTGCGTTTTTAAAACATAGTGATGACAAATACGGCCATGTGAACCGATACCTAGATTTACATTAACTCTGTATTACGGTCTGCAAAACACGGACCAAATAAGGAGCAAAAGTACGCTCATATGAAAGTGGAATTAAGTTAGGTTTCCATGCAAAGTTAACCGCATGCGGCCAGAACCCTGTTCAACCGCGGCGGCTAGTAATGCTGCCCTTCCACCGGCAGTCATGTGGCGGCCATATGTGGTTAACGCAACGTGGAACGTCTCTGCTTTTCTAATGCTAAAGATATGGCGCCAGTAGCTAGAATTTGCTCCTGACCTGGCACAGTGGTGGCGGCGGTGGCATTCCGGTTCTGACTTGACGTCTCCTCGTTGTTAGATCTGGACTTCGTGCTCTCCAGCGTCTGATCCGATGCTTCATTTTCTGGACAACATATACAAGAAAAGAGACTCTAAGTCACCGAGTTACGGTAAAGTTCATAACTTCATCACAGAACATTTGGCTTCGTTATAGACACTAAAAGGCCACAAAACCTGCCGGCCACAAAGCTTGTGGGTAATTCACGGAGCCGGGGATACCTTGTCATCAACCTATTGTGTACAGCAGCCTAAAGAATGGCGAGCAGCAGGTGTGCGCAGAGCGCGCCGCACAGACGCAGCCAGGCCATAGAATTCCCAGCTGCAGCCCCGACTTCACGTCTCATTCATTTCCACAAACTCGATTCATTTGCTGATTGTGTCGGGTTGATGGATTAAATCGAAAGTTTTGTTCTTTAAAAGGTGGAAATATAAACAGGCCTCGTCCATTAATTAATTAGAATCCCATTAGTGGAAGCGGGTGCTGGATGATGCTGCTCTACATGGCTCATTACTCCACCTCAGCCCGAGATATGGTGGGGCTTTAAATGAGCAATTCTCAAGGAGACAGTTCATAAGTTTTAAATTAAAGGGCAGAAAATACGTCCTTGAATATTAACGGGATACCGCTAAGAGGCGGACAGCGCTGGGAGATAACAATTAGTGCAGCTGAGTGATCTCAGTCATGCAGGAGCAATTTGTACAGAGTGTGGATTGTAATCATGTTAACAAGCAGTAAATAAACAGTAATAAACAGTAAATACAAATACTAATCAAAATGTAAAAATATAACAAAAAATGATATCTAACCATCTGGGGATTATTTGGGTATTGTTAATATTATTATTTTTTATATTATGATCCTAAGAAAATAAAAAAATCTTTAAAAACAAACATTAATATTCACATTTATATATTTATTGATAGATAGAAAAATGTTACTAATATATTCATTTTAAAAGTTGTTTTATTTTCTAATGATCATAATAGAAAAAACAATAATATTATTACTAATAATCAAATAATCCCACTGATAAATCTTCCTGGCATCCTACATCTTTATTTTATAAGGATACATGTGGACTATAAGAGAAAGCCTTTTTTTAAGGGATTCTGCCATGAGACACAACCCCTTTGAGAATGTGGGGTTAGGGTGATCAGCTGATCGCCCCAAGTCCTGTTCTTGGCACCCCAACAAATAGCTGATTTTTCCAGGGGAAGTCAGACGAGCCCGACAAACATTGTAGGGAAAGAGCTAGTTCACAGGAGTGTATGTGTGTTTGCGCTCGCCTCAACTCTGGATTTTTGCAAAAAAAACAATGCTTTTTTTGTGTGGCGTATTTCACTGTACTTTTTCCGTCCGCAGGGCATGTTCATTTGTACGCGGCAAACAAGACTCACCGCCTGAAATGACCAATTGGTTCCAGATGTGTTCTTTTTTCCAGCAGAATTACGCAGCATATCAGGCATCTCCTTGCATATTGCGCGTACATTTGCGCAATTCCCATTGACTTCTATAGGGACATTTGGTGCGCAAATACATGCGCCAATATGCCCGTGTAAAGGAGCCCGAAATGTAGCATTGTATTCACAGGAATGGCCATCCTGTAATAACAGGACGGCAGAAAATCCATCAGGGTGAAAGCTGGTTTTAGGTAATTTTACACAGACCAACAAGAACCGATTACGGACAACTAATGACCCATGTAAAGATGGGAACCAACAGGGCGAGTGAGCAGCTCACCTACAAATCAAGCGACTATAGGCCGATGTTAACAGGCAGTCCTTCATCTGTGAACGACTACCTGTTTACTCTGAATGGAGGCCGGCGTCAGGAAGAGATCTCCCGCGCGCTCCGACTCTATTCAGTGAGCGATTATCATTCCTGTGTGAAGGCACAGGAGGGATGATCGCTGTAAGACTGTCGGACGCTTAAATGCCTGACAGTCGTCCTGCTAAAAGTACTGTTACTTGCCAACTGTCTTCAGAGGAGGGTCCGCAATTAGGGGACCCCACTTTGTGACGCTCATATGTCATCTTGGCACAACCCTTTAAGACCACTTGCATAAGTGTATTTCTACGCCTTATTTGGTCTGTATCTTACTATAATACGGAGCTAAATACAGTAATGGTGTAAATATGTATCCATTCCCATGGCCATGTTTTATAAATGCAGCATGCGCTACTATTTTCTGTTTTCACCTCTGTATTTGCATCCATTAGTATTATTTTGTTGGGCAAATACGGATCTGTATTTACACAGGATAAGATAAAACCAATTACAGCATAAAAAAAAAAAAATGCAGCGATATCGTGATTGCAAGTGTGAAGGCCCCTAGAAGCAATGCTCTGGTCTCAGGACAATATTTTGTCCAGGGACTGGAAGCAAGACTTTTATTATAGTCGGTTGGTCTTCTGTGCAGTAGTCCCTCTGATCCACCAAGCCCTGTTTTTGGTAATCCATGATGGTTGCCGCAATCTTCCAACTACCTAATCCTCACAGCGCATTGGTTGTGTAAGCCTATTGATGCACCCTACCTGGTTTCTAATTGGCCAGCACTTCTCACGTGATCAGCGCTGGTCAATCAGAGAACAGCACGCAGTGTGTATTAGGTAGTTAGAAGATAGCTGCAGCCATCTCAGATGACTGAAAATGCTGGCCGAAATTGTCGGATCAGAGAGACCACGGCACAGAAGACCAACTGCAGGTAATATAACCCCCCTCTGATCATGGGACAAAATTTTGCCCGTGGATCAGAGGGTCTCTTTAAGGCCTCGTCTATATAGTCCCTACAGTTCTTTACTACGGCCGTGTCGTACAGTACGGTGCAGAACACTTCGGATATACAGCATCCGATGACATGTGCAGCAATTTAATTGCTCTCGGATTTCATATGAAAAAGCCCCCATAGTGGCAGTATGAAATTAAAGATGTATAGGGGTACATCATGGCCCATGGACTTTTATGGTTGACGTACAGAGAATCTCGTGTGAGTTTTTTGGATTTCGTGACACACAAATCTTGCATTAATATGAACCAAATTCTTTTGAATGGGGTCATACACCGGAGAGATGCGGTGTTGGGGCAAATCGTTGTGTGTTCTATCTTTTCACATTCCTCCGACTGCATCGGCCAATGTTTCCAATGGGACAGTAAAACACATCATACGGCATGCGATGTGCACATGAGTGTGATGTGAGGTTTCCCTTTGAAAACACTTGCTGATCCTGAACGGTGCGCTGGAGGATCTCTGCTTTACTGAAGTGATTGACAGAAAAATGCCTTGCATCGGCATGAAAACGCACGCTGATGGACGAAATATTGGGACGGGTTTCTCAGTCTGATATGGCAATCATCCGTGTGCAGGCAGACAAAGGCTCAATCTCAAGTTCGACTTTTTAATGGCGCTGTTGCTATCATTGCTAATACCCATGCTGTAGGTTCCCCTAACAATAAGACCGGTGTCATATGGGCAGATTTCCACATGCAAAATTTGCACGCACGATACGCAGAAAAGAGAACCTATTGATTCAATGCGTTCGTTCACACGCACATGTCGATCGAGCAAATAAAAACGCAGCATGCTCTATTTTCCTGCACATTTAAGCACCACAAATCCCTATAGAAGTCAATGGGGATGCGCAAATGCGTGCAAAATACGCTAGGAGATGTGTGAAACGCTGTGGAATTGCGCAGGACAAGAACACATCTGGAACTCATTAGACTAAATAGCTATTTCAATCGGTGTGTATTTTCATTGCCGTGTGCATATGCACTTGAAAAATGTAGAGTAAAGCTGCGTGCGCAAAAAAGCATCATTCGTTCCATACAAACGCTATGCTAATGCTGTGCAAATACGCATACGCTCGTGTGACGCTGGCCTAAGAAGGGCTATGAGATCCATGAGTGTCACATGTGTACTACGCTGCAGCTCCAGGTGTCTCTTACCTTTCTTCCAGGAGTAATGGGCCTTTCTGAGCTTTAACAGGAGAAGGTGCACAATGACCAGCAAGACACAAAGCATGGCGGACACCAGGACCAGGATGAGGGTACGGTAAGACTTCCTTGCTGAAGATACATCTAAAAAACAAGGGTACACAAGTGTCAGTGCCCATGATACCTGGAGGAGGGAAGGGGAAGTCCTCTAAGACTTCATTATTACACAATGGCAAAACTGACCTATCATGGTCAGAACTTCATGCAGGTCACTGAAATTTCCCCCAACCTACGCTCCCTGGCATTTAGGCCACCTACCGTGGTTTGTGGTGTCATTAGAGGCTCTGGTTGTAGTGTCATCAGTGACCAGTGAGGAGTTTTTCTCAGAGAATGAAGTAAATGTCACAGCTTCTAAAAAAAAAGCAGTCTTTAAAACAAGAACTAATATGGAGAACATATGGCAAAAATCTGAGCCCCCACCCACCCCAGCGAACAGATCACTGCTCCCCACTAGATCAGTAAAATTACTCCTAAAATACTCTGTGCTGCTGGGTACCCGGCTCCACTTGTTTCCCCTCCTCACATCAACACATTGCTTCAGGCTGTATTTATACGAACAAGTGCGATAAAGGTCCAAAAACTCGGACTGATATCGCACTCTTAGGGCTTCTTCGCACAACCGTTTTTGCGGGGCATTTGTGCACACAACGGGAGAATAGAACCCACAGATTGTAATGGGATCATTTCCACAAGCGTGTTTTGCGTATGAGAGGTGCGCAAAAACGCAAGGTAAAAGAGCCCATCTAGATCTCATTAGGGTAATTAGGCTTTTAATCCATGAAAAGGGTGTGTCACGCACGTGTCAACTGGCCCTGCGTGCGCAAAAAGTACAGTAATATGTGCAGATACGCACACAAATGTACCTCATCCAACCTTGCTCATGTGCAAATGCATTGTGCTGCGGTAAGCATTTTTGCACTTACGCTCATGTGAAGCCGCCCTTAAACCTGAAATTCACTACGCAACTTGCGTTTTTGGTGCGTTGCTTTTTTAACATTAGAAAGTCCCATTGACAATTGGAAAAAAAAACGCAGCGCATTTGCAGCGGGAAAAAAACGCTAGTGGGTAGTCACCCTAAATGTGCATTCACACGGGCAAGCAAGTGGTGGGAGTTTTTGTGCGAGACGTACAAATTGCACAGCTCACGCATGGGGTCTCTGCGTACTGTGAATGTGAGTCGCGGTCCGAGAATGTTGGGCGCGACTCACTGTCGCCCATGTGAATACATACTAAATATGGCCTCACTAACAGCAAGGCCGAATTTACATGCGTGAGAAAAACATACAAATTCTGCGCAATTGCAATGGGTTAATTTACATGAGCAATTTTTCAGTCGCAACGGTAGAGGTCTACTTCAGGTGTGCAATGTGCACATGCGTACGTGGAGGTATGTGCAAATAGTGCCTGCGTAAATACGCACAGTTTTGCACAGGCAGGCGTGCAAAGTACACTCATTGCGCAGGAGCGAGTGTATTTTTCTATATGCTCATGTTTCTCTGCCCTTACATGAATTTCCTTTGGATCTATCACTGCTGAAGTACTCTGTGCTGATGTGACTGTTACTAATCTGATTGGCCATAGTTTTTGTAGTCTCTGGATTATCAGGGTGATGACGAATATGTCTTCTCAAACCCAGTCCCCTCTGTGTCCGCAGTGTAGGGGGGCTGTGTCCTGTATAAGGGGACATTCATTACCTGTGGTTACAATTCCATCAGCTCCGGCTGTTGTGTTTCTCTCTTTGTTTCTTGGAGCTGTGAAGTTTCCTAAAAAATGATACATAAAGTTATAAGATTGTGACTGTCGGTAAATGTCAGAAAATCCTCCATCAATGAAGTTATTTTACCGATGGATGAAGCTTTATTGGTTCCACTTGTTGGGTTTACATCAGTTGTATCTGGAGTTGACATGGATGGTCCTTCTGCTAAAAAAATAAAAATAGCAAAAACTATTAAATATTTTTTTAAAAGTAATAAACACAAGCAAACTTTGAAGCCGAAGATATCAGTAAGAAGATAGAGTAGAAGTAAACAAGGCCCATAGAGAGCCTGCAGATGAACAAGAAGAAGCACACCTGGAAAGGATACATTCATGAGGGATACTTGGGAGTCCGGTGAGATTATTACTATGAGGAGCGATTGAAATCTAGGATATAATGTCTGCTAATGTTGGATGTTCAGGTTTAAATTGCAGGAGAGAGTTCATGGTAGAAGAGTGGAAAGGCCCCTGAGAGGTCCTGGAGGAAGATGTGAGGAGGAAGTAGGAGAAGGAGATCATGTGTGAAATAAGAGGATGAAGAAGAAAAGGAAGAGCAGCCAGTGGAAGAGGAAAAGGAGCAAGAGGAGAGATGTAGATGTACAGCAGAGGAGAAGAGAAGGAGGAAAAGAGGAAGAGCAGAAGGTGAAGAAGAGAGGAAAAGTGCAAGAGGAGAGATGATGGATGTACAGCAGAGAAGGAGAAGAAAGAGAAAATAAGAGCAGGAGGAGTGGAGAAGGAGCAGAAGGAGAAGAAGAATAGCTAGAGGAGAGGTGATGGAAATGAAGAGAAGGAGCAAGGAGAGCAGAAGTAATAGAGGAGCAGGAAGAGTTGAAGAAGAGGAGGATAAGCAGAAGGAGAAGAGAAACAGCAGAAGTAGAGGAGGATGAACAGAATGGCAAAAGGAAGAGCAGAAGGAGAGAAGGAGGAGGTGCAAGAGGAGAGATGGTGGATGTACAGCAGAGAAGGAGCAGAAAAAGAAGAGAAGAGGATGAGCAGGAGGAGAGGAGCAAGTGTAGGAGGAAAGGATAAAGAGCAGAAGGTGAGGAGGAGTAAGAAGAGAGGAGGAAGAGTAGAAAGAGAAAATAAGAGCAGGGGGAGTGAAGAAAGAGCAGAAGGAGGAGAAGAAAAGCAAGAGGAGAGGTGATAGAAATGCAGAGAAGGAACAAGAAGAGAGGAAGAGCAGAAGTAAAAGAGGAGCAGGAACAGAGGAGGAAGAGTTGGAGAAAAGGACGAGCAGAAGAAGAAGAGAAAGAACAGAAGTAGAGGAGGATGAACAGAATCGTAAAAGGAAGAGCAAAAGGTGAGGGGGAGCAGAAGGAGAGAAGGAGGAGGTGCAAGAGGAGAGGAGGAAGAGCAGAAAGAGAAAATAGGAGCAGGAAGAGTGGAGAAAGAGCAGAAGCAGAAGAAGAATAGCTAGAGGAGGGGGCAGGAGGATAGGTTCATAGTAATCACATTCTGATGGTTAACTTAATGCTATTACATCACCTCTGGTTTCATCTTCTCTCTTTCTTCCAGACGTCTTCACATCTGGTGTGTATTTCTCTGTAGACGCAGTTGTTGTTGCAGCATCTACAATACAACAATTACATGAATATTTAACATGTAACGAATGATTACAGCATTTGCCGATCATTAAAATCTAATCCCTCTCCTGCAGCTGTAAATGTGTAAATGTTGTAATCTGCAGATTTGGGTTTTTTTCTTTGCGGTGCTGTTTTTTTCCTGAATTTACTGTATTACACTAGATGGATATTTTTGTCGACTAAGGAGGTTCTGAATATCTACAGAGATCCGGCAGGCAAGGAACTCCACAGGCTGCTTGGGGGTGAGGAAGATAACATTGTCCACTAATGACATATATCACAAAGTTTCATCTACTCACAGTAGTTAGAATTTCCTTGGTCCCATAATATTGCCTAGTTTGTAATGGAAACCATCAGCAAGCCTGTCGCAAGACACTTCCTTAAACTGAGATACCTTCCTCAGCTTAGCTATGTCTGATAATGCAGAGGGGTGAAGTAAATGTTTCCTACAACAGATTGTTCAGAATGCACATCAGAAGATTAAGCTCTGCGCAGACACTGAACAAGCAGAGAATGCTAGAAAACCAGCTTAGCTGGCAGAATTGTGATTGCAGCTCTGCATGTGACTGGCAATTTCGCAGGACGTCCTTAACACCACGACAGAAAGCTTCTATACTGCCAAATTTAAACTTGCGGTTTTGAAGTAAAGACGTGCGGATTCTAACAGTTGCGGAATTCAAGCGCCATAAGGATAACATTGTGACTAATTCGGTCCTGTGTGAACGGTCCCTAATGGGTACAAGGAAGTTATGCGAATATTTGGCGAGTTTAGATTTAGCTGCGCGCTGTAACATGGCAGACGTGTCTAATAATACTTAGTTATCACATTTGTGTCTCTGCTGCAGTATCAGCCGAGTCCTCGCCGGCAATAATTCCTGCTGTTCTAACGTAATGCTCGCAGCGTGCCGCTCTATGATCCGCCAAAATGACTTTCAATTAATTTACTAATTATTTGTTTCAATCGAGCAATTACTAAATGCAATCAGCCGTTTGTGGGCTGTCGTCGGGAGCGAGGCTCTTTTATCTGCCCGGTCTAGACGCATTCAAGTCCCTGTCTAGCGCATATTAAAGGTGAGGCACATGAAAGGCGGATTCTGTTTTATGACAAATTAATTTAATTGAACTTGAAGCTCTCTGAGTAAATGCAAAAGAGAATATTATGGTGGTTAAATATCCGGAAAGTACAGGAGGAGGAGAAAGAACAAGTATGGCAAACACCGAAATGTGTTGGCTGGAACCTTTGTGCCCCGAAACGCGTCTTTTTATGCTGGTCTAAGATAAGACGGCGAAGCTGAGCTAACTTCTTGTATTGAACTTTATATTTCAGTCAGCTGCACCTACACCCATCACATTTTTCTCTTCACTAACCCATCAGAATAGTCCCACCTGCCAGTGCGACGATCATAGGGTTGGCTGCACCCAAACAACTAGGTTTTTTCCACAACCCAACATCTCAATGAGAGAGAAGAATCACATCTTCTGCACGTTCCTCTACCTATTTTTTATCCAAATCCCATACTCATTCAGGTAGTTCCACTCTTATTTCTTTTTGCATCTTCCTGCCTGACAACAATGTGGCAATTCTCTGGGAATGGTCAGCAAGATGTCCAACAAGACAAGGTGGCTTGTCACAAATCCAACGCTCTTTTATCTTGGATTGAGGTAATAGGAATGTTCCAGAATTGGACTGGCTGCAAAGTCCCGACCTGAACCCAACTGAACATCTCTGGGACAAACTGGAACATCGGGTCAGGAAATATGAACAACATCCATCTTCTCTAAAATAAACTTGCCAGATTATTTGCAGGATGAATGGAGGGAAATACCAGCTGTATTAGACGTTAGTAGACTCAGACTTGTAGAGTTGGAAGGGACCTCCAGGGTCATCAGGTCCAACCCCCTGCTCAGTGAAGGATTCACTAAATCATCCCAGACAGATGTCTGTCCAGCCTTTGTTTGCCTTTGTTAGTAGAAAGTATGCCAAGGAGATATCCGATGTCATTAGGGCCAAAGGAGACCCACTAAGTATTAACACTTGGAAATAAAAACTACTTCTCATTTTAGCCCAGCTGTCCAATTTCTTTTGGTAGGATAGTGTATACTTTGGTCGAAGTAGCTGACCACTGGAGGCGCTCTCAAAAGCCACTGGGTTATCTCTGAGAGAAGCCCCTGTTTAGAGTGCACCAGTCTCCTGACAAGGTCACTTTAAGAATAGGTTGACATTTAGCGTTTCTGTTTTTCTTCCGCTGTGCAGCATCTGGGTGTTACATTTATTTGGATGACATTTTAAAGACATATTTATTATCTTGCTTGCGCCAGAATATATCTGTAAAAAAAAATAATTTGGGGGAAACTGTTTTTTGTGCCAATAATTGCTATTTTATGAAGTTCTATGCCACCTCCTTTAAATATTTTTTTAATAGGTGGGGCTTGGCAGTAGGGGGCGTGGCATCCTAAGGCCCACAGCATTTGCAATACCTTAGGAACATTTGTCTGGATGCATTTCCCCCAAAGTATTTGGAATCAGAATGGTTTCTAGGATCGGCTATATTTTCTATCCTCTAACGTGTTTTGTTGCTGATCATTGCTTGCTATTCTCATTGACTTCAATGCACAATTGTTATCGATTTTGGTTCAACCTTACACAGAAAATGAAAATTCTGCCACCGATGCTGATTGTTGTCCATTATCACCAGGCCTTTTCATCGTAGCTTCACGGACGCTATCACTGGGCCTCTTCATCGAACCTCCATGGCTGCTACCACCAGGCCTCTTCATTGTACCTCCACGGCCGCTATCACCACGCCTCTTCATCATAGTTCCATGGTGGCTATCACCAGGCCTCTTCATCATAGTTCCATGGTGGCTATCACCAGGCCTCTTCATCATAGTTCCATGGTGGCTATCACCACGCCTCTTCATCATAGTTCCATGGCGGCTATCACCAGGCCTCTTCATCGTACCTCCAAGGCTGCTATCACCAGGTCTCTTTATCGTACCTCCATGGCCGCTATCACCACGCCTCTTCATCACAGTTCCATGGCGGCTGTTGCCAGAACTCTTCATCGTACCTCCATGGCCGCTATCACCAGGCCTCTTCATCATACCTCCAAGGCTGCTATACCAGGTCTCTCCATCGTACCTCCAAGGCTGCTATCACCAGGCCTCTTCATCATACCTCCAAGGCTGCTATACCAGGTCTCTCCATCGTACCTCCATGGCCGCTATCACCAGGCCTCTTCATCATACCTCCAAGGCTGCTATACCAGGTCTCTCCATCGTACCTCCAAGGCTGCTATTACCAGGTCTCTTCATCGTACCTCCAAGGCTGCTATTACCAGGTCTCTCGTCGTACCTCCATGGCTGCTATCACTACGCCTCTTCATCGTAGCTAGAGGTGAGCGAGCACATTCGGTAAGGTGAGTTACTCGAGCGAGCCTTGCTCATCTGGAGTAACTACCTTCTCCTCCAAGCGTGCTCGGGGGGCAGCAGGGGAGAGCAAAAGGGAGCAGGGGGGAAGAGTGAGAGAGATCTCTCTCTTTCTCTCCCCCCCCCCCCCCCCCCACTGTCCCCCCGGGCAAGCTCGGAGGAGAAGGCAGTTACTCGAGAGGAGTGAGGCTCGCTTGAGCAACTCACCTTACCGAGCGTGCTCGCTCATCTCTAACCGTACCTCCATGGCTGCTATCACCCCGCCTCCTCATCGTACCTCCATGGCCGCTATCACCAGACCTCTTCATCATACCTTCACGGCCGCTATCACCACGCCTCTTCATTGTAGCTCCACGGCCGCTATCACCAGGCCTCTTCATCGTACCTCTATGGCCATTATCACCAGGCCTCTTCATCGTAGCTCCATGGCCACTATCACCAGGCCTCTTCATCGTAGCTCCATGGCCACTATCACCAGGCCTCTTCATCGTAGCTCCATGGCCGCTATCACCAGGCCTCTTCATCGTAGCTCCATGGCCACTATCACCAGGCCTCTTCATCGTACCTCTATGGCCATTATCACCAGGCCTCTTCATCGTACCTCTATGGCCATTATCACCAGGCCTCTTCATCGTAGCTCCATGGCCACTATCACCAGGCCTCTTCATTGTACCTCCACAGCCTTTACCACCGGGCCTCTTCATCATACCTCCACGGCCATTATCACCAGGCCTCTTCATCATACCTCAATCACTACTGTATAGTAAATCTGCTTTTTTTCCATTTGTTGCCTGCATCATTATTGATAATCTAAAATTTCCCTACATTTAGTTCCAGGGGAGCAGTTTGCTGGGATTTTAATAAGACCCCCTTCACATCAGAATATACGTATCTGCACATGACTGAAATGCGCAGGAAAGTACGCACATGTGAACGAACGCATTGAAATCAGTGGGTTCTATTCTCTGCATACTGTGCACGCACATTTGCCCATCTGAAGGGGGCCTAAAACCTCCTTATTGTAAGTGGCTTCTCTTACCCAGAGTGTAACCGGCATCTTGGGGGATTTTTTTTTTTAATGCATAAATTGGTCAATCTGAAATGCCAAATATATTGTGTTTTTTTTGCAGGCACTAAGCGCTCTTTTGCTATTGATTTAAGTGGCGTGGAGCGGGTTGGGTTGAGCGCAAGAGCTAGGTGTTCAGCTCTCGTTCTGCCATTGATTGCTTCCAGGTGGTTTGGGCCCCACCAGCTGGGATTAAGCACATTTGCAGAAAATGAAAGCAATTTCACTCTATAAATGTACGAGTTGACTGTGATGCCAATACCATTATCACTAATGCTGTACCCGGCTCCCTGCTCTGACCGCTGATATGTCTGCAGCTCCCTCCTGACTCCAAGAGCCAAATGACAGGGGGTTCAGCCAGGCCACAGAACTGCATTCAATATACATTAACCCATTGTGACCCAGGAGTGCAGGGAATGCGAAGCCCGTTGGCAATCGTCGCAATACTTGAACGTGACCGCCAACGTATCCAGTCATTAAAGGCTAATTCCTCATAGATTGCTCACTGCTAATCAATTATTACATTTTTGGCTTCATATCACCTGAATTGGAATTTTAACTACTCTGTAATAACTGCTGCAGTGATGTATCTAAGCCTATCATATGTGCTGCTGGTTAAGCGTAGCTAAGTCTGTCATAAGTAGTACTGCCTAATCATGCGTGATACTTTATAGTGTGCTGAAGTATGTGTGATACTATCTTCTGCAGCGATGTATCCAAGTATCATGTGTGATACTGTCTTGGAGAACCAGTTATCACAAGAACCCACAATATGTAATAGTTGGTCATTATAAGCTATTTAATACAAGATTAATCAGTTCTGTAGAATTCCAGATTTGTTGTATAATTAATCGTCGTCTTTATCCAGACAAAGTGATGTTCGCTGCTTTCTATACAAAATATTGGGCTGTTTTCTCCTGACTATACACTGCCATCTGGTGGTCATAATAGAAGCTACGGTCGACTTCACACTAAAGTAAGCGTATTTGCGCTCATTTTTGCAATGAGTTTTTTTAGAATGAAAGTTGCGTATTTTTGTGTGCAACTGTACTTGTCAACGAATCAATTGAAATCAATGGGTTCTATTTTCTGTGTATCGCTCTTGCAAAAAATTTAATGTGCAAATACGCCCGTGTGAATCCGGCCAAAGACATAACTCCACAGAGGGCGCTAGTGAAGGGAAAGAGTCACATGAGTTCCTCTCCCCTAATCTGAAAATGACAATGCTGGAAGAAGTAGCTATACATTGTAATCAGGGTAGAATTAGACCTTATTGTGCACATGGAGAGGACGGCTAATCAGCATCTGGGGAGCGTGCGTATAGGAACATATACCGTATGAGCTTTCATTGGACTCATCTTCAGTCTGTCCCTGCAAAGGGTCAAAAGTAAGATTTGCAAAACCACTAAACCGATCGGTATAAGTGACAGATTGCTGAAATCAGGGCGTCCATCACTATGCCCTGCAGCCTGGACGGCTTAGAGAACCTGATTTCCTTTAAATATACAGAAAATGTTGAGTAATTTTGCAGATTCTTTACTCCAGTCACATCCAAAGCAGCAGTTTAGCTCTACTCTATGAGATCTAACAATCAAGCACTAATTGTATCACTTCACCTGCTCTCCGATAACACCAAAGCTCTGAAATTAGCGTAACACGGACCGAAATAAGACATGCTGTGATTTTTTTTAGGCACGTGTTTGAATAGCTCTGGAGTTTCAGCACTGAGTATTAAGCGTGCAAAAAATATGTGTGTGAGGGCTCCTTCATACAAGCGTGTGCATTTTTACGGTTGCCCACGCACGCGCCGTTAAATCGCGTGAATGAAGGAAAAACACGTTCAAGTCCCGAGCTTAATTGGCATTTTCTCGTCCATTCACACGGCCATGTGCGACGTATTAGCGAAAAAACCCCTCGCTCGGCATAAATCCTCGAAATGACTTCTAATGCCTGCATAGAGGAATCCAATGCCTCAGATGGTCGTGTTTTTTCGGCCGGCAGGAAAAGACGTCTAGAAACACTTGTGTGAATAAAGCCGAAGGGCATCCAATAACGAGCGTAAGCGCATGTACACTCGCTATCGCAAGATGTATATATGCTATGCAGGATGCAGATCGGGGGCTATTGGGCACATATTGGTGCATTTTACTGAACTTTTTTGCGCTTTGGGGACTGCTGGTCTCGGCAGCGCCATGTTCGAGTAGGCGGGGCAGCCTACTTAGTAAGCAGGTCAGCTAACTCAGTAGGCGCAGTCGTGGGCCTTCTGTACGCAATTGCACACCAAAATAGAGCATACCGTGTTTTTTTCCCCAAACTCGAAATGTGCGCATGAAAAACACGTGAAGGAACCTATTTAATTCAATGGGTTCTATTCACTGCGTATTCGTCGCACACACATTTTGCATTGTAGAAGCACTTGAGTGAGGCCACCCCAGTGCACAGACAAAATACACTCGTACTCCAATACAGAGCAAGATATTGAAAGAAAAGGGTCTACAAAGTTGCAGATCTCTTTGTGCAACTTTAAAGCATTGAAATGTTGTAAGTGAGCGTTAAAGGGATTGGCCAGCTGTAAGCTAATGATGGCCTATCCATAAGATGGGTCAACAATAGTAGATTGGCTGGGGTCTGTCAGGCGGGACCCCTGCTGATCAGTTGTTTGCCGGGCTGGCTTCTGCAGGCCGCTCTGTTCTAAGAGCTCCTTCACATGGGCGTATATGCACGCACAGAGAAAAGAACCTATTGATTTCAATAGGTTCATACAAATCTTATTTTCTTGTGCGTCTAAAAAAGTAGAACATGCTGTATTTTGTGCACATTTGTGTACCAAATGTCCCTATTGAAGAATATGGGGGGTGCACAAATGCACACGTAATACACAGTGAATTCAGTGAGAAAATTAACACATCTGGACCTCAATAGGCATTTAAATCAGGACGTGTTCCTCTGCTTGTGCAAATAAAGATGCCCTGTACATTAATATGTGTTGATAAGCTCACAAACCTACCTTGTTCATAGTGCAACTACAATGCACCGAAGCGTGCGCAATTGCGCATATTCGTGTGTGACGCCGCCTTAACTGTAGTGCTCATTCACTGAAAAATTGCCCTAAAACTCAACCTTTATTCATGTTTATCTAAAAACTGTGGGCTAAGGACTAACAAGACGAACAAAACAAACAAGATACCACAATTGTGGATCAAGGCGGACCGTACAATGCAGTCCTTCCAGAAAAAAGAAAAGATATGCAGAAAGATGGGAGTGACGGTCGTACACCTCCTATAATATGAGGGTAATAATAACAAAAACAACCAGAGACCCCTAAGGATACGGTCCTGGTTGCCTAATCAGTCACTCCCACACTAAAATGTAACCTCTAGTACGGAGCGGGACGGTGTCTGATTTAACAGAGATGAACCCTTTAGGCAGTGATTCTAGAGCCCAGGAAAAACCTGGAGCTATGACTGATGTTGGAGTTGCCCATTTGGTGGATTGACCCAGCTGGAGTAGCCGAACAACATATTTCACCTGTCAGAGCAAAAGAAGATTGATAGAACTCTAAACAGTGTATCAGAATTCAAAAGCATGGTCAAAGACTCCTAGAAGGGATCCGACCATGCAAACAAATGAGGAGGTTCAAGGTGGTTCGACGTGTTTCAGTTGGACCTACAACTCATCAGGAACCATAAGGTTTAATGTCATAAGAGGAGGGTGTCTGAGATATAGAGAACCCCTACAAAGTAATGCCCTTGGACCATGCCAAGATAAGCCATGATAACAGAAGGTATAATGACCCTCAATAAGAAGCAACAGCTACATCTAGGCTGAGAAAAAAGCAAATGCTCTAATGCTCTATGCCCTAATCGACAATAGTAAAGCAACCACTATTACTGGATCCCTACCATAGTCTAAGCAGAGGAACCCAGAATTCTAATCTAAACTCCTAAGAAAAAGGGTACAATCCCCTACTATGATGCACGATAGGTGATAGAAAGAGTGAGTAGCAAGACCGCCAGCCAAGATTGTGGAGTGGCGACTGTATACCAGAACTGGAGTCACTCCAGTTTTAAATAGCCCAGACTATGCTTAGTCCAGCCCCAAAAGTGGGTATTCCATGGCATTAGCAAGCCAGCCGCCTCTGGAGGAACGTCCAATGGGGGCCCGTCGCCTTGGAAACCTAGAAGCTTCTATCCACATAAACAACTCCTGCAGAACATCAATTAGCTGTGTCTCCCCACAAGCGACAAGCCCACCCCAACGAGTCAATCAGCGCCTGTGAGGAGTAGGAGTTCCAATGGAGGGGAAGGCGCTGCTTATTTAAGCCATGCCCTCTTACGTCAATGCCAGAGACGTGCAGATAACACTAAGTAGGTGTAATCACTCATTGGTAATTGATTATACAACAACTTAATACCTCCTCTAAGCCAGAGGATGGACACCTAGAGATAAATAACTGCATGCGAGATGTAATCTAATCCTGATTTGTAGCGCCGTCACTCATAGGCACACCCCCTGACGTAGATCTGAGGGACACATGACTTACCAACATGTCCTGCACCCTTAATAACGTCAACACACAAACCCTGCCCAGGACTCCTGTCGACCAGCCCCCTATATCTGGTCCCGTGTCAACTGTAGAGCCCAGGTTTGGTGTTACAAGCATTCATTTCAATAGGAACTTGGCCGCAATACCAAGCCTGCCCACTACAGTAAGAACGGAGCTGCCTTCATCCTGCAGAAATCGGTTTAGTATATGAGCACAGCGGCCCAGAAAAGTGCTTGCAAACGGACTTCTGTCATGCAAAGGATAGGTCATCACCAGTTTACAACTAGATAGCTCCTTACCTGAAGGATGGTGATGAGTGTCTTCAGTGATCTGTGACGCTGTGACTGCTGCTGCAATAATAAATTGTAAAAAATGCTAACTAGGATCAGATCGGTAGAAGACAAGAAAATAACGGGAAGAAAAAACAGATGTCACTACAAACAGCAGGAAGGATCCTAAAATTAGAAGAGGAACTCAACGATATTTATAAGACCCCATTACCACGGCTGTATGCGTAAAACGCTGCCTGGATCACGTAGCGTTTTACCAGCCTGTTGAGCTGGCCATTGCTGCGTACGCCATGAGTGCATTGTGCATGACAACGTATCTCACACTCACAGTCATGCGCAGCCGGACTTGTTTCTTTTTTTTATTCCCTGCTCTGTCTCATAGCGAATATCATTCTGTAAAAGAATATGCTCTGAATAAAAACCCTGTCCGAAACATAGAAGCGCAATTTTGGAAAATAATTTTATCCATGAAATTTAAATAAAACACTGTTTTTAGGTTGGAATCCACGGACGTGCTCGAGACTTTGTTACTATTGCTCTTCCCGGTGTACCTGACCCTGTCTGTGCATGCAGTGAGCTGGTGTTTGGAGTTGTGTTTGTTGGACAAGTTGTAAAAAGTGTCCAAAAACACATTATAAATGTGGTGCAAACCTTGTAAGAGTGGCAAATTTTCAATTGCAAATCTGCCCCAGTGTGTTTTCTTCCTGGCACTCGAGTTCCACTTATAGAGTCCTGGATCAGATTCACATATTACTGGGAGGGGCTGGTGAGGACACAGCAGTCATGGTGCACATTGGCACCAATGACAAAGTCAGATGTAAGTGGGAGGTCTTTAAAAACTATTGGCTTAGTTTAAGCCAGAAATTAGCAAAAATTTAGTGCAAATTTTGGCAGACAATTTAAGTAAGTTGTCAGAGAAGTTGTAAAAAGTGTCTGAAGTACAGAGTAAATGTAACGTAAAGAGTGTTCAACAGTTTTCTGGCACATTGTGCCCCACAAAACTGTTGGATTTTCAATAGTAAATCTGCCACGCTGTATATTTTCCAAATCAATGGATTGTGGTCGGCACAGATATTTGTGCTGTAGGCACTATATGCCGTCATTGCCCATCCCCCAGTATTCTGTACATTCCGTGCCTGTCCATCACTTACGTAATGTATGGAAGCTGTATGAGGCTGTGAGGTTTCCTGGCTTCAGAGTCTTGTGCCTCACGACACATGTGGCTCTTGATGTATGTGACACCGCGCTGACTTTTAGGCTGCTGATGGCTGTGCACCGCCCGTCACTCTCTAGCTTGCGTTTGTGATGACCTTCAAAACACAGGAGAAACCAATGAGAGACCTGGAGATGCTGGGGAACATTAATTACTGGTGTTGGGAGAAAAGTCCGGTGTTAGTTGTGTCTTTTTTTGGTGCAAATCAGTGTAGACAGGTTGAACCCCATGATGTCATTGAGGTTCGGGGTTTTATATGGAGGTGTACCAGGAGCCAATCCAGCTCCGTACAATGCATGGGCCCATTGTTTCTCACAGCTGACACCTGCCGACAACAGCCGCGATCAGCGCTCACGCGTATGGACGGCAGTGGCACCGCTTGTCATGTTTAAACTGAAGAAAGGAGGAAAAGCTGCCAGAACTTCCCTCAATGCCCAAAGTCTACTAAACCAAGAAAATCCACTTCATAGTACATAATACAAGAAAAGAGAAATAATTACATTAGTCTTCCCACTCATAATGGCTCACTTTGCATTATTACTTCATCTTGTAGGTGTACGATAAACAGGATGATTGTAACCATAAAGTAACAAGGGCTCTTCATAACTGTCTGCAGCGGCTTGACTGGGGGCATTGTGGCTCAAACTAGGGGCAATGTGGCTCAGATTACTGGTGCTATGGCCATCATTGTTATGGTACTACTGTGGCTGACCCTGAGGGTCCTGTGGCAGGTTTTGGGGGTGTTGTGTGCATTCCAGGGGTCTCACCGACTACTTCTGTGTGGTCATTGATCAGCCAGGTCAGTCTGGGGCAGGGGCGGCCGCCTGATGTGGAGCAGATAAGATGATATTTCTCCTTCCGGCTTTTCCCAGAAATTCTGACAACTTCTATGGAAGGTGGAGATGGCGCAGCTGGAATATAATCATAACTCATTACTACTGACAGCAGAGAGAGTGTTACTATGAACAATATCAAATATTACAATGTTACTTGACAACGGCATATGAAGAAGATACTCTCGGTCAGTCTTGAGAAAGCTAAAACAGTTGAACCCCGTTTCAGGTCGAACTTTGCTAAAAGTTTGGTTCAGAGCGAACCCGATTGTTGGGTGGTTCATCTGAACGGAACCAACTAAGATACCTCCTCCTAGGTTAAGACCTCATGCCCACAGGCGGATTTTTGCTGTGGAATCCGGAGCGGGTGTTCGTTGTCCGTGTGCTTTTAGACAAAGTGGTTTTTGTTTGTGTTTGTGGTTGCTGAAGTTTACACCTCCATGCAAAGTTGTTGGTTAGTTGTGGATACACGATTTCCTGTTTATAACAGACGATAATCAACCAGTGACTATTTTTAGGTGAGCTGAAATAACTAGCGAATAGTGAAGCAATTATAGCTCGTCCTGGAGCCCGCTGAGAGATTGGGTGTGGCTTGTAGTCGAAGCTGCAAGAGAGTTCTGCAGTCTGTTGCGAGATGTGGTGCATTTGAGAGCACTGAGCTTCTGTAACTCCCTAAAGAGTTAAGTTGTTTTGAAGATGGGAAACCTGAGGTTCTGGTGACCTGCGCTGGCCAGTTTGAAAAATTGCAGCGAGATTTTTCCACCTATGTACTTTGCTGGGATTGGCTGTTGGGAGGTCACATGTTGGAAGGTTCTAGAATGATGAAGAGAAGTAAGTAAGGACTGAGCATGCTCACTGGGAAACTTCCAGTGTCATGATAGCCCTGATGTAAAAGTTGACAGGGACCGTTTAGGGAGTGGAGGTGCTGCTATGTGCTGCCTGGGAGACACAGCAGAGATTGTAAGGGTGCAAAGTAGCAAGACCGGAAAGTAGTGCTGCAGATCCACAGTCTGCAGAGAGCACCAGATCTGCGATAGGGACTGATCAAGGAGCTACTGCTGTACTGGCTAAGTGAATACTGGGATCCAGGGGGAGAAACCATGTAGTGGCTAAAGAGAGCACAGAATTGTGCTGTAGAGCAATGGATTAAGACCAAAAGCTATAATGAGGAGTTGTAAGTGAGGCCGGCCTCAGTAAAACTGCTAGGTGTGCAAACTGCAAGGGACAATACGCTAGTAGGCCTGCTATAGTAAGGGCAAATATTGCGAACATTAACATTGTGGCAATTCCAGGTCTTGAATCCAGGATATGGACGGTGTTACTTAAAGGGAGATACGCCCTTGGATACTAAGACCAGCTTTCCTAAAGAATTGTGTTGGGGTAGTTATCACGGTAGTAAAGTTGTGCTTGTATTCTGCCATACGGCCTCATTAATTATCGAGTGTAATTAACAATGTCCACAAAGTATTACTCTTATTACATAATGCTCATAAATTATTATTGATTCTAGGATTCAGTTAGCTGTAGCTAGCGGCAGGTGAAGCTGCGCCATAGGTTAATCATTTACTGTTAATACACTATTTTCTATAGTATAGTAACAGGAGTGCTGGCGAAAGCTGCGGCGTATACGCTGGACAGCAAGAGTAACAAACAGAGAAGTGCTGAATCATATAAGACCCAATATATCACTGGAGGGGAAGATGACGGACTCAGGCTCACGTATTTTGGCCATGTAATGTGAGCAGAGTCGCTAGAGACATCTGTAATGCTTGGACAGATCAGTGGCAAAAGAAGACCTGACCGCCAAAGGACATGATGGCCGATACTGTCATAGCTGATACTGGCATGGATATCACACAACTAAACGAAGCAGTGCAAAACCGAAAAACATGGAGGGACGGAGCCTTTAGGGTCACCGAGGGTCGTGAACGACGAAACCGCTAACAACAACAACATACTATTTTCTACTTGCATTTCTTACTTCGTAAATAAATATTGCCTAATTTTGTAACTCCTTCTTCTGCATCATATCCTAAATCTGCGTCGCCATACTACCACCTGCAACAAAGCCCTGCCGCTACAGACTGTAAAGCTCAGAGTATCGGCCGCCAACCTGCTGTATTGTTGTAGGGAGTGAAAGCCTTTACACTATAGAGAGTGCGAGTGCAAACCATTGTAAACCGTCAAAACTGTTCCTGGAGCCAGGCTGGGTCTGCTTGCTATTTAAAGAGACTAGAACTTGATCCCACAAGCAGTTAAAGATCAAGACCGTGTCGCCAAGCCCCGAAACTGTGTTGCAAAGTTTTGAAACTGTGTGCCAAATTAGAACGACTGTACCTTTTATTGTGCTGCCGAGTAAAGACTGTTACTTTTCCCCGCCACGTATGTGTCATCTCTTAACCTACAGGGTCCCACACGTCTCTAGATATAGCTGTGTGATACACCAGGAGGGGAGCCTTTACTACCGCCCTCTCTGTACACCCCTACAGTGACCCAGAGCTGATGTAATGCTGTTTGTTCTGACACATAAGATTTTCCCCCAGCACTGATCTCAGGTACTTTCCACCAGCGACAGCTTCGTCTTTCTAGTGTCAGGAGCTTCACTTTCAGCATCGGTAGCCACTGTACAGATGTCGCTTTGTGGCTTCATTTGCAGAACTTTTTTTTTTTTGTTAAGAAAGTTTGAAGAAGTTTCATATTTTGAAACACAGTGTCACAAGTAACCTGACTGCCCGTGACTTCAGTCGCTGCAAAGGGGGAAATTCATGTTGTCTTGTCTCATTCTGAAACCAAAACTTACCCAATACCGAGACGTGGACTGTCTTGTTCTGCACTGGGGAGCTGTAATACAGGCAGGAGTATATCCCTTCATCTGCCCTTGTTATATTGGACAGACGGATAATCAGCTTATTTGTTGACGATTCTACTAGCTGGTGTCTTCTGTCTTTTAAAACTGTAATGACAAGGAACCTAATAAGCATATCAATATAATGAGAGAAATGCCTTTATAAGCCTAGAAAAGTCATAGTGTGAGAATGGGAAGTGCGTGGTCTTCCCTGTCGTTCTTAGGCCTCATGTGAACCATTGGATTCATGTGAATGAGGCCTAAATGTGGTTGTGGTATTCTATTCATGAACTTAGAAAGCCATGATGAGTAATGCCCCTTTTACACAGGCATATACATTTTTGCGCATGCCTCTGCACAACGTATTTGCACTATGTACGAGACATTTGTAAACATGTATCAGGGTATTTTACTATCATTTTTGCGCAAGCAGGGCATGTTCATTTGCTTGTGGTAGACAAACTCCCCGATGTAAGTGGCTAATTAGGCTAATGAGTTCCAGATGTGATCTTTTTTTTCGCCCCCCAGGTCCAATTTTTTTTGTGCGCATGCATAATTGGGAAATGAGAGCAAAACCATTGAAATCAGTAGGTTCTATTTTCTGGGTATTGCGTGCATAAAACTTATGCGTGCAAATACGCTCAAGTGAGGCGGCCCTAAGGGCCCCTTCACACATTTTATTTGCGTACGTACATGCGAGTCCAATACACAAAGAATAGGACCCATTGATTTCAATGGGTGCGTTCTCACCTATGCTCTATTTTTGTATGCATTTGCATAGCAAAGGTCCCCTTATGAGTCTTTGGGTGTGAGCAAATGTGCAATCAATTCTGAGGGAAAACGGACACATCTGGAACTCACTAGGCTAAATAGACTTTAAATTCATGGCAGGGGTGTGTCCATGTGAAGTGGTCCTGCAAGCGCAAAAGATACAGTAAAATGCACCAAAACACACGCAAAAGTGCATCATTCATAGTGCAAATGCGTTGCACTTGCGCGCATTTTTGCGCATACACTGGCGTGAAGTGGCTTTATTACACAGGCTGATAAATCAGTAGAGTGTAAATGCTCGCCTCAACTGAACGATGAATGAGCATGCAGAAAACTGAATGACTGATCGTTCTGTGTAAACAGGCAGTTGATGACTAAGAATGACTGCCTGATTACTGTGAATAGAGGCAGGTGGGCCAAAACGATCCTTAGGGCTCCTTTAGATGGGTGCTGCAATTTTCAATTGGCTGCGTCATGGCCACAGCGCGGCCGAAAATCACATGAATGAGAGGCAGCCGTGAGCAAGTTACAGCTGAATCTCCCATTTATGTGCCTAGGTGCGGCAAGTATACGTCGAGCCCGGGATACCGTCAGGCAGGGAGAGAGAGTTTAACTCAGCTAAACTCACTCCCCCTCTCCGGCCTTTGCCAGCTGTTGGGAAAAGGAGGTAGGATGGAATGGGGCGGGAGCTAGTCTGCTAAACTCCCGCCCTGTTCCGCTCCCTCTCTTTGCCAACAGCCGGCAAGGAGCGGAGAGGGGGAGGGAGTTTAGCAGAGACGCCGCTAAATTCCCTCCCACCTCCCTTTTCCGGCAGCTCTCATAGGCTCCCATAGGAGTCTATGGGATTGGCCAACGTATTCTGGACGAATAGATAGGTGTAGAACTATCTTTTCTGGCCGGTGTAAAAACGGCCAAAATGCGCACCGTATGCGCGGTCTTTTCGGGCCAGACATTTTTACGCACTGGAAAATTGGCCATCTGAACTGATGTATTGGAATCCAATGCAGGGGTGTTACTATAGAGGATGCAGGGGATGCGGTTGCACCCAGGCCCAGGAGCCTTAGGGGGCCCATAATAGGAAACCCAGTACTATGAGTAAAGCATTATAGTTGGGGGCCCTGTTACAAGTTTTGCATCGGGGCCCGGGAGCTTCAAGTTACGCCTCTGATCCAATGCATGAGATGGTGAAAACACAGCCGATATACACTCGTGTGAATAAGCCTGTAGTCCAATCTGCCTCCATTCACTGAGTGATGATCGTGCCTGTGTAGTAATGATTATTGTTGACGCTTCTGTGCCGACAGATAATCTTGTGTAAAAGGGCCCCAAGACTATTTGCAGTCTGTCACTCTCACTATTGTATCAGAAAAGCATTATTTCTTTAAAGATCCAAATTTATTAGATATCAATGAAAAACATGAGAGACAGAATTCATCATCAGTACACATCGGCAGAATTAAAGGGGTTTTCTATTGATCTGGCGCCCGCTACAACACACAGGGGTACAGAGCAGAGGCAGCTAGCACTGACCACTGTGTAGTGGACGGTTCTGCTCATTGCAGGCACAGCTCTCATTGATTTCATATATGTGTGCCAGCCACGACACAGGCTACTATTTCACCCTGTATAAACGCCCCAATAGTTCTTTCAGCGACCGTGAAAATGAACAAGTGAAGAACACTCACTGTGTATAAAATGACACAGTCGTTCGTGCGCCAACAACTAACTTTAGTGACCATTTCAGACGACTATTTGGACGATACTTGTCCCACGTAAAGCCACCCTTGAAAAAAGTCTAAAAACTAAATGTGGTGCAAGACATGTATGCCTTTTACAATAAATTGCACCATAATTCTGTCCCATTTTGCTTAGTGAATCTCTCCCGTTGCGTTCTAGATTCCACTCCAGCTTGTATATATGAATATCTGTGTCGTCAGGGACTTCTGTACTCACCTTTCTCCCCATTAAAGTAACTGATGTAGCCCCTCGGTGTTAACCACTGCATGTCTGAACCATTGCTCCCCGGAAACACGCATCTCAGAGTGACGGCTGCTCCTTCCTCCACAGACAGACTTGATGTGTGAGATTCCGCTGTAAGAAAAGTTGTGGTAATGAGTCCCACCACACGGTACATACAGGATGTGCTGCACGTGAACACAAGGCTCGGATCTCACAAAAGTCTCATTAAGTGACAATAAACACATTTCTGCATTAGGCTGGGTTCACAGGGGTGCGAGCGAATTTTTGCGGAGTATTTCGCCGGCTCCAGCGTGTATTTGTGTGCGCAAATACAACACATGTTTGCACACACAAATAAATATGCACAAAATCACATTGATTTTGTACGTATATATGCAGCGAATATGCAGTTTTTCTTGGTTTATCGCATACATTTGCGCAAGCCCATCAATGCGCTCTTGCGCACATGATAGAACATGCTGCGTATATTTTCATGTGAACGCATATCGCATGAAAAAATATGGATGAAACCAATGGGTTCTATTCACTGCGTAATGTGTGGCACAATTACGCCTATGTGAACCTGGCCTAAGTGACAATAAATAAATTTCTCCATTAGAGGAACCTCATATTGTAGGAAGAACCAATGACATCATTCATTGTGCAAAGAAGCTGAAAATCAGTGACATCACTGACAGCACAAACAAACTAGGAACTAGTGACAGCAAAGAGATAGTGTAAACTTGTGACATCACTAACAGATCAGAGAAGCTGGTAACCAGTGACATCACTGACATAGGGGAAGGGTACAGGATCCAGTGACATCACTGACACTCAGAGAAGCCAGGAACCAGTGACATCACTCATTGTGCAAAGAAGCTGGAAACCAGTTTACTCAAATCAAATACGTGTTTTAGTCTTATTTCACTACCAAGATCTTTTAAGTCAGGCACTGGCGTCACGTTCAGCTAATTCAATTAGTTGTCCATATTCTGTTATCTACCTTCATCTGTGCGCAAGATTGTATAGAAAGCGCTGCACACATCGCTACTGTGACTTGGCTCTTCAGTCACCTCTTAGAAACCGCTCAGAGAGTGCAGGCCTGATCCCGCATGCCACATAAACCTGTGATATCACTAGCAGATCAGAGAAGCTGTGAATCTCATTAACATAGTAGAGAGGTCAGGAATCAGTGACATCACTGACAGCACAGAAATTATGGAAATCTGTAACACCGCTGACAGAACAGAAACGTTAGGAATTTTTAAAGGGGCTTTCCAGATTGGTACAAATACACCTGACCCTTGTTTTTTTGCAACCTGTTTCCATTCAATTGTTCTTTCTCCTATGGTGGTGCCGTAGGGTAATCAAGCACTTGCTGTCTGGGTTCCCTAATACTTCTCTCAGCTGAGGGTTTGTTAAATTGTAATCTTCTGTAAACTAAACCACCAGCAACACTAATCCCTTATAATTAGAGATGAGTGAGCACGCTTGGTAAGGGCAGTTACTCGAGTAAGCCTCGCTCATCTCGAGTAACTGCCTTCTCCTCCGAGCGTGCTCCCCAGATAATCACATTGGTATCAGTCTGGCAGTGTCAGGGCAGGCGACGGCTATTGTTGGTGATTGAGGATCTCTTGGAAAAATTACTGAAATGAAAGTGACCTTGAGTGTAGACCGGCAGCATGATGTCAGTACTGTTGTATCTTGTCTCCACCAGAAGGATGGGTGGAGACAAGATGCACGCCCACAAGCAACGCCCCCAACTGGATTGGCTGGGTGGGAGAATGGGTGGGCCTCATCTCACCTGTAAATCACCCCTCCACCGCTTGGCCATGTCCCCTTTCTGGCTCCTGCACTGTGAGTCTCCTTGCTGCCATCACATATGGCTTGCATAATGCAAGGTCATCGAGGAGACTGACAATGCCTGAGCGAGTGCGGCAGAGCACAGAGGGCTAAAGGCAGAGTGGCAGGGCCACTGACAGCTGAGGCCATGGAAAAGTCAAAGCGCCACAGATTTTGGAGCACTGACGGGAGGCTGGTGAGAACAGTCTGCGCAGTGCCGGAGCTGTAGGCAACAGCTTTCAGGAGGGGGTGTGAGGTCACAGCGTTGGAGATAGAACCGCCTGGGGAAGGGAAATCAACAATTACAGCACTGGAGGCAGGTGGGGAGATGGCAGAGCGCACCGCTGAGCTGAAGCAGACAAGCTACAAATGGAAGAGCAAACAATGGCAGTCAATGGGAGGTGCTGAGTGGACATGGCAGACAGGCGGGGGGGGGGAGGGGAGTAACACGGTTGTCATCAGCGGACATGGGAGGTCGCAGCCGGGATGTCTCAAACAGGGTACTGTTGTACCTTGTCTCCTACCAGCGCAGATGAAATTCTCGGCGGTTCCTCTGGCTTACATGCCAGAGGGACGTGTACAGCTGTCACACTGACCCTTCCCTACTAGTGTAGCCGGCCAACCCATGTCTCCACTCCCAGTACCGGTGGAGACAAGATACTACAGTATCCATGACGTCTACCCCGGCTCCGCTGTACTTAAACGGATTCCACCACAGACAAGAAGAGACGTGTATTTGCATTTGAGAAAAAAGTTTGGTATGGTGTTAGGGCCCTTTAACAAGATACAATAAATCGCTTAGATTCCTACATCTTGCTGTCATCTGAATGATTATATTGTTCAGTTTAAATGCATGCAGCGACTAAACAACAAATGAGAATTCATTCGCTTCTTGTTCATCGTTCAGTTTCTGCATGCAGAAAACTGAATGACGAAAAGACTGGCTTTTTACGATCACCGTCCGCTCCGTGTCCTTTCACTAGCAATGATTGTTCCTGTGTAGAGGCACACGAATGATTATTATCGCTGGGACGACCTGTTGGGCATCTGTGCCCGGCAGATCGTCCTGTGTAAAAGGACCCTTAGCCAATAGAAAGAAATGTGACAGTTCTCTTCTAAAAGGACATTTGGGGTGTAAATGCGCACAAAAGCAGATCATGCTGCACTCTTTTTGAGCACAAAATACGGAAGTGTGTACAAACCTATTGAAATCAATGGGTTCTATTCTATGTGTATTGCGCATGTAAATTTTACGTGTGCAAAAATGTGTGCAAACACACCCATGTGACAGAGGCCTTAGACAATTATCACTGTGGTGTTACATAGGACTGTAGATAACCTCTACAACATTATCTGCGGTGTTACATAGGACTGCAGATAATATCTACACATGCAGCAAGTTTTAATTGCCATTTATACAGGCAGATTGTCATGCAAAATTCATTTAAACGAGGACATTTGAGCGATAATTGTCGCGTCTAGATGCATACACCATCATCACTATTTGTTTGCAGTTCAGAGGTCGCTCCCTTTTAACCAGCATAAAAATCCTTGCTGGATCGCTGGCTTCTCGCTGAGTGTAAACATAGAATGTGAAGCTCTGAGCGAGATGCCAGCGGTGATCTGTATGTCTAAACGCTCTGCAAAAGCGCCAACAACCCAGTGGTAATCTTAACGCTTCAGGAGATGTTTAGCCGACTGTCGTCCTGTCTAAATAGAACATTACTAGAGATGAGCGAGTATACTCGCTAAAGGCAATAGCTTGAGCGAGCATTGCCTTTAGCGAGTACCTGCCCGCTCGAGACTGAAGGTTCGGGTGCCGGCGCAGGGGAGCGGTGAGTAGCGGCAGTCAGCAGGAGGGAGCGGGGGGGAGAGAGGGAGAGAGAGATCTTCCCTCCGTCCGCCCCGCTCTTCCCCGCAGCTCCCTGCCTGCCGACACCCGAACCTTCAGTCTCGAGCGGGCAGGTACTCGCTAAAGGCAATGCTCGCTCGAGCAATTGCCTTTAGCGAGTATACTCGCTCATCTCTAAACATTACCTTGATTGTGATATCAGGGCGCAGAAAGTAATCTTACCCTAATCTATTAAGAAGCTTTTGTTTTCTTATTATAACACAACATTGTAAAGTAAAGCCCCATTTACACTGGAAGGTGATCGCTTAAAAATTCGCTTAAACGGCAGTTTGAGTGACAATTTTCCGCAATCATCTTTACATAAACTCTTAAGTAGCTAATTGCCTACTTAAGAGTTAAATGTAGGTGGAGCGGGACAACGCTGATAACTCAGAGAACAGCAGCTGCTTTGTATATGCAAACAGCTGCTTAGTTCTCAGAGCTTTCAGCTGGTATCCCACTGAGAAGTTCGAGCGGGATACCAGCCGAAAGAATTCTATCAGCTGGTATCCCGCTGAGAACTCAGCCGCGGCGCTGATAAGAGTGTATTCGGGTGATAGTCGCCTAGCGTACAAGCAGCTGCTGATGGGGCACTGAGCGAGAAATTGCTCGTTTATCAGAGTTGCTTTGTTTTTAGCTGGACTGTCAGCCCTCTGCCTCCGCCTCCATTCACAGAGCAACTAGCGCTCCTGTGTAAAAGCATAGGAGCGATAGTCACTGGGACGTCTGTCGGCATTTATGCAACCAAAGGGGCCTTAAGAGTCAAGCTGAAGAAAAAAAATACATCTGTACTACATTATCTGTATTCAGAGAGTTATCTCTGTGGTATCTGCTGTGTTACATAGGACTGCAGGTAACATCTACTACATTATCTGTACTCAGGGAGTTATCACTATGTGGTATCTGCTGTGTTACATAGGACTGCAGGTAACATCTACTACATTATCTGTACTGGTTGCATTTGCTGTCTGGCATCCCCTGTAGAGCAGCCCTGCCCCAACACATTACCTTCCACAGGACAGAGGTACTGTGTGGCCCCTCTGACACCTGCGTCCACAGATGTGAAGCCTCTTACCTTTCACGTTGCTCAGTGTCAGCAGGACATGGAGCGCGGCCGCCACAATCATCAGTCCAGGCTCTGTGCTTCTCTCTAGTTCTGCTTCCTCTGCACTGACAGAGTATATGTGATATATGTGACTTATGGGGGCGCGGAAATTATTACAAACCCATCTGTATGTCACGCAGTTCTTTCCACCGTGAGAAAGTTACAGCTTTGTGTGACTCACCACAACTATAGTTGTGGAAAAGAGACAATCATCCTACAAAACCACTATACACCGACCCCTATGTACTGCCGGTCCACCAAACCCTATGTACTATCTACACACCAACCCCTATGTACTGCCGGTCCACCAAACCCTATGTACTATCTACACACCAACCCCTATGTACTGCCGGTCCACCAAACCCTATGTACTATCTACACACCAACCCCTATGTACTGCCGGTCCACCAAACCCTATGTACTATCTACACACCAACCCCTATGTACTGCCGGTCCACCAAACCCTATGTACTATCTACACACCAACCCCTATGTACTGCCGGTCCACCAAACCCTATGTACTATCTACACATCAACCCCTATGTACTGCTGGTCCACCAAATCCTATGTACTATCTACACACCAACCCCTATGTACTGCCAGTCCACCAAACCCTATGTACTATCTACACATCAACCCCTATGTACTGCCGGTCCACCAAACCCTATGTACTATCTACACACCAACCCCTATGTACTGCTGGTCCACCAAACCCTATGTATTATCTATACACCAAGCCCTATGTACTATCTACACAGCAACCCCTCTGTACTGCCGGTCCACCAAACCCTATGTACTATCTACACAGCAACCCCTATGTACTGCTGGTCCACCAACTCCTATGTACTATCTATACACCAACCCCTATGTACTGCCAGTCCACCGAACCCTATGTACTAGCTATACATTAAACCCTATGTACTGCCGGTCCTCCAAACCCTATGTACTGCTGGTCCACCAAACCCTATGTACTATCTTCACACCAACCCCTATGTACTGCCGGTCCACCAAACCCTATGTACTAGCTACACACCAACCCCTATGTACTGCCGGTCAACCAAACCCTATGTACTATCTACACACCAACCCCTATGTACTGCCGTTTCACCAAACCCTATGTACTATCTACACACCAACCCCTATGTACTATCTACACACCAACCCATAAGTACTGCCGGTCCACCAAACCCTATGTATTGTCTACACACCAACCCCTATTTACTGCCGGTCCACCGAACCCTCTGTACTGCCGGTCCACCAAACCCTATGTACTATCTACACACCAACCCCTATGTACTGCTGGTCCAACGAACCCTATGTACTATCTACACACTAACCTCTATGTACTGCCGGTCTACCAAACACTATGTACTATCTACACACCAACCCCTATGTACTGCCGGTCCACCAAACCCTATGTACTAGCTACACACCAACCCCTATGTAATGCTGGTCAACCAAACCCTATGTACTATCCACACCAACCACTATGCACTGCCGGTCCACAAAACCCTATGTGCTATCTATACACCAACCCCTATGTACTGCCGGTCCACCAAACCCTATGTACTAGCTACACACCTACCCCTATGTACTGCTGGTCCACCAAACCCTATGTACTATCTACACACCAACCCCTATGTACTGCAGGTCCACCAAACCCTATGTACAATCTACACACCAACCCATATGTACTGCCGGTCCACCAAACCCTATGTACTATCTACACACCAACCCCTATGTACTGCCGGTCCACCAAACCCTATGTACTATTCACACACCAACCCCTATGTACTATCTACACACCAACCCCTATGTACTGCCGGTCCACCGAACCCTCTGTACTGCCGGTCTACCAAACCCTATGTACTATCTACACACCAACCCATATGTACTGCCGGTCCAACGCACCCTATGTACTATCTACACACCAACCCCTATGTACTGCCGGTCCGCCAAACCCTATGTACTATCTATACACCAACCCCTATGTACTGCCGTTCCGCCAAACCCTATGTACTATCTACACACCAACCCCTATGTACTGCTGGTCAACCAAACCCTATGTACTATCTACACACCAACCCCTATGTACTGCCGGTCCACCAAACCCTATGTACTATCTACACACCAACCCCTATGTACTGCCGGTCCATCAAACCCTATGTACTATGTACACACCAACCCCTATGTACTGCCGGTCCACCGAACCCTATGTACTGCTGGTCCACCAAACCCTATGTACTATCTTCACACCAACCCCTATGTACTGCCAGTCCACCAAACCCTATGTACTAGCTACACACCAACCCCTATGTACTGCCGGTCAACCAAACCCTATGTACTATCTACACACCAACCCCTATGTACTGCCGTTTCACCAAACCCTATGTACTATCTACACACTAACCCCTATGTACTATCTACACACCAACCCATATGTACTGCCGGTCCACCAAACCCTATGTATTATCTACACACCAACCCCTATGTACTGCCGGTCCACCAAACCCTATGTACTATCTACACAAAACCCCCTATGTACTATCTACACACCAACCCCTATGTACTGCCGGTCCATCGAACCCTCTGTACTGCCGGTCCACCAAACCCTATGTACTATCTACACACCAACCCCTATGTACTGCCGGTCCAACGAACCCTATGTACTATCTACACACCAACCTCTATGTACTGCCGGTCTACCAAACCCTATTTACTATCTACACACCAACCCCTATGTACTGCCGGTCCACCAAACCCTATGTACTAGCTACACACCAACCCTTACGTAATGCTGGTCAACCAAACCCTATGTACTATCCACACCAACCCCTATGCACTGCTGGTCCACAAAACCCTATGTGCTATCTATACACCAACCCCTATGTACTGCCGGTCCGCCAAACCCTGTGTACTAGCTACACACCTACCCCTATGTACTGCTGGTCCACCAAACCCTATATACTATCTACACACCAACCCCTATGTACTGCCGGTCAATGAAACACTATGTACTATCTACACACCAACCCCTATGTACTGCTGGTCCACCAAACCCTATGTACAATCTATACACCAACCCATATGTACTGCCGGTCCACCAAACCCTATGTACTATCTACACACCAACCCCTATGTACTGCCGGTCCACCAAACCCTATGTACTATTCACACACCAACCCCTATGTACTATCTATACACCAACCCCTATGTACTGCCGGTCCACCGAACCCTCTGTACTGCTGGTCCAACGCACCCTATGTACTATCTACACACCAACTCCTATGTACTACCGGTCCGCCAAACCCTATGTACTATCTACACACCAACCCCTATGTACTGCCGGTCCGCCAAACCCTATGTACTATCTACACACCAACCCCTATGTACTGCCGGTCCGCCAAACCCTATGTACTATCTACACACCAACCCCTATGTACTGCTGGTCCGCCAAACCCTATGTACTATCTACACACCAACCCCTATGTACTGCTGGTCAACCAAACCCTATGTACTATCTACACACCAACCCCTATGTACTGCCGGTCCACCAAACCCTATGTACTATCTACACACTAACCCCTATGTACTGCCGGTCCATCAAACCCTATGTACTATGTACACACCAACCCCTATGTACTGCCGGTCCACCGAACCCTATGCACTATCTACACACCAACCCCTATATACTGCCGATCCACCGAACCCTATGTACTATCTACACACCAACCCCTATGTACTGCCGGTCTGCCAAATCCTATGTACTATCTACAAACCAACCCCTATGTACTGCCGGTCCACCAACCCCTATGTACTATCTACAAACCAACCCCTATGTACTGCCGGTCCACCAACCCCTATGTATTATCTACACACCAAACTCTATGTACTATCTATACACCAAGCCCTATGTACTGCCGGTCCACCTAATCCTATGTACTGTCTATACACTAAACCCTATATACTGTGTCCACATACTAGACACCACACCATCAGTAATCATTATATACACACCAACCCCTATGTACTGCAGGGCCACCGAACCCTATGTACTATCTATACACCAAACATTATATACTGTGTCCACATACTAGACACTACACTGTGAGTGCTAATGTGTCCTTCAGTCCTTATGAGATGTTACCTGAAACAACAGATATGACAACTTTAACCCCTTTAGTGGCATGCCGGGAAAATCTTTGACATGCATCCTTAGCAGATTTCACCCTTTCAATTAGAGAGGTGATGTCGGCTACGGGCTCAATTGTACAGATTTTGCTGTGTTTCTTGATGAAGAACTTAAACGGGAAAGTCGCACCAATTCAACTACGTGTTAATGTACCCTAACCTTCTGAATAGTGGGGGGTCTGACCACTGGGAACACCACTAATCACAAGAGCAAAGGTCTAGAAGGTCCCCGAATTAATGGAACAGTGGTTGAGCATGTGTGCCTCTGTTCCATTCATTTCAGCGGGGCCTTTGTTCAGGGACCTTTGAGAACCCCATCTTGTGATCAGTGGGGGTCCTAGTGGTCAGTTCTGCATATAGGGGACTAACGGTTTCACATATGAAGTGCAACAGTGTGTCCTGGCCTAAGTCGGAGCATCATACGCGCATATGACACTCAGAGTTCGGGTCCAGAGACCTACGGTCAAGCTGGATGACAAGAACGCGCCGGCTTCATCAAAGCCGACACCAACATGGAAATGATTGAACTGAAAGAAGCGGCACAAAACAGAACCGCGTGGAGAGGGTCGATCAGTAAAGCGTCCGAGAGTCGGCCCTGATTAAACAGATAACGATAGATTAGAAAGGTGCAGAATTCTTCATTACACAAGAATTTCCATGACTAAAACTACATGGAAACTGCTGCAGGGCTGACCATTATACAGCGGCCCCCGATGTTAGTGATGATTCTTTCCACCCCCGGTTGCTGTTATTATAGTGTCACACCACATCAGTAGGATCTTGAGCGCAGCTTAACGTGGGCTTCACCTACAAATGAAGGTCAGAAAAGTGAGAACACAATATCACTACTGCACCTACCAGGCAATAGACCGCATGTTAATTACAGGGCTATAAATGACAGTTCAGGTTCCTGATGCTAAATATGTAACAACCCCCTTCCTCCCATGTCATATATATATATATATGTGTATGTATGTGCGTGTATATATATATATATATGTATATATATATATGTGTGTGTGTGTGTAGATATAGGATACGAATGATGCCTGATGGGATTGATAGGGGTCCTCATGAGCCCATCAATCAGCTGTTGGAATACAATGGTAAAAAGCACTCAGCCAATCAGAGGGAGCACTTTCAGGACGCGGGGATTTTCAGCCAAAAGAGAAGCAGAAGACTGCCAGGACCTGCCTGCAGACGCACCGAAGATGACAGCGCTACCAAGGTGATGTATTCTTCTTTTTTATTTTTTTTTCTACAGTTATTGATTATGTTCGGGAAGGACGGGGGGCCTAAAATATTTCAAGCCCCCCCACCCCCCAAAAACCATTGTCGCGGTGAGTCCCCTGCCACTGCTGTGACAGCAGTGGCAGAAGATCGCGATCCCCACCCGTTGATTTCAAGAGGCTGGTGCTGCTGCAGCCGGCCCCACTGGAAACAATGGGCGAGATCGCAAAAAAATGGACATGCCCCAATTTTGTTTTAACGCTGCATCGCAAGTGTTAAAACATTACAAATGTGCACGGAGCCATTGGGAGCCATTGACTTCATAATTTTGCGATTTCCCGCAGCCTCGGGGGTGACCAAAAAGACGCAATTCTGGCGTTATTTTTTCCGACAATGTTCACTGTGTGGGGAAAATAATGCATTACTTTGATCAGACTTTTATGGATACAGCAATACCAATTTTTTTTTTCTATTTACATTCTTTTATTGTAAGTATGGGGAAAAAAAGTAAAAACTTATTTTAAAAAGTTTTATCAATAGAAATAAAAGGTAATATTTTTATCCTTATTTTAGTCCCCCGAGGGGACGGTTTGATCATTCCTGCAGTATGATGGAATGCCATAGTGTTACATTATACCGCAATCTGACAGGCAGTCTATCAGGCCACAACACAATGGGGGCTTTAAGAAGGACCCTGGCTGCCATAGCAACCGCACAACACCCCGTGATCTCATTATGGAGGGCTGTACGGGACTTCCAAACATTGATTGTGACATTTAAATGCCGCAGTCAGAATTGACCGCAGCATGTGAAGGGTTAACACCTCTGATCAGCAGCGCTGTACGAACAGTACAGTATAATGCACAGACAAGCGCGCAAACCAACCTCGTTCATAGCACAAGTACGTTGCGCTGAAGCGTGCACATTTGCGCATATACTTGTGTAAAGGAGTCCTTAAGCTGATTTACTGCGCGCGTCTCATCCGACTGTGATCTGGGCGGGACTTGTACGAGAAAATGACCTTCTATTTTCTATTTGTTTATACACACGTGCGATTTTTTTTTCTTCCAACCGACAGTCCGAGATGCAAAAATTGCAATATCACAAGTTTTTTTCTATGGGAGCAAAAAAATAAAAACCGCATTGTATTCACCTACAGATGAGATTTTTATTTTCCGTATTGACACACGTGCGTGAAAATCGCGTGTGCAGTCATGTGATGCGTTTTTCTTGTGCAGTATCAATCTGTTTTTTTTTTTACCCGTTTGGCCCATCTGCTGGCTCCTGCTCCCGGGCGGTGGCTTCCATGGCAGAGATCTGCCGTGGGATACCGCAATGCCCGAGGACAGGCAGGCTAAGCCCCAAGATTGTGTTCACACATTGTTGATTTGCAGCAGATTTTGTCGCAGATTTGCCTGCGTTTTTAGGTCTGCCGCAGACGGGCAATTTTACGCGCAGAAAACCGCAACCTTTAAAACCCTTTGGTCCTAGAGGGTTCTCTCACATGGAGCGTTTTTCTGCCCGCATTTCCGCTGGGTGAAAAAATATGCAACATGCTCTAGTTTTGCGCACATTTGCACACCCGAGGCTCCATGGGAGTGTGCAGGAAATCACATGCCCAACTGAAAGGGCCCGGCAGCGCAGAAACGGATACTTACCTGCACAGAAACGCTTGAGAGAAGACGTCATCGGAGTCCATCAAGAGCGCAATTACGTCACGCTGGTGATTACGTCACGCTCTGGTGATTACGTCATGCTCGCCCTCCAGCGAGCCTTACTGCGTATTTTTGCACAGTAAACATACAGACAAGCGAGCGGATGATGTCGAGACTTTTTTCCCCCCAACCTCTGTAAATAAACGCAGTATTACGCACCCAATTAATTTCAATGGGCGATTTATGTGAGAAATACGCACTAAAACGCCGTAAATACTACAGGCAGTGGGTGATTTTGCACGGTTTAGTGCTGTTTATTTCAGGTTTGCGAGATACTCGCCTAAGGCCGGGCTCACATGAGCGTGTCGGCACAACGTATTCCAAGCGTGAGTCTTGTGCGCGTAATATGCTGTACCAATCTGCTATAGGCGGCCACGTTACCGATTACACACCATGCGCAAAATATGCGCGCAATAAAAAGCATAGCAAGTTCTATTATATAGTACATGGCGATGGGCAGCGCACAGCGTCATTGCATACTGGCTGTGTGACGTGCACATATCTCTCACACCCTGCGAGATACGCTCGTGTGAGCCTCGGCCTACTACAAAGCAAAAACTCGTTTAGGTGAGCGTGGCCACTGAGATGAATGGGGTGCATAAAAGAAGCAGTAAATACGCAACCGCACGTGTAAAAATACTGCGGCGGGCTACGTTCACACAGGCAAGCATGATATCTGCCGAGTAACTCGGCCCGATATCGCGCTTGGCAACGTGTGTTTTATATGTGGATTTGATTCAAAAGCGCCTCGTATCACTTCTGTGAGATTGCGATCCTCCGGTGCGTGTTCCAATAGAGGAGGGAAAGTGCTTCCCATCGCTTTCACTGGGAAACCATTGCATCGCACCCAAGTGCACATCGCACGGCATGCAAGTGTCTCGCGATGTCTTTAAGGTCCCATTGATATGGGTGAGGCGTTCCAAGGGGTGTGGAAAAATAGGACAGGCTGCCATTTTTTTTACCTCACAGCGTCGTTGGGGGGGGGGATCTCTGACGTGTATGACTCAATCCACAAGAATAGAGTTTATATTCAAGCGAGCTTTGTGCGTCTCGCGTGCGCAGCCATACGTGGTTTCTGCCGGCAGAGTCAGTATTTACAGACACTGATGAAGCACTGTGGGGAGACCCGCAGCGTTTTACCGAAAGGCTGTTTTTACTGTTATTTCGTGCGGTGTTCACGAACGCACGTTACAGTATTTGAGAGCGTTTTTGTAATGCACGCCATCACAGTGAAGGGTAATGAGGTGCGTTCGAAAGCGCCAAAATGAAACCTGCGAAAATAGGGCAGACAGCGCTCGTAAATCTGCGGTAGAAACGTCATGTCTGAGCGCTTGTCTACATTGAAATTAATGGCGGCGTTGTACCGCGGTTTACGCTAATCATGGTAAACAGCGGCGAGTGTGAGAACAGCCTTAGGCCCCCTGTCCACGAGTGTTACGCAATATCGCCAGCGATATTCCGCCGCGGAGGAGGGCTGCCGCTGTCAGGTCTCCGCACTGACAGATCGGCTCACCGCGGTATGCCGTGATTTAGATCCCACGAGCGGAGAATAACTCTATAATTCTCCGCTCGTGGATGCCGCGGCTGCGCTTTCCATAGCGAAAGCGTTCACTGCGTTACCCACGGCCGGATTATCGCCGCAGGTAACGCAATGATCAATCGCCCGTGGACAGGCAGCTGGCTAGTTTCACACGTGTGAGAAAATCGCACGAAGTTAGTGCGGTGCTAGGTGTACGCAATGTGATGTTTGAAACAAAACCGCCTCGCATCCGCAGGGAAAATGCATGGTGGTGAGCGCAAAATTGGGCCGTGCTTCACAGCCCCGTACCGCGCTCGCCCGTGTGGAGTTCGCCTACTGTGTTTTTTTTCTTACACTGGTTACTATTTTGCCTGCAGGTGAAAAAAAAAGGTTGTGACATCATCACCCGCGTCCTTACTGCGCAGAAATACGCGGTAAAGCGCGGCATAAAAAGCGCAGCGTTTTTATATCTGGTCGTGTGAGATGGCCTCTACTGTAGCAAGTGACATCCACATGGGACATTACTGCGTGTGACATCTACAGGGGACATTACTGCACAGTGTGACATTATTGCAGTGTGACTCCGCCCCCCTCCCCCCTCCTTTCTCCCACAGTGCGGCCTGTTGTGTTTCCCGCCCTCCTCACAGGGCGGTAGAGGAGGAGCGCGGGGCATTGTGGGAGGTGACCCAGCAGGAGAGGGCGGAGCTTGTGGTGGCTGCAGCGCTGGCACAGGGGACTGTGAGAGCCTGCAGCCCAGGACACCATGATCTGCATCCTGCTGGTGGCCGGCCATGGCACCCTGCTGGAGAACCACATCAAGGTCTCCGTCTTCTCTGCCTCTTCTGCATGCTCTGTGCGTTGTATTGTGACCTCTCTGCTCATTCTCGCCCTCTACTGGCCAGAGCTCTGCACTGTCAGGTGATGCTGCTGCTCGGACATGAATGGAGGGGACGAAAAGTCTCATTTCTTTTTGCAAATTTTAGTCCAAAAAGTGCATTCAGTGGCTGGGATGGCTTCCTGGCTGTTGTCGCTAAGAGGGCATGCTGGGACTTGTAGTTTTTTTTTAAAAAACAACCCGTTAGTGTCCTAGCCAGGTGGCTCCTTAATGACCAATAATTTTTTTTTAAGTCTTTTTTTTTCCCTCGTTGCATTTCAGAAGCCGTAACTTTTCCGTTGTTCCGTGGACCCGATCGGACGCGGCTTGTTTTTTGCGGGGCCAGTTATATTTTCTAATGGCACCATGTTGGGTGCATGGAATGTTTAACGTGTGACTTTTATTACATTCTGCCATTTGTTTTTTGGATCTTATTTTTACAGCGTTCAGTGCGCAAAATAAATAACGTGACGGTATTATTCTCCAGGTCGGCACGTTCCGGCGACACCAAGTTTATACAGTTTTTTGTTTTTTTTTGTGTGTTTTTTGCTAATTTTGTACACAAAAAACATTAATCTTTTTTAAATGAATCTGTTTTATTTTGTGTCGCCGCATTTATTGCTTTTGACTCCATCTTTGTTTTGACGCTCTTCTGGCATGGCTTTTATTTGTAGCAGCGTTTGCTGCGCAGTGTGAAGAATATGTTGTAATTCTGCAGGCCGGTCCAGTTCTAACAATACTAAATTTATATAGTTTTTTTTATTTTTATTCCATGTATCCGTTTTTCCTGCGTATTTGCTACATATTTGCGCACAAAATCAATAGGATTTCTTGAATATTTTTGCGCACACAGACTTCGGCACATTCGGCTCATGAATGTGCTGCGTATTCACTGACCAAAATAAGCCCGTGTGATTGCACCCTATTTGCACGGCTGTAGGCGTTTTACATGTGCCCACCGGCGCCATAAAACCCCCTAAATAGCAAAGGGCCTGGTGCATATACGCCAAGGCCGCAATGCCGGGGGGCCTGGGGAGACATTCCCCCTTCCCTCCCTCTCGCCGGCTTACCTCCTCTCTCCTCCCCTCCAGCCGTTTGCAATGGGAGGGGGCGGGGCAAAGCTCTGTCCTTGTCCCGCCCCCTCCCATTGCAAAGGGGGGGAGATTAGCAGTCACGCTGCTAAACCACCCCCCTTCTCCTGCAGCTGTCATTGGCAGCCTTAGGAGTCTATGCAGCTGCTGCCGCCGGTGTGAGAGCACCAGGCCGGGCGCTTTCATGCCGCTGAAATACGCCCCAATGCATCAGATGAGCCGTGTATATCGGCGGGGCGTGGAAACCCGGCCAATATACGCCAGTGTGAATAAGCCCTAAGGGCTGATGCCCACGGCTATACGTGTAAAACACTGGGGCATCCCGCAGCGTTTTATACATTAGCAGCCCTTATCTCTGCTGGCAGTGACCGCATATGGCGTTGCCCATACCCACGTATCACACAGACATGCATTTTTTTTTCCTCTTTAAATGCGTAGGAAAATGCTGCCCATATACAATGTATTACGTATTGACCGCATATCATACACGGCCCATACCAGTGTACAGGCCTCACGCTGCGTGGTACATAGAGAAATAGAGCATGCTGCGATTTATTACTTTTGAGTATCCATACACAGTGTCCACACGCTGGTGTGCATGTATCAATGAAACTCGAGTCACCGCGCATCAAGCGTCCATGGAACGCACACGCGTAATATGGGTGGAAAAATATGGTCGTGGACATGAGCCCTAAATCTACTGCCGAAGTTTTAGAGAGTATTAAGCCCATTGACTCCACCAGTAGAATAGTGAGTGCAGCTCTGGAGTATAACACAGCATGTAACTCAGGATCAGTACAGGATAAGTAATGTATGTACACAGTGACTCCACCAGCAGAATAGTGAGTGCAGCTCTGGAGTATAATACAAGATGTAACTCAGGATCAGTACAAGATAAATAATGTATGTATACAGTGACTCCACCAGCAGAATAGTGAGTGCAGCTCTGGAGTATAATACAGGATGTAACTCAGGATCAGAACAAGATAAATAATGTATGTACACAGTGACTCCACCAGCAGAATAGTGAGCGCAGCTCTGGAATATAATACAGAATGTACTCAGGATCAGTACAGGATAAGTAATGTATGCACGCAGTGACTCCACCAGCAGAATAGTGAGTGAAGCAATAAAATGTAAAGCCAAATGCACACAGGCAAGTGCGATATTGGTCCAAGAAACTCAGACCAATATCAAATTTGTAAACCAGCGGGTTTTTTTTCCTATGATTGTGATACAATCTCCAAGAAAATGGCATGTTGTCTCAACAGTAAAGATCGCACTCGCATGAACGACACATTTATATCTGAGTGCGATGCAATTTTTTTTTCACTCCCATAGGAACTAATGGGCGATTCTTGATCAGAAACACCAAAAAATAGGACATGTTGTCATTTTTTTCTCTCGGACCATCGATCCGGGAGACAAGACGCTCATGTAAATAAACGCTTTGAGGTTAACGTGTTGTTGTCATCTGCGAGTTTCATCCACATTTGGTTTCAGATAGAACTCGCGTGTGAAGCTCATCCGTGTAAATACGGCCTAAAACAGGCTGTGACTCGGGATCAGTAATGTAAAGCGCTTCTATGTGAGCAGCATTGTCCGGCCCGTTGTGTAATAGCCTTATAATCCACCGCTATAATATGACCTTTAATCCTGTAAATATTACACAAGTTTTTCTCTGTTTTTGCTAATCCCTTCTAGAATGATCAGAGCGGGTTGTATGGTTTTCTGGAGGGTGTCCCCAAGGCTCTGCTGCCTGGTGTGGGCGGAAAGAAGATCCTGGACTTCTGGTGGAAAGCTGTGAACACGTATGTTGTCTTCACCTCTACTGATGTTGGGGACGGTAGGGGGGGGTATCCTGGGACAATCCTATATCTATCATTTCCCCCTCCGTACACAATGGTTACAGTCTATCTCCCTGCCCGCAGCATTGTGGTCAGAGTTGGCAGTGACCGTGCCCCCATTTGTAGTCCCCAGAAGATGGTTGTGTGGTCCCAGTACCGTCTGCAGAGATCCAGTCTACAGAATCATTGCTGGGATGGATATTAATTATATGGAAAGTAGTTAACTATACTTTTAAAAACTTTTGACATGTCATAGGGACATGCAAAAGTTTTGATTGGTGGGGGTCCTGGTGCTGAGACCCCCAATGGTCACTAGATCAACGTAGGTGAAGTGCTAATCTGAATGCTGTCATTGCTTGCTAGCTAGAGGTAGGCCCAATAGAAAGTCTATGGGTCAAACTTCAGCTAGCGAGCCGTTACAGTGGTCAAATTAGCACTTCTGCTTTTTTGTTTTAGCAACCGGTGGGTGGGGGGAGGGGCGCTCGGCACTCAAACCACCAACTATCAAAAAGTTTTTTGAACACCTAGTTACTGTATTTTTCGCTTTATAAGACGCACTTTTTCTCTCTCCAAAGCGCGGGGGGGGGGGGGGGAGTTGCTGCGTCTTATAGAGCGAATGTGCCAAAACATTTGTTCCAATCGCCATTTTTTGCGCGATTGCGAATTTAACTCGTGAACGCGATTTAGTTAGCGCGATTGTGTGTTAAACTCGCGATCGCATTAACAAATGTGCGACCAGTCTCCTCCCCACTGCCGCCCATACATACCTGTGATTGGTCGTGAGCGCCAGCGGGTACTACTGCTGCTCCCCGCCTCCACCAAACGTCTTCCTTCCTTCCTCCTGCTGCACACAAGCGCCGCTGTGATATGGAGCGCCGGTTTTTCTGACCTCTGCTGCTCCCTCTGCTCCGTCACCCGGCACTAACCCTGCGCTGTCCCTGGGTGAGTTCAAATTTTTTCCCCCTATTTTCCCGCTCTAAAACGGGGGTGCGTCTTATAGATCTATGCGTCTAATAGAACGAAAAATACGGTACACCTTTTAAAGTGCTTTTCCAGGCAAATGTTATTGATGACTGATCCTCAGGCTAAGTCATCAGTAGTGATCGTCTGGGGTCCTGGTTGGGATCAGGAGTGATCAACTTTTCTGGTGCCCGCTGTCAGTGCCACAGCACACGGGTACAGAGCGGAAGCAGATGTCTCCAATCCCTATGTAGTGGGCGGCACTGGTAATTGCAGGCTGGGGTCTCATTAAAATTTGTGACATAGAGTTGATTAAGTTGTTAGAAAATTGAAAACTTTAATAAAGAGCATTTTAATATAAAAAAACCTGTGACACCTGCAGCAGCAATTACCCGCTCTGGCCACTACACAGGGGTCGGTGCCATCTGCTAACGCTCCAAACTCTGTGTATTGTGGTGCTGACCCCTTCCAATCAGCTGTTTATGACCTAGCCTGAGGAAAGCTTATTAATAATAGTATTTGCCTGGAAAATCCCTTTTAAGTATTTGCTGCACTGTACACCTGCCTGTCCTAGCACTCCGAAAGAACACTTGCTTTACTGGCACAGTTGCAGAAGGACTGGCAGGGCCGGCTGTACAGAACAGCAGAGGATGTGGCTGTCAGTGTCTCAGGAGAAAGGATCCCACTCAGTGGCGTACATGGAAGAGACTAGCCTCTTAGGCCTCATGTCCACGGGGAAAATCAGGCCCGCTACGGATTCTCCATGGAGAATCCGTAGCGGGTCCCTCCTGCCCCGCGGACATAAGCGCTTAAAATAAGAATTAACTTACCCGCAGCGAACTGGGCAGTTCTTCTCTTCTTCACGGCCGAATCTTCTTTCTTTGGCCGGCGGATGCGTCGGGCACATACGCCCGGCCGAAGAAAGAAGATCCGGCCATGAAGAAGAGAAGAACTGCCCGGTCCGCTGCGGGTAAGTTATTCTTATTTTAGGTCTCCCTAAAATCCGGACGGCTTCCATAGGCTTCAATAGAAGCCTGCGGGAGACCCGCACGAAAATGGAGCATGTCCATTTTTTTCATGCTCCATTTTTTTAAAATTCCCTTTTATTGACCATCAGCGGGTATTTATCTACCCGCGGGTGGTGAATGCATCCCTATGGGATGCGGATCCGCTGCGGATTTTAAATCCTATTTTGCCCATGGACATGAGGCCTTAATGTTGAATGGCATAAAATATACCCGTCTTCGGGTGCTTTTACAGTTTCTCGTTAACTCGGGGGGTCAATTAGAACACAAATTAAATGTTGTTTTGTTTTGTTTTTTTACCAGGATTGTTCAGTCATTCGGTTCGCTGCACCAGTGAATGAGAACGGCGAAATTAGCGCTGTTCAAACCGAATGTCTAGCGACCGCGCCGACGATGATTTTTATGGTTGCATACAATGAACGATAAGCAAATGAATTATCATTTATTTTCCAGTCGTCGGCCGTGTTTACACTAAACCATAATCATTCTGTGTAAGAGCGTCCTTAGTAAATGCGGCCATTTCTTTCTAATACCGGTCCTTGCTCAGTGGCGCTCCCTTCCATGTCTTATTGGGTCACCATGACTACTTGTTGCACCCCTGCGAAGGACTAAAGGCTCTTTAGTCAGTCTCCTATTTGTTATTCGAGACCCCCTGTGTCTTCTGTACTCAGTTGCTCTTCTTGTCGCAGTGTTCAGTCTCTTCCATGTAGTCTGTTGTGTAGACGTGAGCACACAGACAATGTTAGCGCCCCCATCAGAGACTGAACCCCATGACACTTGTAACTGGAGATACCGTAGGAGCTGACATGATGACATTGCGGTAGGTGGAGTTATAGGTTCTCAGATCTCTATATGGAGCCCCTATAGTTCCTGCCCTGCAGCAGCTGCAGTCTTTGGGAGATGATACACTATACTATATGTAGGATAAGACTACTTCTAGAACATTGGGCTGCAGCGATCACTCCCATCATGGTCGCCGTGTAAGGAGAAATCGGACAAAAGACAAACACCATGATGTAGATTATAGAATTCTGTTTTATTAGAATAGCAATAAGCAACATTGTAATTAAATATTATCGGCCATTTAGTAAATGACACAATGATCACAGTGACTCTCAGGTTAGAACGGGTGGAGACCACAGAACTTGCTGCGGTCCTTCTGACCAGTCCACCGATGTCCTAAGATGAGAGCCGCCAGACCCAAAGATCCAGAGGAAGGCGAAAAAACTCCCCGGAGAGTTCTACCTCAGGGGGGCAAAAAATTCCTTCCTGACCCCAAATGTGGCGATCGGCTATCACCCTGGATCCAATCTGTCCTGCTGCATATTGCTGTTTAGATGTATGTAATTATAGACTAGGGATAGCTAATGCTGTGCAGGAATAGAAAAACACAGCCTGCTTCTGTAATCTAATATACAGTTGAAATTATAGCCTGCCTATACCTGCCTTTCCACCCTCAGGCCCCGGCTTCAGGCGACCCGCCCCGCCACCCTCAGGCCCCGGCTTCAGGCGACCCGCCCCGCCACCCTCAGGCCCCGGCTTCAGGCGACCCGCCCCGCCACCCTCAGGCCCCGGCTTCAGGCGACCCGCCCCGCCACCCTCAGGCCCCGGCTTCAGGCGACCCGCCCCGCCACCCTCAGGCCCCGGCTTCAGGCGACCCGCCCCGCCACCCTCAGGCCCCGGCTTCAGGCGACCCGCCCCGCCACCCTCAGGCCCCGGCTTCAGGCGACCCGCCCCGCCACCCTCAGGCCCCGGCTTCAGGCGACCCGCCCCGCCACCCTCAGGCCCCGGCTTCAGGCGACCCGCCCCGCCACCCTCAGGCCCCGGCTTCAGGCGACCCGCCCCGCCACCCTCAGGCCCCGGCTTCAGGCGACCCGCCCCGCCACCCTCAGGCCCCGGCTTCAGGCGACCCGCCCCGCCACCCTCAGGCCCCGGCTTCAGGCGACCCGCCCCGCCACCCTCAGGCCCCGGCTTCAGGCGACCCGCCCCGCCACCCTCAGGCCCCGGCTTCAGGCGACCCGCCCCGCCACCCTCAGGCCCCGGCTTCAGGCGACCCGCCCCGCCACCCTCAGGCCCCGGCTTCAGGCGACCCGCCCCGCCACCCTCAGGCCCCGGCTTCAGGCGACCCGCCCCGCCACCCTCAGGCCCCGGCTTCAGGCGACCCGCCCCGCCACCCTCAGGCCCCGGCTTCAGGCGACCCGCCCCGCCACCCTCAGGCCCCGGCTTCAGGCGACCCGCCCCGCCACCCTCAGGCCCCGGCTTCAGGCGACCCGCCCCGCCACCCTCAGGCCCCGGCTTCAGGCGACCCGCCCCGCCACCCTCAGGCCCCGGCTTCAGGCGACCCGCCCCGCCACCCTCAGGCCCCGGCTTCAGGCGACCCGCCCCGCCACCCTCAGGCCCCGGCTTCAGGCGACCCGCCCCGCCACCCTCAGGCCCCGGCTTCAGGCGACCCGCCCCGCCACCCTCAGGCCCCGGCTTCAGGCGACCCGCCCCGCCACCCTCAGGCCCCGGCTTCAGGCGACCCGCCCCGCCACCCTCAGGCCCCGGCTTCAGGCGACCCGCCCCGCCACCCTCAGGCCCCGGCTTCAGGCGACCCGCCCCGCCACCCTCAGGCCCCGGCTTCAGGCGACCCGCCCCGCCACCCTCAGGCCCCGGCTTCAGGCGACCCGCCCCGCCACCCTCAGGCCCCGGCTTCAGGCGACCCGCCCCGCCACCCTCAGGCCCCGGCTTCAGGCGACCCGCCCCGCCACCCTCAGGCCCCGGCTTCAGGCGACCCGCCCCGCCACCCTCAGGCCCCGGCTTCAGGCGACCCGCCCCGCCACCCTCAGGCCCCGGCTTCAGGCGACCCGCCCCGCCACCCTCAGGCCCCGGCTTCAGGCGACCCGCCCCGCCACCCTCAGGCCCCGGCTTCAGGCGACCCGCCCCGCCACCCTCAGGCCCCGGCTTCAGGCGACCCGCCCCGCCACCCTCAGGCCCCGGCTTCAGGCGACCCGCCCCGCCACCCTCAGGCCCCGGCTTCAGGCGACCCGCCCCGCCACCCTCAGGCCCCGGCTTCAGGCGACCCGCCCCGCCACCCTCAGGCCCCGGCTTCAGGCGACCCGCCCCGCCACCCTCAGGCCCCGGCTTCAGGCGACCCGCCCCGCCACCCTCAGGCCCCGGCTTCAGGCGACCCGCCCCGCCACCCTCAGGCCCCGGCTTCAGGCGACCCGCCCCGCCACCCTCAGGCCCCGGCTTCAGGCGACCCGCCCCGCCACCCTCAGGCCCCGGCTTCAGGCGACCCGCCCCGCCACCCTCAGGCCCCGGCTTCAGGCGACCCGCCCCGCCACCCTCAGGCCCCGGCTTCAGGCGACCCGCCCCGCCACCCTCAGGCCCCGGCTTCAGGCGACCCGCCCCGCCACCCTCAGGCCCCGGCTTCAGGCGACCCGCCCCGCCACCCTCAGGCCCCGGCTTCAGGCGACCCGCCCCGCCACCCTCAGGCCCCGGCTTCAGGCGACCCGCCCCGCCACCCTCAGGCCCCGGCTTCAGGCGACCCGCCCCGCCACCCTCAGGCCCCGGCTTCAGGCGACCCGCCCCGCCACCCTCAGGCCCCGGCTTCAGGCGACCCGCCCCGCCACCCTCAGGCCCCGGCTTCAGGCGACCCGCCCCGCCACCCTCAGGCCCCGGCTTCAGGCGACCCGCCCCGCCACCCTCAGGCCCCGGCTTCAGGCGACCCGCCCCGCCACCCTCAGGCCCCGGCTTCAGGCGACCCGCCCCGCCACCCTCAGGCCCCGGCTTCAGGCGACCCGCCCCGCCACCCTCAGGCCCCGGCTTCAGGCGACCCGCCCCGCCACCCTCAGGCCCCGGCTTCAGGCGACCCGCCCCGCCACCCTCAGGCCCCGGCTTCAGGCGACCCGCCCCGCCACCCTCAGGCCCCGGCTTCAGGCGACCCGCCCCGCCACCCTCAGGCCCCGGCTTCAGGCGACCCGCCCCGCCACCCTCAGGCCCCGGCTTCAGGCGACCCGCCCCGCCACCCTCAGGCCCCGGCTTCAGGCGACCCGCCCCGCCACCCTCAGGCCCCGGCTTCAGGCGACCCGCCCCGCCACCCTCAGGCCCCGGCTTCAGGCGACCCGCCCCGCCACCCTCAGGCCCCGGCTTCAGGCGACCCGCCCCGCCACCCTCAGGCCCCGGCTTCAGGCGACCCGCCCCGCCACCCTCAGGCCCCGGCTTCAGGCGACCCGCCCCGCCACCCTCAGGCCCCGGCTTCAGGCGACCCGCCCCGCCACCCTCAGGCCCCGGCTTCAGGCGACCCGCCCCGCCACCCTCAGGCCCCGGCTTCAGGCGACCCGCCCCGCCACCCTCAGGCCCCGGCTTCAGGCGACCCGCCCCGCCACCCTCAGGCCCCGGCTTCAGGCGACCCGCCCCGCCACCCTCAGGCCCCGGCTTCAGGCGACCCGCCCCGCCACCCTCAGGCCCCGGCTTCAGGCGACCCGCCCCGCCACCCTCAGGCCCCGGCTTCAGGCGACCCGCCCCGCCACCCTCAGGCCCCGGCTTCAGGCGACCCGCCCCGCCACCCTCAGGCCCCGGCTTCAGGCGACCCGCCCCGCCACCCTCAGGCCCCGGCTTCAGGCGACCCGCCCCGCCACCCTCAGGCCCCGGCTTCAGGCGACCCGCCCCGCCACCCTCAGGCCCCGGCTTCAGGCGACCCGCCCCGCCACCCTCAGGCCCCGGCTTCAGGCGACCCGCCCCGCCACCCTCAGGCCCCGGCTTCAGGCGACCCGCCCCGCCACCCTCAGGCCCCGGCTTCAGGCGACCCGCCCCGCCACCCTCAGGCCCCGGCTTCAGGCGACCCGCCCCGCCACCCTCAGGCCCCGGCTTCAGGCGACCCGCCCCGCCACCCTCAGGCCCCGGCTTCAGGCGACCCGCCCCGCCACCCTCAGGCCCCGGCTTCAGGCGACCCGCCCCGCCACCCTCAGGCCCCGGCTTCAGGCGACCCGCCCCGCCACCCTCAGGCCCCGGCTTCAGGCGACCCGCCCCGCCACCCTCAGGCCCCGGCTTCAGGCGACCCGCCCCGCCACCCTCAGGCCCCGGCTTCAGGCGACCCGCCCCGCCACCCTCAGGCCCCGGCTTCAGGCGACCCGCCCCGCCACCCTCAGGCCCCGGCTTCAGGCGACCCGCCCCGCCACCCTCAGGCCCCGGCTTCAGGCGACCCGCCCCGCCACCCTCAGGCCCCGGCTTCAGGCGACCCGCCCCGCCACCCTCAGGCCCCGGCTTCAGGCGACCCGCCCCGCCACCCTCAGGCCCCGGCTTCAGGCGACCCGCCCCGCCACCCTCAGGCCCCGGCTTCAGGCGACCCGCCCCGCCACCCTCAGGCCCCGGCTTCAGGCGACCCGCCCCGCCACCCTCAGGCCCCGGCTTCAGGCGACCCGCCCCGCCACCCTCAGGCCCCGGCTTCAGGCGACCCGCCCCGCCACCCTCAGGCCCCGGCTTCAGGCGACCCGCCCCGCCACCCTCAGGCCCCGGCTTCAGGCGACCCGCCCCGCCACCCTCAGGCCCCGGCTTCAGGCGACCCGCCCCGCCACCCTCAGGCCCCGGCTTCAGGCGACCCGCCCCGCCACCCTCAGGCCCCGGCTTCAGGCGACCCGCCCCGCCACCCTCAGGCCCCGGCTTCAGGCGACCCGCCCCGCCACCCTCAGGCCCCGGCTTCAGGCGACCCGCCCCGCCACCCTCAGGCCCCGGCTTCAGGCGACCCGCCCCGCCACCCTCAGGCCCCGGCTTCAGGCGACCCGCCCCGCCACCCTCAGGCCCCGGCTTCAGGCGACCCGCCCCGCCACCCTCAGGCCCCGGCTTCAGGCGACCCGCCCCGCCACCCTCAGGCCCCGGCTTCAGGCGACCCGCCCCGCCACCCTCAGGCCCCGGCTTCAGGCGACCCGCCCCGCCACCCTCAGGCCCCGGCTTCAGGCGACCCGCCCCGCCACCCTCAGGCCCCGGCTTCAGGCGACCCGCCCCGCCACCCTCAGGCCCCGGCTTCAGGCGACCCGCCCCGCCACCCTCAGGCCCCGGCTTCAGGCGACCCGCCCCGCCACCCTCAGGCCCCGGCTTCAGGCGACCCGCCCCGCCACCCCTCAGGCCTCCGGCTTCAGGCGACCCGCCCCGCCACCCTCAGGCCCCGGCTTCAGGCGACCCGCCCCGCCACCCTCAGGCCCCGGCTTCAGGCGACCCGCCCCGCCACCCTCAGGCCCCGGCTTCAGGCGACCCGCCCCGCCACCCTCAGGCCCCGGCTTCAGGCGACCCGCCCCGCCACCCTCAGGCCCCGGCTTCAGGCGACCCGCCCCGCCACCCTCAGGCCCCGGCTTCAGGCGACCCGCCCCGCCACCGCCAGGCCCCGGCTTCAGGCGACCCGCCCCGCCACCCTCAGGCCCCGGCTTCAGGCGACCCGCCCCGCCACCCGCCAGGCCCCGGCTTCAGGCGACCCGCCCCGCCACCGCCAGGCCCCGGCTTCAGGCGACCCCCGCCACCCGCCAGGCCCCGGCTTCAGGCGACCCGCCCCGCCACCGCCAGGCCCCGGCTTCAGGCGACCCGCCCCGCCACCGCCAGGCCCCGGCTTCAGGCGACCCGCCCCGCCACCGCCAGGCCCCGGCTTCAGGCGACCCGCCCCGCCACCGCCAGGCCCCGGCTTCAGGCGACCCGCCCCGCCACCGCCAGGCCCCGGCTTCAGGCGACCCGCCCCGCCACCGCCAGGCCCCGGCTTCAGGCGCCCCGCCACCGCCAGGCCCCGGCTTCAGGCGACCCCGCCCCCACCGCCAGGCCCCGGCTTCAGGCGACCCGCCCCGCCACCGCCAGGCCCCGGCTTCAGGCGCCCCGCCACCCGCCAGGCCCCGGCTTCAGGCGCCCCGCCACCCGCCAGGCCCCGGCTTCAGGCGACCCGCCCCGCCACCGCCAGGCCCCGGCTTCAGGCGACCCGCCCCGCCACCCTCAGGCCCCGGCTTCAGGCGACCCGCCCCGCCACCCTCAGGCCCCGGCTTCAGGCGACCCGCCCCCGCCACCCTCAGGCCCCGGCTTCAGGCGACCCGCCCCGCCACCCTCAGGCCCCGGCTTCAGGCGACCCGCCCCGCCACCCTCAGGCCCCGGCTTCAGGCGACCCGCCCCGCCACCCTCAGGCCCCGGCTTCAGGCGACCCGCCCCGCCACCCTCAGGCCCCGGCTTCAGGCGACCCGCCCCGCCACCCTCAGGCCCCGGCTTCAGGCGACCCGCCCCGCCACCGCCAGGCCCCGGCTTCAGGCGACCCGCCCCCGCCACCCTCAGGCCCCGGCTTCAGGCGACCCGCCCCGCCACCGCCCGGGCCCCGGCTTCAGGCGACCCGCCCCGCCACCGCCGGGCCCCGGCTTCAGGCGACCCGCCCCGCCCACCGCCAGGCCCCGGCTTCAGGCGACCCGCCCCGCCACCGCCGGGCCCCGGCTTCAGGCGACCCGCCCCGCCACCCGCCAGGCCCCGGCTTCAGGCGACCCGCCCCGCCACCGCCAGGCCCCGGCTTCAGGCGACCCGCCCCGCCACCGCCAGGCCCCGGCTTCAGGCGACCCGCCCCGCCACCGCCAGGCCCCGGCTTCAGGCGACCCGCCCCGCCACCCGCCAGGCCCCGGCTTCAGGCGACCCGCCCCGCCACCGCCAGGCCCCGGCTTCAGGCGACCCGCCCCCGCCACCCGCCAGGCCCCGGCTTCAGGCGACCCGCCCCGCCACCCGCCAGGCCCCGGCTTCAGGCGACCCGCCCCCGCCACCGCCAGGCCCCGGCTTCAGGCGACCCGCCCCCGCCACCGCCAGGCCCCGGCTTCAGGCGACCCGCCCCGCCACCGCCAGGCCCCGGCTTCAGGCGACCCGCCCCGCCACCGCCAGGCCCCGGCTTCAGGCGACCCGCCCCGCCACCGCCAGGCCCCGGCTTCAGGCGACCCGCCCCGCCACCGCCAGGCCCCGGCTTCAGGCGACCCGCCCCGCCACCGCCAGGCCCCGGCTTCAGGCGACCCGCCCCGCCACCCGCCAGGCCCCGGCTTCAGGCGACCCGCCCCGCCACCGCCAGGCCCCGGCTTCAGGCGACCCGCCCCGCCACCGCCAGGCCCCGGCTTCAGGCGACCCGCCCCGCCACCGCCAGGCCCCGGCTTCAGGCGACCCGCCCCGCCACCCGCCAGGCCCCGGCTTCAGGCGACCCGCCCCGCCACCGCCAGGCCCCGGCTTCAGGCGACCCGCCCCGCCACCCGCCAGGCCCCGGCTTCAGGCGACCCGCCCCGCCACCGCCAGGCCCCGGCTTCAGGCGACCCGCCCCGCCACCCGCCAGGCCCCGGCTTCAGGCGACCCGCCCCGCCACCCCGCCAGGCCCCGGCTTCAGGCGACCCGCCCCGCCACCCGCCAGGCCCCGGCTTCAGGCGACCCGCCCCGCCACCGCCAGGCCCCGGCTTCAGGCGACCCGCCCCGCCACCCTCAGGCCCCGGCTTCAGGCGACCCGCCCCGCCACCCTCAGGCCCCGGCTTCAGGCGACCCGCCCCGCCACCCTCAGGCCCCGGCTTCAGGCGACCCGCCCCGCCACCGCCAGGCCCCGGCTTCAGGCGACCCGCCCCGCCACCGCCAGGCCCCGGCTTCAGGCGACCCGCCGCCACCGCCAGGCCCCGGCTTCAGGCGACCCGCCCCGCCACCGCCAGGCCCCGGCTTCAGGCGACCCGCCCCGCCACCGCCAGGCCCCGGCTTCAGGCGACCCGCCCCGCCACCCGCCAGGCCCCGGCTTCAGGCGACCCGCCCCGCCACCGCCAGGCCCCGGCTTCAGGCGACCCGCCCCGCCACCGCCAGGCCCCGGCTTCAGGCGACCCGCCCCCGCCACCGCCAGGCCCCGGCTTCAGGCGACCCGCCCCGCCACCGCCAGGCCCCGGCTTCAGGCGACCCGCCCCGCCACCGCCAGGCCCCGGCTTCAGGCGACCCGCCCCGCCACCCGCCAGGCCCCGGCTTCAGGCGACCCGCCCCGCCACCGCCAGGCCCCGGCTTCAGGCGACCCGCCCCGCCACCGCCAGGCCCCGGCTTCAGGCGACCCGCCCCGCCACCGCCAGGCCCCGGCTTCAGGCGACCCGCCCCGCCACCCGCCAGGCCCCGGCTTCAGGCGACCCGCCCCGCCACCGCCAGGCCCCGGCTTCAGGCGACCCGCCCCGCCACCGCCAGGCCCCGGCTTCAGGCGACCCGCCCCGCCACCGCCAGGCCCCGGCTTCAGGCGACCCGCCCCGCCACCGCCAGGCCCCGGCTTCAGGCGACCCGCCCCGCCACCGCCAGGCCCCGGCTTCAGGCGACCCGCCCCGCCACCGCCAGGCCCCGGCTTCAGGCGACCCGCCCCGCCACCCGCCAGGCCCCGGCTTCAGGCGACCCGCCCCGCCACCCGCCAGGCCCCGGCTTCAGGCGACCCGCCCCCCGCCACCCGCCAGGCCCCGGCTTCAGGCGACCCGCCCCGCCACCGCCAGGCCCCGGCTTCAGGCGACCCGCCCCGCCACCGCCAGGCCCCGGCTTCAGGCGACCCGCCCCGCCACCGCCAGGCCCCGGCTTCAGGCGACCCGCCCCGCCACCGCCAGGCCCCGGCTTCAGGCGACCCGCCCCGCCACCGCCAGGCCCCGGCTTCAGGCGACCCGCCCCGCCACCGCCAGGCCCCGGCTTCAGGCGACCCGCCCCGCCACCCGCCAGGCCCCGGCTTCAGGCTACCTTCCTTTTTTACTGTACCCCGTCTGTCTGCTATAGCTTTAGAGGAGAGCCCTGTGAGTCCGGGTTCACACATGGCATATTTTGTTCTTTTTTGAGAGGTAAAGTGAACGGCGCTCAGATGCGCACATTCTCCATAAGATCAGGTCAAAGATCAGTTCTTTAAAATATTTCTTTTTAATGTTTTGTCCTGATAATCACAGCAAGTAACACGTCAAAGAGGCGTCTGTGCTGAGATTTTGGGGGGCTAAAATGGTGCAGTTCTGAACTTCACCACTCGCCCCCCGGCTACACGATGTGTGAACAAGGCCTCAGCGCTAAGTGAGGAGCTACTTACCTGGACCCGTCCTCGTCAGGCTGTCCTGCTGAACTGACACAAGATGGTTCCGGTTTAGAACTTTCACATTCTGTTCCAATTATGATGTCATAAGCCCTGTGACATCATGTTAATTGTGATGTCATCATACTTTCTGCTGTTTTTTTTCTTTTTTTAACTTTGTTTTATTTAACAGAATACAAAATCATGGTACAGAGCATACTTGCTTAGAAAGAAGTATTATACATGGCATTGAGTGTTTCTATGCAAATAATATTTATGCGTACAAGTACATTTAACACTGATCTGTACCTATATAAACTGGTCAATAAAAAAAAGAAAAGACATTGCTTTTTGTTTTGTTTTGCTTAGTTTCATGTTGAACAACAATATAGGGGGGAGGGAGTACCGGAGAGCCCGCGCCGGGCAGCCGCTCAGTGCCTGGCGGAAAAATGGGGGGTACATTAGGGGTACGAATGAAATGTAGGGAGGGATGAGAGAGATGCGAAGTATAGAGGGGGGAGGGTAAGGGTGGAAGCCCGGATAAAGCTCAGGTTGCTGATAAAGTTTGTCGGTTGATGAGCCAGAGGCCCCAGATCTCCTGAAACCTACCCGGGCATCCTCTGTTCTTATAGATAATTTTTTCATATGGAGTGACATCATTTATTAGTTTTATCCATTGTGTTAGTAGGGGTGGGTCTGCAGCCATCCAGTGCAGTACCACCACTTTGCGGGCCAGGAACAGTATTTTCCTGAGGAAGATGCGTGTATATTTGGGCCATTGATCTTCCGGCAGTAGAGTAATAGAATTACTTTGGGATCCATTGATATAGTAAATGGGGGTAGAAAAAGTGAGTTTGTAAAGGCTGTAATGTCAGACTAGAAATTGTTTACTGGTGGACAGTCCCAGATTAAGTGCCAAAAGTTCGCCCCAGGTTGGTGGCATCTGTGGCATGAGTTTGATGGGACGTTGCCCATTTTGTGTAGTCGGTTAGGGGTGAGATAAGCTTGATGGATTATATAAAGTTGGATCAGTTTATTATTCACGGCAGGAGAGACAGACAGGTGGGATTCCATGATGTCTGTCCAATCGTCAGTTGTGAGGGATGGGATAGAGAGCGTCCATTTATTAAAGACTGGAAGTGGGTTGTGGTTTACTTTGGCTGAGAGCAAATGTGTATAGAGTGCCGAAATCAAGCCCTTGGGTCTTTGGGATTTAAGGATTCCGATGGTAGGGAAATTGGATATCTGAGTAGAGTTGGGGGGGAACTGGGTGGTCAGTGCGTGCCTAAATTGAAAAAATCTGAACAGCTGGAGGTGTGGGGATTGTACTGAGTCGCGTAGCTGAGTGAATGTGGGGAGTATACCGTCCATTTATACATTTCTCAGCGAGATGACCCCCAGACTCCTCCCGTATTGGGGGTCTGGGACTGACTGCAGAGCCGTCAGGCCTGGGTTATTCCAGAGAGGGAGATCGGATACCGTATCATCAAATCTCTGGATAGATTTTGTCTCTCTCCACACACTCAGCGCCAATCTGTGGAGTGGTAATAAATCGGAGGGATTTGAACATTCGGGAAACTCCAAATACACCAACAGATTGTTGCCTTTCACTTGATGTTCGAGGTATTGGTCTGTGGTGGGTTTTCCTGTGTTTTGGAACCACGGACGTATATTGTGAAGCTGGCCAGCTAGATAATATAGTCTGAGGTCTGGGAGGGACATACCAGCCTGGTTCTTGGGTCTCTGTAGTGACATTAAACTTAGTTTGGGTCTCGATGAGCCTCATATAAATGAGGAGATGTGGGAGTTTAGGGATTGGAAATACCGTTTGGGGACGATCGTAGGCATGTGCTGTAAAATATATAGGCATTTCGGTTGTATAGCCATTTTGACTAGGTTTATGCGTCCTGCAACTGATAGGGGCAACCTGGACCATTGTTTAAGTTTGTGTCTTATGGTTTCAAATAGAGGATTAATGTTTTCTTCCAGGGCTTTGTTGTGGTTTCGGGTTATGTTTATCCCAAGGTATTTGAATGTTGATACCACCGCCAGGCCATATCTAGCTACTGAGGGATCTATCACAGGGTTATGGTCCATGTATAGGATCGTGGATTTGGACCAGTTAACTTGTAGGCCTGAATACTGGGCAAATTTGTCAATGTGGTATAAGGCCTGGGGGAAGGAGGTTTCTGGATTTGATAGGAAAAGGATCGTGTCATCCGCATAAAGGCTCACCTTACTCTCCAGGCCCCCCCCCACCTGATTCCGGTTACGGCCGAAGTGGATCTCAAGCGAATCGCCAGAGCCTCTATGGCTATGGCAAATAAAGCCGAGGATAGTGGGCAGCCCTGACGGGTGCCCCTAGTCAGTGAGAAGTCGGCCGATGGAATACCGTTTACATTTACGTTGGCGCTTGGGGATTTATATATTATCTTGATCCAGTGTATGAACTGGGGACCGAAACCGAAGCGGTGAAGGCAGGCCTCCAGAAAGCTCCACTCCAGGGAGTCGAAGGCTTTCATCATGTCCAGTGATGCGAGGGCCCAGGGCATGTTAAATTTGGTACCAATCTGAATGGCGGTCTGGACTTTTCGTATATTAATCGTTGTAGACTTCCCTGGCATAAAGCCAGTTTGGTCTGGATGTATAATAGAGAGAATGACTTGGTTTAGTCTAGTTGCCAGGACTTTGGTTAGAATTTTGTAGTCTGCGTTGACTAGCGAAATGGGTCGATAGGAGCTACAGTCTAGCGGGTTTTTGTTGGGCTTTAGTAAAACGATTATGGTGGCTTTATAAAATGAGGGGGGAAGGGAGTTGCCTAGTTGGGCCTGGAGTAGTGTTTCGTGCAGTAGTGGGGTAAGATGTTCACTATATTTTTGGTATACTTCAATGGGGAGGCCATCTGGGCCCGGGGATTTGTTCAGTGCCATATCTTGGATGGTTTGTTAAATTTTTTCTAGGGAAATAGGGGCCTCTAGAAGTGCTATTTCTTCGGCCTCGAGTGTTGGGAATACCAGATCTTGGAGGTAGCTGAGGGTGTCTGTAGTGGATTTGCTAGTAGAGGAGCTATAGAGATTGGCATAGAATTCTCTAAATCGTTCTGTGATGGACTGGGCGTCGGTGAGCGTCTCGCCTTGTGTATTTTGGATTTTAAGGATAGCATTGGACTGGCCCTCCCGTCTGATGAGGTTAGCCAGAAGGTGGCTGGATTGGTTCCCCAGTTCAAAGTAATATTGTTTGGTGAAGAATAATTTATGTTTGGTTTTTTCGTGGATTTGAATTTTATGCAGGCGGGACATGCCGAGCCATGCCACCTTGTTGGAGTCTGTAGGGTCAGAAATGTAAAGTTTTTCCGCCTCCACAGCCCGTGCCTCGATGTCGCGGTCGGACTGGGATGTGGATTTTTTAATGTGAGTGATGGCGGATTTGAGACAGCCCCTGAGGTAAGCTTTGAGGGTATCCCATTTCAGGACATAGTGGGTGGTGTTGTTGTGGACGTCCAGAAAGGTTAATATGTGGGCGGGTGTTTGGTCGTCGGTATCGATAAGTTTAAGCCAGAATGGATGTATTTTCCAGTTGGGGATGATCTTATATTGGGGGAATTTTAAGGTTAATAGTATCGGGCAGTGATCCGAGATGCCTCGCGGGCAGTGTGTTATATTGGAGAGGTAAATTGCTAGAGATGGGGAGCCGAATATATAATCAATTCTGGACAGGGTGTTATGTCCCTGGGAGTGGCAGGTGTATTCCTGGGCAGTGGGGTGACTGATGCGCCATAAATCTACCCATCCCACACTATCAGTTAGCTGTTGCAGGGGGGATTTAGCAGTGGTAGAGGCTGTGGAAGGTGTATGGAACCTATCTATATTTGAATCCATTACTTGGTTAAAGTCCCCCATGCAGATGACACTTGCCAGGGGGTATTGGTGGGCGAATGCTATGGCCGCTTGTACGGGATATTGGTTGTTATGGGGTGGGTTATATATACATAAGATGATATAGGGCTTAGAATCTATTTCGGCATATACGAAAGTGAATCTCCCTTCAGGGTCTCTACGGGTGCTAATTGGGTTCCATCTTACTGCTTTGTGGATAAGGAGTGAAACTCCCCTGGAGGAGGAGGTGTGGAAGGAGTGGCTTACCCATTGGACCCAAGGTTTTTTGAGTAGTTCGGCTTTTTCTATAGTGAGATGAGTTTCCTGCAAACATACAATGTGAGGGTTAAATTGTTTAATGTATGAGAACACAGCCCTGCGCTTGACGGTGGTGCCCAGACCTCTCACATTCCAACTAAAACATGTTAACGCCATTTAAGTGGTATAAATCGGTAATTCGCAAATAGGGCATTTAAGAGCGGCGGCATTTTGCGTGTAATAATGGAATAATAGCACCAGCGCGGACTCTCCGGGAATTTAACAAAAACTGAACTGTAATCACACAAATATTTAGCATGTGACATTCCGTTTAACTATTATAACGGGAATGTCAAGAGAAAAACCTTTAAGTTACGCTCTAACGAGAGAGTAACGGTTGTTACCAGTAGGGGAAATTCCTATGGCCTTAACCCCTTGAGTGACAGGTTTCCTACCACCCTGTCGGGCCCACCAGGGCAGGTTTTTTAAAATGGTCTAATCATTGAATTTCAACTAGTTTTGCAGTTGCGTCTCAAGAGCCATAACTTTTTCATTTTTCCATTGACATGGCCATATGAGGGCTTGTTTTTTGCGGGACAAGTTGTGATTTTTTAAACAGGGGGGAGGAAAAAAAGAAATGGGGAAAAAAGAAAAAAAGGGGCCATGTCATTAAGGGGTTAAATAATGTATTAACTTCCTTCTGTGGGTCATTACGACGCACACGGATACCACATGTGTGATTGTATTTTTGATTTTTTTACAAAGTAAAGGGAGACAAGTGTTTTTTTTTATTCTTTTAATAATTTTTTTACTTTTTTTTTTAAATTTTTTTTTTTTGTCCCTTTAGGAGACTTCCACAGGGACCCATCAGGACCCCTGATCATATTCCGGGGGTCCGATGGTGACAGCCCTTTACATGCTGCAGTGACAACCCTTTACATGCTGCAGTCACATAGACAGCAGAGATCGGAGGTTTTCTCTGATCTCTGCTGTAAGAGCCAGTACCTAGCTGTCCTCTGACAGCTAACAACCAGCTCTCCCTGCCATAGAGACCATCGGCTTGCTTCTGACAAGCCGATGGTCTCTATGGCAACTTGTAAACAAAGCAGGACATTGCCGACATGTCGGCAATATCTTCTGCTGGTTTTTCAAAGCCCTTGCACTGCTCTGTGTGGGTCTGTGCAGGCAGAGCACAATGCCACAGCTTGTGGCATTGTGCTCTGCAGCTCCCATAGTCATACATAGCCCGGAAATCTTCCGGGCTATATCGCTATGAGCAGTGGAGCTCGTCCCCGGAAATTTTCCGGGAGTGCCACTCAAGGGGTTAAGGGAAGTGGTGGCATCGACTGAGACTAATGAGTTTTGCGTCTTATTTATTATGTGCTAAGGTCCCAATAAGGGAGTTATTGAATATTAATTGCACATTGTTCCCAGTAGGCCAGGGGAAGTATAGAATAACATTATAAATAAGGTTTAGAATATAGCTACGACATATTTAGGATCCAGCGTCCGCGGATGGTATGGGATGCATATGGAGCCATTCCATGGCTTCGGCTGGTGATTGCATGAAGAGGACTTTCCCGTCCGCTACGATGCGCAGGCGGGCAGGG